>NC_089505.1:88356772-89026355 GCF_036850995.1 Saccopteryx leptura | reverse complement strand
ATAGTTTGTTTGTTTTTTGTATTTTTCCAAAGCTGGAAACGGGGAGGCAGTCAGACAGACTCCCTCATGTGCCCGACCGGGATCCACCTGGCATGCCCACCAGGGGGTGATGCTCTGCTTATCTGGGGCGTTGCTCTGTTGCAACCAGAGCCATTCTAGCGCCTGAGGCAGAGGCCACAGAGCCATCCTCAGCGCCCGGGCCAACTTTGCTCCAGTGGAGCCTTGGCTGCAGGAGGGGAAGAGAGAGACAGAGAGGAAGGAGAGGGGGAGGGGTGGAGAAGCAGATGGGTGCTTCTCCTGTGTGCCCTGGCCGGGAATCGAACCCGGGACTCCTGCACGCCAGGTCGATGCTCCATCACTGAGCCAACCGGCCAGGGCCCATACCTATATAGTTTAAGTTTAAAAAATTTGGATCTCAAAAGAAATTTCAATCGTTGTATTGTTGATATTTGGCTCTGTTGACTGAGTTTGCTGATCACTGGACCCTAGACCAGTGGTCCCCAACCTTTTTTGGGCCACAGACCTGTTTAATGTCAGAAAATATTTTCACAGACCGGCCTTTAGGGTGGGATGGATAAATGTATCACGTGACCGAGACAAGCATCAAGAGTGAGTCTTAGACGGATGTAACAGACGGAATCTGGTCATTTTTAAAAAATAAAAGATCGTCCAGACTTTACTATAAATAAAATGGAGATAATGTAAATTATTTATTCTTTCTCTGCGGACTGGTACCAAATGGCCCATGGACCGGTTACGGTCCGCAGCCCGGGGGTTGAGGACCACTGCCCTAAGACCATAGTAAGTGCTCATAAATGTAGCTAGCTAATGTTAACACTTGATTTTTGCTGGCTCCACTGCTTCTAATCGTAAAGGGTGATTTGCTTCTCTTTATAAATCTGAGTTTGTACAAAATCCTTTTTTTTTTTAACTCAGCATAACTGACACCACCTGGATTTTCACAAAGAATTTAATTTAGCATTAATAGAGAATAATTACTGTAAATATAAAAAGCATAAAAACAGGTAGCATCAAAGACCTGAATAGCTTGTTACCTGTTCCTGAGTTTTTTGCTACCCTCCCCCATGACCTCCAGCGCTCCACTTGGGGGTTTCTATTTTCCACCCCAGGGAGTTGTCTGTCCCACACTTCTACTAAGTACTCTTCAGACTCATGCTGACAAAGATGTTCTATTGCTCTAGGACCTTTTCTTTCCAGTCAACTCAGATTAGTTTGGCGTCTTAATCCAAGGCTGACTTTTTTGGACTGTGGTGATTGACATAAATTATTGTAAATGACACATAAATGTTTGTTCTATGAAATATGAATGATAAGCCCAAGACTATTTACTTGTGGGGAATTTATTTGGAAATACCTCTCAGATAAATTTTTCTTTTCTCATATGGCAAATTGGCCTTGATCAGTTAGAGTTACACAACGTAACAGTGTGTCGATCGATCATCAATAAATATCTTAGATATGTAATGAGAATTACGAATTACCATCCAGGTGTTAGTAGAAAGCTCTCTCACATTTGAATTTTGTAGTTAAAAATTTTTTTTCTGTCATATATTGAATATGCTAATGTTCTAAATTCTTGTGGATTTTTTGCAGTTGAGCCTGATGGGTGTATAATGTGTGCTAACTGTAATCAAAATAGCAGAGTAACTTAGTTATTGGGATCATATTGGAACCCACATCTTTTGATTTTGATTATAAAAACCCACTAAACTGTATTCTCTGAAGAAAAAGATAATTTTGTAGTCTCTATCGGTTATTTGCTTACCTTAGGAAGAATCTGATTTGAAAAATTTTAACTTTTATAATGTAACTGCTGAAGTCTTTTTGTTGTTGACAGAGAGATACAGAGAGGGATGGACAGGAAGGGAGAGAGATGAGAAGCATCAGTTCTTCATTGTGGCTCCTTAGTTTATTGATTGCTTGACTGGAGGTGGGCGGGGGGCTCCAGCAGAGTGAGTGACCCCTTACTCAAATCAGCCACTTTTTGGATTCAAGTTAGCCACAATGGGTCATGTCTACGATCCCACTCTCAAGCCAGTGACCCCATGCTCAAACCACGTGAGCCCACGCTCACGCCTGCAACCTCGGGGTTTCAAACCTGGGTCCTCTGTCTCCCAGTCCAGTGCTCTGTCCACAGCACCACCATCTGGTCAAGCTGCAGAAGTCTTTTATTCCTTTCTTTTCTACAGTTTGATCCTGTATAACAAAAAAAGGACTAAGGTGCCCTGGTTTGTTTCAGTTATGCCTTTTTTCCCCCCCAGTTGTTAAGGTTCTTCAACTTTGCCTTCTGGAAGGATGATGACCCTGTTTGTGTTACATATAGTAAATTCTAAGGTGTGGAGCCTGTTCTGATAATTTCCTCACATGGAAGTATTTTGACATGTAAATTAATGTGTCAGTAATAATTGACAGAAAAATAATATAATTTTTAATTTTTTGAGGGTACATAACTTTTTTTTTTTTTAACAGGGACAGAGTCAGAGAGAGTGATAGAGACAGACAGACAGGAAAGGAGAGAGATGAGAAGCATCAATCATCCGTTTTTTGTTGCGACACCTTAGTTGTTCATTGATTACTTTCTCATATGTGCCTTGACCATGGGCCTTCAGCAGACCGAGTGACCCCTTGCTCTAGCCAGAGACCTTGGGTCCAAGCTGGTGAGCTTTTTGCTCAAACCAAATGAGCCTGCGCTCAAGCTGGCGATCTGGGGGTCTCGAACCTGGGTCCTCTACATTCTAGTCTGATGCTCTAGCCACTGTGCCACCGCCTGGTCAGGCTACATGATAACTTTTTAATGATTTCATACTTTTGTTTTTATTGTCAGTCTATATTAAATACCTTAGATTATACCTTGATTTTGAGGTGAGAGAATAATCCTATTTTGTGTCCTAATACGAGAATTACCTAAATAGCCAGCATTTTTATGATGGGGAAGATGAGGGTTTTTAGTTAATCGAATGGTATTTTCACTGAACTCTGATGGAAAAAAAAAGCAGAAGTCCAAGTCAGCAAGAAGTGTCAGTACTTTGTTCTAGCTCTCTTAGTCTAACTGCAAAGTTTGGTCAGCTGTGGGGAGAGTTGAGTAGAACAGCAAAATACAAACCAGAAACAGCGAGCTTATTCCATTTTTTCCCTCCTCATTTTCTTATATTTCCTTTGTTAGGATTATGGGGAATTATGTTATATCTTGGTCCCTTTTGGTGGAGCATCATTACATTTGCTAGTAGATTAATGATGCAAGAAAACTTGATTTTTGGCTGTCTCTGAAATTCATTCACCCACTTGTGGGTAGAGAATCGCATTTTCCAGTGGTATTTCTTTACTGTTAATTTCAGAAAAAAAAAAAAAGGTTATCTAGTGTGAAGAAGAAATGGAGCAATAACTTGCTAACCTAGTAACCAGAAAAGGAATGTATTTCCTTTGTGACATTTGCCAGTTGATGCTTTGTTTTTGTGTGTGTGTTTTTTTTATGTGTAATGACAAGTAGCTCCATTATCTTTCACTATTGGAAGCAGTGAAGAAAAATAAGTTACTTTATAATGAGGGAATTCTTTTCAAAATTTCAAATTCACTAAAACTAGAGAGATTATTTTTAGTGCACATTTTCTCCTAATATTAAAGTGATCCTGATATTCAAAGAGAACTTTCAAAAAGATACACTAGTTAGTATAGCAAAGCAGACTAATATTTTAGAAAGACTATTACTGATAATAAAAAGGGCAGAATTATAGTTTGATGCATTAATTTTAATAACTTTTCCCCACATAGCTCTTGAGTTAAGATGAGAAATGTTAAACAGAAATATGGTTCTCATTTTGATGGTATTGACTTTATTGTATGAAATGCTGTCTGTCCTCCCTTTAGATGCAGAATCAGGGTGTAGGTCCTTTTTTGTTTAAAAGAGTGTGGGTGAGGCTAATTTTATATAGTACGGCCATTAAAAATTCTGTTCACCAAGTATTCAAAGTGATGTAATAAAAAAACGCAATGATTTGAATATAGCAGTCTAGGCAGTAGTTATTTCATTTACAAGTGGTCTTCTGCAATTTTTAAATAGCTAATTATTAGAGATTATTTAATTGTTGTATGAGCTATGCTATTGGTTTATAAATAGCATACTTATTCCTTGTCCTGTAGCTATTATAAAATTGATGATTTTAAAAAATAAACTTTCCCCTTTGTAAGAGTATTTTTGTTCCAGTGGTCTGTCGTAGATTTGGGATTCTGCATTTTATAAACATATGTTCTAAATCCATTCTGAAAGTCTTTTTGGCTCTTCTACTGATTGTCAGTTAAGTCGCCTGCTTTTTAGATGTTTTTAATTCTTTGTACCAATTTCATGTGCCACTTGGTGTATCATTTAGTCTCTATCTTACACTGTCTTTAAACTCTCCCCAGAGGTAGATCGTCCATGGAGCTAATGGAGCTAAACCAAAGGGACCCTCACTTTCATGAGCCCCTTGGCATTTTATATACAATTTTTTTTTCTTGAAGAAGTCTCTCAAATTGTATAAATATTAGACAATAGCTGCCTTTTCTAAAACAGAATATTGTGAGAGGAGATGAAAAACAAAAGTAAATGTAGATTGTTAGCTTTGTGTTTTAGGTAAAAAGGATATGAATAGAATATTTGAATGAGTATGTGTGATGTCAGATTTAATTTATCATGATAACCATCAGTAGTGCACCAGATGTTTTGACTGTATTTAGCTTCATATTAAATTAAGCATAGCCAGTGGCCTCCAGGGCCCTCTGTACTCCTGCCAAAGGTAGCGCTGAAAACAGCGCCTTTCCTGGCTGTTGCCACTGCTCACTGCTCTTTCCCTCTTGCCGAGATATTTAGGCTTGTGAATTGTTCATGCAAAAGGGGAGCCTTTGTATTTGAAATTTGTATTCTGTAAATCTGCTGAACTGAATGAAGAGACTTGAATTTTTCTTTTTCATTTCAGTAGGTAGTCATTTTTAATTTCTTATCTATAAACCAGTGGAAACAAATCAAATAAAGAAGATTAGGAGTTTATTGAGGTCTGAAGTCGAGTGAGAGGGAAACCATTATACACAAGTGCCAGTTAAACATGTTCACCTGGGAAGATTTTTTATACCTGCTACTATGTAATCATGGAAAAGATTAACTTACTGATTTTGTCATATAAATACATATTAAGATCTGAAAATTCTTAGCTTTAATTATACTGAAAAAGACAGGTATTAAAATCACTCAGACCCTCAATAGGATTTAAATGAATACACCTTGAGGTTACTTGATTCCCCTTCCATCAGCATAATCAGAGAATGCGTGAATTCTTGCCCCAGGAGCGAGGGTAGAACATACATCTGCAGTGTTCTTAGCGTGAGGATCATTAAGATGGCAGACCTCGCAGATCAGACAATTTCCTTCCCTGAATCCTCTCACTCCCTCCTAGAAAAGCATTTAGACATCTTTGAAATTAGACCTGTAAAGCATGCTAACGCCACAAGAAATATCTTGGAAATTTTATTATAATGTTGCCTTTTAAAGTCCTAAATGTCCTCTATTTAAAATGAATTCTTTTGTATTAACCTCCTTTCATATGCTAGCTTTCACCAGGCTGTGGAATTGCCTGATTTGACTTTCTAATGTAACTGTAATGAATCTTCTGGGAAGCCAAACGATTGAACACACATACTCTGCAACTCTATTGTAAAATATTCAGTCAGTCCTGTCGATGTTGCTGATTAAAAAAGAAAAAAAGAGTTGGGAATGGGAGAGAAAAAACTTCCTAACATGTATTGAGGCTTAAAACCAAACATATTCTCTCAGGGATTTCAACCTTTACCAGACATCATGATGTGTTTAAATATATTCAGGAACATCTTAATAAAAACATCAAGTTGGGTGGAGGCAGAGTCGGCTTTGTAAAGCCGGAATTAGGACATATGATTATATTCAGTTTTGACACATTTATCTGAAAAAGCACTTGGAAAAAACCTGGCCCGTTTGCACAAGCAGACAAATTGCTCTATGCATTATGCTTGAGTACCCAGCAGAGTTCATATTTGCTAGCCAATAAATGCAGCACCTACATACACTAGAGCCCAAATGTTTAATGGTGGCCTTTCAAATGTGTGTCCCTGATAAGGTACTTGGGGTCTTCAGCCAGAGAAGCAAAAAGAAGGCTTTTCCATTATATTTTGTTGTAGCTAATTTATCCCAGGTATTTATAATAGTAGCAATATGTGTTTGGCTTATCCATGTGAAAGAAATTGAACACCAGTGTTTAATAATTAAGGATTTATTAGTTAAAACAATGTTATAATGAGCCAGATGCTGCTGCTGAAACAGCCATTTTCATTAGCATTTTGAAATTGAAGAGAATTGAATTTAAATTTGGAGTGCCTTGATTTTGAGGTAACATTTTAAAATCTTTAGAAAACCATCAAATAAAAGGAAAATTTCCTTTAATTTCAATGAAAGACAGCAACACACTGAAATAGCAGTATACATAAGTGAATTAAAGCCCCTGATTAGAAAAAGAATACTGAATTCCTTCTTTTGTGTATTATAAAATAATCTTAAAATGCTTGTAAAAAGAAAGAACAAAAAAAATGTGTGGAAATAAAGAATTAATTTTCCTGTAAGTGGAAAAGATATACATCACTCAAATGAAAGAGGTGAACAGGAATGGGAAGCTGTATTTCTTTTCCCTCTTATCGCAGGGAAGCATTTTTAATAATAGCTTGAGTGGTTTGATAAAGCATCCGAAAGAAACTCCCAGGAGAGGAAGATTATCCTGGAGAGAGAGATCTCTCTATGAATCATTTACACTAACCTCTTGCTAAAGCACTGCTTGCATTTTTAATGAAGGATGATTGCATTTCATAAACAGACCTTTAAAAATTAAAATAATATTGATCTTTTCTCATTTAAGCCTATTAAAATAGTACGCTATACATCTCTTCCTAATAACTCAGGTCATATTATTATTTTTAACAACACATGCACAGTTTAATAATTTCTAATGAGAAGTTTCTTTAAATAGGACTTTGATTTAAATGTTTTAGAAAAATATTTTTCTATGTTAAATAATAGCTATGAAAGCAAAATTAAAAATTATGAGATGGTGGCCCTGGCTGGTTGGCTCAGTGGTAGAGCATCGGCCTGGCTGTGCAAGAGTCCTGGGTTTGATTCCCAGCCAGGGCACACAGGAGAAGCGCCCATCTGCTTCTCTGCCCCTCCCCCTCTCCTTCCTCCTGTCTCTCTCTTCCCCTCCTGCAGCCGAGGCTCCATTGGAGCAAAAGTTGGCCCGAGAGCTGAGGATGGCTCTGTGGCCTCTGCCTCAGGCGCTAGAATGGCTCTGGATGCAGCAGAGCAACGCCCCAGATGGGCAGAGCATCGCCCCCTGGTGGGCATGCCGGGTGGATCCCGGTAGGGTGCATGTGGGAGTCTGTCTGACTACCTCCCCGTTTCCAACTTCAGAAAAAAAAAAAAAGAGATGGTTTTAAGTTTGACACTTTAAATTATTTTCAACATAAAGTGTGTGGTTTCATTTATTATTTTCTTTATTTCTCTTGATCACTTCAGTTTCCTACAGAGGAAATGAGTTTATTGCTTGAAACATTGAATGTAGCATAGGAAAGGGGGCTGGCCAGGTTTCAAGAAACCTTGGTTCGCTTACAACCCTATGACTGAGGGCGAGTCATATTATGTCAGTAGTCAGCGTTCTTTCTTCTGAAATATATCCCTCAGTGAGATGAAATATGTTGTTACCTTGAAATTTTCTGAATTACCGCTTTACAGTTGTGTATCATTTTGAAGACTCTTCTGTGAACAAGGGCAATGGGAATTGTGTAGTTCAGTGCCATCCATGTCTCCATGTCTGACAGAACTGGATGGTGCTGCTGAGAGGGTTGCTGTCCTTACATTTATTTATTTAGTTGTGTGTGTGTGTGTGTGAGAGAGAGAGAGACTGAGAGAGAGAGAGAGAGAGAGAGAGAGAGAGAGAGATATTGAGAAGCATCACCTCACCTGACCAGGCGGTGGCGCAGTTGATAGAGTGTCGGACTGGGATGAGGAAGACCCAGGTTCGAGACCCCAAGGTCATCAGCTTGAGTGCGGGCTCATCTGGTTTGAGCAAAGCTCACCAGCTTGGACCCAAGGTCGCTGGCTTGAGCAAAGGGTCACTCAGTCTGCTGCAGCCCCACGGTCAAGGCACATATGAGAAAGCAATTAATCAACAACTAAAGTGTCACAACGAGAAGCATCATCTCATAGTTGTGGCACTTTAGTTGCTCATTGATTGCTTCTCATATGTGCCTTGACCAGGGTGGGGGGGACTCAAGTTAAGCCAGTGAACCCTTGCTCCAGCCAATGACCTTGGGCTTCAAGCCAGCGACCTTGGGGTTTTGAACCTGGGATCTCAGTGTCCCAGGCTGATGCTCTATCTACTTTGCCACCACTCGTTAGATTTTTTTTTCTTTCATGAAAATGTTACTAAGATAAAAATTTAGTACAAGAATATAAAACTGCAAAGGAGGTGCTTCTCTTAGGTGGAAGGATTAGAAATATAAAGCAAAGTCAAAATTCAGCATCTTTTGGATGGCAGCCTATTTTATTTCTTTGCACTTGATAACAGTACACTGTAGTGATCAAGAGCAACCCAGTCTGCCTGGGTTCAGCTGCTGTGTCTACCACTTACTAGCAATGTCACATGTGGGCAGGTAATTTGGCATCTTTATCTCTTGTTTTCTATAAAATGGGGATAATAATAATGGCCATTCAAGGGCTATTGCAGGGATTATATAGGTTACTCTAGAATGCTGTGTAAGTTTTAGCTATTATTATATTATTTATTTTGATTTTGTCTTTTTTTACTTTTTTGCAGTGGCTGAAGAAAATAGTTATTTGAGGAATGTTATTATATACACTGTATATTATGATGTTATTATATTAAGTGGAGGAAGTTCTGTTATCACGCTTGGAATCAAGTTATTTTCCTCAGGTTGCCTCTTATTCTACCTCTTTTTTTTTTTTTAAAGAAAACATTTTACTGTCCAGAAATTAAAAGTATTCAAACATGTATTTTCTATGTAATTTGTTGCAAGGTGATCAGTGTTAAATAAAATATTTATATTAATTTTCATCATTTGCTTCTTGACAAATTCTTTATTTTTCCTCCCAAAATGTCACATGCCACACCTGAGGCAATGAAGAATTCTTAAATACCACAGCCAAGAACTTGAACATTCATCTGCTGCTAACTATATGCTCTGGTATCTTGTTACATACAGTTGTGCTCCTAGGGTTTTTAGTCATCCTCTGTGATAAGTTTTTGGAAAAAATCCATTGTGACAAACCTTCATTCATCTTCAATTCATAGGCTCTGCTGCATCTCAAAAAGCCTTGCGATGAGGCCATGAACCTAGCTGCCTGGCCTGTAAGACCCGCATGGCCTACCATACCTTACGCAACTTCTGACTGTGGCCCGGCAGGAAAGAAAAGCTTGTTTTACCTCTTTTTTTGGTTATAGACAGAGAGAGGCACAGATAGGAACAGACATACAGGAAGGGAGAGAGATGAGAAGTATCAATTCTTTGTTGCGGCTCCTTAGTCTCCTTAGTTGTTCATTGATTGCCTTCTCATATGTGCCTTGACCAGGGGGCTGCAGCAGAGTGAATGACCCCTTACTTCAAGCTAGCAATCATGGTTCTATGATCCCATGCTCAAGCCAGCGACCCTGCACTCAAGCTGAATGATCCTGTGCTCAAGACAGTGTGACCTTGGGGTTTTGAGCCTGGGACCTTTGCATCCCAGTTCGACGTATTCACTGCTCCACTGTCTTGTCAGGCTATTTTACCTCTTTAGTGCTTTGTATATCACTAGGTGATGATACCAACGGTATAGTTACCTAGTTGCCCATTTTTTTCTTTTTTACATGCATGATCCTCAATTAAAGAGTTAGTATCAGAATATATATGGAAGGTCTTCAGGGCTTCTCTGAGGCAGTCTATGGAGTTAACTCTGGGATTCTGTTTAGCTTGCTAGTTGCCATAGGAATAAGCACAGTACTTTGGGGCTCTTCAGAATAAAACTACTGTATTTCCCCATGTATAAAATCAATGCACCCTTTTCTGAAAAAATTGGGGTCTAAAAACTGGGTGCGTCTTATACAATGGTTGTAGATTTTTTTCTTTCATTTCCTGCTTTTTCTTGCTGTCTTTGCTCTCATTGTTTTGCACTTGTTACCGGTATGTGATGGTAGGTCACGTTTTGCCATGTTCTGCCCAGAAATGGCTCAGAAAAGATTTTCGTACAGTGCTTAATTCAGGTTAAAAGTGATCCAGTATGGAAAAGTGAATGGAAATCGTGCTGCTGAATGTAAGTTTGGTCCTCTTCCAACTGAGAAATCAATCCAAGACTGGCTACTGGAAGAAGAAACCCTACTGAAAACGCCACAGCAGAAGAAGGCCATGAGAGGCAAGTCATCAAAATGGCCTGATTTAGAGAGGAAATTGAAGATATGAATTGAAGAGCAAAGGGCAATTGGAATTCCTGTGTCCACAAAGATGGTTCAGCATGAGGCAAGAAGAATTGCTGATGAAGTTACTGATTTGAAAGGATGACACAATTGGTGCTTCAGGTTCATGAAATGGAATGGACTAAGCATGTGTATATGTGCCAGACTTGCCCAAAAGATGCCTGAAAGCTATGAGCAGAAGGTCCTTGAATTTCATCATTTTGTCATTCAGTGTCGGAAGACACATCAGTTTGAGTTGGAACAGATTGCAAACATGGATGAAGTTCCCCTTCAATTTGATGTCCCAAGTAACAGAGCTGTTGATAAGAAGGAAGTGAAAACTGTGAACTGTGAAGACAAGTGGATGTGAAAAGAGCCTTTATACAGTTGTTCTAGCCTCTTGTGCCAGTGGAACCAAGCTGCCTCCTATGCTGGTTTTCAAATGCAAAACAACGCCAAAAGGAGACATTCCTCGAGGAGTGATTGTCCACATTCATGACAAGGGTTGGATGGATCAGGATGAGATGAAGATCTGGTTTGAGGAAGTTTGGAGAAGGAGACCAGGTGTGGGCTCTTACACAAACCTGCCCTATTGGTGGTTGGATCAGTTCAGGGTACACATAACAAAAAACACAAGATTGCTGCAGAGCAAAAAAACAAAACTTGCCGTCCATACCTGAAGGCTTGACATCCCAGCTTTAACCACTTGATGTCAGCATTAACAAACCCTACAAAGCTGCCATGAGAGATGAATGGAACCAATCGATGAAATCTTCTGGGCACAATTTGACACCAGCAGGAAGAGTGAAGAAACCAACTATAGGAGAAGTTTGTACCTGAGTGAAAAGATCCTGGGATAATACCTAGATTGAGATCGTTGTCAAGTCATTTAAGAAGTGTGGCATTTCAAATACCATAGATGGAACTGAGGACGAGGCAATAGATGAAGATGATAATTCGTCATCAGACGCAGATGAGGACAAGCTAATGGGTGGGAGTTTTGACAGTGACGAGTTGTATGAATTTTATGATGAATAAAACTTGAGTTCAGTAGCTTTATGTAATTTTTTTTTCCCTTCAAATTTCAAGCCCCCAAATTAAGGTACGTCTTATACATGGGATCGTCTTATACATGGGGAAATACAGTATGCATATTTTACACATTGTTTCATCTGATATTGTAGAGGGAATCAGCAGAGCAGGACTTACCAGGCTAGCATAAGTTTAACTTCAGTACAGTTCAGGAACTGGCAGGAACATGGAATTTGTCTGCCTTTACCCTGTCCTTTAAATTCTCTGTCAGAAAGGTTTTCAGGTGGGTGCCAAGTATGGAAACATGCCTCCTATCAGAATATTGTCTTCATTGCTATACATTGCTTTTTATTTGGAGATAAAATGTCTCCTCTGTTTTTTAAATTTAAACAAATATCGAATTATGTGGTCAAGCTGATTTGCTCCTGAATTGTTGGTCTGCTAATTTGTGATGATGCTGGCAAGGGGTAGCGTGTTGAGACCTGCCTGTTCAGTGAAGGCTTCCTGCTACTCTGAGACCAGCAGAGGTGTGTGGTTTCCTAGGTACTCTAGGGTGGGAGAATTATTTGTTCTTAATGTTTTATTTATTCATAGTGACTGAAGGAGAGGATACTATAGGAAATCAAAGAATAGAATTCTAATTGAATCCATAGTGTTTTATCAATGCTTTCCCAGTCCCTCACCAATCTTGTCTGGAGACCTTTTGTCTGAAGAGGTATTATGGAGAATAGTTTGTTTTTCTTGGGAAAAATGCTGACCTGAGACAAAATTAGTAAAGGGACAGAGTTTGTTTGGGGGATCCTCTCACTTCCTTTTATGGGAACTTTTTAACTAACCTCCTCTACCAGCCCACATACTCCCTCTCTTATGCAGGTAGCTTGTTGACTTAGATCTTTCCTTATCCCTCGGTTATTTCAGGTAGCAGCTTTGCCTCCCTCAGCTTCTGGAGACTAGACTTTGGTACTTGGTGATCCTTATGTCAGTCATCCAATTAAATTCTTACATAGTAAGATGTTTTACTCATAACTCACCCAGAATTGTTTGTTATTAAAGAAGGTATACATAGATAATAGGTAGCTTTTATTCTGTGCTTACTATGTGCCAGACCTGTCCCAAGCTTCTTGACAATGTGTTAAGGAAATTTATCACTATAACAACACTGTGAAGGAGATATTGTTGTTTTTCCATTTTACAGATGAGGAAACCAAAGCAGAGAGTAATTTAAATAAGTTTGTACAGGTAGTAAGTGGTAGAGCAGGGATTCAGACCCTGGCAGTCAGGATCCAGCCCAGGTGCCGCATCATTATGTCAAAGTCCCTCTGTCTGCGCATGGATTTCTAATTGGTCGAGTTCCAGGTAGCCTCTGTGAAATGCCTGTGTACATGTGTGTTAACTGCGAGGAGGGTTGGGAAGAGAGGTGCAAGTGATTTTTGCCTTCTCAATCTCTTGTTTATTTTCATTCAGTCTGGCTAGTGTTGCCTGAAAGCTTTTCCACAATTCATCTGCTTTCCCAATTCCTTTCCTTTATATCCTTTTAAATGTCTGGTTAAGAGTAGCAATTCTAAAGACAGTGTTGCATTTAAATCCTGACTGTGTAAATTTTTTGAGCAAGATACTTAATCTCTTCAAACCACAGCTTCCTTTCATTGAAATAGGCACAACACTGATACCTACTCTTAGGGCACAGTAAAGAGCAAATGAGAGCCAGAGAATTAATACAAAGAGCTTGCTCTCATTTCGGGCCAATCCTAAGTGTTTTTGCAGTGGCAGGGTGGGCAGAGGTGGGATTGGTGAGTAAGCAGCAGCTTCCAGAGTTAATGAGAGATGGTCATGATGGGCAATAGAACATGTGCTCAGCAGGTGTCTTCGGGTGTTTGAAGCTTTTTGGAGCAGCGCATAAGCTCATACTGGAGACAGATGAGGTTGATAATTGCTTTTGAAATGATAAGTTCAGAACTGTTGTGATTGGAAGCTATGAAAGGCAAAATGTGACTGAAAATCTTATTAACCTGGGAACTTTCCATAGCTGATAAATAGAGATTAATTCCAGAGAGATTAGAAAAAAAGGCAGTTGGATTTGCATATAGAAAAATATGTATTTTAAATCATATCAAGAGGAAAGGATTCAGAATATTAAAAAATGATTTTTATGTGGTGATTACACCCATTTTACCAGTCTCCAGTTAAATAAGATTTAGTTTGCCTTTGCCAGAAACTGTAAAATAGCAGACAGTTCCCCAATATTACAGATAAATGAGAAAACACTTTCTTAGCAAAAGCAACTTTGTAAAATATGTCTTGATTCTTATTTTACTATACTAGTTACTTCTAATTAAAAAAAGGTCTATAAACAAGCTTTAAGCTTTTAGGCTGTGTTAATATTAGAATTATTATTTGTGACTTTCCTTTTCCATTTAAAAGTAAAGATAATATTTAAAAAGAAACTCCCAAAATTAAACGAGACCTTAAAATCCTAATTCTTTATAATTTCTGAAGCATTTACTAAATTTCTTCTTTAACTTAAATCTCTGATATTCTCCATGTTCAGTGTAATCACCGATTCTGAAAGGAAGGATCACAAACCATGGCAGCCACTACAGAAAAACTGTGAGGGAGGATTTATCTAAAAAAGATAGCCTGAGTGTATTTTTTCTACAGTATAGTTTGCAGATCCTACTCCCACTTTATTATTTATTTACTTGTTATTATTATTTTTTATTCAGTGAGAGGAGGGAAGGCAGAGAGACAGACTCCTGCATGCGCCCCTACTGGGATCCACCTTGAAAGCCCAGTAGGGGGCGATGTTCTGCCCATCTGGGGCATTGCTCCGCTGCTCAGCAACTGAGCTCTTCTTAGCGCCTGAGGTGGAGACCATGGAGCCATCCTCAGTGCCTTGGGCCAACTCACTCCAATTGAGCCATGGCTGTGGGAGAAAGAGGGGGGGAAGGAGAGAGTGAGAAGTGAGAGGGGAGGGAAGGAGAAGCAGATGGTTGTCGTTTCTTCTGTGTGCCCTGACTGGGAATTGAACCTGGGACATCCACATGCTGGGCTGATACTCTGCCACTGAGCCAACTGGCCAGGGCCTATTAGATTTTTAAAATTTATATATCTATATCTATATATCTAAAATTTTTTTTTTTTGAGAGGGGAGAGGTAGGATGGGGTAGAAGCAGGAAGCATCAACTCATAGTAGTTGCTTCCTGTATGTGCCCTGACCAGGCAAGCCCAGGGTTTTGAACCGACGACCTCAGCATTCCAGGTTGATTATCCACTGTGTCATCATAGGTCAGGTCTACTCCCATTTTAAATATTTATTTTTTTCTTATTTCTGTGTGTCTTATTTTTTTTTACTATCTTAACTACACTATCCTTCGGTGTAAAGATCTTTTTACACACATAGTTTTCATCAAGAGCCAGAAGAGTTTCATATAGCGTTCTTTTTTTTATATATTATGCAGGTACTAGGGGAATGGAAATATGTATATGCATATATTAACCAGAAGCATTTAAATTCATTCTTGAAAACAACACTGATTAAATTATTATTCGCTTTTTCAGATAAGTATTCCCACAGGTAGAAAACCTTGTTGGTAATTGGCTTGGCATGACATTTTCTTAGCATGATTTTTTCTGTCTATTATGTGCAGCTTTTGACAGTTACAGAAGATGTCCACAGAATCCATTCTTCCTGGGAAATTCCCTGGGGTGGCTGGCTTTGATTGATCCTAGTTGTGCAGTTACACCAGTGTGTGTGCTAGAGCGAGCCTGGAGGGTTCTGTATCTTTCCCCATGTCCTCAGCGTGAAACATTTCTCTGCTCTTTTCCTTGGCAGTTTATTCAAAGAAATATCAGCTACGTTTATTATGTTTAATACCTGCTACAGCTTCAGCTGTCACTGGAGAGGAAAACAGTATCCTAAGATTCTGTGTATTTGTTTATAAACACTTAAGGCATTTAGTATAAAGAAATTATTTGCTTTCAGCGTTAGGTAAAAGATAATCTTTGTTCTAACTCTTTTTAAAGGCACTATTGATATTTAAAAACTGTGATATATAATGTGAACTACTCAGTGGCAACAGTATAATTGGATTTGGTGGTTAAAATTTAAAAATTTTATGGCAAAAAAGGGAAGCAGCATAGAATTACAGAAATCAGAGGCAGAGCCTGCTAGGGCACCGTGACTATTTGTAGATGACCACTGCAACCCCTTATTATGATATGATGCTTGATAGAAAGGTATTTTTTTAAATCACTGTCTTTTGCTTAAAAAGAGTGGAAATATATCTTCTTTCTTACTACCTTTATTAACAAATAGGACTAGGGATATTATTAATGAGGCAATCAGGTTAGGGATTAAGGGAGGAGTAGGTTTTGGAGGTAAAATGTATATGGAAGGAATATCTACTCAGAGAATTCCATTTGACTATTTTGATATGGGCCTTGAGTTTAAGAAAGATTTCTGGGACTAGATAGCTAGATATGGCAAGGAGGTAATAATTAAAAAAGACTGTCTTATATACTGATATATGGTAGAAACTCAGCAAATTAGACGTGAATACTATGTGTTGATTTATCTCTTTCCAAAGTTGTAATTGGTAACCAAAAAATGGGAAATTTAAAAAACAAGGAACCCTGGTCTGAGCACTATCATCTCTGGAATGGTTGCTCTAGGAGTCTAACAGTCTCTTCACAGGTCTGGTGCTAAGATTGCCCCTTCCCTAAGCAAATATACAGTGTGTCTGTAAAGTCATGGTGCACTTTTGACTGGTCACAGGAAAGCAACAAAAGACGATAGAAATGTGAAATCTGCAACAAATAAAAGGAAAACCCTCCCAGTTTCTGTAGGATGATGTGGCAGCATGTGCGCATGTGCAGATGATGATGTAATACCGTGTATACAGCGAAGCAGCCCACGGCCATGCCAGTCGAGATGTGGACGGTACAGAGAAAAGTTCAGTGTGTTCTATGGCTCGCTAAATTCGAATCTGTGACCAAAGTGCAATGTGAATATTGGTGCGTTTATAATGAAGTGCCACCACATAAGAATAGCATTACTTGGTGGGATAAGCAGTTGAAGGAAACTGGCAGTTTTGTGGGAAAGCCCCTGTTCTGGTAAGCATCAGTCAGTGACAAGTCTGTAGAGCAGCGGTTCTCAACCTGTGGGTTGCGACCCCGGCGGGGGTTGAACGACAAAACACAGGGGTCGCCTAAAGCCATCGGAAAATACATATTTATTTACTTGTGGGTCGCGACCCCAGTGGGGGTCGAACTACCAAAACACAAGGGTTGTCTAAAACCATTGGAAATACATATTTTATTTAAAAATGTATTGTATAATAAATATGTATTTTTATTACATATTTTATTACCCCGCCGGGGTAATAAATCAAACTGCACTGAATAGGTATGAAACTGGGAGAGTTTTCCTCTTATTTGGTGCAGATTTTACATTTCTATCGTCTTTTGTTACTTTCCTGTGACCGGTCAAAAGTGCACTATGACTTTACGGACACACTGTATATCTTTTTCACAACACTGAAGGCAGTTATCCTTTTAAAACTTAAATGAGATCCTATTCTTCTTTTGCATGAGACTTTGCAATGGTCTGACAAGTCACTCATTAAAACCCAACATTGTTACAGTGCTGTCCAGCCCTTTCAGCCTCCAGCTCCCATCCTTCGTGCTTGCTCACTCAGTCCAGCCATGTTGACTTTCTTGTCCTTTGTCTTACCTGCCAGAGATGCCCCTTTTCCTTCTGTCCTGAGTCTGTTTGTTATAAGGTAAAGCAGATCACGATCATAACTTGCATTCGTACTTTTGTTACAGAGGGAGCAAGAGACCTTGGTTCTCGTTTTCTTAAGAGAAAGTTACATCAGGAGACACAGTGCAGCAAGTAAAGGAAGAATTCACTGGCCGTGCAGGAAGAAACTCAGAGGAGAGGGGGCATGGAGACAGGTTCAGGGGGTGAGCCCGGGATGAGCTGCTGCTGCCTACTGCTCCCCTTGTTTGTTGCAAGTCTGGTGGAGTCTCTTAGAGCTTAGAAGGAACTGAGGAACAAGGAACACACACCTAGGGGGATCAAGGCGGGGAGGAGGAGGAGGAGGAGAAAGGCACAGCTGTGCTCCCAGAAGAGAGAGAGAGAGAGTGGCCTGGGACCTCAGTCCTAAGGGATTTTAAGGGTGAGGATTTTACAGGAGGTCCCAGGGGAGACTCTCAATACAATATTCATCAGCTCTCCAGTTGTGTCTTTTTAGGGTCCTGGTCTTCTTTGATTGGTTGGTCCCAAGCGGGTCTTTAGTCAGTGAAGTTAGCCTGACTTAACCTTTGTCTGGTTTTGCTGCTTTCTGGGCCTGGAGCAGAGACACAACTGAGGCCTAGATGTCATATCTAGGGGTTAATGCTTAAGCGCTATTCTCCAGCTTTCTTGTTGTTCCTCCTATAAGAAGCTCTAAAACCACATGACAAGCAATATGCCAGGGGAGAAAATGTCAGGGGAGGGCCTGAATCCCATGACCAGCAATGTGAAATCAGGGGGTCTAAACTGCATGACTATCTATTTGTCTTAAGGTCACCCTGGGGGGGGGGGGGCGAGGCCCTTGTTTTCCCAGTTTTGCCTGTTGCTGGGCACCTGGGGCTTTTCTTCCTTGTTAGCCTTCTGTGCCTGGCCTTTTGTTTGTGTCTGTCTAACTGCCTGCCACTCTGTCAGCTGACAAGTAGCAGAAATCTACTTCAAACAAAAAAGGAAATTTGAGTTTGTATAATATGGAAGCTTTATGAGTGAACCTAGGTAGACCCAGAAGTTCATGGAAGCAGTAAGTATCTTTTCCTCCATTTTCTTCCTTTGTTTTCCTTTTTGATAGCTTCATTCTCATCAGGCTTTTCTCATGTTGTAGTGAAAATGGCTGTGTGCAGCTCTGATGCCTCAACCCTATTGTTAAGGGATCCAACAAAGAAATGATTTTTTCTTCTAATGGTTCTAGTGAAATTTCTGGGGCAGGGTTTTTACCTGGCTGTACTTGGGACATGGGCCCATTCTTGAACCAATTATAATGGCTAGGATGATTTAGCACACTGGGGGTGCAGTCCTGGGTCCACCCCACTGTGTGTTCTTAGATCTTCCAAAGAAAGGCTTCTTTTCCTAGCAAGGGGCAGGAGGCGGGCAGGCTGATAAAAACTGTCGCCAGACTTCAACTTAACATGAATATAGATACAATCTATTTTAATAGAAGTAAAAACTAAATACTTTTATAATACCCAGGAAGCACCAAATAATCCCAGTGGTGGGGTTCAGAGCAATTTTCACATAGATCAGTGTTTTTCAGCTGCTACAATCTTTGTACAACATCAGGGTGGTTAACTCCTTTGGGGATTGGCAGTGGTCTGCTGCTGTCCACCGGTTGAAAAAGACTGACATAGGTGACATTTAAACTGGGTCTTTGAAAAGTTAAGAGAGATGTTGAAAAATAGAAATAGGTGGTGGAAAATGTGTAAACCAAGACATGGTGATTGAAACACAGAGAAGTAAGAGCTGAGAATAAAATTAGAGTGCTGAAGAGTTTAGACTTGATTCACTGCATGGTGAAATCTAGTAGAAGTTTTTAAGCAGGGGTGCAATCTCATCAGACTTCACAGTGAATTAGCCAAGTGATCAAGAGGGCTGCACCAGGCCAAGGGTAGAGCGGTATAGAAAAAGACAGATTGGAAAACGTTTGGGAGGTAGAAATGAAAGTACTTAATAATAGCTGGACATGGCAAGAATCAGGAGTTGGGGAAATATAACCATGGAAGTAATTAAAATAGCCCGGAGTGAAGTGACCAGCACATACAGCAGGGGTCCCCAAACTTTTTACACAGGGGGCCAGTTCACTGTCCCTCAGACTGTTGGAGGGTCGGACTATAAAAAAACTATGAACAAATCCCTCTGTACACTGCACATATCTTATTTTAAAGTAAAAAAAACAAAACCGGAACAAATACAATATTTAAAATGAACAACAAGTAAATTTAAACCAACAAACTGACCAGTATTTCAATGGGAACTATGGGCCTGCTTTTGGCTAATGAGATGGTCAATGTGCTCCTCTCATTGACTACCAATGAAAGAGGTGCCCCTTCCGGAAGTGCAGTGGGGGCCGGATAAATGGCCTCAGGGGGCCGCAGTTTGGGGACCCCTGACATACAGCATACACCGCAGAGTCTCTATACCCTGGCCTACTCAGGGAAAAACTGCATCAGCAGTGCTGTTGATGTCAGAGAAAAATCAAGTTCTGTTGTTTTTGGTGTCTGTTTTTTTGAGTCTATGTGATTTTAAGTTTTCTATTTTTGTCTATGGGCATTTCCCCCACAATACTGCAATCCTTATTTCTATCGTCACAACTATAATAGATTTCAGAAGTCTTTCAGTATGGGGAACATATATTTTATTTATTTTGTCTTTCATCATAAAACTCAGTACAGAATTGTGCATTTATCTTACTGAATATTTGTTAACTAACACCTTTATGTTTTTCTTATTTTATTGCCTCATTAAAATCTGAACTTGATCTTTTTTTTTGACCAAATAGATATTATGAGTTATATAATTAGTTCTGTATTCCCTATTTTGGCTTAAAGACTTAATGGTACACACGATAGTATGATATAATTTTCTCCATCAGTTATTTGATCAAGGAATTTACCCATCAGTTGTATTGCTATGTACAGGATTTTTAGGTAGTAAGGGTATTTAAGGTTGCCATTACCATGACTTACTGTAACGTCAGTGAAGAATTGCGGTTTCAGAGGAATTCTGTCTGGGGAAAATTCTGTTACAGATGTAAAACTGTAATTAGCCTGAATCTTATAATGTTATGAGAGGTATGATGAAAAATCTTTAACTTGCCATGCTTAGAACGTTAGTAATATACATTTTCCAGAGTTTTCTCCAGTGCTGAAGCAGGACATAGAATTCTTTGCTTTTTCTTAAAATGTACTCGAGCAGTTTGTTACTCAGGGTCAGTCTCAGTAATCTTTGGGTGCAGCTTGAGTAGCAATTTAATTCCATAAAGTCTTTTGGGCTTAAGTTAAATTAAAGTGAATCACCTCTCTGGCCTGACCTGTGGTGGTGCAGTGGGATAAAGCGTCGACCTGGAATACTGAGGTTGCCAGTTCGAAACCCTGGGCTTGCCTGGTCAAGGCACATATGGGAGTTGATGCTTCCTGCTCCTCCCCTTTCTCTCTCTCTCTCTCTCTCTCTCTCTCTCTCTCTCTCTCTCCCTCTCCCCCCCCTCTAAAAATCAATAAATAAAATATTTAAAAAAATTATAAAAAAAAATAAAGTGAATCACCTCTCAAATATATGTCCACTCCCACTTGGTATTAAGATCAATTTATGGAACTCTATTTTCATTCACTGAACCAATATCTGTTGAGCACCTATTGTGTTTCACAGTTTTAATAGCTGAGGAAGCTATATTGAATGAAACAAACTAAAACATGCCTTTATTCATGGAGAAACATTCCAGAGGGAGAAAGCAGGCAATAAAAAAAGTATAAATGTGTTGACTAAGTGCTATGGAGAAAAATAAGGCAGGAAAGGGAAAGGTAGGAAGTGCCAGGATTGGCTGTGGGAGTGGTTATGATGGGTTTAAAGAGTGGTGGGGGAGCCCTGGCCGGTTGGCTCAGTAGTAGAGCGTCAGCCTGGCGTGCAGGAGTCCCGGTTCGATTCCCGGCCAGGGCACACAGGAGAAGCGCCCATCTGCTTCTCCACCCCTCCCCCTCTCCTTCCTCTCTGTCTCTCTCTTCCCCTCCCGCAGCCAAGGCTCCATTGGAGCAAAGTTGGCCCGGGCGCTGAGGATGGCTCTGTGGCCTCTGCCTCAGGCACTAGAATGGATGGCTCTGGTTGCAACAGAGCGATGCCCCAGATGGGCAGAGCATTGCCCCCTGGTGGGTGTATGTGCCGAGTGGATCCCGGTCGGGCGCATGAGGGAGTCTGTCTGACTGCCTTCCCGTTTCCAATACAAAAAACAACAACAACAACAAAAAAACCCCAACCAACAAAAAGAGTGGTGGGGGAAGGTGACATATAACAAAGAAGTGAGTCATGCAGATAGATATTCTCAGAAAGATCATTCTTGGTGGAGTGAATAGCTCTTAGGCCTTTTTTGAGTTTCATTTTATTGATTGGCTTTCCTGGATTAGACTATGGATGAAACTTTATAGAAATGAAATATACATCAATTGGAATAAAAACAGTTAAAGAAAAATAACCACACGAACATATTTGGTACTTGAAATTTTTCTTGATTTTGGAGTACTATTAAATATAGGTGCGGAGTATGTGAGTATGTGTGACCCTGGCTGTGTGTGTATGAAGATTTTTATCAAGGTGGCCCTAGTAATTATATTGTGGAATGTTCTTTTTTTGTGTGTGGCAGAGACAGACAGAGTCAGAGAGAGGGACAGACAGACAGGAAGGGAGAGAGATGAGAAACACCAATTCTTTGTTGTGGCTCCTTAATTGTTCATTGATTGATTTCACATATGTGCCTTGAGCTGGGGGCTACAGCAGACCGAGTGACCCCTTGCTGGAGCTAGCGAACTTGGGCTCAAGCTGGTGAGCCTTGCTGAAACCAGATGAACCCGCGCTCCAGCTGGCGACCTCGGGGTCTCAAACTTGGGAGACCAGTCCGACGCTCTATCCACTGCGCCACTGCCTGGTCAGGCTATTGTGGAATGTTCTTACAGATGAAGTTGTAATTGGTCATTTGAGTTCAGCAGTCGGTCTGTGTTTATTATGCTTTTGCTGTTAGATTAGTACTATAATGAATATTGGGGAAAATAGAAAAGAACAAGATAATATTCTGGTCCGATTGGCCAGACTGTTGTCTGTAGAGACAGTAAAATAGATCAGCATGGTTGAGTGGTAACGGTATTGGACTAGCAATCCTCGATTCACAGTGGTAGAATGACTGTAGTACCAATTCAGCTCTATAGCTTTTGCTTCTCAGAGCCCTTTACAAATTCCTGGAGAGGCAGCAAGTGGGAGAGTCCCTTTTGGAGTTAAGGTGTCAGGGAAGGTCTACTTTTGATTTCAGATGGCTTCAAAGTGTTTGAGAAGACTGTACATTGCCTAACAATTCTAAAACTATGGTTGGGTAAACAAGTTACTGAAAACGAATATGATCTATTGATTTTCTACTGTGGAAGCATGGTGTACTATGGAATGTCATCTTGTAATATTTGATTTTCATTATTGGGTGTAAATAAACTGAATCCTTTGATATATGTATATGTGTACACATACACACTGCATTAGAATGGCACTGTTCACCTTGAAAACTAAGTCTTTTTCCTTATCTTTTACAGTGTAATCATATGAATTTATATTATCAGCTTGTTAAATTAGTTTTTTCCCCCTGAAAATAGGCTTTATATTTTACTTTATCTTAGTTGTTAAGCATGGAACAAAGGTATTTTCTCCTCACCCTTTGCATGGAATTTGAGTAATATTCTCACAGTGAGTACATGTCAGGTATAGTGTTAAAGCCAAAGTCTTTTTCTTTTAAGCTACTTCTCATTTCATAAAGTCTTTTTCCTCCTTTATTCAGCATTCATTAACTGAACTGATTATTTGCTGAATGCCTACTTTGTTCTAGATATCTCTTTGGGATTCACTGATGGGGAAGAAGTTGTTCTTGCCTTCATAGAGGTAAAAGTATAGAAGATGAGATAGTTAATAGTTACAGTAATGTGTGATATGTGTTCTAAATGTGGAAGAAGAGGGTTCTGGTGGGTGTATTTAGCCAGAGGTGCCTGACTTGGAGCAAGAGATATTGAAGTTGAGACCTGAAGAATGGTGCAGAGTTAACTAACTGAAAAGTGGATATGGCAATATGGGGGAAAAGGAAGGCTATTCTGGGAAGAGAAAATCCATATGCAGTAGCCCAGAGGCAAAACAAAACAACAAAAAACAAGCAAGCAAAATAGGAATCTTCTCACATGGCAAACCACATAAAGTTCCTAATGCCTGGAGCATAGATTTTGAGGAGGGAATATACAAGGAACTCTGAAAGACCTTACTTACTTTGGATCCTAACCTATGGGCACTTGAGAAATTCCTGAGAAGTTTAAAGCAATGGATTGACAGGATTAGAGTTGCCATTTACAGAGGTCATAGTGGTTTCAAGTGAAGGAAGAAGGGCAAGGGCAAATCGATGGGGTAAGAGGCCTGGCTGTGATGGCAGAGTTTGTAAGAGATGTTGTAACCAGGACTGGGACATTCACAGTGGGAATGGAGATAAATGGATGGATTCAAGAAATACTTAGAAGATGGAACTATACAGGATTTAGGATTGAAGGAATAATCAAGGATGGGCCTAGGTTTCTGGCTTGGGCCAGAATGGTGATGATGATGATGGTGCTTATGCCATTTATTGCTTCTTACTTCCAAGTGTACCCTTCACTGCCTGCCCTGTGAAAGTGAATGTGGTTTTTCATTCCTGATTGGACTCAGGCGGATACAGTGTTGTGATGTGATCCCATACGAAGAACATATTTGGGGAGAGGGATAGACTGTGCTTCTACTCTCTCATCTCCCTGTGAAATGAAAGTAATATACTCTTCAGAGGATTGGAGTAATATGTTGTTCATAATATATTCCTAGGGTTGTAATGAGGAAGAAACGATGTAATATGTTTAAGAACCGAGCACAGTGTCTGGTCACAAATACTTGGTTTGTTTGTAATGTTGGCTGCTGGGCATTGTGGTGGTTGACAGGTCTAGAAAGATGACCAGGGCTGCTGGTTTCACCTTGAGGGTATGTGGGGTGGGGAGAGGCTAGCGCAGGCATGGCCAACATCTGGCCCGGGTAATGAGTTTATGCAGCCCGCGATTAAATTTTTAATATTCTCCGCTACTTTAAAATCTCAGCTACTCAGAAGCGGAAGCATCTTTGATTATTGGAAATCGAGACATTTAAGAAGATAATGATATATAGAAAAGAATTCCACGTGTGACTAATCTAGGGTTAACTTCCTATAATTGGTCGAATGGATTTGCAATACTTCTTTATTTTTTAAAAAAATTCCATTATAAAGATTTACAACTTTTGTACTCGTCTATTCTCGATATGAACTCTTTGATGTTTAGCGGCGATGTGAAACCCACATTCTTTTAGGCAGAGTTTGCTGGTGTGCACCCAAGGTCAAACAATTTATTTTTGTGGTCAAGTGTGCTGAATCAAGTGGCATTGTAGCATAGACAATAGCTGCAGTTGATAACTGAAAACGTGTCCAGGCTGTTTGTAAAACGAAATAATTGTTTTATTTGCAATATAACCCCTTCAAGCTTATTCTATTAATTGAATATTGTTTTGATTGATTGCGATATAGTTTGGATATTTACACGTATGTAATTATATTTTTATTAAAATAATATTGTATATTAAAATTTTTTTCACTCACATTTATTCCTAAACAAATTACATAATAAAATTTTGTTTACTTAAACGAATTGTTTTTGTATTTAACATTTTTTAATTTTAATATTTTGTCCAGCCCATGAAAAAAGTTTTTTTTCTAATCTGGCCCAGGGGCAAAAACTGTTGGCCACGCCTGGGCTAGAGGTTTATTAATTCCTCTGGTAGAGGCCTGAATAAAGTGCCTGAGGGCGGCTTGAGAAGTCCCAGAGTAGGTGAAGGCTGTGCTGAATCTTCTGGGGTGCGGTTTTGTCTCATGAGGAGAGGGGAGAGAGGGGCTTCTGAATGTAGGGAATAGCACTAGCAGTGGAGGAAGGAGCATGCTTGCCAGTGCAGTCCACAGTGGGGCCATCACTGGCCCTGGAGTTGGGGTCGGGTGATGACAGAGGTGTACACAAACTGGACATACCCTCAGAGGAGGTGTTTATTTCACCTCGCTATGTCCCACAGTTTGCTTCACTTATTTCTAGGCTTACTGCTTTTTATTATTTCTACTGAACTGTTGCTAGTTCACAACAATTGAAAACTATTTAAACTTTTATTTGGTGCCAGCATTTCCCTTAGGCTTTCATTGAATGTGAACTTTGAGTGCTGTGAGTTGAAGTGTCTAGAAGGGAAGTTGGAGCACTGCATGCAGGGCCCCTCCATTGGGTTTACTCAGGGTTGAATAACTTGACTCGATTCCTGGACATTGATAAAGCTCAGACTGTTTACAATTCACACTTCTCTTCAGCTTACAATTCTTTTTGAAAAGTTCAATAACTGAAGAAATGAGTATTCTTCAGAATTGTATGACTGTTCTTTCAAGAACTCAAGTCTTTGAAGCTCTAGAAAATAAAAGTGTGACTAACTTGATTCCTTGGAGGACCCCCCCAATAATTCAGCGTTAAAATTCTATGTAAATTTTTCTCTAATGAGGATATTCCCTTTACCCTCCATGAGGATGCAGCTCAAACGTCAGTTTTCTGTGAAGTCCTTCCTTGAAGTTTCTGAATATTTGCTCCTTATCAAACCACTGTTCTAACATAAGCCTGTTGTAATGTTGATATACTTTCAGCAAGTACTTTTAAGAAAAAACAAAAAACAAAAAACAAAACAAGCCACAAAACATTCTTTGCATTTTGTTATCTTCAGATCCTGGTTAATGTCCCTTAGCTGGAATGGCACTGTGATCCAGAAATTCTGTGTCCTTTTTATTGATTGATTTTAGAAAGCGAAGGGATGGAGAGAAACATTGATTTGTTTCACTTGTTTATGCATTCATTGGTTGATTCTTGTATGTGCCCTTACTGGGGATTGAACCTGTACCCTTGACGTATTGGGATGATTCTCAAAACCAACAGAGCTACCCAGCCAGGGCCCAGAAATTCTCTTGAAAGTTCTGCTTATTAATCTTCAGAGATATGATGAGTGTATTCTCTAAAGAAATATTGGAAGAATAATCATTGGTTTTTTTTTCAGAAAGAAGAGTTAAACCATTCTTTATTGGCTAGGACTTCTGGGAATTATGCAGGAAGGAAGCTAAGAAGGAAGATGTCAAACTGTGACCCTCTGAAGGTTTTTGTTTTCTTTTTCCTTTGTTTTCTTAGATCTAACAGATACCTATAGGGAACTCTTTGTTTTTGGTGAAGACCTAGTATTTATGTAAAAGAATGTTGAGAGACCTAGGAAAATAAGACGCTTGGAGCAATTTTACTTTGCGTGACTGTTACCTTTTGTGAAATGACAGAAGTTGAGGTATGAGTCTTCTGATAATCACTTCTGCTTGTTTGGGTTACAAACCAAGGGCAGGAGCCATTTACAGATTATTAAATTCTCGGGTTATTTTGAAAGTTGATAAAATATTTCCTGTTGGTGACTTATAGAAAAGTTGAAAGAAAAACACGATATTTTAAGATCAAGTATACATTTGGTAGTTTAAATACAGAAGAATTGAAAAAATTATATGGTGGACACTGTATACTTACCACTTAGATTGTATAGTTATATTTTATTTCTATATGATAAACATTTACCATATTTACTGTAATATATAATCATATCCCCTATCTGCCTCTTTATATGCGTTTAAGGATTATCATTGAAGCATTTTTTATTATAGCAAAAGGCTGCAGACAGAATAGTTAAGTGACTGTGGTACACCCATATGGTGGAATTCTATGGAGAAGTTAAGAAGAATGAGACATTTTGTTTTTACTGACCTGAAACAATCTCCAAAAAGATAAGTGAAGTGAACAAGTTGCAAGATATATGAAGTATACTCTTTATTTGCATAGGACAAAAAGGTATATATGCGTGTGTGCTGTATATGCATGGAATATCTCCGTAAAGCTTAAACAAGAAGCTGTTGAAAGTGGGTGTTTTCCTGGCAGCCTCCTATGGTGTATGTATTATACATAAAACAAAGTTTTAAAACTATTGCCTGCTTATTTATGTGCTTCTCTTGAAATTGTCAGGATGTCAAGATACCAAACTGATAGACCTTAGATTTTAGGAGCTGTTTCAAAGTGGATCACTCTCCCCTCCCTCCTGCCCCAAATACTAGGGGAGTTTTCTTTGATTTTCATGTGAGCTCCTGGTGGGGCTTCTAAAAGTAAAACCTATATAGGTCTTCCTATTTAACTCTCAAGCTAGTCCTTACACAGCCCTTGGAAACTTGTCAAAGTTACCATTTAAGTGTTTCTATCACTTGCTGGCTCCTGTAGCTTTTCTTCAGGTAGGCTGATCTCTGCTGTGAGTCTCAGTGTTTTCTTGTCTCTCCAGATTTTGGGGTGGTGGTGGTTTGCTCTCAAATCTCTGATAGGTCTAAGAAAAGTAATTGATTTCAGTTTCTTACCCTTATTTTTTACTGTAAAGAAGAGAGTGATGATTTCCAAGTTGTTTATGAGTCAGAGCTGTAACTGGAGCTCGATGCCCAGCAATTTTTGTTAAAACAGATCCCTCTAGGTGATTCTGATTAATTTAATGGTTGAGAACCACTGATATACTCCAGTTCCCTCATTTATAGATGAGACCACTGAAATCCAAAGAGGAGAAATAACTTCTAAGATTATGCAGAGTCAAAACTAGAATCTGAGCCCTGGCTGGGTGAGAGCATTGTCCTGATATGCCAAGGTTGTGGGTTTGATCCTGGTCAGGGCACATGCAAGAGTCAGACAGTGAATGCATAGACAAGTGGAGCAGCAAGTCGATGTTTCTTTCTCTCTCAAATCAATAATAAAAAACCCAAACAAACTGTAATCTGAATCTCTTGACCAGATCATCTTCATACTATATTTTGTGTTTTCATATAGTTACCTTCAAGGGATTAATTATATTTTATGTTGTAGGTTTTGGAAATATCTTTATTTTGATGGCCCACTGATTTAAGTTCTTGATAGTGACCTCATTCATTCTGAGGTCTGGTTATAATCATAAGTTCAGTCATAGCCATCTTGATACTCACTTGAAATCTTCTCTTTGATAGAAATGTTAACCCACCTCAAAAGTGAGCTCTTAATGTAGCATGGCTATGAGTAAAATAGTATGTAGACATTTTTATTTTCTTCATTTATTCTTCGAGAAATATTTTGAAGTACCTAGAAGAAAATCTTACAGCTTTTTAGTGTTTTAGAAAGCCTAATGTGAACCAATATGTGTGATGAATCAGCTACATCTGAGTTCTTCTCACCCATGTGTTCCTGTCATTTTATTTCCTTAATTTTAGCATCTATAATCCCCTTTTCTCTATCCAAACCAGCCTTTCTTCTGCATTTGTGCAAATTATGCCTCTAAATCTCCCTGGAGAAGGCTGCGGAATCTTTGTTCTTTTGCAGAATTGGCAGACTTTACTGTAAAGGGCCAGATAGTAAATACTTGAGCCCTCGCAGGCCGTGTGGTCTCTGTTGTACCTGCTCTGCTCTGCCCTTGTAGGAGAAAGCAGACAACATGTAAATGAATGGAAGTGGCTGAGTTTTTTTCTTTTTATAAATTTTTATTTGTTAAGTGAGAGGCGGGGAGGCAGAGAGACAGACTCCTCCTGCTTGTGCCCTGACCAGGATCCACTGGGCAAGCCTCCTATGGGGCGATGCTCTGCCCATCTGGGGCTATTGCTCTGTTGTTTGGCAACTGAGCTATTTTAGTGCCTGAGGTGAGGCCATGTAGCCATCCTCAGTACTGGGGGCCAGCTTGCTCCAATGAGCCATAGCTGTGGGAGATGGGGGGAGGGAGAGGGAGAAGAGGGAGAGGAAGAAAAGGGGGAGGGAGGAGGGGGAGGGAGAGAAGGGAGAGGGGGAGGGGAGGGGGAGGGAGAGGGGGAGGGGGAGAGAAGCAGATGGTTGCTTCTCCTTTGTGCCCTGACTGGGAATCAAACCCAGGACTTCCATACACTGGGCCGACGCTCTACCACTGAGCCAACCAGCTAGGGCCGGTGGCTATGTTTCAATAAATCTTTATTTAGAAAAACAGGCTGCATGCATTTAACCCATAGGCTCTAATTTCCTAGGCCCTGATCTAGAGCCTGTAGAAATTTTATTTTCACTTTTATGTCCCAAAGGGTGCTGCTATTTTTATTTAATGAATTAGAGACCCAACATCACTTTTAAAGATTGTTTCAAAAGTATAATTATTGCTTTCAAAAGTAATAATAGATATTTTGCCATGGAACATTATATTTTAGTTTTGATTTCTTTGGAGACGTGCTTTTTTGGTGTTGAAGAGATAGAGATCCTCTCTCCTCATTACTTATGGTCTCATGTGAATCTAACAAGAGAAAAAACCCTGGTCTTTTACTCTAACAGCTGAGGCAAACTATACTACCTGTGGTGCATAGTAATAATGTCTTTTAATAAGTTCTTAAGGATAAAGAATACTAGAAAATCTCAAGTTATGGGGTGGTATAGGTTCCTATAGAGTTATTTGGTCAGAGGGACGGTTTTAATTTACTTTGAGTCTTTGTCAGGTTGCTTACTGCATGCTTAAGAAAAGTGGACATTGGTGTTCATGCTTTGCAGCTAACACAGGTCTTGGTTGCCATGGCTTCTCATTAGCTCCTTACGATCCTTTTGGGCTCTGGCTTCCTGGCTAGGACCTGAGGGGGCAGATGCAGGCTAGGAAGTAGCCCTGGGAAGCACCGGCTGTATGAGGCCAGTAATGGTGTGTTCTGTCAAATGTATGAACTCAGTCTTTTGCTAGAGAGAACTCCTGGCCAGTTGGGTTAATTATTTTATGCTATAAGTCATCTTTGTTTTAGAGGTCTATGCAATTTGAATTATTCAAAACTATTTTGAAAAATGCAAATTATAAAATTCCATTTGGGATGCTTTTCTCTCCTTTGGGAAGTACAGCTAACCTTTAATAATGATGCATATTTGAAATATTATAGGTTTTAGTAACAGCTACCAATCCATTAAAAAAAAGGTCAGTCTACAATATTAGAATACTGAAAGCTTGCTTGGTTAAAGGGTCTAATGATTAGAATTTAATTATTTCAGGCTAAAAAGAATATCAGAAGGTGACTCTAGAGGGCAGTGTAATTCAACATGTTCATGCTTTTGGCATTTAAGTTTTGTTTTGGAAGAGTAATCATGTGTTCTGAACTTTGTCCATTACACAGTGTCTAACTTTGGTAGAATGTGCGTTTTGGAAAGAAGTGCTCTCTGGTTTGGCTCAGAAGGGTTACTTAGATAATACATCGTAATTATTGGCCCTAGGGAATATCCATGCTTAGTTTAAAACATATTGGCTTAGAAAATCTGGAATTTTCTTATTGATTCAACTAAACTGAATAGAGTTTGCTTTTCAAACATTTTGGAACATTAAGCAAAAGGAATGGTATATCTTTTGTTTTTACATATTTTGGGATAGGAAGTAAATGTATCCCTTATTAGAGAATTCAAATAAATGGGAGTTTGACTTACTCTGACACATTTTAAAACATCTCTTTAAAAGTGGCGAGGTTGAAACTAGATGCTTGATTGGTGAATATCTGTATCAGGGCATTTCAAAACTCAAATGTTTGCATTTAGCACAGCCCAAAATATATGACGCCATTCATTTTCTTTCTCGAATTTTAAAACTTATTTATATTTTCAGGAAAATATATAAGTCATCAAATATGGTTTAGAAAGAAATGTTTTGGGCCCTGGCCGGTTGGCTCAGCGGTAGAGCGTCAGCCTGGCGTGCGGGGGACCCGGGTTCAATTCCTGGCCAGGGCACACAGGAGAAGCACCCATCTGCTTCTCCACCCCTCCCCCTCTCCTTCCTCTCTGTCTCTCTCTTCCCCTCCCACAGCCGAGGCTCCATTGGATCAAAGATGGCCCGGGCGCTGTGGATGGCTTCTTGGCCTCTGCCCCAGGCGCTAGAGTGGCTCTGGTCGCGGCAGAGTTACGCCCCAGAGGGGCAGAGCATCGCTCCCTGGTGGGCGTGCCGGGTGGATCACGGTCGGGCGCATGCGGGAGTCTGTCTGACTGTCTCTCCCCTATTCCAGCTTCAGAAAAATACAAAAAAATACAAAAAAAAAAAAAAAGAAAGAAAGAAATGTTTTGAAGTCTGAGAAGTTTTATGGACCTTTTAAATTTTTTCTCCCTTAGCCTGACCGGGCAGTTGCACAGTGGATATAGCATTGGACTGGTATGCAGAGGACCCAGGTTCAAAACCCCAAGGTTGCTGGCTTGAGCATGGGATCATAGACATGACCCCAAGGCCCCTGGCTTGAGCCCAAGGTTGCTGATTTGAGCCCATGGTCCCTGGCTTGAACAAGGGATCACTCACTCTCCTGTAGTCCCCTGGTCAAAGCACATATGAGAAAACAATAAGTGAACAGTTAAGGAGCTACAACAAAGAATTGATGCTTCTCATCTCTCTCCTTTTTGTCTGTTCCTGTCTTTTCCCCTCTCTGACTCTCTCTCTATCCAAAAAAGAAAAAAAAAAACTACCATTATGGGCATTGTTTCTGGTGTGTGTGCGCACACTGGCTTATAGATACCATCCAAAGTAGATTCTTTTTATTTTGTCTAGTTATTTATCTTCCCATTGCTTTCTACCTCAGGCTGGGTAAAATAGTTATTTTGATGTATTTCTTCTTTGTTAAGAAACAGATCAGGATTTACTTTTAATACTAGGTAGTAAGTGTTCTTCTTTTGATTTGTTTTCTTTCCCAAACTATTCACATATGTAGAAACCGTCCTTTTACTTGTGGGTCATACAAAAACAGACAGTGGGCTGTGGTTGACCCTTAGCTTATCTATTGCCAGACCCTGAGCTAGGAACCTGTAGAAGGAGATACAGAGAGAAGTGGTTACTTATTTATTTAAAAAAAAAAATTTATTGATTGATTTTAGAAAGAAGAGAGGGAGAGAAAGAGAGAGATAGAGAAAGGTGAGAGGAAGGAGTGGGAAGCATCAACTCATAGCAGTTGCTTCTTGTATATCCCTTGACTGGGCAAGGCTAGGGTTTCAAACTGGCAACCTCAGTGTTCCAGGTTGACGCTTTATTCACTTTGCCACCACAGGTCAGGCCGTTGACATCATCAATTCACACATATATCCAGGGTTTCTTTTGTTATTATCAGAAATGAAATAAATATAAATATGATAGAAGATATAAATGATGTCTTTTTAAAAAATTATTTAATGAGTGGTGAGGAGGCAGAGACAGACTCCCACATGCACCCCAACTGGAATCCACCTCACAAGCCCCCTATTGGGAGATGCTCTGCCCATCTAGGGCTGCTGCTTCATTACTCGGCAGCTGAGCCATTTTTAGCACCTGAGACAAGGCCACAGAGCCATCCTCAGCACCTGGGAGCCATGGCTGCGGGGTGTGTGTGTGTGTGTGTGTGTGTGTGTGTGTGTGTGTGTATGTATGTGTGTAGAAGCAGATGGTCATTTAAAGTTGGGTTTAGTCCTATAGCTGATTAAAATTGTTTTCATCATGACATATTAAATTTGAAAAGTTACCGTGGGCTATGGAACAAAATCTTTGATATACACATTGTCAAAAGGCTAGAATATATAGAAACTGTATTGATATATTTGCTATAAGGGCTTCATTTAAGAGAAAGAAATAGTTTTAAGGCTATTTCAGCCTGTGATTTTTATTTTTGTGTATTCTGTTCCTGCCTGATGGTATGTGCGTGTAATGATGGAATTCAGAGCTGGAAAGTAGGTTGTCTCTAATTTTGTTCTTTCTATTAGCATTGTAGTTTTTTTTTTTTTTTATCTGAAATACTGAAAGAGCCTGTATTCTGTGCAGGTAGGGATTACTTTTCTTCTCTTCAACGTAAAAATACAGTTTGTTTATTAGTTTTATTAGCACTAAGTAGTGCTTGGATACTATATGTTTCACAAAAGATATTTTCTTCCACTTATGTGAGCAGTTGATTAATTTGAAGAACTGTTAGTTCTGTTGATACTCACTATGACAAAAATCAATGTACACAGCACAGTCTGAATTAAAAGGCTCAAACTCATTAGGCCATGAAAATGGTTTCAACAGTGAACCCTTTAAAGACCTTGTCAGATAGTATCCTAAAACATAGTCCAGGAAAAATATGGTAGCACTTAAAAATATTTTTTGTTGCATATTTTAGTCTTCCTTTTTATTTATTTTTTTATTATTAATTTTTTTTTGTATTTTTTCAAAGCTAGAAATGGGAGGCAGTCAGGTAGACTCCTGCATGTGCCCGACCAGGATCCACCAGGCATGCCCACCAGGGGGTGATGCTCTGCCCATCTGGGGCGTTGCTCTGTTGCAACCAGAGCCAATCTAGCGCCTGAGGCAGAGGCCATGGAGCCATCCTCAGTGCCCTGGCCAACTTTGCTCCAATGGATCCTTGACTGCAGGAGGGGAAGAGAGAGACAGAGAGGAAGGAGAGGGGGAGGGGTGGAGAAGCAGATGGGCGCTTCTCCTGTGTGCCCTGGCCGGGAACCGAACCCGGGACTCCTGCACGCCAGGCCGACGCTCCACCACTGAACCAACCAGCCAGGGCCTAGTCTTCCTTTTTAAACCACCCACCCTTAAGTAACTTCTGGGATTGTAACTATGTTATATTTAGAGGAAAGAAAACATGCATTGATATATGCTGATCACAAAAATTAGGGGATATTTCAAAATAAATATGAAGCGATAAAATATCTCCTAATTAGTTTTGTGAGTAGTATATTGGTATATTCTATATTGAACCATAGCCATTCAATCTGATTACTAATCTCTTTTTTAGTAAAAAGCCCCTTCAGACACTGAAAAATACATTGTTATGTATCTTTATCTCCAGTTTGAGGTTATATTCTGGCTGAGCTGTTAGATTTTCTTCCTCTCTTGTCATTCTGCAGTTTTATCCTCTCCCTCTTCACCCCCACTTCCTCCCCTACCTCCTTGTTTCGGTAATGGTTGGTGATCTGATGTTTGTGAGGTGTTTAGGATTAGATAGCTGTGTAAGTACTGAGCAGCATTACCTTCTGCGCCTGCTCTTGCCTCTAATGAAAGTTCTAATTGGATTGCGCTGAGGCTAGTGTGTGATTGGTAGCTAAAGGGTCAAAATGGGAAACCAAATTGACTAATAACTGACTTTCCATGACAGGTACATTTTTATATTGTGGTGCAGAGCCTGAGTTTAAATCCCGGTTCTGAGACTTGCTGATTTCATTGAACAGGTATTATTTAATACCTTTGTTTCTTGGTTTGTTCATTTATAAAACAGGGAAATAATAGTACCCATCCTATAGGAATAGTGTGCTGTATGTGAAGTACTTAGAACAGTATTGGGCACATAATTAGCACTCAATAAATATTTTGTATTATCATCATCATTGTCATTCACAGTTTGGATGAAAAGCAGCTATCAGGAAAAACTGGAAAGGGATAACAAAGTTGAATTTCAGAAGGACTTCTTTCATAGTTAAGGGAAGATGTAGTCAGGGCCAGATGAACTAAAGTGGAGGCAGGAAGACTAGTGTTATGGGCTGAATTGTGGCCTCCCCAAATTCATGTGTTGAAGGTCTAACCCAGCTGTTTGACCTTATTTGGAATTCAGGTAATTGCTGTGTAATTAGTTAAGATGGGGTTATTAGGATGGGCCCTAATCCAATCTAACTTGCCCTTGTTACAATGGGGAATTTAGATGCAGAGACAACAGACACAGGTAGAGGGGAAAAGGATGGAAAGAGACAGGGAGAAGCCAGCCATCAATAAGCCCAGGGAAGAGACCTGGGAACAGACCCTGCTTAATATCCCCCAGAAGGAACGAACCCTGAGGACACCTTGATCATAGACTTTCAGCCTCCAGAACCATGAGACTAGGAATTCTATAGTTGAATTCACTCAGTCTTGTGGTACTTTGTTAGGGAAACCCTAGGAAACTAGCTAAGAAGATAATGAGTTTCAGAGCTGAGGCAGTGCTGGTGGTACCGAAGAGGAGGAGAGATGTTTAAAATGCAGAACCAGGCCCTGGCTGGGTAGTGCAGTTGTTTAGAACATCATCCTGACATGCCGAGGTTATGGGTTCAATCCTCAGGGCACATGCAAGAATTAACAAATAACGGCATGAATACATGGAACAATAAATTGATGTTTCTCTCTCCCCTCTCTCTGTGTCTCTCCCTTCCTTTCTCTCTAAAATGAATCAGTAAAAAATTTTAAATGCAGAACCAGTAATTCTTAGTAACTGATTGGCTGTGAGGAGGCAGGATGAGTAGGAGAATGGCAGTGCCACTGATGCTGAAAGTACCCGGGAGGAAAAGGTGTATGGAACGTATTGAGTGTAAGGTGGACATTAAGCATCACAAGCCCAGGAGGGAGGTCACATCCTAGAGATAAGGTAATTATTATCGGTGTCAGCAGGAGTTGAGAACATTGGAGTGCAAAATTGCTTAGAGTGTGTGGTGTGTGACTAGGAGTCTACAGATAGGTCCTTTGATGAATATTCACATTTAAAAGGGACACACAAAAAAAGGTAGTTTGTGAAACAGAAAAAAGGAGCTGACCAGAAACAAACAGCACAAAGTGCTGAGGACTGCTCAGCTTGGAGGGCAAACCAGTAGCATTTCCACTCTACATGTTGAGGTGATTTTGCCACAGGATCCCGCAGCCCATACGTAGGCACTAATATTTTTTGTGCTTGTTAGTCAGGCTCTGTAGAGCATTTGATGGCAGTAGTTGGACCTATCAAGTTGGGTTGGAGTAAGCTGGAAAGTATCCAGAGGATGGGACTTCATTTTAAAAAGATGAAGGTTGTTGAGACTTAAGTAAGAGACTTAGATCTTGTTGGTCTCTTACTCTTTCCCTCATAGCTGTGCACAGTAGACTCTTGATGTTTTTTGGCATGTTCTGTCACCTATGTCCTTATATATATATCCTAGATAAAACTATCAAAGATCATTGTCTTCCCCCTACTCACTTTCTGAGCTTGACATGCCAACTCCTTTGTCCTCATTCTGTTCTTACCCATCTCCTGTCTCCTGAGACAGGGCTCCATGTCCATCCTTTCTGCTTTCTCTTTCAGTTCCTCCTTGGTTATTTCAGAAAAACATTTCTTTCCAGTCATTATGGCTGATTAGATATAGAAAGTAGAGCTAGGGATTCCTACACTAGGTAAGAGAGCAGCTGTACATTTTAAAAGTAAAAGCAAATCTTGGAAAGAACCTCTTCACAGCCCTCGAAAATACCCAGAAGACTTATTTAAACTCTCTGTAAGTATCTCCTTTATCAATGAAATGTTTTTGCTTCAGATACCAACATTTAAAATAAAAGAGCCCTGGCCAGTTGGCTCAGGGGTAGAGCATCAGCCCAGCATGTGGATATCCGGGTTTGATTCCTGGTCAGGGCACACAGGAGAAGTGCCCATCTGCTTCTCCATTCCTCCCCTTCTTGCTTTTCTACCCCCCCTCCCCTCCCCCTCCCCTCCCCTCCCCTCCCTCCCCTCCCCTCCCCTCCCCTCCCCTCCCTCCCCTCCCCTCCCCCTCCCTTCCCCTCCCCTCCCCTCCCCTCCCCTCCCCTCCTCCCCTCCCCCCCTCTCCTCCCCCTCCCCTCCCCTCCCCCTTCCCTCCCCTCCCCTCCTCCTCCCCCACTCCTGTAGCCATGGCTTGATTAGAGCATGATGGCCCTGAGCGCTGAGGATGGCTTCATGGTCTCAGCCTCAGGCGCTATAATGGCTCCATCTGCAATGCAGGAAGGGCCCCAGATGGGCAGAGCATTGCCCCCTAGTGGGCTTGCTGGGTGGATTCCCATTGGGCACATGTGGGAGTCTGTCTCTCTGCCTTCCGTCCTCTCACTAAAAGCTAAAAAAGAAAAGAAATGAAATAGAAAATGCTTCCTAATTCTTTGACTTTTATAGTATTTAGCCATCTTGTTTTGTACAGTTTTTCATTGGAAAATTTATGTCAACCTCTTAATGGATTTAGTGGGTCAGTGACATAGCCTGGAAATATAACTACAGTTTTTAAAAAAATTGATTTGAGAAAAAGAGACTCTAATTTGTTGTTCTACTAATTTATGCATTTATTGGTTGATTCTTTTTTAAAAATTTTACTTATTGATCTCAGAGGAGAGAGAGAGAGAGAGAGAGAAAGAGCGAGAAAGGGGTAGAGGGGAGGATTGGGAAGCAGTAACTCATAGTTGCTTCTCTTGTGTGCCTTGACTGGGCAAGCCCAGGGTCTCGGACTGGTGACCTGAGCATTCTAGATTGATGCTTTATCCACTGTACTACCACAGGTTAGAACATTGGTTGATTCTTGTATGTACCCTGATTTGGGATTGAACCTGCAACCTTGGCATATTGGGATGGTGTATTAACAAACTGAGCTACCTGGCCAGGGCATAACTAGAGTTTTTAAAATTGTTTATTTGGAAATGTGAATGTTCAGCAGTGAATCCACAGTGAACTTTTGGAACAGATTGAGATTATAAATTGAGAATAGCCAGTGTTTCTTAAGTCATCTAAAAACGAGTCATTTTTTTTTCTTTTTCTGACTTACTCCCCTACCCCTCAATTTAATCGTTACCTAGTCCTGTTGATTTTGCTTTCTTAATCTCGCTCTATCCTTGTCCTCAGTGCTCCATGCAGCCAATTCCAGGCTCCCATATTCTCTTACGGAAATACTGCCTTAGATAAAAACCACCTTTAGTTGCTTCCACTTATGCTCTGCTCTAGTCTCTTGTCCACACTTATAACAAAGATGATCTTATAAATTCAAGTCTGATTCTCCCTTGCTTAAAGCCTTTTCATGGCTCTTGTAACACTATGTGGGAAGTAGGAAGAATACAAGATGGCAGAGTCCTTATCTTAGGAAGGTAAGCATTCCTTAGCATGTCATGTCTTAGGAAGACATGTGCCAGAAAGCCTGAGCCTCTTTTAAAACCTAGTGCTTGTCCTACTTGTAAATATGGTGCTCATATAGCACCACGGAATCTGACTGCTCATAGTAGCAGTTCTTTTTCATGGATCAGAGTAGAGTGGTAGGGTGGCCAATTCATGCCTGGGACTTTCTTGATTTTAAAATGGAAAGTCCTGTGTCCTGGGAACTATTTCAGTTCTGGGAAACAATGATAGTTGGTCACCTTAGATTAGGTGGGAGAGCTAGGAAGAATATGAATTTTTAAATTTATTATGTGGTCTTTTATCTCTGGGGCCTTTGCATCCATGATTCTGTCTGCCTAGAAGATACAATTGGCTAATTGATCCTCATTTTTTTTTTTAAGTCTCAGTTAATTGTTCCAGTGGCCTTTTTTTTTTTTTTTCTTTTTTTTTTTAAATTCAGTGAGAGGAGGGGAGGCAGAGACAGACTCCCGCATGTGCCCTGACTGCGATCCACCTGGAAAGCCCACTAGAGGGCGATGCTCTGCCCATTTGGGGCATTGCTCTATTGCTCAAGTAGTCATTCTCAGTGCCTGGGGCCAACTTGCTCCAATTAAGCCATGGCTGCAGGAGGGAGGGAGGGAGAGGGGAGGGGGGGGGAGAGAGAGAGAGAGAGAAGTGAAAGGGGGAGGGGTGGAGAAGCAGTTGGGCACTTCTCTTATGTATCTGGACTGGGAATTGAACCCAGGATATCCATACACCAGGCTGATGCTCTACCACTGACCCAAACAGCTAGGGTCCCTCTAGTGGCCTATAGACTATGCTATATAGGACTATACTTGCCCTGTACTGTATTTGCCCCAGCACAACACTGATTTGTGATTGCTTGTTTAATGAGGAAGGCAGTGCTTTCTAGTGCAGTGGTGTGCACCCTGGTGGCACAGTAGAATCACTTGAGCTTTCTAATTTTAAAAACACTTCACAGCTCTTGCCAGCCAAATTAAGACTGATAATAGAAAGAATAGGAGTGAACTTGAGAGCTAGAGAAGCACAGGTTCAAATTCTGCCTCTACCACTTTTCATTTATTCAGCTCTTTGTAGAGTACTGTGTGCCAGGCTCAATGCTAGGAGTGTAGACAGGAAGTAAGGTGGGTGGTTTATCCCTACGGCACCCGTACTTTAGAGATTTCCACCACATCCTCATGATTTTTGCTCGTTGTATACATACCACTGGCACTGTCATTTGGTATTTTAAAAGTCCTAACTTTTTGCACTGAAACATATTTGCTTTAAAATGAAACTTTATATCACCAGTAAAATTAAAAAAGCATGTGTCACTTGCCATAAGTAGAAGGTAATTAAAAGTGAATACAAAGGAAACAAAACAAACTTAATATATATATATATATAAATTACTCCATGTGAGAAATAGAGCTGTTTATGATCATTTGGCAATAGGTGACTCTCTAGCTCCATGTCATGACTATTAAGACAGAAATGAGGTTTTTGCATTAATAAGGTAATTTAGTTTTTAGTTTTGATGTTAACTAGCACTGAGGGGCCCATTTCTGACTGTAATAAGCAGTCAGAAAGGACAACATATTTGCCAGAATGTAATTAAAATGTCTAGTAGAAGTCAGCAGCTCTTGTAGCAGAAAGAAGGCAGGTGTGGGACCGAGTTGCCAAATCCCATTGGCCCTGGTCAGGTGCCTCTCTCCTACCCAAGAGAAGAGGTTTTAAGGACTTCTTGGGTAGGTGGGTGAAACCCTTCCAAACCAACCCTCTCACATCCTTGGATCTTCTGTGAGACCTGCAGGGAAGTCCCAGGCTGTGTTGAAGAGCTTAAGCTGACCCCTCTGCGCTGTTTCCAGCTGCTATAGAAATACAGTGTTAACCTTCTAAGCTTTGTCAGCATAGGGCAGTGGTTTTCAAAGTGGTGTGCTTCTTCTCCAAGGAGCAGGCTGTGTAGGACGATCTACTGGGGTGCAAGAGAAACACCAAAGCTCTTGTTTTTAAGTTTTAGTTGCCTAGATGTACTGTACTTCATGTACGAATATACATATTTTGGGGTGTGTATTTTGTTGTCTACTTTTAGAAGTATACAATTACAGGAATACCTGTATAAATGGCCTCTGAGGCCGTCTCTGACATTTGACCTTTTGCGAGTGCCTCCTTTCCTCTTGCCCCCAAATTCTATTTCTGCCCCTCTGACCTTTTGCTGTTTCCTGAAAGGCTGCTGAACCACCATCTTTTGCCCTGCGGATTCCCTCTGCTTGGAGTGTCCCTCTCCAGAGATCCACTTTCCCTCTCTTGGCTAACCTCCCCATCTTCTTAAAGGCTTTACCCAAATGTCCTTTCTCAGTGAGTCTCACAGCTGTGTACCAGATACTTTATAACAGTGCCTGTTCAGTACATTTTTGTTGAAGGAATAAAAGCATCTGACATACAATAGGCTCAGTAGGTTTCCTTTAATGATTGAGTGCATATTTAGGAAAATTGGAAATATAAAAATATCTAACATTTTTTGTGCCCTGAAGTAGCTTCATGTAACAATGGGACCGGTATATAAGAATTGCAGCAATAGAATTATGTGGGGGGTGGGGTGGAGAGGTGGCATTGAGAAGAGTATAATTTACTCTTTGAGAGTGGAGTCACTTTAAAGTCAGGGCATCTGAAAGGGATGAGTCTACATGTAAATGCTTTAGACATGTAGAAACCTGCGCGAATTGGGACTTGTTTATCTAACGTAGTAACAATGGACTTTGAAAAGAGGAAGGAGATTTATAATGCCAGGATTACTAATTTATATTTTGTTTATTTTTAAAGAATTAGTTAATAATGGTCTGCTCATGGAGGAAGATTTTTTGGAAGTTTTCAAATGCATTGCCCCCTAATCTCTAGTTCCTCCGCTGTTTCACGCTGTACTTTCCATGTCTCAGGCAAGCCTGGGTTAGCTTCAACCAGCTGAGCAATCCATAAGCATTTATTTCTTAAAACTCACTATGTACTTAGCACTGTAAATAGAAAAAGAGCAGCATCTCTATATGAAAATATGTAGGGGTGGAAATTGCTTACTAGAAACGCATTGATCTATTTTATAAAACAAAACCCTTTATCCTTGGCTAATTAAATGTTTTCTGCAGACCTGCCCAACCCCATGGTTTTAAATAAGCTATTTTAAATGTTATGAAAAATGTGAGTTTTTAATCTATTAACTGCATCTAGATAGCCTTACATTTACGAGTCCAGAGAAAATAGAAATAAGGAAAATTATTTGAATATGGGCTTGTGATCTTATAGAAACCCTCTGTTTAGACATGTCTTTCCTCTTACCTTGAATTAAACAGATGGTATGTATTCATCATTTGTTCCTTTGTCTGTGTTATGTTAATTGGTGTTATTTTAATAATTTCATTAGTTCTGCTTTGGTAAATATGTAGTAGAATGTCTATTGGAAATGTATCTGTCTTACCCTTCCTCCTTCTCTCCCCTTCTCCCCTTCTCCCCTCCCTCCCCTCAACTTTTGTTTCTAATACACCTTGGGCCTCTTTGGATATTTAATAATAATTTAAGGACATAAATTGGGAACAAAAAGAGTCATTTAGTGATGTATCATTTCATTTCATCAAACTCTATGGCCGGAATCCTTACACAATAGCATCTTGATATAGTGCGGCTGGCTGCTGTGTGTCTCCACTGCCCTCTGCGTACAGGCGGGCTGAGTGGGGAAAGGGAAGGAGGAGGCAGGGGAGGGGTCTGCTGCTGAGACAGGCACTGCCTGTTGTGATAGATGCGCTGCTTGCAGGATCCAGTCGAGCATTTGTACAGACACACTCCTCCTCCCTTCATATAAATAATGCAGCAGTGGTGGTAATAAGGATGAAAAGCAAAATGCTAATTTTCTTGCCTTTCCTTCCCCGTTTTTACAGAGTGTTTTACTTTGAGAACATATAAGAAATTGCTAACCCTGCTGATGGGGTGCTTTAGGCCCCAGTTGATTATTTTAAACAGGTTCTTAGAGTCCATGATGGAATTCATGATCACAATGCTAATAATACCTAGTATTCATTGAGCATTTCTGGTGGGCTCAGCATTCAGTGCTTTACTTGAGTCATTTCACTTCATCTCATCATCATGTGACCTTATGTAGTAGGTACAATTATTAGCCAACAATGTTATAAAATGAGCATATGATGACTTGCTCAAGATGACTCTGTTAGTACATCGTAGAGCAGGGACAGCTCTGGCCGTTGACTCCAGAGCTGGCACCAGTTCACCCTCGGTGAAATTTCATGATGCTCAATCAAGAGCCTGAGATGCAAAGGAGCCCCTGCTCTTGGAGCACCAGATGAGGACAGTGTCACTCACTCACTAAGTCTCCTGGGGGAGTGCACAGGACTGGACCTTACCATCGGTGAAACCAAGCAGCCTTTTGATCCCCACAACTGAAAAAAATTTCAATTGACTGATCCCTCATTTGAGGCCAGAGGTCATTGGCTAGCACCATTGCTTTGTTTGAATGTTTTGTTTGAAAACACTCTGCTTTGACCTGTTTAGTTTGCTTAATTTTTGGAATATTGCCACTCTTCTGTCTGGAAACAGGCACATTGCCACAGCTGGTGGGGACAATAAAGGAGCGAGGGGAGAGACTGCATTATCATCTGACCTTATTTCTTAAGAATATTTGTGAAGTACTAGGAATCTAACAGCTTTGAAATGTCTAGTTTTTGGAATTTATGTAAAAGGCTCAGTATTTCCTGAGGTAAATTGTGCTTTCTCTCATGTGTCAAACCTGCTCTTGTTCTTACTCTCCCATTGTCTCTGAGGGAGAAAGTGGAGACTGGAACAAGGATACTATTGATAAAACAGATGTTTCTTACTTGAAATTGCATGCGTGTGTTTACCACTCTTAACTGTGCTTACTATTGAAACTGGAAATACAGACTTTGATTATAGTTTGGCTAGCTTTTCTTGTACTACTTTCCTGTAAATGGATTATTTTTAGTTTAAATTTTTGCTGCAAGCCCTTTCCCACTACTTAATTGACTTTTCAGTCACCACTTGCCATGCACATGTCAGCATTCCCATGGACATTAAACACACACAGTATAGTCAGCACAATGGCGGGGTCACAGTGAATTACTGGACTCTTTCTGTTGGTTTTAATACTGGAATTGGGATCCATTCTGGTTTCTTTCCTGTTCTTTCATGGAAATCTAGGGAGTGTTATGTCTGTCTCCTGTCAGTTTATCCTAATAGCTCTTGGTCATTGTAAAATAATCCATCTGAAATTTAACAGATTGCAAATGAAATAGGTATGCTAGTATTTGTTTTACTACTGCCTAATGATACCTCTGTTTGAATCATTGAATACTTTCAAAAGCATAATCTTTAAAGTGTGTTCCTACATCTTAATTTCCCACTTGGCACATTTAGTTTTAAAAAACCAGAGCAAATTTTGTTTCATGAGAAACTGCTTGCAAAGCTTTAATTTAAGTCTTCTTAGAGGATTATTAATGAACTTGCGAAGTGTATGGGAACACTCTTTATTGACAAAACAATGGCATTAAAATTCAGCAGTATTCACAAAGACAAGGGTCTGGGAGATACTGAAAAACACCACTGTTAACCTAATGATAAACTTACAATTTTGCCTCTAGTGTTTGAAAACATCCTCGATTTTCCTTTATTTTACCCACTTTATTCTCTTTTTAAAAACACTTTAGTTGATCATGGAACATAACTTTGAATAAAGAGTGGATAAAATGCTAAATAGTATCTTAAAAATTTATGTTAAATCCTTTGAAACTGATAATATATTTATACTTTTGCTTTTATAGCATTTATCTTTTAAAGTGATTTTTTCTGATATATGCACCCTAAAATGATAGTGATTGAATTTGGTTGTTATATCATTTATTTTTTGCTTTCCTGTGATTATTTCCATGTTTTTTCCCTTTTTTAAAAATTCGATGATTGCCTGACCAGGCGGTGGCGCAGTGGATAGAGGTCGGACTGGGATGCAGAGGACCCAGGTTTGAGACCCCAAGGTCGCCAGCTTGAGCGCAGGCTCATCTGGTTTGAGCAAAGCTCACCAGCTTGGACCCAAGGTCTCTGGCTCCAGCAGGGGGTTACTCGGTCTGCTGAAGGCCCACGGTCAAGGCACATATGAGAAAGCAGTCAATGAACAGCTAAGGTGTTGCAACGTCCAACGAAAAACTAATGATTGATGCTTCTCATCTCTCCGTTCTTGTCTGTCTGTCCCTGTCTATCCCTCTCTCTGACTCTCTTTCTGTCTCTGGAAAACAAACAAACAAAAATTTGATGATTATAACCAGAATGGAGAAGCTAAATTTTAAGAGTCTTGCCAGCAGGTGGCGAAATGTAATACAGCCTGCTCTATGAAGAAAAATAAATTTTAGTTCTAGTGCCCGTGTTTGCTTAAAATGACTGACTGCTTCTTTGGCTAGATTGTTCTTTCTTCTTTTTTTTAAAAAAAAATTGAAGTTCTGAAATTGACAGCTCTGTTCATCAGCTGACCAAAGCTCTTCCCAAAATGAGTGTGTGACAGTGAATCTTTCAAAAAGTGACAGTGAATCTTTCAAAAACAGTAGTTAAGGTCATTTGGCAGCATTTTTGTTAATGTTTAATTTTATTTAGGTAATATATGTACATAGATTTAAAGAATCAAATGTATTGTAAGGCTTATTTATTTATTTTTATAATAGTTTCCATTCCTCCTGTCCTTGGATTCCACTCCCCAGAGGCAACACATTTTAACATTATAAAGGTTTTTTTTTTAAGAATTTTTATTTATTGATTTTAGTGAGAGAGGAAAGGAGAGAGAAAGAGAGAGATGGGAACATTGAACTGTTCCTGTATGTGCCCTGACTGAGAATCAAACCAGCAACTGTTGCACTTCAGGACGATGCTTCAAACAACTGAGCTATCTGGCCAGGACAACACATTTTAACTTTAAAGTCACTTGTTTTGTTACCTCAATATTGATGAAGAATATGTTTTTATTTTCTATTTTTGACACTATTTATTGACTTTGCCCAATGAGAGATGACAGTATAACCTTTTTATATCACCTACTTTCTCTCTTGTCCACCTCCCCCCTGTACTAATATCACAGTCTATGATTAAATCAGTACTCTGGCTCTGGCCAGGCAGCTCAGTTAGTGAGAGTGTTGTCCCAATACATCAAGTTTTCGGATTCAATCCCCTGGTCAGGGCACATATAAGAATCAACCAGTGAATGCATGAATAAGTGTAACAACAAATTTATATTTCTCTCTTTCTCTCTCTCATTTCTTTGATTAGCTTTGTATTTTCCTATCTAAATGAGCCTCACATTTTCCAATAGAACTATATAAAACTTTCAGCGTAATGGAAGATATTAGGGAATCTATAAATCATTCTTGATGATATACCTCCTGGAATCCCTCATCTTATTTTGGTGGGGGGAGACAGATAGGAAAGGAGAGAGATGTGAAGCATCAACTTGTAGTTGCAGCACATTTAGGTGTTCATTGATTGCTTCTAATACATGACTTGACCTGGGCCAGGGGAGGGGGGCTCCAGCTGAGCCAGTGATTCCTTGTTTAAGCCAGTGACCTTGGGCTCACACCATCGATCTTTGGGTTCAAGGCTGTGACCATGGGGTCTTGTTGATAATCTCACGCTCAAGCTGGCAATCCTGTGCTTAAGCCAGATGAGCTCGCACTCAAGCCAGTGACTTCCAGGTTTTGAACCTGAGACCTCAGTGTCCCAGGTTCATGCTCTATTTACTGCACCATCACTGGTCAGGCAAAATCCCTCATCTTGATTTAATGTCTATACCTACCGCCTAGATGTTGAAAAGGGTCCTCTTTTAACTCTAGGCATCCCCTTAGAGATAATATTTTAGATTTTTGTTTGGTTTCTTCACTCAATTATGGAGTTAACTTCATGAGAAACATTACTTGAGAGATGAACGTTTTGAGTCTGTATATATCCTAAAATATATTTTATATTTGTACTTGATGCATAGTTTGGCGAGGTATAGAATTTTAGGTTGGATACTGTTTTTCCTCACATTTTTTAAGGCATTGCTCTGTTGTCTTTCAATTTCCAGGAAAGAAGTCTGACCATTACACTGTATACACTAAACTGAGAACCCATAGGACCCTCTTTAGGGTTAGTTGCTATTAGTGATGCCTTTGGAAAGATAAAGAGTGGTTTTATCTTTCCAAAGTGGTTAAGGGAATGTCATTTTACTCCTATGTGTTAAATGAAGGTAGTACAAGCCCCTGTTAGTAATATTGTAAGAGGTAAACATTAAAAATTTTTTAAGTTAGCTATCAAATTGAAAATCACTTTGATTTGTTTCTCCTCTTGACACACCTTGGGGTAAATGATGAACTTTTATGGTAATAGTCCTTTGTGTTCATATTTTAAAATACTTTATCTTGATATATGATTTTCTAAGCAGTGCTTTTTGGAAGCCAAAGGAATTTTAAATTGATAAGATACATATTATAATATTTAGATTTTTTTAATCTTAAAGTTTTCATAATGTAACATTTAATTCCATATAAATTGGAGTCCACAAATGATCATGACATTCTTTTTTTTTTTTTTTTTAAAGATTTTATTTATTCATTTTAGAAAGCATAGAGAAGGGATGGGGAGGACAGGAAGCATCAACTCCCATATATGCCTTGACCAGGCAAGCCCAGAGTTTCAAACCAGCAACCTCAGCATTCAGGTCGGTGCTTTATCCACTGCGCCACCACAGGTCAGGCATGACATTCTTTTTGATTACCTTATTATATATAAACAAAGGCTAAATAAAAAATAGAATTAAGAAGTTAGATTTTCCTTTTTTTTTTTTTTTTTTTTTTTTTTTACAGGGACAGAGAGAGTCAGAGAGAGGGATAGATAGGGACAGACAGGAATGGAGAGAGATGAGAAGCATCAATCATCAGTTTTTTGTTGCAACGCCTTAGTTATTCATTGATTGCTTTCTCATATGTGCCTTGACCGCAGGCTTTCAGCAGACCGAGTAACCCCTTGCTCGAGCCAGTGACCTTGGGTCCAAGCTGGTGAGCTTTTTTTGTTCAAGCTAGATGAGCCCATGCTCAAGCTGGCGACCTCGGGGTCTCGATCCTGGGTCCTCTGCATCCCAGTCCAACGCCCTATCCACTGCACCACCGCCTGGTCAGGCAGAAATTAGATTTTTTTGAAACAGTTATCTTTGTTGGATATGTTATGGATTTCTTTTACTGTCTAGTAGAATTAAATAAAAAAAACCTCATGGACATAGATAAAAGTGAAGTGATTGTTAGTGGGGAGAGGGGCGTACAAATATATGGTGACAGAAAATTATTTGACTTTGCGTGATGGGCACACAACGAAATTGACAGTTCAAGTGCTATAGAGATGTTCATCTAAAACCTATGTACTCTTTACTCTTTTATTGATAAATGTCACCTTATTAAATTTACTGTGTTTTTTGCTCCTCAAGACGCACTCCCCCCCCCCAAAAAAAAAGTGGAGGGGGAAATGCCCATGCGTCTTGTGGAACAAAAAATACGGTATTTTATTAACTATTTTAACACCATTTGGTTCAGAATATTCTTTTTCTTATTTTCCTCCTTAAAACCCTAGGTGTCTCTTATGGTCAGGTGTGTCTTATGGAGTGAAAAATATGGTATTTCTAAATAAAAAATAAAAAGAAAAAATATCTCAATATATGAAAAATTTTAGGGGGTACTCACAAACATTTAATCTATAGCACTAGGCACATGACAAGATTAAAAATAGTGTAGCACAGACTGACCAGGTAATGGCGCAGTGGATAGAGTGTTGGCTTGGGATGCGGAGGACCCAGGTTTGAAACCCTGAGGTCGCTGACTTGAGTGCAGGATCCCCAGCTTAAGCCATGGGGTCGCTGGCTTGAGCGTGGGATCATAGACATGACCCTATGGTTTCTGGCTTGAAGCCTGAGGTTGCTGGCTTGAGCAAAGGGTCACTGGCTCAGCTGCAGTCCCCAGGTCAAGGCACATATGAGAAGCAATCAATGAACAACTGAAGTGCCCCAACTACGAGTTGATGCTTCTTTTTTTTTTTTTTTCATTTTTCTGAAGCTGGAAACGGAGAGACAGTCAGACAGACTCCCGCATGCGCCCGACCGGGATCCACCCGGCACGCCCACCATGGGGCGGCGCTGTGCCCACCAGGGGGCGATGCTCTGCCCATCCTGGGCGTCGCCATATTGCGACCAGAGCCACTCTAGCGCCTGAGGCAGAGGCCGAGGAGCCATCCCCAGCGCCCGGGCCATCTTTGCTCCAATGGAGCCTCGGCTGCGGGAAGGGAAGAGAGAGACAGAGAGGAAAGCGCGGCGGAGGGGTGGAGAAGCAAATGGGCGCTTCTCCTGTGTGCCCTGGCCGGGAATCGAACCCGGGTCCTCCGCACGCTAGGCCGACGCTCTACCGCTGAGCCAACCGGCCAGGGCGAGTTGATGCTTCTTATCTCTCTCCTTTCCTGTCTCTGTTTCTCTTTCTCTTTCATAAAAGAAATTATCATTCTTATATTTGATTACAATAATTAATTTAGTATAATGATATGAGGTGATCAATAAAAAAACATGTATACAATGGCAAGATTCATTTTTAACCCAACTTGCTGCCTTAGTATTGTTTACTAGTATTGTTTATCGTGTTTTTTTTAGCTTTTGTGAATTCCCACAGATGATAAGCTGTACCTTCTCCTATACTTACTAAATTAGCTTCTATTTAATGTTGAAGGTTAACTAGGATGGTTGACAGTTCAGGTTTTATAGTAAGTCTTATTTTAGGATTATGTGCTTTTTAAAGTTGTTTGAGTTGTTTGAGCACCTTTTTGGCCGTTTCCCCAGTGACATTAATCCGTGGCTGGGAAGAATAAACACTAGTTCTCCATAGCACCTGACTGCAAACTGCAACCAGAAAGCTTTCGACTGTTAAAACAAACATTTCTCAACCTTATAGCACAGACTTCCTGTTTTTAAAGCTTTTCTGACCTTCCTGAGAAAAAGACCAATACAGCTATGGTTACATCCTGTGGTTATTGTCATTAAAAAAAAAAAAAAAAATCTATTGAATTTTTCCAAAGCCCTTGAGTGTAAAAGTGATTAATGCATCAAAAAATGTAAATAGCAGTGGACTCATGCCTGATCTTTTCTAGGCCTTCAATAAAAGATAATAGAACCAGGTCAGTTTTTACATGCGTCTCTGTTCAATGTCTGGTACAATTGGAATGTCAGGAAAATTTCACATTAAAGAGACCTGCTTTATTCTGCAGAGATTGTAAAGGAAGCATTTGGCAGTCATTTCCTTTCACTTGTGAGAGTGAACATGCTTTACATTATAATTGTTTAAACATACCAGAGCCTGCGTTAGGGCTCTCATATATTTCATTGTAGAGTTAGCTTGCTTTGAAGATTGGAGGTGGTGGTCAGTGTTTAGATTTCATTGTTAGAATTAATTAAATAATGAAAATGTTAGCATGTCTTCCTTTGTACTAAGTTTTGTTTCCTGCATCCTGAGTATTTGCATTTCCTAGTCAGTTAAAAGTTGAACTCAAATGGATGTTCAGAATTCATCTTTATGACAGTCTCTCTCACTCCCTTCTAACATTTTTCTCCTCCAGCCCAAAAGAAAGTACCTTGTGTTTGTTAAGGTCAAACATTCTCGAGACTGTGGCTGTTGATTTTTGTATTAGCCAGCGTATTGCATGTTTGAGTAGATAGTTTGAACTAGAGTCTTGATATTTTCTAGAGAGAAGTATGATTGGTTTTGAAGCAGACAAGTACTGGCTCAATACTACTGGTGATGTTGAACTTGGCATATGGTACTGATTTAATCTTTTGAAACAGTTGAATTTATACTTTTTCTAAAATAGATGTTTGTGATTTATTTTAAAAAGTTTAGTTTATTGGAGAGATATTACCAGACAAAACATACCATATTTTTCGCTCCATAAGACTCAGTCTCCCCCCATCCCCGCAAAAGCGGAGGGGAAAATGCCTATGTGTTGTATGGAGCGAAAAATACTGTATCTTATTAAATATTTTAACACACCATTTGGTTCAGAATAGTAATTTTTTTTAAATTTTCCTCTTTTAAACCCTAGGTGTGTCTTATGGTCAGGTGCATCTTATGGAGTGAAAAATACTGTACTTCAGAATTTTTTTTAGAGGGCAAAGCAGTGTTTTGGATGTTAGTATTGCATTAGTTGTACAAATATCTGTCCATCTGGATGAAATTTTGAATTCTTGGTAAAATGTTTCCATTTGGGATTTTTAGTTGTCTTAAGATTATGTACTTTCAATAAACCTGACTGGATCTCCCCATTGATTTGATCACATATTTTCAGACCACATTCTACACATCCTGCAAGGGTCCTGAGGCCCAGAGCTATTTCTTTCACAAAACTCTGTTCTTTTGAACTGGAATACTTTTCCGGAAGAGAAATTTCTCTTCTTAAATGTATTTTTGCCTTTTCAAAGTATCACTTTATTGGAACACTATAATTTCATCTGTATAATCTGAGAGATCTAGTGAGTTTAAAATAGAGATGAAAATGTCTTGGCTAACCACTTCCAAAAACTACCGGGCTGACCTTTGACTTACTGTGTCAGAAGAGTTTGCTGTGTCTGCTCTCTGTTCTTAAAAAAGAGGGATTTGATGTGTTGCAAGCTGTTTTTCCCACCATTCCCCTTCCTGCTCTGAATATATTTTAATAATGTTGATAATTTTCTACTTCATGAAATCACACTTTAAATATGTATTAGCAATGTATCAATCAGATGTGTTTGGGCTGTGTTGGGAAGTGTTAAACAAAAAGGGAAGTTGTGATTAACATCCAGCCTTAATGCTTTACCTATATATGAAGTATGTGTTGTTTATAGTTTTACTAAAAATTAGACTCCTTGAATTTGAGAATCTGACATTATTCCTAGTTATTTTTCAAGAATATATAAATTATATTATGTAGATTGCAACATTATGTAGGTTGAAATTAATGCAGTGTTTTATTTTTTTATTTTTTGAGAAAGGAAGGGTTGGTAAAATGGAAACACTTTACCATTGGGGAAGGGAGAGACAGAGAGAAGCATCAATTCATTGTGCCATTTAGTTGTGCACCTGTTGGTTACTTCTCTTACATGTCCTGACTAGGGCTCAAACCTTGCAACCCTGGGATTGAACAGGCGACCTTGGCATTCTGGGATGACACTATCACTGTGCCACTGGCCAGGGCAGTTCATGTTTTATTTTTAAATATAAAAGTAAATATTAAGATTCTGTCATTAAAGGACATAAAAACTCACTTTCCCCCAATAATTTGGACTAATTAATACAAAATACATGTTCGTGCTTCTCCGTCTTTTTTTTTTTTGTATTTTTCTGAAGTTGGAAACGAGGAGGCAGTCAGACAGACCCCTGCATGCGCCCAACCGGGATCCACCCGGCATGCCCATCTGGGGCGCTGCTGTATTGCAACCCAGAGCCATTCTAGCGCCTGAGGCAGAGGCCATGGAGCCATCCTCAGTGCCCGGGCCAACCTTGCTCCAATGGAGCCTTGGCTGCGGGAGGGGAAGAGAGAGACAGAGAGGAAGGAGAGGGGGAGGGGTGGAGAAGCAGATGGGTGCTTCTCCTGTGTGCCCTGGCCAGGAATCGAACCTGGGACTCCTGCATGCCAGGCTGATGCCCTACCACTGAGCCAACCGGCCAGAGCTTAGTTTCTCTGTAAGTCTTTTTCTATGGATGTAATTATTATCACCAACCTAATTGATATAAGTTTTTATATTTCTGTTCTTTAGCACCTTTACTTACAAAGAAACTATGTGAGTAGAACATTAAATGTTGGCTGAATGGAAAGTGATGTGATAAGTGAACAGACAGGTAATTATGTAGGAAAGTTATTTTAAAAATTCATATTAGTAAGCACCTGACCTTGATTTACCTTTCAGGCTTGCAAACTATGGATTAGATGATAGTTACCTGTTATTAAAATAATAAAAGTCATTTGCTGGTGCTCAAAGTTGAGAATTATTTTATGTTTCATGTGCTAATTCTGCCTGGCCAGGCGGTGGCACAGTGGATAGAATGTCAATCTGGGATGCTGAGGACCCAGGTTTGAAACCCTGAGGTCACTGGCATGAGCAGAGGCTCATCTGGCTTGAGTGTGGGGTCATAGACATGACCCTATGGTCACTGGCTTGGCTGGAAGCCCCCCACCCCAAGGCATGTATGAGAAAGCAATCAATAAACAAGTGCCACAACTATGAGTTGATGCTTCTCACCTCCCCCCCCCCACAACTTGCTTTAAAAAAAAATTGGTTACAACCTGACCTCTGGTGGTGCAGTGGATAAAGCGTTGACCTGGGAACACTGAGGTTGCCGGTTCAAAACCCTGCACTTGTCTGGTCAAGGCATATATGGGAGTTGATGCTTCCTTTCCTCCCCCCCTCCTCCCTCCTTCCCTCCTCTCTAAAGTGAATAAATTAAAAAAAAATTGGTTACAGGAAGCATGTTAAAAAGAAATGTGCTACCAGGCCTGTGGTGGTACAGTGGGTAAAGCATTGACCTGGTGTGCTGAGGTCACCGGTTTGAAACCCTGGGCTTGCCAGATAAGGGCACATATGAGAAGCAACTACGAGGTAATGCTTTTTCCACTCCTCTCCCTTCCCCTGCCTTTCTCTCTCTCCTTTCTCTAAAACCAATAAATAAAATCTTCAAAAATATTCAAATTCTGATTTCATATACATTTTAGGATATAAATCATAATTTTTGTTTTTTACAAAAAAGACATGCAATTAATACCTACACCCAGGTTAGCAGGAGTATCCTGGGACTGTGTGGGGGAAGCCAAGACATGTGGGGAAGAACACTGATTTGGTTTAGGACGATTTGAGAGTGTCTGAGTAATATCATTGTGGTGGATCCCAGAGGGCATTTGAAACATGGATCTGTTGCTAAAAAGCAAGCTTAGGGCAAAAAATAAAATAAAATTTTGCAATCAGTAGCACAGAAGCAGCTTTAGAATGAATCTTCTTACTCAAGAGAAATGCTAGAATGCATAAGAGGCTCATGAGTGACTACCCATTCATAGGAGTCATGGGGAGAAGTAGAGAATGGCCAGAGGGTAGGAAATCCAGGAGAGAGTGTAATGCAACACTCAGACAAACCACCAGAATGCTGGTGTGGTGTCCCAGTAGACCCGAGCTCTACGTAGATCAGGTGTCCCCGATTGGACTTCCCCGTGCAATTGGATACTCCTGCTCATCAGCAGGGCTGGCAGCCTCTTTGAGACTACTCTTGAGGCGGCTATGAGGATTCTACTTATTAATGCTGAGACCAGCTGCCACTGGAGGAAAGACACGACTGACACACAAGTTACTTGCAAGAACCACACAGGCACTTTATTACTCACAATTTTGGCGTGCCTGCATACAGCTTAAGGGGGGCCCCATCGGCATGCTCCTCTCAGCTGTCTTTGGTCAGAGCAGCGTGGAGATGGTCCACATTCAATGTTGGAGTCTGGGCAACTACCGCAGCAAGGGGGCCCCTCAGCTTTAGTACTTTTTCTGGCCGCCTTCTAACAGGTGTCAATCTACAGGATTATTACATCAACCCACCTTTTAGGGAGTTCCTTGCAGGAAACCTGTTTTATGTTAATCTACTGAAATGTCACATCAAGCCACCTTTAAGGTGTTCATGTAACTTCACACACACACTAACTGGGCCCTGCAGGAAAGGCAGAGTCTTTTTATCATATCCGTACACACTACATATATTAATTCCTATCCAGATGGCATAACTTTAATTTCCTTAATTGCTTTTAATATTATATCCTAATTATTTATATACATCTTCCATATTTTTCTCTAAATTTAATTACTGTAACATTATATTACTGCAATATGTGGGAACAGAGCCTACTGCTGGGAAGAGTATGACCTAAAAATGCATGTCTATGGAACAAGAGGTTCCTACCATGTAGAAATACTCACATAAATGCCCATAGATACAAATAGAACTGGGTTATAATAATTGGGCACTATTTAATTACGGTATTCCCATACTATAGAATTCTGTGCAACATTAAAAAAGAGTTGGATTTCAGTGGTCTCCTGTATAGTGAGAGAAGCTACTTGCCAGATAGCATAAATAATAGGGTTTCATTTTCATGAAATAAAAATCAATGGAAAAGGCCCTGGCTGGTTAGCTCAGTTGGTTAGAGCATCGTTCCGAAATGCCAAGATTGTGGGTTTGATCAGAGATGGGATTCAAATAATTTAACAATGGGTTCTCTGCTCTTAATCACCATTTAAAAAGTATTAAAAAAGATATGCCAAAAGGTAATTTATTATTTTGTATGTTTAATATGTACTTATATAAGAATAAAAGATACACAAAACTAGATTATAAGAAAGAGTTTTAAAATATCAATGAAAAAATATGAAATAATATTCATATCATTTCGGGAATTTTGGGCATAACACAAGACTGAAACAATGACAGCTTGTCACCCCGTGGTTGTTGGGTTCTTTTTCTCTTCATGTTATATGTTTGTTTACTGAAGTAACAAATGCGAAGGAATTAAAATACAGTATTTCATCAAAGGTATAGTGAGTTTTATGAAAATAATATTACAAGCATAGTTGTCAAAATTTTTTCACCTATGGACGGAATGAACATTACTTCGGGTGCTTAGACTGTACTATTGTGCAGATGAATGTTGAAAAAGAGTAAGGAATGTGAATTTGTGATTTCTACATTGGGAGCCACCTATTGGTAGGCTCAGGTGCCCACCTTAGAGAGAACCCTGATTACAAGTGCCATTTTAACACCAGTTCACCAAACTCAACAAAAAATTAGGTATTGGTTCTTCCGAACAGGTGCAAACTGGCTAAATCACACCCCCCCGGGTTTGATCCCTGTTTAGGGCACACATGGAAGTGGCCAATGAATGCACAACTAAGTGTAACAATGAATGAATGCTTCTCTCTCTCTCTCACTCTCTCTTTCTTCCTTTCCCTCTCTCGCTCCCCCCCTTCCACTCTCTGTCTCTCTAAAATCAATCAGTAAAAAAATCAGTGGAATGAACCCCCAAATGAATATGTGTTCTTAAGTATTTGTGTATATTTGTATACATGAATTCTAGAAGAGAGTCTGGAGAGAAACACTTCAACTTGTTGAATGGAATTGTTTGGATTTTCTGTAGGAACGTACATTACTCAATCCAAAAGAGCTTCCAAAAAACTATATATTTTTTGTTCATTTGTTCATTCAGTGAGGAAGAAAGAGAGAAACATACATTGATTTGTTCCACTTAATTATGCATTTATTGATTGATTCTTGTATGTGCCCTGACTGAGGATCAGACCTGTAATTTTGATGTATCAGGATGATGCTCTAAACCAGGGGTCCCCAAACTTTTTACACAGGGGGCCAGTTCACAGCCCCTCAGACCGTTGGAGGGCTGGACTATAAAAAAAACTATGAACAAATCCCTATGCACACTGCACATATCTTAAAGTAAAAAAACAAAACGGGAACAAATACAATATTTAAAATGAAGAACAAGTAAATTTAAATCAACAAACTGACCAGTATTTCAATGGGAACTATGGGCCTGCTTTTGGCTAATGAGATGGTCAATGTGCTCCTCTCACTGACCACCAATGAAAGAGGTGCTCCTTCCGGAAGTGCGGTGGGGGGCCGGATAAATGGCCTCAGGGGGCCGCATGTGGCCTGCGGGGCTGTAGTTTGGGGACCCCTGCTCTAAACCAACTGACTACCCGGCCAGGGCTATATATATTTTTTTCTTTTGAAAACTCTAGAGGTTTTGTGTGATACCATTTTGTAAGTTGAAAAAAAGTAAAGAAGTTGATAGTTTGTTTAAAATGATAACTCTGTATTCTGCTTAGTAATAAAACAAAACCACCCCATCTGAGGATACTATGCAAACATAGCTAACTAGTACTAGCACAACCCTTGATTCAGTCACTGTTTCCTTGATTGACTTTGGTATTCTTTTGAGATTTTGACAATGGTGTGAGCTAAATTAATTTAATCTGAATAATTTTATTAGATAATGTTATAGAAAAGAATGCTGATTGTCTCAACTCGATAGTTATAATTTTGGCAGACCTCACTAGTTGTTACTGTTCCATGAATGTTATCTTTAAAGTTTCACATAAAAATGTGATTTCCTTCCCCCTTTGGTGGTCTTGGGGAGTGTCCCAAAGCCACCATCCTTAGAAGATATGGCCAGAGGTTTTCCTTGCTGTGACACAATCAGAGTGGCAGGGAGGGTAAATTCAGGGTAGCTGTTTGAGGTCGAGGATCTGGAATAACCTGAGTTCTGTTCAACTAATGCTAAGGTCATACTTCACATTTCCCCTGTGTACTGTTCCCGGTCACAGCTTTAATGTTAGTTTAACTAGACTTTGTATTTAATTATAACTGTTAGGGTGAAATCAGATGTCAGCTCACTTGGCTGCAAGCTGAGGCCTGTAGAATATGGAGTGCTGTGCTTCTAACTGCATCTGTTGTCTTCTCTCATTATTTGTTAATGGTACTCAACTTGACAGAGTTGTTTTGATAAATGAAGGGTATCATAAAACCTGGAGCTGGAATTTATATGGAATGGAACTCAGGGTAAAAGAAAGCAGTGGCACAGGCAAGGCCAGGGTGAGGTGTGGGAACTAAGCAATGCTAGTGAACTGCTGAAAAGTACCCATGAGGATTAATTTGGAGTGTGGGATGGGATAGATCTAATTTTTTTCTCTCACGTAGTATTTCACCTTTTCATGTGCTGAGCATTTGAGAAGTTGTCTGTCTTGTAATTAATTTCCATTTCTTATCTATGTATCCCTTAACTTACAGTCTTACATTAATGGGGTTTAAAATGAATTTTTCACTTTGAGGAGGTGGGGAGGATGGTTTTGGATGGTTTTATGGTCTGTCATAACTGACTGGGAGTCCTCGGCTTAAAAGAGCTCTTACAGAGGCTTCCCTGTCAGGGAAATAGAGGTCTTTTAAAGAGGAAAAAACTGAAAATAAAGGAAAGTTTAAGGTAAAAGAGAGGTGAAGGATTATTCGTCGTCTTCCATTTATAGCCGAATTTCGAATTTCACAGTACTTTTGCACGCAGAGAAGCTTGGAAGACAAATTAGTGTACAATGTACTTTCAGATTTTTATGTTCTGTTTACACTGCTCTGTGAGTGTGTACAAGATTTAGTGATCTCTCCAGTTTACTTGTTGCTGTCTGCCCCTTGCTTACATGCCAAGTAAATAGGAAGAACTTGGATTGAATAAGTTAATGACGGCTTCTGTATCTCATCAACTTAAAAGTGTAGCTTGCAAATAGGGTCCTGGTTAGGGTCTCAATTACCCCTAGCACAGTTATTTATATCTCTATAAAGTAGGGATGAAAATCTTCCTTTTTCTAGACTTTTAAAGGTTAATAAAATAAATGCTGTTTGGGTAGATACTACTTATTTCAAGAGAGGCTTCTTTGTGCCAGGAACTGTGCAGAGAATATACAAAAGGAATAAAACATGGTTGTCATCCTCAGTTCCCTTATTCATCCCATAGATCTGTGTGCTTGACACCTGATACAGTCAAACACGGAGATATGTTTTGAGAAATGTGTCTGTCGATTTTGTCATTGTGCAAACATCCTGTAATGTACTTATACAAATCTAGATTGTGTACCATGCTACACACCTAGGCTGTATGGTTATAATACCCTCGTATATGTGGTCTGTCTGTATTGACTACAACATTATGATGGGCAAATATATAGAAAGAACTTTCTCTAATGGAACCTGCTGTCTAGAAGGGACGATGGATATTAATCAGAAAATCACATCAATGAACTACAAACTGTGATAAATGCTCTCAAGGAAAGAAACACAGCTCCCTGAGAACTGTCACAGAGGAACTTGACCTAGAATGAGGCCTCAGGGGAAGCTTCTCCGACAGAGTGATATTTGACCTGCGATCCGAAGGAGGGGTAGGCTTTAACTCTGTGTGGCAGGGAGGTGAGGAGGATGGCAAGGTGGTGAGAAGCAGTGATGATGGCCTGCGGTAGCACTCCTGATACTTTGGGAAAATTGAAACACTGGTGTAACTGGAAGGTGGGTGGCTGGGTGTGGATGGCTTATCAGAGAGCCTTTAAGACAAGGATAAAAGAATATATATGTTTTAAAAGTGCTGTTAAGACTATGTACTGGGAGACTATGTACAAAATGAATTCATTAGAGTGCAGTTTGGTTCTCACCAGCCCTTTCCAATTTACCATGAACCACCATTTTAAAAAAGGTCTGCAGGAAAACAAAACAAAACTCTCTTTAGCTTCTGCTGTGTGTCTAGATAGAGCTGGTTAGAAAATGGAAGTGTGTCCCAGTACAGGAGTGGCTTTTGCAGCAGGGCTTTAGGGTTGATTTCATCTGTGACATGGATGGAGTGATCTCAGAGCCACTTGGTTATGAAGCAGATTGTCAAGCTGCAGGCCCCTCAGCATGGACTCTGAGGGATGGTGTATAGTGGGGCTTATAGCAGAGCTGCACTTGCCCTGTAGGCCATCTCTGATTTGTACTGACCATGGCCACCTCGCAGGGTGGCAGAAACATTGTTTTATTTGCCCTCGTTCTCAGTGCCTATTTCTAGCTCCTTTAGAATAACTTGATTTTTCTTTAAAAGAGATCTGCAGAATGTTTAAATAGCAATGTGCATGTCAGTTTGGTTGTCTGTGCCAGCAAGCCCCTCCCTCCCTAGTTGAGAGATTGGGCAAATCACTTATTTAAATCTCTGCCTGTTGGTAAGAGGTCCCTAATAATTCAGCGACTTGATTGAACCTTGGAAGGTCCAGTAACATTTATAAGACCATTTGAGAGTTGAGTGAAACTTGCCTGGAAGGCAAAAGGTGTAATAGTAAAGATATTAAAAGTGATCATTTAAATTTTGAGCTTGTGACTTTCACATTTGGGTTGACATTGAGCTTAATACTTTGAATTAAATAAAAAATAAATAAAAATAAAAGGACCTGTGGTGGCGCAGTGGATAAAGTGTCGACCTGGAAATGCTGAGGTCGCCAGTTCGAAACCCTGGGCTTGCCTGGTCAAGGCACATATGGGAGTTGATGCTTCCTGCTCCTCCCTCCCTTCTCTCTCTGTCTTTCTCTCTTCTCTCTCCCTCTCTGTCTCTCTCTCTCCCTCTCTCTCTCTCCTCTCTAAAACTGAATAAAAAATAAAAAATAAATACTTTGAATTTATATTCTATAGGACTATATTAAAAAAATTTCTATAGAGTGTCTTTTTAATAGGAAAATTTATCATAGCTGCTACTACTAGGGAATACATGGTATGAATGTAGTTTAATTTTAATAAATTTTAGCAAGTTGATGAATACTTACCATAATGGGTGTGGGGAAGAAACTTTTTTTTTTTTTACAGGGACAGAGAGAAAATCAGAGAGAGGGACAGATAGGAACGGAGAGAGATGAGAAGCATCAATCATCAGTTTTTCGTTGCGACACCTTAGTTGTTCATTGATTGCCTTCTCATATGTGCCTTGACCGTGGAGCTATAGCAGAGCGTGTGACCCCTTGCTCAAGCCAGTGACCTTGGGTCCAAGCTGGTGAGCTTTGCTTAAACCAGATGAGCCCGTGCTCAAGCTGGTGACCTTGGAGTCTTGAACCTGGGTCCTCTGCATCCCAGTCTGACGCTCTATCCACTGCGCCACTGCCTGGTCAGGTGGAAAGAAACATTTTAAATTAACAGTTGGTAATTCTGTGTAGATGCACCTAACAATGGGATTAATGAGGGGTCTGGAATCAGGTAGCCTGTGGGTTTTATGTATACTTTAGGCCACTTGGCAAGGAATGTGCATTTATTTTGCTTCTTTATTAGAGGGACAGTGAAGCCCAATTTAAGCATGCCTTGTATAGAAGAGAGAGCTTTATTTTTTTGAGGAAAAGGATCAGAGAGAAGAATTTTAAACAAATGACTCGGAAAATTCTGACATTGTAAGGAAAATTTGGGTCACCACTACTGTTTGACACCAAACAAGGATTCTCCTCTGCATCTTTCAGATATATATTGGGGCGTCTATGATTGTTGGTTATTTCATCTGCATTTGTTAGACGTCAGAGGTGGTTGGTATTAATATTCCTGGCAGAAGCAGAGGCACCTCTAGGACTTGTGAACTGCTGATTACTCACGGGGCTGCTGCGCTGCCTCTTTAATATCTTGCTTGCAGATGCATTTTCTAGCTGACCACGCTATTAAGAGCTGCCATCAATCACACAGCCTCTCAGTTCCGGCTGTCAACGGGGAGGGAGGACTGGGGAGACGCGCGAGGCTGGCCAAGCTAGGAAGGAGATAAAATTGCAGCGGCTTTGTGTGCGCATCCGTGGTGGCAGCGGGCAGAAGCGCGCGAGGAGCAGGCCGGGATCCAGCCCAGGTTTTCCCGGCCGCCGCCGCCGCCTGGGGAGGCTGCTCTTTCTCTCCGGGTGTCTAGGTCTCAAGCATGTGGCAGTGTTGGCCCAGCCGCTGGGGCTGAAGGAGCGCTGCTTCATCCCCCCACCCCTGCCGCGGGCAGGGCCAGCGCGGCCGACTCCTTTCCGACTCCCCTCCTGGAGCCTCCGAGCCGTGGGGACCTGCTACCGCTCCACCACGCTGCCCTGCGTCCGACAGGGCCTCCTTTTGTTTAGCAAGTGCATTTCATGCCCCAGCCCCGCCCGCCCCGGCCCGCGGCCCGGCCCGAGTGTGCGGGCCCTGAGCTGGAGGAGGACGAGGCCCGCAGGCTCAGCTCCTGCCGTTGACCGGCAGCAGGCAAGTGGCCAGCGCCCTGTGCTGTGAGGGGGAAGCGGGCTCGGGCCAGGAAGTTGGTCAAGTGTAGGCGCAGGGGCTCTCGGAGGTGGGTGTGTGGGGTGTTGTCGCTGACCCTAGGAAAGGTGAACAACTTGGGTGTTACTAAGAATGATGGTGGCTTTTCAGGAACCAGTATTTGTTGTGTCCCATTGCATTTCTTTTGGTTATACTAGTCTCGATCAAGTAAATCAAAGAACATCTTGAGTGCAGAGAAAACATGGTTTTTAAAGAACTCGTGTGTATTTTTGTGTTTGAAAGGAAACCCTTATTGAAGATGAGCAATATATAAACCAAAAGTCACCGATCAGAAACTTCATTGCCTACTGAGTAGTAAATTTAACATAAAATTAAAGATAAAATGGATTTGGTGGACTTGATTATAAAGTAATTTTGAGGTATCTGACAAATAATATGTTTCTTAGACCAAAGTAGTTATTCTACCGGAGTTGTTAAAATTCAGAGATCGTTTTGAAGAAGGTTGCTTGAAATTTAGATTGTTAAAATTTTTGAGATGGTGGCTTACCAGCTTCCTTCCCCTTGTTTACTCAAATCCTGTGCTCTCAGGGAAGCTATGTGAGACCCGCTTGAGGTCTGTTTGCTGAGGAAGAAACTCTGTCATAGGTTACTTTGTTTTTACTCCTCTTTTCCTGGCACACATGTGCAGCTGTACTCCTTGGGGCATTGTTTGGCTAGAGGCCTCCTCTCAGCCATATGATAATTTAAAGAAAAAAAAGGTTTATGAATGAACATGGGGGTCAACAGAGAGATTAATTTTTCCCTTTTAAATTGTGTGTCAGTGTGCTTTAAAATTGAGACATTGAGTAAAAGTTGAGAACAGAGTTGACAAAGTCCTTACAGTTCTGTTCCAAAATTACTATATTGAGTCTCTCTCCTTCCTTCCTTCCTTCCTTCCTTCCTTCCTTCCTTCCTTCCTTCCTTCCTTCCTTCCTTCCTTCCTTCCTTCCTTCCTTCCTTCCTCCCTCCCTCCCTCCCTCCCTCCCTCCCTCCCTCCCTTTTCTCCTTCCTTTTCTCCTTCCTTTCTTCCCTTCCTTTCTTCCTTCCTTTTTCCTGGGAGCTCCAGATTTAAAGTAGATATGATTAGAATCCTTACAGATGGGAACAATATCCCATGTAAGCTCGTTGATCTGTGGGCAATTATTTCCAGATGCACAACCATTTCTACATTTTTATGTGTGATAGATTTGGGCTCTAAGAGGCAATTGCCTTTCTGAGTATTTACATTGCCTAGTAAAAAAACACAAGGCAGACATTTTAGAGGCTTTATAGCAACTTCACAATAGTGTGGGAGCAGCAGTTAGAAGCTTGTATTTGTTTTTTCCCCACTCTGTAATTTAGTCGTGTTTAACTGTTTTATAAAGATCTCTGGGCCCAGTGAAAGGTGGTTTTCAGTCCGGAGCACTTGAGCGCTCATTGTACTCTGGCAGGCCCTGGCGCGCTTGGCCCGCCGAGCTTGAAATGTTATTTGATCTGGGTGCGTGATAGAATTGACTAAGATTACAGTTTTTCCCTCCCCATGGCTGTTGAAAGTGATGCATCAACGAGTGCTGTGCAGTAACGTATTTAGAGACTCAACCTACGTTCATTCACTCTATGAAGGTTTCCAGAAAAAAAAAGACCATTTAGATTTTTGTCTTGTTTTGTGGTTTTGCATTTATGAATCGAGGCGAGAGCTGACGTAATGTAGCTGTACCACTTCCTTTGTGTGTGTGGGTTTTTATAGCCTGTGTTCCTATAGGATATGTTCCATTCTACATGGTAGTGATTATTTCTGAAATGCTTGAATGTGTGTATATTTTCAAGTGGGTATACCTTCAGCTTTGTGCCAATTTATTGTTTACATTGTAGGTCTGTGGGGGTAGGGTGGGGGGGAAGAGAGTGATGGTGAACCCTGCCAACTTGTCAGTAAGGTTCAGTGAATTGCCTGTGTGTTATGCAGACTAGCCTTTCATTTTAATTAGTGCAACTGTGTACAGCTGTTAGGTCAGAACGCATTGGCTGCTCCAGCAGGGTCGTTTTATCTTACACTGGAGGTTTTATGGACTTGTCTGGCTGTGTTTCTTAATCCCGCTACACTGCCACTGTGCTTGCTTTTAAGCAAATGATAGAACAAGACAAGCTTTTATTTACTCATGTAATAGTTTACTTGTGAGAGATTTATTTTTGGTTTTATTTATTAGTAGGTATTGCATTTACTATGCTTTTCCAAGGTCAAAGGGTTTTGCTTGCTATTGTGTAGTCAGAGTAGTCAGTAAAACCATCCATTTTATAATGACATTGGAAGCCAATATTTTTCCCCAAAAAACTGGTTCTTTGTTTGCTACTCTAGGATTAGTCTGTAAAACTCAAACAGACATAAATGTTGGCTCAGTGGAGATAATAACATGGTTAAAATATTTCCCAGTTTCTTGCCTCTTGTTACACTATGCCAAAGAGACCTAGCGAACCACTAAAAGTAGTTTGGCCATGGGCTGGATGATTAATAGAAGGGTTTAGAATGTCTCTGTTCAGGGACATATGTGGTCACCTTTAAGTTGTAAAATCCATTTTTGGCTCCAAGTTACTGGAAAGTATGTACTTTAAAATTGAGTAGCTTTGTGTCTTTGAATATAGGCCTATGACACTGGCTTTTCAGGCTGTAAAATAGGTTGTCATGTGAATGACACATTTCTCTCAATATCTGGCTTTTGTTTGAGATACTACCACTTTTTCTTTTTAAAGGAGCAAAAGTCAAAAGCCAAATTGAGTGAAAACTGTTTATACATAGAGTGAATGTGGTGCCTTTTTCAGAGGAGCAGTTTACTGATAGACCTTGGGGATGTTGTTGGGGGCACTAGTTGGAGGGGTAGGGTGGAATCAGGTGGGGTAGGAGGAAAGAGAGGTTGGCTTAGGCTGACATATCTATTCTCATTGGAGAAATGGGTCCTTCTTAAAATAGCCTGGAATGAGAAAAGGGAGTGCAACGTATCAGAAATCTGATCATTTCAATTTAGCTAATCTAGAAAATGTTTTCTCTAATTAAAAGAACTAAAAGCATTTAGATTGGCAGTAGAGACTGCTGAATCTAAGGAAAAATAGAGGGAAGTAAGTATCCTAGCATCTAAACCAGGGGTCCTCAAACTTTTTACAGAGGGGGCCAGTTCACTGTCCCTTAGACCGTTGGAGGGCCAGACTATAAAAAAAAAAACTATGAACAAATCCTTATGTACACTGCACATATCTTATTTTAAAGTAAAAAAAAAAAAAAAAAAAAAAAAAAAAACGGGAACAAATACAATATTTAAAATAAAGAACAAATAAATTTAAATCAACAGACTGACCAGTATTTCAATGGGAACTATGCTCCTTTCACTGACCACCAATGAAAGAGGTGCCCCTTCTGGAAGTGCGGTGGGGCAGATAAATGGCCTCAGGGGGCCGCATGTGGCCCAGCCCACGGGCCATAGATTGGGGACCCTTGATCTAAACAGTTTATTTCGAAAGTTAATTTATAAGTATTTTTTTCTTTTTGAGATCATATTTGTTCATCCCAGATTTTAATGGTTGTAGACTTGCTCTCCAAAATCTAATCCTTGATGCAGTTGACAAACTACATATTTGTAGTGAAAAAACAATTAAAGCAATAATGTTGGCATTTAATCAGCAGGAAAATGAGCATAATCATACTCAATTTTTAATTCTGTCACCTGGAGCTCTGCTGGTGTAATTAATCAGTTCATTCAGTATAGTTTGGTGGTAAATAGCTAGGCTGCCTGAGTTTTATTCCTTGTTTCACCACTTACTGTGAGGCCTAGGATAAGTTACTTAGCCTCTTCATGACTATGGGGAAAACGATAAATCTACCTCAGAGGGGGTGCAGAATTCTTAGGAATGTGCCTGGTACGTAATGACAGCTAATAATATGGTGAGCACCCGTTGTGCTCTAGGTGCTGTTTTAGGTGTTGAAGAAACAAAAAACAATGAAGTTTCTGTCCTTATAGCACTTACATTTCAGTGGAGGAAGACAAAACAAAGGAAAAGGAGCATGATGATTTCTGAAATTTCTAAAGATAACTTCTGGGCATGCCAGTGGTTATTATTGTTTTTTAGAAGTTTAATATGGAAGTTTGACAGTTTTGAAGCCACTTTTTTCTTATTCCTTGATGGAAATTTGTTTTTCACATTGCTAGTTGATTTATTAGTCATTGTTAACAATTTTGGCTCACAGATGGAATATGGAAGGAGGAAGATACTTTTTCTGGGAAAGAGAAGTAAAATGGAACAAGAAATGAAAGGTAGCGATCTGTTGCTTTAAGTGCCAAGCAGTATTAAATCATGACCTATTCTTAAAAAGAAATATCATGCAGCCTTTAAAAATATGATATAAAGGACCTGGCTGGTCAGGCTCAGTCAAGAACATCATCCCAAAACAACAAGGTTGTGGGTTCGATCCTCGGTTAGGGCACACATGGGAAGCAACCAGTGAATGTACGACTGAGTGGAATAACAAATGAATGACTTTTTTCCTCCTTTCCTTGTCTGTCTCTTTAAAAATCAATCAATAAAAAAATTAAGCCCTGGTCATATAACTCGGTTGGAGCATTGCTGCGATGTGCAGAGGTTGCCGGTTTGATCCCTGGTCAGGCACATATAGGAACAGCTCGAAGTTTCCCTCTCTGTCTCTTTCTCCTCACTTATCTTAAAGAAAAGACTACCCCAATGTAAAGCTCAGTGGTAAAACTGTAGATGCCAATCTGTTTATGTAGCATGGTTCTAATCATGTGCCCACTTAAAATCTATTTACTCACAGGGGCTAAGGAAAAAGATTAGGAAGAAATATACCAAATAGTAATAGTGTTAATCTCTGCATAATGGGATTATGGATGATTTCATTTCCTTAATATGGTTCTGTCTTTGCATGAATTATTTAATTCTTGCAGGTTTAAATGCTTCTGAAGTACAAAGGAGCATACAGGTTTAGGGAGGTTAAGCTATACTAGTCACAAAAATTAGGGGATATTTCAAAATGAATATGAAGCGATAAAATATCCCCTAATTTTTGTGAGCAGAATATTTGACCAAGGTTCCACAGCTAGTGAGTGATGAGACCAGGAGTCCAAGCCACATCCTGACCCCCTGTTCTTAACTTGACCACCTCTTATCCTACAAAGGTCACTTTTATAAAAGGTCCTTGCCTCCTTTGGCTTCTCCTGCCCAGACTCTACCCCAAGCTGTGGTCCATATGGCTTTGAGATTTGTTTATTTACCCAGAGGGTATACTCACTGCAACTTAAATAGAAGAAGCTAATGCTGAGGGAATGCCTGTACATGTAGTTATTAGAAAGGAAAAGGTAATATTCTTGCAGCAGGAGAAAATGGAAGAATGACTTAGGAAAGAGGTCTGAAAGGTACAGCAACATAAAGGGATAAAGGGAAGAGATGCTTCAAAGTGGGAGTGACAGAACAATCATGTTGTCCTATGTTTTGGACTAAAGCATGAGAACTGAGAAAACATCAATGAAAACTTACCTTTATTTAATCAGGAGTTAGTGAAACCTGTGAGAATTTGGTGAAAGCAAAGCAGCCTAAGAGGTGGAGGTTGGCCAGAGATGTGTGGAAGCTTGTTTTGCAGTTTGCAGTTGGTAAGACAATGTTGAGAAACATTTTTTTGTGTGTGTGTGTGACTGAGACAGAGAGAGGGACAGATAGGGACAGACAGGCAGGAAGGGAGAAAGATGAAAAGCATCAATTTTTCTTGTGCCTCCTTAGTCTCCCTAGTTGTTCATTGATTGCTTTCTCATATGTGCCTTGACCAGGGGGGGCTACAGCAGAGCGAGTGACCCCTTGCTCAAGTCAGTGACTATGGGGTCATGTCTGTGATCCCACGCTCAAGCCAGCCGACCCCACGTTCAAGCTGGTAAGCCTGTGCTCAAACTGGTGACCTGGGTCCTCTGTGTCCCGTCTGACACTCTATCCACTGCTCCACCACCTGGTCAGGCCAATGTTGAGAATCTTGGCAGTAAGAGAAAGAATGGTAGAAGGTAGCTAGAAGAGACTGCAGGTTAATAAAATTAAGTAGTTGATATATCAGGAAGTTAAGAGCAATGACATTCTGGAACTAGGACTTTATGATGATTAAAAAAATATTTATTGATTTTTAGAGAGAGAGGAATGGAGTGAGAGAGGCGGAAACATCAGTCTACTTCTGTATGTGCTCTGACTAGGGATTGAACCCGCAATCTTGCTGTATCGGGACGGTGTTCTAATCGCATGAGCTACCTGGCCAGAGCAACTTTATGATGATTAATGTGACTGTTGTGTTTAGGATTTGGGGATAAAATGAGGTAATGGATGTGAAGCACTTCAGAAAGTAGAAAAGATTTTAATTTTAGAGGATTAATCAGAAGTTACTTGTGATGACTTTTAAAGAATATGATAGGTAGGTATTTTAAAATCCTTTATAAAATTAAAGGGGGTCCTCGGGTTGTGGCACAGTTCCAATCCTATGACAGTGACGTAACCTGAATTTTGGTGTAAGTCAAAACACACCCATTTACCTATCCTTAACACAATTGTAAAATCATAGTCTAGAACAGTGGTAGTCAACCTGGTCCCTACCGCCCACTAGTGGGCGTTCCAGCTTTCATGGTGGGTGGTAGCGGAACAACCAAAGTATAAATAAAAAGATAGATTGAACTATAGTAAGTTGTTTTATAAAGATTTATTCTGCTAAACTTAGCAAAAATCTGACATAAAGTACTTGGTGTAAGTAGTTATTATTATATGCTTTAACTTGCTGTAACTCTATTTTATAAATTTTATAAAGTAAAGTTACTTACTTACTTTATAAATCATCATTACTGTGGAACCGGTGGGCAGTTAGAAAATTTTACTACTAACAGAGATACAAAAGTGGGTAGTAGGTATAAAAAGGGTTGACTACCCTTGGTCTAGAACATAAAAATACAACTAAGCCACAGAAAAAGAATACTGCATATTCTTCTTCCATGCGCAGCCAAACTAGTTCACCCACATAGTCTAAGTACAATGCTAACAGTGTAAGCCAAAATACTCATGTCTCAATTTTTTTTAAGTTTTTATAGGAGTGAACGTTGTGAACTCCAAACGTTGTATGTCGAGACTGTTGTAACCCGAGGACCCCCTCTATTTATGCCAGTCAGATTTGAAATCATCACTCAGTTTTAAAGGTGAACAATTAGATTTGTTTCTCATGTCTTGTTTTCCACAAAGTGAACAAGCTTTTGTAGTTATGGCTTTGAAAAATGGTTAGTTTATGTGTGACTGTTGAGCTTCAAAGGAACAAAATATCGTGAATATACTATATGCATTTGAAAAACTGCTTAAGTCAAAGGCCTCCAGATGGTGTGTGCTGCTGTGTTCACAGCTGTATTTACTGCAAGCTCACCAGATTATCTACTAATAGTTTAAAAATAGCTGGGTAAAAACAGTGGTACCACATTTCCCCACGTATAAGACATACCCTTTCTTGAAAATTTTGGTGTCTAAAAACTGGGTGTGTCTTATACAGTGGTTGTAGATTTTTTTATTTGCATGTGCTTGTTGAGGAGTTGTGTGAATTTTATGATGAATAAAACTTGAGTTCAGTAACATTATCTAATTTTTTTTCTCAAATTTTGGGCCCCAAAATTAAGGTGCGTCTTGGAGTGTTTTATACATGGGGAAATATGGTATATTCAAGTCTTGGCTGGTTGCAGATCTCAGCAGCAATAATGACTTGACTTGTGTGCCTTTTTTTTTTTTAAACCAGAGACAGAGAGGTAGCAAGAGAAGGATAGATAGGGACAGACAGACAGGAATGGAGAGAGATGGGAAGCATCAATCATCAGTTTTTCGTTGCGACACCTTAGTTGGTCATTGATTGCTTTCTCATATGTGCCTTGATGGGGGGGGGGGGGGGCTACAGCAGACCGAGTAACCCCTTGCTCAAGCCAGCGACCCTGGGTCCAAGCTGGTGAGCTTTGCTCAAACCAAATGAGCCCACGCTCAAGCTGGCGACCTCGGGGTTTTGAACCTGGGTCCTCCACATCCCAGTCCGACACTCTATCTACTGCGCCACCGCCTGGTCAGGTGTGTATTTGCCTTTCTTTAGTAGAGTGCCAGTCAGATGACTTCTTTCCTTTTACATTGCTTTCGAGAGTTCTTATTTGAGTCAGTTTGTGCTTTGCACAACCAACCAGAGTACGTACATACAGAAGTAGATAATCAGGTTGGTTGGTTTGCTTATTTTAATGTGGTCTCTTAGGAGTAGATTGGAGAAATGGCTCTTGATTACCTTTAAAAAAACGTTTTCTTGCCTCGACCTGGAAATGCTGAGGTCGCTGGTTCGAAACCCTGGGCTTGCCTGGTCAAGGCACATATGGGAGTTAATGCTTCCAGCTCCTCCCCCCTTCTCTCTCTCTGTCTCTCCTCCCTCTGTCTCTGTCTCTGTCTCTGTCTCTCTCTCTCTCTGTCTTTCCCTCTCCTCTCTAAAATGAATAAATAAAAATTAAAAAAAACTTGGTTACTTGATATGTTTCTTATAAAAAAAACTTTTTCTTAATTTGCTACCTTTTTAATTTAAAAAAATTTTGTGTTAAATATATGGAGGCAATGCCTTACACATATATAACATAGTGAGCTTTCTGTTTTTTTTTTTGGTATTGCCAACAAATAAAAAACAAGACAATTCTACAATACTCAAATTTTTTTTTTAAAGTAAGGAGGAGGGGAGATAGTGAGACAGACTCCCGCATGCACCCTGACCAGGATCCACCTGGCAACCCCAATCTGGGGCCGATGCTTGAATCAACAGATCTATCCTCAGTGCGGAGGCCAACACTCAGACCAACCATTGGCTGCAAGAGGGGAACAGAAAGAGAAAGGGGAAAGGGAGGGGGAAAGAAGCAGACGGTCTCTTCTTCTCATGTGTGCCCTGATTGGGGATTGAACCCACTCTGGGCTGATGCTCTATCCACTGAGCAAACAGGCCAGGGCCAAGCAAATCTACTTTTTAATATAAGTGACTTTTTCCTCTTAAAAAATTTAATGAAAGTTCTTCTGGAAGGATTTAGATTACTAAATCTTATTTTTTGGGAAGGGCCGTGGATACCAGTGTTTATTGCTGAATAAAACAAACAGTTCACATATATTAAATGTAAAACAGGAAAATAGTTTGAAATTTTAACTAGGAATTTTAAATATGTAAGGGTGTGCTTAGAAAAACATGTACATTTATTTATCAATGTTAAACATTTTGAGCGGTCATTTTCTTTTAGTTTTAGGCATTTAGTTCTTACTGTTGTCTTTGTGTGTGTGTGCGAAAATTTTAATAATTAGGGAAATTATGTAAAAGAGGTTTTACCCATGTTTATATTCTTTGACCACCTAGGTGACCTCTTCTTTCATGGTTTATGCTCTTTCTACAGAGCATAATTCTCACATTGAATAGCTAAGGGGAAATATATACTATTCAGTAATGGATTTTTTTTTTTTTTTAAAACATGTTAGATACTCATGGAAGGAAGTATAGCAATTCACTCCTAAGTGTGCTGGGGGCAGGAACAGTTTGAATTTTGATCTTTGGAAAGAAAGAACAAAAAGTGCTAAAAATTTTTAATAATTAAAGCAGTCTGGCTTTTTTGTGGATAGTTTTCTTCAGTATTGCCAACAGGCTTAAGTTAATTGCATAAACTATTGTATAAGTAATATTTTATTGTATGTGATACATTAAGATATTAAAAAGTTTTAAATCAGCCTGACCAGATGGTGGTGCAGTAGATAGAGCGTCAGACTGGGATGTGGAGGACCCAGGTTTGAGACCCCGAAGTTGCCAGCTTGAGTGCAGGCTCATCTGGTTTGAGCAAGGCTCACCAGCTTGAGCCCAAGGTCTCTGGTTCGAGCAAGAGGTCACTTGGTCTGATGCAGCCGCCGCGCCCCCCCCCCCCCCCCCATCAAGGGCACATAAGAGAAATCAATCAATGAACAACTAAGGAACCACAGTGAAGAATTGATGTTTCTCATCTCTCTCCCTTCCTGTCTGTCCCTATCTGTCCCTTTCTTTGACTCTCTCTGTCTCTCCCACAAGAAAAAAAAAGTTTTAAATCAGCAGTAAATTAATAGACTTGATTCTTTTTTTTAATTTTTTTTTAATTTTATTTTTTACAGAGAGAGGGATAGACGGGGACAGACAGACAGGAACGGAGAGAGATGAGAAGCATCAATCATCAGTTTTTCTTGCAACACCTTAGTTGTTCATTGATTGCTTTCTCATATGTGCCTTGACCATGGGCCTTCAGCAGACCGAGTAACCCCTTGCTCGAGCCAGCAACCTTGGGTCCAAGCTGGTGAGCTTTTGCTCAAACCAGATGAGCCCGCGCTCAAGCTGGTGACCTTGGGGTCTCAAACCTGGGTCCTTCCACATCTCGGTCCGACGCTCTATCCACTGCACCACCACCTGGTCAGGCTAGACTTGATTCTTTTTTAAGTGAGAGAGACAGAGAGGGCAGAGAAGTGGACAGATAGGGACAGACAGACAGGAAAGGAGATGAGAAGCATCAATTCTTTGTTGCAGCATGTTGGTTGTTCATTGATTGCTTTCTCATATGTACCTTGACTGGGGTGGGGAGCTGTAGTTGAGCCAGTGACCCCTTGTCCAAGCCAGCGACCTTGGGCTTCAAGCCAAGGATCATGGGGTCATGTCTATGATCCCATACTCAATCCAGCGACCCTGTACTCAAACTGGTGAGTTCGTGCTCAAGCCAGTGACCTTGGGGTTTTGAACCTGGGTCCTCTGTGTCCCAGTCCAACACGCTATCCACTGCGCCATCGCCTGGTCAGGCTAGACTTGATTCTTTTTTTGTTGTTGTTCTTTTTCCGTATTTTTCCAAAGCTGGAAATGGGGAGGCAGTCAGACAGACTCCTGCATGCGCCTGACCGGGATCCACCTGGCACGCCCACCAGGGGGCGATGCTCTGCCCCTCTGGGGCATCGCTCTGTTGCATCCAGAGCCATCCTAGCGCCTGGGGCAGAGGCCACAGAGCCATCCTCAGCGCCCGGGCCAACTTTGCTCCAATAGAGCCTCCGCTGCAGGAGGGGAAGAGAGAGACAGAGAGGAAGGAGAGGGGGAGGGGTGGAGAAGCAGATGGGCGCTTCACCTGTGTGCCCTGGCCGGGAATCGAACCCGGGACTCTCGCATGCCAGGCTGACGCTCTACCACTGAGCCAACCGGTCAGGGCTAGACTTGATTCTTTAGAGTAGTTTGTAATTTTCCTTTTATAGAAAATTGAGTAGGAAGTGCAGAATTTCTATATGCCCCCTCCCATCTAGTTTCTCTATTATTAACATCTTGCATTAGTGTGGTTTCATTGTTACAGTTGATGGACCAGTACTGATACTTTCTTGTTAACTAGTTGTAGTGTACCTTAGGGTTCAGTCTTCATGTTGTACATCCTGTGGGTTTTGACAGATGTTGATAACATGTTATCTATCATTATAGTGCCACACAGACTATTTTCACTGCTCTAAATGTAATACTCTGTGCTCCACCTACTAATTCCTCCCACCCCCAACCACTGATCTTTCTACTGTCTCCATAATTCTGCCTTTTTCAGATGTCATATAGTTGGAATCATAGAGTATGTAGCCTTTGCAGACAGGCTTCTTTCACTTAGTAATATATATATACACTTAAGTGTCCTTCAGTGTCGCTTTGTGGCCTGATAGCTTTCTTTTTATTATTGGTAATATTCTGTTGTTTGAATATACTAGAGTTTATCTATTCACCTGTTGAGTACATCTTCTTTCTTCCAAGTTGGGGCAGTAACAGATAAAACTGCTATCAACAGTTACATGCTGGTTTTTTGTGGAGATAAATTTTTAACTCATTTGGATAAATATCTTTTCTGATAATATGGTAGGAATGTTTATTTTTTTCTTTAAGCTTTTTATTCATTTTAGAGAGTGGAAAGAGAGAGAGAAAGAGAGAGGAAAGGGAGGAGGAACAGGAAGCATCATCAACTCCCATATATGCTTTGACCAGGCAAGCACGGGGTTTTGAACCAGCGATCTCAGCGTTCCAGGTCGACGATTTTTCCACTGCGCCAACACAGATCAGGCAGAATATGTTTAGTTTTGTAAGAAGCTACATACTGTCTTCAAAGTTTCTGTACGATTTTGCATTACCAGTTTCAATGAATGAGAGTTCCCTTTGCTCTGTGTCCTTGCTGGTATCTGGTACCATTATTTTGGATATTAGCCCTTTTATATATAAAAAAATTTAAGTACTCATTTCTGTGTCAGCTATGTTGCAGTTTTGATTTTGATTATTTGCCATTGGGATGAAGAAATGAGGACCTACCATAAATACTATATATATGTGCCTTATTTTCTGTTCTGTAGGGGAGAGACATAACGTATAAATTCAGGAATAATGTAATCTTATTACCCTTAAAACATGGGCATATTCTGCTATAATGATGTTAGGTTATGATTCATGTAAAATGTAGTAGTATTAATTTTTTAATGCTTTCATGTAAATGTTATTTCCCCTCAGTTACCTCTGTTTCTCATTTTGCAACAGATTTTATTTTATAAAAGGAAAGAAATACTTTGAATATTTTGAAATAAACTGTCAAAGGTCTTTATTTTTAAAGCTAGATATTCATGGATGTAAGGATTTGTATTAATTAATTATTGAACAGTCAGGGCACTCAGATATGAGGAAGTTTTGATTATATCCTTGGAGGTCATGACATACCTAATAATACTTGCAGCAGTGAACACCCAGGCCTACTTACTATAGGGCAGGTAGGTACTGTGCACTTCAGGGGTGGGGCGCTTCCCAGCTGTGCTTGCTTAAAGCATTTTGACTTTGTGTTTGTGCACTTGTTGGTGCTCTGTACCTACCCAAAGCTTTTATTGTGAAGATGATTATGATAGGCTCTCCTGTTAGTTATGCAGTTCATTAATTCCCCTGTCAGGGGTTCTTTATTTTTTTATCAGGTTCTCTGTCAAGTATTGTTGCTTTCCCCTTGGAACAGAGTTTGTGACCATTTGGTTATATTTCCACAGTATACTACAACTATAGGTAGTTTATGGAATCCCTGAAGCCCATGCATGGACCTTTGATGAAGAACTCCTGTTCTAGTGGTGCTCAATCTCTGTTCAAATTATTAGGAAACCTTTGCATTGCTTATTTCTGGCAGATTGGCTTGACTTTCATAGCGTGCTGTGAGGCCACTGACTCATATGGAGCCTTGTGGAGTGTGCTGTGTCTTGCACGGTCTCTCCAGGGTCTGCAGGCTGCCGTTTGCCACAGCAGATTGTCTTGATGAGGATCCAGTTTAGAAACTATTCTCAGCTCTTCTTCCCAGAAAGAACTGACCTCCTGTTTTTAACTTAGGTTTTTAGTATCCTGTGGCTGCTGAAGTTTTCTTTGAGCTATTTGCTTATGAAATTTTGGCCACATCTTTAAAAAGGTATAAAATGAACCAGAATGCTTCCTTCATGGTTCTTTTCCACCCTCCACCCCCACTGCAGTTTTCTTTGTCCCAGCAGAGAGAGAAGCAGCATAGTATCCAGTACAAGCTCTGGGCTGTATGAACTGTGAGACTTGCCATATGACCTGAGGACACCTGTTTAACCCCTGTGTGCTCAGGGTCCTCTGGAAGTCATTCATACTTCATGAGGGTAAAGGGACATTCTTAGAGCAGGACCCGGTACAGGGAAGTGCTGAGGAAGTCTCAGCTGTTATCTCACTTCCCTCATATTCAAACATTTTACGTCATAGTGTATATGAATCTTAGTAAGCTGCCTTACGGAAGCCTCACTTTTAATCTCAAATGAATCATCAGGAAGAAAAAATTTGATTTTTTTAGTTTCTTTGTTAAGCTATAATAGGAAATGGAGCAAAGACACTCACTGTGTTCTAACAGTTCATAAATATGAACTTTGTAGGAATCCAGAATTCTTTCAGAATGAAGGGCCAAGCTTGGGTTAGGGTTTTGTGTTTTTTTTCCCTTTTTAACTACTTAAAGTTTGTGGCTTCTAACATTCTTGTTTCATCCCTTTGATCAAGACAAACACAAATCACCTTTACTAGAACAAATTGCAATCTTTTGACTGTAGAGAGCTCCTGATAACTACTACATGCTAGATACTCATCGGCAAGAATGAGTGACAAACCAATATCTGGACCAAAATAAAAAGATGAAATGTTATAAGTACAAATTCAGGTAATATTACATTTCTTAGAACTATGATAGTTCAAAGAAATTTTATACTTCAAATCTTATCAGCAGGTTAAGTAATTCATAAATTCTATTTTCCTCCCTGAGAAAGGAAAGATAAATTCAATAACTTCACCACTGATTTTTCAGTTCCCATGTCACAATGTAAGAAGTGCGAGATTTCTCCATTTTGAGAACAGTATCCCTACAGAGACTAAAAATAAAGATTATGTTCTGAGCAAGAGGCTTAGAACACTGAATTGATAATATGAAAGGAACAACATACCTAGAAGACAGAACACAGCTACTAAGTGGCTTAGCCACTTCCAGAATGGAAACTGTGAATATAGGCAACTCAGTTAACTTCTCTAGACTTGGCTCTCTCATTTTGTAACCTGAGGAGCTACCATGTGCTCTGCCTCCTTCATAAGGTAGCTGTTAGGACCAGACCAGAGGTCGGGGAAGGTTGTTCAGTAGATGTAAAGCCTTCTGCAAACAGAAGCATTATCCCCTTTTTACTCTCAAAAAGCTCAGTCTCTATGATAAGCTATTGACCACCTTCTCCTCTGCGTGTATAAAATTTACTCTCTGTATTAGGCTGCTATAACAATACCACGGACTGGGTAGCTTAAAAAGCAGAAATGTTTCCCACAGCTCTGGGGACAGGGACGTCCAAGATCAAAGCTGATTCCATTCCCTGCCTTCTTACTCAAATGGCAGAGAGAAAAAGCTCTGGTCTCTTCCTCTTATAATGTATGCACTATTCTCATATTCTCATCATGGAGATGTGAAGAAAGCAGCTGAGTGGGTCAGGACTAGAGATAAAATTGTTACAGTCATTTAGATAATTAAAAATTTTAAATTGATTTAAGAGAGAGAGACTATAAGATGAGAGACTTATTACACACACACACAAACACACACATGTTTAATAGAAACATATAAATACATACATGCACATATTGACTTTAGTATTTTCCTGGATGATAGACATAACAAAGGACCTTTGCAACGGTGGTCTCTCTTTCTTGGAATCAGTAAACCAGCAGAATCTGTTTAGCCGTGATTTAGTACAGTGTTGCAAGGCAATCAGATTGTAATCAGAACATGCCAAGACAAACCAGTTGATCAATGAGAAAGTTGGTTGGCATTTCGTAGGTGAGGAAAGGAGGATATGCCTGAAGTTTTTACTTTTTAACTGAGTTTCCTTTATGCATTCAGTACATTAATATAAGTTCTGTTTTTAATAGTTATTTGCAAAAAGTTTAGTATGTGGTAGGTCTCTGATGAGCTTATAAGGATTGAGATGAAGTCATTGGTTTACAAGTCTGATAATATTATCTTTCTTTGCATTAACACTAAAATACTTGAAACTTAATCCTCAGTGTAACAGCTTGAGGTAGAAAATTAATTCTTATATAAGAGATGAAGAAATAGCTGAGAAGTTAAGTTGGCTTAGTCACTGCCCCTTAATATCTAGTTTGATTACCATGTCTGTTGCAGTCTCCACTATATCATAGCCTTCAGACTTGTTGGAATAGTTGAAAAAGACATAGCAGAAGTGGGCCACTGGGAAAGAGATTTCTGTAGACCAAATGATTAAATGTGTAGAGGCAGAGAGGGAGAGAGAGGAAGCTTATACTTTGAATATGATTGATTTGGGTAGATGACTTGAGAGAGGATTCTTAGGAGAGTGGTTTTGGTCATATCTAAACATATCTACTACTTTGTGTTTAAGAGATGTATTAGAGAATTGTTTTGAGAGGCAAAATAATTTCATTGGACTTTTTCTTTTTCTTTTTTTTTTTCTGTCTATACAGATAGACTTCTGTATGCACCCTGACTGGGATCCACCTGGTAATCCCTGTCTGGGTCCGATGCTCTGTCCATCTGGGGCCATGCTTGAAACTGAACTATTTTTAGTGTCTGAGGTGGAGGATCCATGGAGTCATCCTCAGTTTCTGGGGCCAATGCGCTAGAACCAATTGAGCCATGGCTCTGGGAGGGGGAGAGCGGAAGAGAGAAGGGAGAGGGAGAAGGGTGGAGAAGCAGATGGGAGCTTCTCCTGTGTGCCCTGACCGGGAATCGAATCCGGGATATCCAAATGCTGGGCTGACACTCTACCACTGAGCCAGCAGGCCAGGGCCTGGACTTTTTCTAATAAAGATCTTTCAGATGAAAACTAATCTGATTTCAGTTTTTTAGTTTCTCAGGAGATCCTCAATTGGGTTCTACTAGGGGTTGAATTTTAAATTAAAGGGACCAGGGAGAGTGTTTCTGTTCAGTATCTCCTTAAAAATTAAAAAGTCAATTCCAGCATTTAATAATGAAATAGAAGGAAGCCGAAGCTTGGTCTAGCAAAAGTGCTGGAGGACTAATCTGACTTGTTAAAATTAATGTTCCTTTGATAAATAAATCACTTCTAGGTTCTTGGTGGATGAATTTAACTGAGAACAAATTACATGTTTTTACATTAATTCATATGAATTGTGCCAAAACTGAAAACAGAAAAATAAGCTAACTTGTTTTTTTACTGTTAGTAGATCACATAGGGTCCTCTGCCCCTTTCACCTTTAATACCTTTTCTTCTAAGATTAAAAATCAAGTCTTATGTATTGATGTGCACTATTAGTCTTATAATTAACTTCAGTTTCCTTTAGCTTCTATAACACTCATTTGAAAAAAAAAATTGATGGAAAATTTTTTCTGGTTTTCAGAGCAGTAGAAACAGCAGTCGTCCCTTGGCCATATTGCGGTTCATTTTTTGCTGTCTCACTGTAATCTCAGATTTTTAAATTGTATATATCTAATTTTGTATCATGGGTTTTTTGCCATATTGCGGGATTTTGTGGTATATAGGTATTTTTATATATTATTTTAGTTATTTTGTGGTAGAATAAGCGTTTTCTAGCTTGAAAAATTGAAAACTATAAAAAGAGTGTGGGAAAGGTTTGTAAGAGTGTGGGGAGGGTTTATAAAGCCTTAAAATATAGATACATAATAAAATAAATATAAGGTCACTATTTCACGGATTTTCGCCTATTGTGTGTGTGTGTGTGGGGGGTTTGGAACCTAACCCCTGCGATAGACAAGGGACCACTGTATAAAAATTTACTCAGAAGCCAGTACACTGTATTTGTAGTTCTTTGATCTATCACTTGGGATTTGATGAATGGTTAAATAAAGGACTTTAATTGAAAACTACTTAAATTGAAGGCATCTGTGAATTAGGTAGTGGCACTCAGGAGGTTAGCTCTAAATATCTGGACTATTTAAGGGGGTTTCTAATCCAGCTTTGGTGTTTAGCTTCTGAAGGTGACCAGCTTGTCTTCCTTGTTCATTCTATGTAGGAGGCAAGATGGTGGTAATGGACAGACCTTGTCCTCACGGAGACCAGAGGGCACATGATTGTGTTTGATCTTGATTGTCTTCTGTAGGAGCCACATGATTATTTAATCAAGGACTTTAAACTTGATAATTGCTTTAATTCATCATTCTTGTGTTTTAAGTTCAACCCATAGTTGCAAATTTAACAATTTGACATGATTTCATAAACCTGTGCATTTCAGCATTAATTGCATCATGTGAAGGGAAGGAAGGGCTTTTTGTTTATGTCCAAGACATTTTAAAAAAATTGTTTTTTTTTAAATGAAACTAGTTTGAGAGCTTGACCTGTGGTGGTGCAGTATATAAAGCATCGACCTGGAAACGCTGAGGTCACCAGTTTGAAGCCCTGAGCTTGCCCGGTCAGGGCACGTATGGGAGTTGATGCTTCCTGCTCCTCTTCACTCCCCCCCCCCTTTCTCTCTCTCTCTCTCTCTCTCTCTCTCTCTCTCTCTCTCTCTCTCATCTCTCATAAATAAATAAATAAATAAATAAATAAATAAATAAATAAATAGCTAGCTAGCTAGCAGCTAGCTTGATAATACTGGCTTTTCTAGCAAACCATCCATAATTAAAGAGGATGAAGTTTTAATGTTCCTAATGTATTATTTGTTAGATTGATACATTGAAACTGCATTTAGTCACTGATGTTATATTTTAAAATGAAGGTTTTGTACACTTTTTGAACCATGAAAAATTAAAGTTTTTCATTAGCATGACTATAAATGGAAATTTTATTTAGTACCTTTCTTTTTATTGCCAAGATCCTCTAAGGCCAACTGTAAAAAAAAATACAACAGCACCCCCCCCCCCCCCCAAATAACAACTAGCATTTAGAACCTTTGCTATTGATAGCTTAGCTTTGAAGGTGGGCCTGTGGAGTGAACTTGAGGGATTTGTTTTTTTAAGGCTAGAGAGATACAGAGAGACAAAGACAGACAAGAAGGGAGAGAGATGAGAAGCATCAACTTGTACTTGTGGCATTTTAGTTGTTCATTGATTGCTTCTTATACTTGCCTTGACTGGGGGGCTTCAGCTGAGCCAGCAACCTTAGGCTCAAGCCAGAGACCTTGGACTTTAAGCCAGAAACCATGGGGTCGTGTCCGTGATCCTGTGCTCTGGCTGGTGAGCCTGCACTCAAGTTGGTGACCTCAGAGTTTTGACCCTGAGACTCAGCACCCCAGGTCAATGTTCTATCCACTGCGCCATCTGTGGTCAGGTAAGTTTGTTTTATAATTGAGATTAGGTATAATAGCCCCATGGAGTTGTAGCTATTTTATTTTAAAACAAAGTCAGATAGTTTTTATTTTATTATTAATTTTTTTAAGTGAGAGGAGGGGAGATAGTGAGACAGACTTCCACATGGGCCCGACCAGGATTCACCTGGCAACCCCGGTCTGGGACCCATCGAATCAACTAGATATCCTCAGCACCTGAAGCCAATGCTCAGACTAACAGAGCCTCTGGCTGTGAGAGAAGAGGAGGAAAAGGGAGAGAGAAAGGGGGAGGAGAAGCAGGTAATTGCATCTTATGTGTGCCCTGACTGGGAATTGAACCTGGGACATCTGTATGCCGGGCTAACACTCTGTTCACTGAGCTAACCAGCCAGGGCCTGTTATTTTTTAAATGTTTATTTTATTGATTTCAGAGAGAGGAAGGAAGGGAAAGAGCAGGATAGAGACAGGAATATCTCCTCTTGTTTGTGTCCTAACTGGGGATTGAACTAGCAACCTCTGAACTTTAGGACAGTGATCTAACCAATTGAGCTATCTGGCCAGGGCTAGATAGTTAGATTTTATTTTTATATTCTGCTATAAATGATATTTTTCTTTTTTATACTTTTAATTGTTAATCTGTCATAAGCATATGTGCCTTGACCTTGGGCTCCAGCCGAGCCAGTGACTCCTTGCTCAAGCCAGTGAGTGACCTTGGGCTCAAGCTGGTGAGCCTGCACTCAACCTGGTGACCTTGGGGTTTCGAACCTGGGACCTCAGCATCACAGGTCTATGCTCTTATCCGCTGTGCTACCACTAGTCAGGAATGAACCAGCATATTTCTTAAATAATTATTATAAACTTTACATTCCTGGATATAGAGACATTAGTGAGTTAGTATACTGTTGTCTTTGTTTTGTAGGTAACAATTTTTATCATCTGACAATGGGAAAGCTCATTGTCAATACATGACGAACATTTTGACCTCAAAGAAACCAGGAAATACACTCATAAAACAAGACGTGATCACAGTCATTTTGAGAAAGTTCATGATAGGTCATACTCATTTGGACAGATTATTAAAGTCAGTACAACAACAAAAATGCACATAGAAAAGTTTCACTTAAACAAAACAAAAACCCCCAAGAAACCACATAAAATTTTCAGCGCCCCAGAACAGAAACTGGTAGTGTGGCTTAAGAAGCAAGTTCAAGGGCTGTGCTTTTGATAGCAAGATTATGTTGAAATGTGAAGAATTGATTGTGTTGTATTTTTTAACGGTTATAAAAGGAAGTGAAATATAATTTACTTGCAATTATTAGTCATGAAGAATATAGAGCCTGAATTTGTCATATACAATCTATAGGATAAGGAAAGGAACGAGTCCCCATTTCACACATGAATGAACAGACTTAATCTGGTGGTATGACAGCTATAGGATAAGGGACAGCCTGGGGGGGGGATCTTTGTTGCTTAGCCGAAATAGGCTGGGGTTCACAGTTTAAATGAGACTGTGGTCAGAGTAAGTCCCAGTCTCATTAGGACTTGCATGATTATGCTGAAATGAGCATAGAGTATACAAGAATTTTTTCGGTGTGGAGTTGAGTGCACTTAAATGCCTACTTGCAAACCTAGAACCAAGTTGAGTTACTGTATTTGCCCACATCTCTCAATATGAATATTAGGATATAAAATAATGAGTCCCCCTACCCCCTTTTCCTGTCCCACTTTCTTACTATTACCTTGAAAATTCCAGCTACAGACTGTATTTTATTTTTCCTGGGATCTGTGATGTTTATTTCAGGTAATTTCTGTCATGTTGGTTTATACTATAAATACATTTTATTTTCTTGATTTAATAGAAGGCCTATGATGCAGAACTGAAAGTGATAATTGATCTCAAATTCTGTTGAATAGCACCTTTTATTTTTATTTTAGTGAGAGGAGGGGAAGCAGAGACAGACTCCCACATGCAACCCAAATGGGATCCACCTGGCACACACAATAGAGGTTGATGCTCTACCCATCTGGGGACCCTTGCTCCGTTGTAGCGGGAGCCATTTTTTAGCACTTGGCACGGAGACCATGGAGCCATCCTCAGTGTCCGGGGCCCACTGGCTCTAATCGAGCCATGGTTGCAGGAGAGGAGGAGAAGAGAGATAGAGACAGAGAGTGAAGCGAGAGGGGGAAAGGTAGAGAAGCAGATGGATGCTTCTCCTGTGTGCCCTGACCAGGAATCAAACCCAGGACTTCCACACGCAGGGCTGACACTCTACCACTGAGTCAGATGGCCAGGGCCTTGAATAGCACCTTTTAATGTGTGGCTGAATTTAGGCATTAATGATTTTAGGTTTCATCTCGCATTTCATATTTACAGGGGAAGGTAGAGTAATATGTAGAGAATGATTAAGCTAAGCAAATATTTGCACTTTGCCATGGTAGATGTTCTAAAGTCAAATGGCCATAGAAATTAAAGCTTAGCTCAACTAAAGAACCGGCTGTCTTACCTTTAAAGATGGGTAAAATGTGGCTCCAAAACCTCATTTTCAAAGCACCTGACAAAAATATTAGAAAGATTCTCAGGTTACTTTAAATAATTTAGTCTATGAACAGTAGTCTATAGATTCTTATAATTTGTTCCTTTTATATAAAATTCATAGCTGGTTCAGTTGGAAATGCTTGCATCTGTGTAAGAGCTGTTTGATAGGGGTGTATCTTATTATTGGTTATACATCCTTTGCTGCTCCTTCCCAACACCATATCCCACCCCCGTTTATTTTTTCTTCTGGATGGTTTCTGTTAGCGTTTTTATAGGAAGAGATAGCTGGTTTTAAAAGCCCACTGAAGTTGTTTGTAGGGACTCCCTTCCCCATTTTTAGCATTTTTGTCTCTCGGTATTACTTAAAATTGTATTATGATGAATTTTTGAATTTCCATTTTCTTTTGTTTTACATGCTTTCCTACTTCTTTTTCTTTGGCTTCCACTCAGGTAGTTGAGTCATTGGAAATTTTGACCTGTATCATTTGTGGAAGACAACGTGGAAATGTTTTTTTGACATGTGTTCCTACAAAATTGATGTATATTAATGGGGAGCAATTTTCTCTTATTCTTTATGTGTCCTTTACGTGGGTGATAGTGTTTGTAATCCCTAATCTGAGCTGGATGTGAACAGTGAAAGGGTGTTCTCTCACTTCTTAATTGGTGGGGAACTAACATGGTATAAATCTTTTCCTTTTATCCTACCTGTGTGCTTCCTTTCTCTCAAGGACCCATTTAAGCATAGATGTTATATTCCGTAGTCTTCCTTTCCCTTTTACCCTGAAGCCTACAATTCTGATTCTCATACCTCTAGATCTAAGATTTCTTTCAGACTCCTCCATCCTCCCTACTTCCCCCATTTCCCTTGTCCATATGACCTTATTCCTTCATTCTTGAATTGTTTCTTTCTGTTGTCAAGATTCTTCTGGAAACATTTTCTGTTCCTTGGGGAGAATTTGCTTCTAGATCACCACCCTGCTTTTGCTGGCTTTCTCTTTAGAAGCTCTTTTAATGGAAAGGAAGAGTTGCTCACATTTTGGCCTCCTCTCCTGGACGATGGCTACCCCTCAGAGATCATTGGTACCTGGAACTTGCAGGGTAAAAGGGAGTCCTCCAGAGAAATGTGACGCATGCATACTCAGGGTTTTTCCCTTTTTTATAATGAAGTAGTAACCAAAAAGCGAGAATAATCATCACTGAGCAAGTTTATCTGGACTCCCCACTTTTCTCCAAGTCTCTTCATGAGAAGCATGTTGATGTCATATGAGTGCCATTTTCCAACACATTAAATTCCTTGCCACACATGCTTGTTGTGTAACAGCCCCTGCTCCCCCATACATCACTCAGAAAACAGGTCTCCCTGATTCCCTGATTATTGTTTTAAAACCAGTAGCATGGTATTGCATTATAGAAAGATGTTTATGGTTTGAATTTTAGAGAGGAATTTTATTAAAATGTACCTGCTCAGAGTTATGAGTTCTTCCCCTACTTTTGCCATTCTTCCTGTATATAATAAGCAGCCTGTGATAATCAATGCAAGTGACAAATAAAACTAGCAAAGTGCTCAGGGAATGCTTTGAGATATTTCAGTCATTATTGAGAAATAAATGATTGAAAACATATGCTCCTAAAAGCACTAGTTTTGTAGAAAAACAGAACTCTGCCTGTCATCTTGTGTTATAAATACAGAGGTAACTTACCATCTTTGCTGAAATTGAGGCTTTATTTTTATTATGAAGAAAAATGTGCAGCCTCCCACGTACTCATGCAGCAATTGCATAGGACTGGAAAAATCCTTTGAGAGCAGATAGACTTATGATTTTATCCAAACTGTCTTTATGTATAGCCCATCTGCCAGAGACTCTCAGTTCTGATTTTAGAGTGATGGCATAATATGTTGAGTGAGTCGGAGGAGATCTGTGTGGAAAGGGGAATTTACAAAGGAGGAGTGCTGACGGTGTAAGATAATGGAACATGTGATTCTAAAACTTGGCAGGTGTGACTATGTTGGATAAAGGTCTAGTGGAGAAAAATGCTTTCTTGCTCTTTTTCCCTCAGGTTAAGTTGTATAAATTGCTGAAAGAATAAAAAAATAAAGCCTGAGATTGTTATGGGATTTTCTTACTCTTTCTAAGACTTGTCGTCTGTTGTCTTTGTGAGAGTTAAGGATAAAGCCCCCGAGTTCAAGTTTATGCGTATTCTTGTACTTAAAGCTAATAGAGTTGATTAAAAGAGAGTATATTACTGATGAATTGGGATTCTTAATGTTTTTGTTTACATACTGCATTTATTAGATCAGTATTGTCCAATAGAACTTTATGTTATGTTGGAAATGTCCTCTATCTGCACTGTTCATTATGGTAGCTACTAGCCACATGTGGTTGGTGAGCATTTGAAATGCAACTAGACTAAGGAAATGAAATTTTTATTTTACGTACTTTTTTTTTTTTTTTTTTTTTGGATTTTTCCGAAGCCAGAAACGGGGAGGCAGTCAGACAGACTCCCGCATGCGCCTGACCGGGATCCACCCGGCATGCCCACCAGGGGGCGATGCTCTGCCCATCTGGTGCGTCACTCTGTTGCAACCAGAGCCACTCCAGCGCCTGAGGCAGAGGCCACAGAGCCATCCTCAGCGCTTGGGCCATCTTTGCTCCAATGGAGCCTTGGCTGCGGGAGGGGAAGAGAGAGGCAGAGAGGAAGGAGAGAGGGAGGGGTGGAGAAGCAGATGGGCGCTTCTCCTGTGTGCCCTGGCCGGGAATCGAACCCGGGACTCCTGCATGCCAGGCCGACGCTCTACCACTGAGCCAACCGGCCAGGGCCTATTTTACGTACTTTTTTTTTTTTTTTTTTTTTACAGAGACAGAGAGAGAGTCAGAGAGAGGGATAGATAGGGACGGATAGGAACAGAGAGAGATAAGAAGCATCAATCACTAGTTTTTTGTTGTGGCACTTCAGTTGTTGATTGCTTTCTCATATGTGCCTTGACTGCGGGCCTTCAGCAGACTGAGTAACCCCTTGCTTGAGCCAGCAACCTTGGATCCAAGCTGGTGAGCTTTTTGCTCAAGCCAGATGAGCCAATGCTCAAGCTGATGACCTCGGGGTCTCGAACCTGGGTCCTCAGCATCCCAGTCCGACGCTCTATCCACTGTGCCACCACCTGGTCAGTCTATTTTACGTACTTTTAATGAATTAAAAGTCACATGTAGTTAGTGGCCACCATATTGGACAGCACAGCTCTAGATTAAAGCTCATAAGTAATTCACAAGGCTATACAAGGAATGACATCTGAGAGTATACTCTCACACAGACATGTTATAATTCTGTGGACATGTGCTTTTATTTATTTTCTTTTAGAGATAGGTGGAAAGAAAGGGGGAGTAAGGCAACTATTTGTGTGTGACATGGAGAGTTACGATTTAATTTTAAAACAAAAACCCAAAGATAGCTTGTTCTAATGTGTTTAAGAAAGACATTAGAACCTTATTCTGCTTTAAGAATCTGTAGTCTTTGTAAGAGGAAAGCTTGTTAGTGGATAATGAAAAACGAAGTCTAATTAATAAGTGGATTTTGTTAATCAAATATTTGATTGCTTTCAAAGTCAAACATTGCAAAATTCCTACTCTCGGGGGTCTAAGCAGAAACCAGGAGACCATGCTTATAGAGCCAGAGTAAGGGTTGCTGTAGGGGAAACAGATTCCCAGAGAGCTATGAGAGAGCTCTTTAGTGAGGTTTGAATCCTCCGAGCAAGCTTCTTTGAGAACTGACAATGACAGCTTTTTCTATTCAGCCATACAAACTAAAACATTTTTAGGATTAGCTAGATGTATTCTAACATAGTCTTCTACAGTATGTTTATTGTGTTCCTCTGTGCTGTGGGAGTCGTTTAAATATGTGTAGAACATGGTCAGTTATCATCAGCAGTTAAACTGACACATACTGAGCGTCTTGTATATGCTAAGTATTGTGCAGGTTAGTGCTTTAAGGGGATTATTTTATTTATTCCTTGCAACAACTCCATGGGGTTGTTGTATTATTATCTTCATTTTATAGATGAAGAAACCAAAGTTTAGGCAGAGAAATTGACTTGGCCACGGTTATAAAACTAGCAAGAACCAGGCTATGTTTCTGAACTTAATAGAGAAGGATGAGACATTATATATGAAGATTATGTGTTAGTAAATACTAAAGTATTTTATATAAGTAATATATGTTAAAATGCTTAATTATAAAATACAGACTGTGATTGCAAAAGGAATTAATTAAAGCAAGAATGGCATGGCATAGTATGGAGGCATCAACGATTACTTCTCAGACAATATAAATATAGGGCTTGGAGTAGACTTGAATGATGCACAGTTATATACAAATGTTGATTGAGCCAGCAGGAAAGGCAGTGTGATCAGAGATGAGTGAAACTAAGCCCAATTGAGGGGGATACATGTAGGAGACTTACTGGAAAGTTGGGGAGGGGAACAAGGTTATATAGTGAGGACTAGAGAGGCAGTTTTGTAAAGGAGGAAATTATACCTCATGTAGTCTTTCCTTGTAATTTCTCTTAAAAAAAAAAAAAAAGCCCTGGCCAGTTGGCTCAGTGGTAGAATGTTGACCTGGCATGTAGAAGTCCTGGGTTTGATTTCCAGTCAGGGCACATAGAAGCAACCAAGAGAAGCAACCATCTGCTTCTCTTCATCTTCTCTTCCCTCTTCTCTCTCTCTCTTTCTCTTTCCCACAGCCATGGCTTGATTGATTGAGTGCATTGGCCCGGGGCACTGAGGATGGCTGGCTCTGTGGAGCCTCTATTTCAGGAGCTAAAAATAGCTCAGTTGCGAGCATGGCTCCAGATGGGCAGAGCATTGGCCTCAGATGGGGGTCACCAGGTAGGTCCTGGTTGGGGTGCATACCAGAGTCTGTCTCTCTATTTCAAGCCCAAGGTTACTGGTTTGATACCTTATCAGGGCACATTTGAGAAGCAATCAATGGATGCACAACTAAAGTGGAACAATGAGTTGTTGCTTCTCTCTCTTCCCCTCACTCCTTCCCCCCTTTCGCTCTCTTAAAAAAAATCTCTCTCTCTTTCAAAAGTGATAGACCTGTAGGGAAAAAGCAACGCATATCCAGTTGGTTACAAACAAAACTAAACTGTCAATTACCAGTTGCTGAAAATGGCACAGGTCTCCAGGTAGTTGTATGGTTAGTCAATTTGCAAGGTGCAAGATAAGCAGGAAGGAGAGTCAAGAAACGAATCTCTCTGCATTCCCCCAGGTCCCATGGATTGGATCAGATTAATTTTAGTCAGAAGTGGCAGTTTTTTCATTGAAAACATTTGAGAAGAAATTCTTTGATTTTCTGAAGTGAGAAAGCGAGATTTCTTTTGAGAATGCCGTTGGACCCTATGCTTCCTTCACATTTCAGCCTTCCAGGTTGCGTTTGTCAGTTGTTTTTTGAGATTTATGTTCTCACTGTTGACTATTGCCTTGCTTGCATTTTCCAGGTATTCTTAAAGGTCAGCAGAGACTAGAGTGTTTACATTGGGCAATAAACTGAGCCTCTGATATTTTTTTGGTTGTGCAGTATGGAATGAATATTGTGCTTATTATAGGTTTAATTTTTTTTGAAATAAATCAGTGAAGATCTGTCAAGGGAACTTGGCTTTGAACAATTGGGATAAGACTTTATTTAATCCGGCAATTGCTCTACCACTACAGGAGATGAAAGCTTAGAAAAGAGTACCTGTGTGGTATTGATTGAGTCTGCCAACACATGATCAATACAGAGCTTGTTAGCAGATTTACTTGCTTCTGGAAGAAACATAGTCTTTGCTTCCTTCAGTCCTGCTCAGTGTTACCACAGTGATTGTTCATAGGCGTGATCCTACTTACCTGCTTTCATATTTTGAAAAACTTATTTTGAAAAGTTCTGAAGACATAGATTTTCTTTTTTTTTCTTTCCCTCCCTGTAGTTCCTTCTGATGATAATGTTTAGGTCTTTAAATCAAGTTTTTCTTTTAGTTTAGTGATAGTTATAGATCAAGATGAGGTTTATGGAAAAAGCTGCAACTTTGCACATTTTATTTAATAAAATTTACATTTTAAACTGTAATGTTACAGATTTCACTTAGGTATCTTTTTTAAGATAAACTATAGCATTAGGCTTTCTCATCCTTTTCTTTAAAGAAACACGATATTAGCTTTTCTTATTTTGGCACTTATTTTGAGCCCTTTATTTGTTTCACAAATTAATGGGTTTCTTAGTAATAATGATCTTCTTTCTGAGATCTTTACAGACACTTGAACTTTAGAGAGGTACCATATGTATATTAGGAACCCTAGCTGTAGACTTGATGGTTGTGGTCCTATTGTTCCCAGGTGAATCTGGCAAGAGAGGTAAATGAGATTTTGATTAGAGAATGTGTTACGTGCTGAGCAGGACTGGGGTATAGATCTATGATATGAGGTCATTATATCATCCTCTAAAGCAGTGGTAGTCAACCTGGTCCCTACTGTTCACTAGTGGGCATTCCAGCTTTCATGGTGGGCGGTAGCGGAGCAACCAAAGTATAAACAAAAAGATAGATTTAACTATAGTAAGTTGTTTCATAATGATTTATTCTGCCAAGCTTAGCGAAAATCTGACATAAAGTACTTGGTAAGTAATTATTATTATATGCTTTAACTTGCTGTAACTCTGCTTTATAAATTTTATAAAGTAAAGTTACTTCTTTTATAAATCACCATTACTGTGGAACCGGTGGGTGGTTAGAAAATTTTACTACTAACAGAGATACAAAAGTGGGTGGTAGGTATAAAAAGGTTGACTACCCCTGCTCTAAAGCTTGTAGTAAACCAGGTAAGCACACCTGTAATAACAGGAACTGTTTTATTCTCAAAGTTATGGTTGTCTCTTATCAAGAAGGTAAAAATTATAAAGAACATTCTGAGTTTATTCTACTGTTGCTGATTATATAAAGATATTTTAGTTAATAGAATTGGTATTCACCTTGAGCAAGTTAAAGATTTCTTGTGTAAACACCTGATAGAAAGGTACTGGCATATTCATTTATTTTTAAAAAAATTTCCGTTTATTTGAGATAAAGAGAGAAGAGGAGAAGAGAGAGCACAAGAGAGGGAAAGGGCAAGAGGGAGAGAGAGAAGCATCAACTCATTCTACTTAGATGTTCCATTTAGTTGTGCACTCATTGATCGCTTCTTGTATATGCCCAGACCAGGGATCAAACCCACAACCTTGGCATGCTGGGAAGGTACTTTATCCATTGAGCCATCTGGCCAGGGCCAGTACTGGCATATTCTTGAGAGCTATTTTTATTTTGTGAGGAATCTGAAGATTATGAAGTACAATGGGGTTAATTAACATACTGGGGCCAGAAGCCACTGTTGGGAGCACAGCTGTGTTAGGCCTGATTATTGTGTGAGCACATGGCAGTGCCACTTGTGTATGTGTATACTCTGTGTAAGGCCTTCCGGTGCTTCCCTCAGGGCCGATCACGGATTGCGGCTATGGTGGATAGTTTGTCAGCCACTGTGAGGCGCCTTTTTGTTCTGCTGCCATGAGAAGAGGTTTCCCTCTGCCTGTGTGCTCGTCCACCGTTGCAAGACTCTGTTAAATGGGAATGGCCCAATGCTTTCTGGCCCCTGCAGTGTCTCTTCTGTCTGCCTGAATCCAATGTGGACCTGCCTGGCCTCGGCCACCGGCATTACAGCCAGGTATATCTGAAACTGAATAACCAGAGGGGTTAATGCCGATACCTGCATTGGGAACTTTAGGAGCCATTCTATATGTCAGTGCTGTTCGTCCCATGCTTCATTTCATAGTTTCCTTTTTCCACTTGTAATTTCCTCATTTTCAAGTTTAATGTAGCTTATTAGTGCTTATAGATTTGACTGGTGTGTTTTCAGCTTCTTGCTGTATGTATGTATCACTTGACAGCTCTTGGCAGGTTTAGGTGTCATTCCTGGTCATGAGCAAAAGCTAGTAATGCTTCCTCCATTGCTGATGAGTGATAGCTAGGTAATTATATGTAAGAATCCTTATTAGAAGTCCAGACTTTCTACCTGGGTAATGACCTCTTCCTTCCTTTTATGGCTTTTCCTAATCAGAATGTTAATGCAATCAGTCATTTGGTGCCAGCATGTATAGGGGATCTAAAACAGTCAACTATGGGGCAGTCTTGCTCTGTCCAAGATTACCTGGAATTTGTGCTTCTGATTGTTTTACATGTAAGGAGATGGTATTTGTATAGCATACTGGGTAAACTGTAGACATTTTGGGAGTGTTTCTGTGGTATTTTGTGAAAAATTCGTTACATATTCTTTAATATTATAAGACAGGAAATAAAATGAGGAAATATAGTAAACATTGAATTTGCCAAAAATACCCAATAATCTTTAAATTTACTAATGGAAAATTTGAGTATGTTTCATGTAGGTTGTAGGTTAGAAAATGACTACATGCAGTTTCTGAAGACTGAAGACTTTTTGGTGAACATACCAAAATCTTGAAGATCACCATTAATGGAAAGAATTTGTTCATACAGGAGGAGGTGGCAAATTATAGAAGAATATTGCATTTTCTCTAGTTGCTGGAAACATCTTTCTTGTCATTAGTCAGAATCTGTAATTTTATCTCTTTAAATTATATTTCCAGAGTATTATTTAAATCTAGCCACTCCCCCTCCACTTTTTTTTTTAAGAGAGAGAGAGACAGGAAGGGAGAGAGATGAGAAGCATCAACTTGTAGTTGTGGTTCTTTAATTGTTCATTGATTGCTTCTCATATGCGCTTAGATGGGAGTTAGCGGGGACTCCAGTCGAGCTAGTGACCTTGGGCTTCTAGCCAGCAACCTTTGGGCTGGGATCATGTCTATGATTTCACTGTCAAGTTGGAGACCCTGTACCCTAGCTGGTTAAGTCCATGCTCAAGCCGGCAACCTCAGGGTTTTGAACGTGGGACCTCAGCATCCCAGGTTGACGCTCTATCTACTTCACCACTACCTGGTCAGGCCTTTCCCCTTTCTTTCAGTGACAAATATAATTGTACTTTCTTCATAATGCACATAGATTTTGAATCCATTGAACCTTTTCATATCAAGGATTTAAAAACAATATGCTTTCGAGGGGTATGCAACATAATCAAATGTCAAAATAATCTGGAGATGTTTTCTCTGAACATATGTACCCTGATTTATCAATGTCACTGCATTAAAATTAATAAAACAAAAAGCCAATATGCTTTCCCTCCCCTTTATTTGACTTAATTCTTATTTAGGATTCAAATTATAACACCAAATGAACAAACAGGGAGGCAGTCAGACAGACTCCCGCATGCGCCTGACCGGGATCCACCCGGCACGTCCACCAGGGGGCGATGCTCTGCCCATCTTGGAGCGTCGCTCTGCCGCAGTCAGAGCCATTCTAGCACCTGAGGCAGAGGCCACAGAGCCATCCTCAGCACCCGGGCAAACGCTGCTCCAATGGAGCCTCGGCTGCGGGAGGGGAAGAGAGAGACAGAGAGGAAGGAGAGGGGGAGGGGTGGAGAAGCAGATGGGCACTTCTGCTGTGTGCCCTGGCCGGGAATCGAACCCAGGACTCCCACACGCCAGGCCGTCGCTCTACCACTGAGCCAACCGCGAGCTTTTGTTTTGAATTCATGTACTTAGTCTCCCCCACTCCCCCCATCTCCTTTCATGTAGACCTTACTGTGTTCAATTTAAGGCCTCAAAAATGTTACTTAGAAAAGCTGTTTTTATTCTTTTTTACTTTGTAACAGAGGAATAGATAACAGCAATTAATTGTGACAACAGGGCAAAAAACCATTGTAAGTATTTAAGAAGTATGCAATTTAAAGAGTTCTCTAAGGAGGGGGAGAATACAGTGTTTTTATTTTTTCATTATTTATTTATCCTCCTCCCGCCCCTTTTGAATTTATTGGGACAGCTTGGGTTAATAAAATTTTACAGGTTTCAGGTGCACAAGTCTACAAGACAGCATCTGTATGCTGTATTATTGTGTGTTCCCCACCCCAGTTCAAGTCTCTGTCCATCACCATTTATCCTCGCTCTACCCTCCCCCACTGGCCCACTCCCAGCAGTCACCACACTGTGGTCCATGTCTCTTGAGTTTCTGTTTTTGTTCAGTCCCTCAGGCCCCTCCCCCCAGTATCAGCCAACGCTTTCTGAGTTTGCCTCTATTTTGCTTCTTAGTTCATTTTGTCCATTAGATTAGGAAAGCTACTTTAAAAATCCAATTATTCTCTTTATTAATTTGCAAGGTAAGACTCTTTTGAATTATCTTAACCACCCCAAAGTATTTATTTGGACAGCTGATATATTTCCTTTTGAAACAGGGGAGGTTTGGAAGTGGGGGGTGGGGTGGTGTCTGTGTTCCTATCATTTGTGCCTTCCCAGATTGGAAACCAGCCAAGGCTGAAGCAGCCTGGATTTTATTAAATGCAGCATTTGGTAACATCATTAATATGGAATTTGTCTGCAGGAAACTGTTACACATGTAGAGGGCTTCTCTGTGAATAAAATACTATATTGTTTTCATCCCAGGATTTTCTGGATACAGTTCTGGTACAGACTTGACTCCCTCTTCAAGCTGCTTCACTTGCAGTTAACTGTCCATAATACCTTATTTGCTTCAAAGTATTCTCCTGCCACCTTGACTGTTTCGTCCCCACTTGTTCTGATACCCTCTAGTCTCATGGTTGCTGGTGGTATTTGTATGGTGAGGATGCCTAGATTTGTATCTCTATAGAGCCCAGAGTTTTCTGGCCTCTTAACCCATACAGGTATCTCATCTTGGGTATCCGCTAGACATCTCAGCCTTAACATGCAGGATTCCCAGTTTTCCTCTCCCCTTCATGTCAGTAAGTGACAGCTCTACTCTTACAGTTGCTCAGGCCCAACTCTCAGCCTCTGATCTGACACTCCTCTTTGTCTCACAGGTGGTCACAATCTGACAAACAGACTCTGATGGTTCTGTTTGTGGAACCAGTCCACAGTCTGACTACTTGTTAGCACTGCATAGCCACTACCTTACCTGACTCTGTCGTTTCCTAACCACATAGCAGTGAGAGGGAGTCTTGTCTTAATTCTCTATTGAAACCCCTACAATGGCTCTTATTTCAGTACACCACCACCACCACCACCACCACCACCACCACCACCACTCTTTCCTTATCTCTTTCTTCTTTGCCATCACTGCTTCAGCTTTCTGCTGTTTGGAAATGCCAGGGATGCTTATGTCTCAGGCTTTTGTACTTTACTTTTCTTTCTGGAATGCTTTCCCTGAAAATCATCATATAATTTTCTCCCTTACTTCCTTTAGGTTAGATGATCCCCTATCAGTGATTATCTTAAGTAAACTAAAAACCCCTTTATCCCCTTTGCCCAGCTTAATTTTTCTCCATGGCACTTATCACCAGTTAATACACTATATATTTACTTGTTTATTATCTGCTGCCTCCCCTACTAACCTGTAATGTCAGAGATTGTGTGTATTCTGGTCATATATGTATTTATAGTTCCTAGGGCAGTGCTTGGCACCTAGTAAGTGCTCAGTAAACATTTGCTGAATTAATGGAGGAATCAACAGGGACTCTGCTCTGGACATTGGTATTTGATGATCAGTGTTACAGCTATAACATTTAAGTTTTACGGTTCAGGCCCTGGGAATCTTTATACTCGACTCTCCCTGGTCACTCACTAGTTGCATCTGGAATTGAGTAGTTTTAATGGTTCTTTTGCTTTTCTCTTTGAATGAATGACATCAGGTTTGCAAAGGTGGCAGGGTAATACATTTGGTTGCACCTGATTAGAATAGCTCAGACATAGAAAATGGCAAATTGAGTTTAGCTTAGATTTCTGCTTTTAGTCAGAGCTACTTTTCCTTTTCATCTAAGACTCAAGATTTTTAAGTGTTTTTAAGAGGACTGCTGCAGTGAGTTTTATGGTTCTGTTTTTCCCTTGATATAATTTGTACCCATGGATTAGAAGTGTATTATGAATGCTTTTGGTTTTTCATATATGTATGAAGTATAAAAGTCAGTCTTTGTCATTTCCATTTATCAAATGCTAAGAGCTTATGTGTCATGGTTTTAAATTACTTTAATATTGTAGCTCTGCAAACTGAAAGAAACTGTCCAGCTTACCTAGTTTTGAATGTGTGCAGAGATAGTAAAGCCTGACCATGTATTCCTGCAATTAGATTAGTGTGGTTCAAAGAAGGTTGGGATAAAACTTTTCTGTGATTAATTAACTATGCTTTTTACAACTTTAAGAGGTGGTTTTTCTCAATGGCAAAGGTAGAGCTTGTCCTTGTGAACTTTATAGCCAGATGCATATTTTTTTTTAGCTGTAGCAAAGTTTGAACTTTTTCTTAGTAGTTTGCAGTGTTGCTGTTTCTGTGTGTATTTAATAGCATTATTGAAATATAATTTACATATCAATAATTTACATATTTAAAGACTTTTATGGATTTTAGTATATTCACAGATATGTGCAGCCGCTACCACCATCAATTCTAGAACATTTTTATTATCCCCCAAAGAAACCCCATAACTCATAGCAGTCACTTCCCAGACACCACCTCCCTTACCCCCAGGCAACCACTAATTTGCTTTCTTTCTGTCTCTATGGATTTGCCTTTTTTGGATATTTAAATATTTAATATAAATGAGATCATACAATATGTGGCTTTTTTTTTTTTACTGGCTTTTTTCACATAGCATGTTTTCCAGTTTCATCCAGGTTGTAACATATACCAGTACTTTCTTTTTGAAAGGAAATGTTCTATTGTGTGGACATGCCATCTTTTATTTATCTGGGTGGTTTTTATATTTCCTTTCTCTACTCTTGGTTTTCTGTTTACGGAAATGCTTTGGGAAGTGAGATGAGGTGTTCTTTCCCCTTTCATTTGAAGGGTTTGGTTCCTACATAGGTCCTACATAGGCTTTTAGCTTCCCTTATACTTGGCATTGTGGACACCAGGTTCTCTCTTTAGTTTTGTAATCACAGAAGCATCCAGTTGACCCAGTGACCAGAGCAGGTCGCCAGTGAGTAATATTACCTTTAGGGCTTGCCAGGAAATATGAAGATTTTTAGGATATTTACATCTCTTTTCCAAATTCAGCTTCACACATCTGTAATTATTATTTCAGATAGTGTTTTTGAATAAGTCCCGTTTATTTCAGAGAACAAAGAATATGCTGTATTATTTTTGTAATGGTGTTAGCTTTATGGATTTCATATTGGTCAAGCATAATTTTGAATACACACACAGATTCTTAACCCTTTGAAATCTCTGTGATAGACGATTTTGGTTCTCAGTTGTGAGCAACTTTGCTCTGCAGGGGCTATGTGGCAGTAGTTGGAGATATATTTCGTTGTCCTGATGGGAGCAGTGGGTTGAGCTACTAAATTTACATGAGGGGAGAACACTGATGACATACAGGAGAGGACACCCACCCTGGTCCCCAAAGATCTGGCCCAAAATGTTCATCATGCCATTGTTGAGAAACCCTGGTTTTCTTCATCAACTGAGTAGAAGAAACACGACTCTTAACAGTGCGCAAGAGTAAAAAATACTGTATGTGATTGGCAGAAACTTCACATTTAACAGTATAGGAAAGCAATTGCTTGTATGAATGAGTGTGTGTTCTTTAAAGACAGAGGACTTTGTATTTTTTTTTTTAACCTCCTTGGGCATCTCATCTTTGATAATTCCTTCTACTTCAAAGAAAAAGATTATATATTATTAGTTATTTAATTTTGAGTTAATTGTAACCTAGAGTTTGTTCTGGATACTTTTCCTCACCTTTTGCAGGTCCTGTGTTTTGTTACTATGTCTTTATGCAAGAAATTAAGGTATTTGTCATAGTCCACCGATCTCAGTTCTCTCAAGAACTGCCCCAAATGGCTCAAGGAGTTGAGGAAATGCTACTCTAAGCATCACACCCACTTCTGATTAAGGGATGTTCACTCTGTGCTTCTGTTTTGATACCACAATGGGTACTCTCTGAATTTGACTAGTTTATTCTATCTCAATTATTTAGATACTTTCTTTTTTCTTTTTTCTTATTTATTTATTTTTTTGACAGAAGGACACACAGGAAGGGAGAGAGATGAGAAGCATCAATTCTTCCTTGTGGCACCTTAGTTGTTCATTGATTGCTTTCTCATATGTGCCTTGACGGTGAGGAGGGCTATAGCAGAGCTAGTGGCCCCTTGCTCAATCCAGCAACCTTGAGTTTACGCTAGCGATTATGGGGTCATGTCTGTGATCCCACGCTCAAGCCAGCGACCTCAAGCTTGAGCTGGTGAGCCTGGATTCAAGCTGGTGACCTTGGAGTTTTGAACCTGGGTCTTCCACATACCAGTCTGATGCTCTATCCACTGCGCCACTGCCTGGTCAGGCTTAGGTATTTTCAATAAGATGTGTTCCGTGAATGAGTATATAAACTCAGGATTGGTTGAGTTTAAATATTCTCTTACTCCAAATGTAAAGAATTGTTGGAAGCCTACAGTGACACCCTGTTTGCTTAGCGTACTATATTGGATAACTTGGTTTTTAATGCACATAGCCATTTACTTATATGCGGCTGGATTTGGTCAGGTGGGAGAACTTCACAACCTGTTTATCTTGACATGGAAGATTGATTCTCAGTACTGCAGAGGTTTCAGATACAACCCAATCCTCCCTCTGAATGGGCTTACGATCTGCTGACCCTGCATTTCAGGGTTACCTTGAAGCCTCATTGGTGATTCTCTGGTCATTTTGTTGCATTCTCTGCAGCAGGGTGCGGTTTCTGAGAATGCCCATTTCTTATCCAGTGAGTATAAGTGTTAGAGTGACGTTATTCTTTCCAGAGCTAAAGTCATTACATTTTCTTTCCCAGGATGTGGGAATGAAGGCAACAGGAAACAAAACAGATTTCCCTTTGAAAGCCGTTACCTAGCTCAGTGGGCCTCTTTCTGGCCTCAGCTGCCTCTGGAGGCTGGGCCTAGCAGAGGGGTAGTTCATTTAGGCTTCCACACTTGGACTATCTCATTTTGTTCCTAAAAGAAAGTGCTAAAACATTTATTGAGATACACTAAAATGCAGAAATGGCAAAGGTATAAATTCTTGTGGTGCTTAAGTTCCTTCTTGATTTTGGCTTTCAGACATAGTGGATTTGAAAGCAAGCTTGTTTGGATGCCACTAACAATTCTAGATGGAAAATACCTCTTGTCAGACAAAATGAATGTTTCCAAAATGCTATTTTCATCTCAAAAGCCTACAGTGACACCCTGTTTGCTTAGCGTACTATATTGGATAACCTGGGTTTTTTTTTTGTTTGTTTGTTTTTTTGTATTTTTCCGAAGCTGGAAACGGGGAGGCAGTCAGACAGACTCCTCGACTGGGATCCACCCGGCATGTCCACCAGGAGGCGATGCTCTGCCCATCCAGGGCGTTGCTCTGTTGCGACCAGAGCCATTCTAGCACCTGAGGCAGAGGCCACAGAGCCATCCCCAGCGCCCGGGCCATCTTTGCTCCAATGGAGCCTTGGCTGCAGGAGGGGAAGAGAGAGACAAAGAGGAAGGAGAGAGGGAGGGGTGGAGAAGCAGATGGGCGCTTCTCCTGTGTGCCCTGGCCGGGAATCGAACCCGAGACTTCCGCACGCCAGGCCGACGCTCTACCACTGAGCCTACCGGCCAGGGCGATAACTTGGTTTTTAAAGCCATGTAATTTAAGGCAGCATAGACTTGTGGTTAAGAGTATAAGCTCCCGGAGTCAGTGGCCTGGGTTCATAATCCTAGGCCTAACACACAGACGTGTTATTGTGGTCTGTGTGCTCCGCCTCTCCGTGCTTGCTTTTACATTGGGAAAATGGACATAACAACAGTACCTTCTGATAAAGGTATAGTTAGGATGATCATATGATCTAGTTTACATATGTTTTTCTGAATAATAATTAATGTTTTTAATGCTCAGATGTGTCCCAGTTTGGACAAGTTACTTTGTCACTATTGTTATAGTGAATATTAAATGATTAGCACGTGTAAAGTACTTAGCATTCATTTAGTGCTCAGTGAGTGTTAGCTGCTTTATTATTTTAGGGGTTCCTCCTTTCCACTTAACTCTTTGAGTAGTGATTTTTTTTTTTTTTAGAGAGAGAGAGAGAGAGAAAGAGAGAGCAGAGACAGAGAGAGAGAAGGGGGGAGGCGCTGGAAGCATCAACTCCCATATATGCCTTGACCAGGCAAGCCCAGGGTTTCGAACCGGCGACCTCAGCATTCCCAGGTCGATGCTTTATCCACTGCGCCACCACAGGTCAGGCGTGATTTTTTTTTCTTGCTCACTGACCCTCGGGAGTGAGTTTTTTTTTTTTCAAAAAATGAAATTAGTTCCAGTTACAGTTTTATTAACTTAAAGTCATGTTTGTTTGATAACCAATTTATGGAAACAAGAAGAACATACAGTTGGCTTTTTTTAATGTTGCCTTACACATTTTTAAAATAAAAATTTTTGTACGATTGCACTCGATGGTCAGGAGGCATGAGGACGTACATGAGCGTTCGAACTACTCAAAGGGTTAAGCATATTTCCTACTGGTTTTTCCCTGTAGGTAGCATCAATGACAGCGATTTAATCGAACACTTTTTTTTTAACCAAACTTTGTTGCACCTGGACTATTTTCTTCTTTTTGCTCCTACTTATCCTGGTCATGGTTCTGAGCCAGCTCAACTACCATCTCAGTTATTTACTCACGAAATATTTTCTTGCCCAAATAAAAGTCTTCTCATAATGCCCTCTTGATTGATCAGGCGTCCCCAAACTACGTCCCGCGGGCCGCACGCGGCCCCATGAGGCTATTTATCTGGCTCCCCGCTGCACTTCCTGTACGATCACCTCTTTCATTGGTGGTCAGTGAGAGGAGCACTGTATGTGGCAGCCCTCCCAACGGTCTGAGGGACAGTGAACTGGCCCCCTGTGTAAAAAGTTTGGGGACCCCTGGCTTATATGTGAGAGGGAAAGCAGGAGGAAGTAATTCATACCATGTTTCTGTGCCAGGCAGTGAGTTAGGATCTTTGAATACAAGCGAGGGCAGAAACAGCCAAGGGTCAACCCCTCATGGAGCTTCTAGATTGGAGGTAGAGACAGATGTTAATCAAATTAAAAAAATGATTGTGAAATTACAGTTGTGGAAAGTGCTGTAAAGGGATTTTAAAATTTGTATCGGAAAAACTATTTACACTTACTCCCTTTGTGATCTCACTCAATCTCATGTCCTTAACTGAGTTGAAAACTAAATGTTTATTTATAGCCTGGACCTCTGCCTACTTAAATAAAGTCTTTATGTGGTTTTACTGGCTTCTCAAAATTAACATGTTTATACCTGAGTTCCTCATCCCTTTCCCAAACTCGGAAGTCAGCCTCATCCAGTCAGTTGCTCATGGCAAACTGTGTGGAGTCATTCTTCATGTCTTTGTTCACAAAGCACCTCCCAGTTTGCGTGCACATGCTGTTTAACTCATATTAGAAATTAGAAAATAGCCCTGGCCGGTTGGCTCAGCGGTAGAGCGTCGGCCTAGCGTGCGGAGGACCCGGGTTCGATTCCCGGCCAGGGCACACAGGAGAAGCGCCCATTTGCTTCTCCACCCCTCCGCCGCGCTTTCCTCTCTGTCTCTCTCTTCCCCTCCCGCAGCCAAGGCTCCATTGGAGCAAAGATGGCCCGGGCGCTGGGGATGGCTCCTTGGCCTCTGCCCCAGGCGCTGGAGTGGCTCTGGTCGCAATGTGGCGACGCCCAGGATGGGCAGAGCATCGCCCCCTGGTGGGCAGAGCGTCGCCCCTGGTGGGCGTGCCGGGTGGATCCCGGTCGGGCGCATGCGGGAGTCTGTCTGACTGTCTCTCCCTGTTTCCAGCTTCAGAAAAATGAAAAAAAAAAGGAAATTAGAAAATAAAATGTCTCTCCTTCTCTCCTGCTACCACCTGGCCCATCCCGGCTACTATCACCTTTTACCTGGGTTATTCACATGAGCCTCCTCCTTCACCAGTCTTCACACTGCATCCCTTCAGGTTGTTGTTCAACAGCCAGAGTCATCTTAAACAGAAGGCAGGTCATGTCTTTCTCTGATACTCGGATCCCTGAAGTGGCTGAAGTATCTATCATTCTAGTCACTTCATGACACTTGAGTAAATAAAGGCCAGAGACTCTCCTTTACCTGTGTGAACTCATCTCTGACTGCTCTCCCTCCTCTGGCGCCACTCCAGCCCCTCTAGCCTCCTTTGTCTTGAGTGTGCCTGGCTAGCTCCTGCCTCTGGACATTTGCACCTGCTTTTCCTTCTGCTAGAATAGTCTCCCTTCACATATTCTGATGGCGTCTACTCTGTTTCTCTTACTCAGGGGCAAAGCCATCTCAGTGAATGGTTCCCTGACCATCACTTAACATTGCAGTCCTCCCACACTCCCTGTTTCTGTTGATTTCTCCATTTAAGATCTTGTCATGTAATATATATGCCCAGTGGTGAGTACACAAGACAATTTATTGTTGTATTATTATTTATTAATTGTATTTTTCATACAAACAACTATGCATCTACTTTTGTGTGTGCACATGTGCACTTGTGTGTGTGTGGGGGAGAGATAGAGACCTTGAATAAAGTCCTTCCATTCAGTGTTATTTTGTTATTAGAGTGTTGATGAGATTCTGTAGAAACTTAACTCATTTATATCAGTTAGTCTGTGGAAAAATTGGTTTTGTTACATGCGTTTTGCCAGAGGTCCAAGAACCTATCTAAGGCTTTAAGTGCACACCATTATCCTTTTGTCATGGTCTTTCTTCCCTGCCCAGAAATCAGCTCCACAGGGCAGGGAAGTTTGTCTCTGGTTCTCTGTTGTTTCCCTTACACTTAGAGCAGTAACTAGCACACAGTAGACATTCAATTGTTGACAATTCAATTAATATCTCCTAAACGTGTTCTGGATTAGCTCTTCCTTTAATTGTTAATTAAAGTAGCTAATACTCTGTTTCCTGTTTAACTGGTTTGAACTGTGGATCTACAGAGATAGTTCAATATTTTTGACTTTCTTACTGGAAAATACTGTTGTCTTTTGGGCGTAGAGGGTAAAGTGAATGTATTTCCTTAAATCTGTCCAAATTATCAGTGTGGGAGAAGTTGGCACCTCCGAAGAGATGGTGACTATGCCATCATAGATTATAATCTGAGTAACAGGTTGTAATCAAGTCAGATGGTGTTCACCTTTGGAAGAATCGCCTTAGAATCATTGGCTGTGTGGCTATGTGCAGTTGACCCCTTTAGCTTTCCTCCTGTGGTCTGCGAAGTGGGCATGGTGACTTGTTGAGAGAAAGGATCCAATGGGATTTTGGCAAGGATCTGTAAACTCCTTGTTGTTAAAAAGATGTTACTGTATTGTCTACTTTGTAGGTCATTTCCAGTAAATTGAAGTGAAAACTACCCTTTTCAGTGCCATCTGTTTTCTCCTGGATCCCTTTTCTCAAATATCACATTAATATTGTATCTTGGTCATTAGATAATGAGGCCCAGAAAAATTATAATTCTATAGGAAATGCAGAGAGAAAAATTGTTATAACCCCACTGAATTACATAGAGTAAAATGTAAATGGTATTTGCATTGACTTTTGCTTTGGCTTATCAGTGCTCTTAGTTATCTGAAAGTTGGGACACACACAGACATTTTGTTGATGTCTTCTCTATTGTTGAATTTTTCTTTCTTGTACACTCTTGGCAGAAACAACTCTGATTTCTTTGTAAATAGAAACAGTGTATGATTTTTTTAGGGATTAGTGTTGAATGCACAGTTTGGACTTATTTCTTCCTTTTGGGGTGCTAAAACAATATTCTTACACAATTTTCTGGAGCAATTATCTTGTTTACCCTAGGGAGAATGATCTTTTTTTCTTAAATTTATCAGAAGTCTGTCTGTTCTGCCCGAGAGGTTATCAGTCTAAGCTGCTTGCTCTCTTTGGCTCTCTGCTGACCTGGGTACGTTTTTAGTGCCAGAGGGATGTTTTAACAACTGTGTCAGCCGGTAGTTTTCTTTCTTGCATGATTGGCTTGTTCATGCTCTATGCTTAAGCCTGATGGAGAAAGTAATATGTCTCTTTTGTATTTTCAGTTGCTAATACCAGTGGCTTACAGGGACTTGGGAGTTTATTACTGTCTGTTTAACAGATGATTCATCTAGGCAGAAGTTTTGTAGGCATTAGAATAATTTTCCATTTTCTTGAAATATGTTTAGAAAATTGAAAACCTATCTGAAAGCATATTTCCTGTATAGAAGGAAGTAATCTCAGTTTGTGCTATATGCTTTCATCTTTCTGACTTTGGTTAGGTTATCAGCATTATTGCTTCTTCACTGGTCTGTCTCCCAAAGGTTGTTATTAACAGTTTTTGTTTTCCTGAATGCCTAAAGTGTAGGCATTTAAAGTGTAAGGGGGAAGTCTTTTTCTGGTATCCTGTTTGACCTCTGAGCTTTGGAGAAAGTATGTATATGATAATTTTTATGGTTTGCTATGACCAATTAGAATTCCCTCTGCTTCTGAGGCATAATTGCAAACTAATTTGTTGTTTGTTGTCAAAGGAAAAAGGACCAATCTTTTAGTTGTTTACATATGTTATTATCTGGCCATAGTAACATGAAAAACAGGTGGTTCTCATAGATCAGTTTGTTCTCTCTTTTTCCATTAGAGCACTGAGGGCAAGGACTGTGAGTTTTCCCTCACTGTATCTTCAGTTGCTAACACCTGACACATTGATAGTATTCGGTACAGATTGTTGAACCTATTAGATGAGATTGGAGAAGATGTTAGAGGATTGCAAAAGATAAATGAATAGTAGTATGTGTGTTCCAAAACTGACTTATAAGCAGTTTTCTCCTTCCTGTGAAATTTTTATTAGAGTTGTGTTGGGTTGGAGTTTGGTATTCACTCTTCTCATTTTAAACTCTTAACTTCACACTTGTTGGGTTTAGTGCTAGGGAGGAGTTTATTAGGGAAGCTATTAATAGTGAACATTTGGAAGAATGTTAAAACCAGCTATTATTCCCTAAAGATAGAAGGCTGTTCTGTTTGGTTAAGGTAGAGATAACATATCTTTAGAGAAGTCATTTTTCTTAGAAAATAAGTAGAATAGTAGACCTAGAAGATAAGAACAATTATAATCGAAGGCAAAAAGAATCTTGCTTTGGAGTTGTTACTTTTGTTTGGGCCACTCTTATATTTATTGTTGGGAAGAGCTGTGGAGATTTAGAGAAATGGCTAGAAAGAGTCTTCAGAAGATAATAACAGTGAGACATCTGAGACGTTTTCCAAGGCTGTGCAAATTATTATTATTTTTTGGTGGAAATAATTTTTTTCAATAGATTCTTTCCCTTATAAATTGATTTAAGGGCTCTGAAGTGCTTTTTGTATAATTGTACCCATTATATGTTGTCTACCAACGTATACCTTTTCCTTAAAAAGAAGAAAACAATGGGTGTACAGAAAGTGTAGTTCATATTATGCATTCAGACATTTTTCATTATTGTTGTTGAAAATCCCAAACCAGATGCTAGCTGAGGCCAAAGCTATGTATAATTAAATTTCTAAAATCACTTGTACCTTTTTTTCTTTTAATGGCTTGTGAGAAGTTTTTAGGGCTGAAGCATGAGTAAGAGTTTCATTCAACAGACATTATTTCAGGAAATAAATGTGAGGAAATGAGAAAGTAAAACCAATTTCTTTTTTTCTTCTAGCATTTTTGAAACGTTGGGGTTGTTGGAGTGGTTAGATTTTCCCTGGAATTGAGTAAGAAATTCAGAAGACTGAAGCCCAGGCTTACTGTCTACCTTTCACGGAGGCCTAGCCGTGAGAGGACAGAAGAAGGCACGTGGCGAATCATGACCGCTGACAAAGACAAGGACAAAGACAAAGAGAAGGACCGGGACCGAGACCGGGACCGAGAGAGAGAGAAAAGAGACAAAGCAAGAGAGAGTGAGAACTCAAGGCCACGCCGGAGCTGTACCTTGGAAGGAGGAGCCAAAAATTATGCTGAGAGTGATCACAGTGAAGATGAGGACAATGACAACAATAGTGCCACCACTGAGGAGTCCACGAAGAAGAACAAAAAGAAGCCACCGAAAAAAAAATCTCGTTATGAAAGGACAGACACTGGCGAGATAACATCTTACATCACTGAGGATGATGTCGTCTACAGACCAGGAGGTGAGAGGCATTACATTTGGGTCTTTACAGTGTTTGTGGAGGGGAAACACCTTCATTCAGGTGTGTTTTCACCTGTCGAGGCAGGCACGGCACTCAGAGGGTAGAAGGTAGTGTGGGTGGACAGATTCAAGGTTGTGAGCGCATTTACGCACTTTGGGCCAGTAGGATTTACTTACTTTAAAAAAAAAAAAAAAAAAGGCTTGACCTGTGGTGGCGCAGTGGATAAAGCGTCGACCTGGAAATGCTGAGGTTGCTGGTTTGAAACCCTGGGCTTGCCTGGTCAAGGCACATATGGGAGTTGATGCTTCCAGCTCCTCCCCCCCTTCTCTCTCTCTGTCTCTCCCTCTCCTCTCTAAAATGAATAAAAATAAAAAATAAAATAAAAAAAAATACTTTATTTTAATGATTTTGCAGAGAGAGGAGAGAGGGTTGGGGGTGTTGGTAGCAAGAAGTATCTCATAGTTGCTTCAGTTTAGTTGTTTGTTGATTGTTTCTTGTATGTGCCTCCACCCAGCAAGCCCAGGGTTTAGAACCGGCGACCTCAGTGTTCCAGATTAATGCTCTATCCACTGCGCCGCCATGGACCAGGCAGATTTCCTTACCTTTTGCTGTATCTGCCTCAACACGGTCTTCTGCCCTGGCCTGTGCACTTGTCACCTCTCCCGTGTTTCTCAGGCTGCTGCTCCCCTTCATCCTCTGCACAGCAGTTTCATCTTCTGACCTCTCACACAGACTAGCATGTAGTGCCTCTGGTGGCACAAGTAAACCTTAAGAAGCTTGGAAACAGGAAATTTTACATTGGGAGCTTGTTTTCTAAAGAGTTGAGTTTGGGCTCTCTGATCAGTGCTAATAGATGAAACCAAGTAACCTTCTTTGTTTTTCAGAAAATGCACTATGTTCATTTAGTGGACTGAGGTTTATAGCACTGTTCAGAGAAAGGACAGATCTGTTTTCAGGTGAGATGCAGGGAGACAAGTGATTCGGAACCTGTTGACCACTAGCAAAACCTTTGTTTTTCATTTGATGTATTGTGTGTATTAAAATACTTGTCTTGCCTGACCAGGTGGTGGCATAGTGGATAGAGCATCGACCTGGGACACTGGGGATCCAGGTTCAAAACCCTGAGGTCTTGGGTTTGAGTGGGGGCCCAGTGGCTTGAGCGTGGGATCATAGACATGACCCAGAGGAGCTGGCTTGAAGCCCAATGTTGCTGGCTTGTGCAAGGGGTCACTGGCTCAGCTGGAGGCCCCACCCCCACATATAAGAAGCAATCAAGGCACATATAAGAAGCAATCAATGAACAACTAAGGTGTTGCAACAGTTGATGCTTCTCATCTCTCTCCCTTCCTGTGTCTCTTGTTCTCTTAAAAAACTTTTCTTATAGAAGTCAGTTAAACTATCTAAAAATCATTTTGTTGGCATTACTTAATAGTTCTGAGGAATGATGTGAATTTCATAGGAACTGAAATTAACATTAAAAGCCTCCCAGGGCCTGACCTGTGGTGGCGCAGTGGATAAAGCGTTGACCTGGAAACGCCGAGGGCCTGCCTGGTCAAGGCACATATGGGAATTGATGCTTCCTGCTCCTCCCCCTTTCCTCCCCTTCCTCCTCTCAAATGAATAAATAAAAATAAAAATAAAATTAAAAAAAAAAAGCCTCCCAGTTTGATGTTTTTCCAGGAAAAGGAGAAGAAAAGATTGTTGTGTCATTAACCTAGTACCATTGTGTTACTGAGGAGTACTGGAATTGTTCTGAACTCCTCCATACAGTACCCGATCCCCACCCGTCACCTGCCATACAGAAATTGAATTTTGAAATGATCAATATTAGAACTTATACAGATAAACTTGTATTCACAATGACAATTTCTTGGTTGGTGGTGAACTTAGAAGATTATGTAATGTAAAATGATCAAAGTTGAGGTTGTAGAGAAATTAGGCCTCTGCTGTATAGATTTAATAATGTGTAGATTCTCATACTGTCAGTGTCTTTGGTTTAGACTTAGATGTTGGACAATAATAATTTCCTAGTCACCAAAAACTGTCTTGTTATATAGAGTTACCACAAAATGCTTGCTTGCTATGGACTTATTTAGTTCTAGATCATGAGAAAGGAACAGAATACATTAACTCCTTTAGATGTAAATTATAGTATGGTAACTTGGAGTAAGATCTTGTTATTCTTTTCTTTGTATATAGAATAATTCAATGTGGAAATGGGATCATTGGAATCATTTTCAGAAGGCCAGCTTCCTTGTACAGTGAATGCCAGCCTTTCTCAATGGAACATTACTGCTATGTCAGCGGTGATCTTTCCCCCACGTTTGTAGTCAAATATATGTGGGAAATGCTGTACACAGTGCCCCTCTCATGAGGGCTGTCATAATCCATGGCTCGGAGAAATCCTGCAATTGAAGAAAGCGCTTGAACAGTGAAAAAACCACCCTGCCCTTTTCTCCATTTATGGAACTATGGCACCCTGTTTCTTCTGAATATCTCTTTTAGAAAAACCAGTTTTGAGAAAACTAGTTTGGGAACTGTGGCACATTGATATTGTACCTTCCATAGGATGATAGGAAGTCCTTCCTGCTTGATGTTTCGAAGAGTCTGTGGAGGGAGGTCGCTAAAGGCTTATTTACAAAGTGTTTTGGGAAGAACTGAGGACCCTTCTGAAATGTGGATGAGATAGTTCTCTTTGGATGCTAAATACATTGTTATAAAGGATCTACAGGAACCAAAAATTGTTTGAAAGTTTTCTGAGTCATTCAGAGCATGACCACTTTGTGCAAGGGGCTCCTTGTGTTTGTAGGGGGCGGGCGAGATGTTGATGTTGTGGCCTGGGGTCTACACCCTGCCAGTTCCAGTGGGTGCTTGACCCTTTGGTAATGAGACTGATTTTGATCTCCTCAGTGGTTGCTTTTTTTAGGGGGCTACAATTGAAGCTAAACGACTTGGTTGCCTTCTCAAAAAAGCTTCTTTCTAGAGGGAGGGTGGTTAAAATATTGCCTATTCTTTAGGTTTACCTAAACTAAACAATTAGATGGGTACTGTGAATAGATCCCTGATGGGGCTAAATTTTTTTTCCTTTCCTTTGTCTTCCATCCTGATCTTTTGCTTTTTGGTGCAGAGTACTGCAATAATATTTTTGTTAGTGTTGGAAAACCATTAGTCTCACCTAGTTGCAGAGATTTAGTATGCTTAGTTGTATCTTAATGTTTAGGTGGGAATTCTATGGGACCTCATAGGGATTATTTCAGTATATTATTGTTGAATGGTGACTCTTTAATGCTCATTTGTTTCTTTAGGGTATAAAGTACAGATTTTACCTTTTGCTTTGTACTCTTTCAAATTAGTTTTAATACTCAGATTAAGTGTAAATTATAGGTACCATCCGAAATGTCATTACAAATGATCCCAGCAGTGAGTGATAACGTGAGGATAAAAATAAACTATTACATAACTGTACTTCTTATCCTAGGGGAATAGGTCTGTAATGAGATTATTTGCTCTGAGAAGAATGAGATTTTACTGACAAATTGGGTATTTAGAATTTATCACTAGCTAAGGTTTAACCTCCTGTTTGTCACAAGCCGTTTTTCTGGCCCAGTTCCTTATCTCTGGAGTTCTTTTTTTGTTCATAGGAGCTCAGCATAATGGACTTTTAGTTATACTGCCCATATTGCCTTTTGCCGAAGGGCCTTTGTACTTGATGTTTCCACAGGCTGGAGACGTGTGTCGCGCCCCCCTCCCCCAACATACAGGCACACTGACGCAATCCTTATCCTTTCTTCAGCTCTTCCATTTCAGGGTCATACTTTTTTCTGTTACTGTTTTAAGATTAATATCTCCTCCATAAAAGCAGCAATTCTCTTTTTGCCTTTTCATTATATTCCTGGCATCTATGACAATAGTGTACACATAGTGTGCATCCCATAACATTTGTTGAATAAATAAATTTCTGAAAACCTTTCAAAAATAAATTGACTGATTAATGATGTCAAAATTAGAATAATGCTCTGGCAGTCTATTTTGAATAATTTATTTCCCAGTGAATGATTTAACAGGCTTGTTCTAAAATAAAAAAAAGCAGAAACTTGGTGGGGCTCTATTAGATATTGCCCGTGTCTAGTCTAGCTTCTTTGTCTATCAGCCATTATCTACTTGTGAGATGACTGTCACAGTAATAAATTGATTTTATTACACAGCTGTGTGCAGTCAGAGTGCCCTTTTGGGCTTCTTTAGCATAGCATACTGATTTTTATTATTTATTTATTATTATTATTATTTTTGTATTTTTCTGAAGTGAGAAGCAGGAAGGCGAGAGAGACAGACTCCCACATGCTCCTGACCTGGATCCATCCAGTACGCCCACCAGGGGGCGATGTACTGCCCTTCTGGGGCGTTGTTCGTTGCAACCCAGAGCCATTCTAGCACCTGAGGTGGAGGCCATGGAGCCATCATCGGGGCCAGGGGCCAAATTTGCTCCAGTGGAGCCTTAGCTGCAGGAGGGGATGAGAGAGACAGAGAGAAAGGAGAGGGGGAGGGGTGGAGAAGCAGATGGGTACTTCTCCTGTGTGCCCTGGCCTATAATTGAACCCGGGACTTCCACATGCCAGGCTGACGCTCTACCACTGAGCCAAACGGCCAGGGCCAGCATAGCATACTGATTTTTAAAGTTTGCTGTGGCTAGCATATTAATTTCTTTCCACTATCTTCCCTCCCCCAGCTTTATTGAGATATAATTCATATATAACATTAAGATATAGTGATTTTATATATGCATATATTGCAAAATAATTGCCACAAGCATCCATGAGCTCACACAGGTACAGTTTTGTGGTGAGGACTTTTTAAAACCTACTCTGGTGACCTTCAGATATACAGTGCAGTATTATTAATTACCGTCACCATGCAGTATGTCCCTAGAATTTATTCATTTTATAACTGGAAGTTTGTACCCTTCAGTGCCCCCTCCCCCCACTGATCTGTTTTCTGTTTTTATGAGTTTGATTTTTATTTTTTTAGATTCCAGATATAAATGAGATCATACAGTGTTTGTCTTTTCCTGTCTAACTTTTTCACTCAGCAGAATGCCCTCTGGGTTCATTCGTGTTGTTGCAGCTGGCAGGACTTTTCTTTCTTTATGGCTAAATATATTCCATTGTATACAAACCACATTTCTTTTTTATTCATTCTTCCCTCAGTGAATACTTAAGTTGCTTCTGTGTCTTGGCTATTATAAATAATGCTAAAATAAACCAGGGTCCAGATACCTCTTGATAGTGATTTCATTTCCTTCAGCAATACATCCAGTGGAAGTTGCAGGATCACATAGTAGTTACATGTTTGCTTTTTTTGAGGAACCTCTATACCTGTTCCATAGTGGCTGTGCCAATTTACATTCCCTCCGACAATGTATCCACTGTTTTCGGTGAGATACTATGTCTCCTTTATTCCTTACCTCAGTAAACAGTCAAAAAATTCAAATTATCAGGAGGTATTTTTTCATTTTGGTATATTGGTTTTGTTTGCTCTTTCGATAAAGAAACATGTTCTTTAAAAAGTGCTTATTAAGCTGGTTCTCCATTTCTTGCATTCTGTCATATCAACTAATAATTTTGTTTGACTCTGAAGTGTTTACCCTAGATATTATTCCTAGAATAACAGAAATCTCCATCTCATGAGGGGTGGTGGAATCAAGATTAAGGATTTTCTAGTTTGGTCTATCTGTATTCCTTTTACTTTTATGAACAAAGTGTGAAATTTTATATGAAGATACATTTTATATATAAAAGACAACTTTTAAGTTTCTGGTTTGTGAAATCTTAAGTGAAATAAACATTTCTTCTTTTTATTCCCCAAATTTCCTCATTATTGTTAGGAATTGGGAACTTGAACTGAAAAAGGACCTAGGACCTGGAATTGATTATACATTGAACATTGAGGTATTAATTTCTCTTGATGTGTATGGAATTTAAGCTGGAAAAAATCTAAAACAAAATGAAACCTGCCTGACCAGGCGGTTGCGCAGTGGGTAGAGCTTCGAACTGAGATGCGGAGGACCCAGGTTCGAGACCCCGAGGTTGCCGACTTGAGCGCGGGCTCAGCTGGTTTGAGCAAAAAAGCTCACCGGCTTGGACCCAAGGTCACTGGCTCAAGCATGGGGTTACTCGGTCTGCTGTAGCCCCACGGTCAAGGCACATATGAGAAAGCAATCAATGAACAACTAAGATGTTGCAACGCGCAGTGAAAAACTGAGAAATGCTTCTCATCTCTCTCCGTTCCTGTCTGTCTGTCCCTATCTGTCCCTCTCTCTGACTCTCTCTCTATCTCTGTAAAAAGAAAAAAAAAGAAACCTGAGGATCTGATTTGAATCAAAATTGAAGTTGAAAGTAGACTGGTTAATCAAGTATGTTGAGTGGACACAAAAGAGTGTAATACTGTGTGGTTCATTTTATATAAAGTTTTTAAAAAGGCAAAGCTAATCTTTAGTGTTTGGAATCAGGATAGCAGTTACACTCAGGGCTGGTGTCTGGAAGCTTGCCTAAGGGTGCCTGCAGGGGTCTGTCCTGTTTTGTTTTGGGATGGCAGTGCTGGTTACTTGAGTTTGATTACTTTGTCAGCGATTATCATGCTTTGCACTCTTTTGAATGTGTGCTATTATTATACTTCAATAAAAATTTTACTAAAAAAGAAAGTAAAATCATGAAACCATTTTCTTAATGGATAATTTTCCTTTGATTCAAGTTCCTATTTAAAGAGGGAAGGGAGGTACCAACACATTAACAAAATGGTATACCTTGTGTTTAGCTACTGATTTTTTACTGAGGGGTTGGTCTCTGACCTGTTCAGAGGCTGAATTTGGTTTCAAAGTCTTGATTCTCTGAATAATTGAAAGGTTATCTATGGCAATTACTCAGACAAACATTTTCTCTTTAAAATAAAGCAAAACAAAATTGGCATTTGGTATTACAGCACGTAAATTTTGAGGGAAATAAAAGCTCATTTGATCTGTAACTTTTTATTCATGTCTTTTATATTATATTTAGAAGAATTTTAGTTGGATGTGACATGCACATGCAGGTGTCTTAAGGTATTCTTTTTCTGGGTTGGGGTGCAACTTTTTCTGATGATGGCAAGAATATTTTTGTGTAACAAGAAATGTGAACTCTGGCAAACAGAACCATTGGGCCCTGCCTGAATAGAAGCGGTCTGCCATGTTACAAGTTCATTTGAACTTAATAAACCCAGTACTGATCTGCTTAAAATCTTTCACTGGATGCCTGTTGCCAGTTGGATCAAGTCCAAAATGTTCACCTGGCACAGCAGACTTTCTGTGATGTAATTGCATGCCTGCACAGTCATCTTTAGACCTTTTATTCGGGAGGGAGCCCAATGAGGCATTGTATTAGTTTGCTAAGGCTGACATAGAGTACTACTGACTGAGGGGCTAGTATCAGTTCAGGCGTGGGCAGGCCCGTGCACCCCCTGCAGGCACTAGGGGAGGATCTGTCTCTCCTCGCTCCTGGTAGTTTGACTTGTGCTGGCGTAACTGCAGTCTGCACATGGCAGCCTCTGTGTGCCTCTCTCCAGTCCAGAATTCTTCAGGACACCAGTTGTACTGGATTATGGCCCGCCTCATTTAACTGGTTATCTCTGCAGTGACCCTTCCCCCAAGGAAGGTCACCTTCTAAGTTACGGGGGTGGGGGGGGGGATTTAACATACAATTTTTTTGAGGGAATGGAATTCAGACTAGATGGGAAGAGCTCTGTTGCTAGGTAGACTCAGGTTTGAATGAGCCAAATTTTAGTGACCCCTTCAGCTCTCAGTTGTGTGTCCTTGGAACAGTTGTGAAAATTTCCTTCTTTCTTTTTAGCATATTATAGTATACTTTTAGTTGAGGATTACATTAATTTTTATATTTTCTGTTTCTGTTGAAATTTTATCTTTTTCTGAACCTCAAGAAATAATTGCCTTTTAGTGTGTATTATGAAGTTATTCGTATTATGTATGCATAGGCAAAAGAAAAAATTTCTGCACATAAGTTACTACTTATATCTTTATGAGGGTAGAAGAAGTAAGAGAAACTGCTGTTCTAATGTTATTCTAGCCAAAAAAATGCAAAGTGATGGAAATTTGACGAATGAACTGTATCTTTCTTGATTTCATTAAGTGTAGTGGAACAGGTAACGCCGGACACACGCTGGCTGCTTCGAGTATTGGCGCAGCTTAGCATCCCATGGGAGTTAGTTAAGAAGGCAGGATCTCGGTTCCAGATCTAGTGAGTCAGAATTTTAGTTATAATAAGATTCCCAAGTAATTTAAATACACATTCAAGTTTGAGAGTCACTGATCTAGAGCAGTCTTTCCAGTCTTTTTCAAGTTCAGATACAAATAGAAATGTGTGCATTGCCTGGAGAGCTGAGAGGGTTCACACTCCAGCACACTAGTCAGTATATATGGTAGACAGGAATTTAGGCAGATTAAAAAAAAAGAAGAGGAAAAAGAAAACACGCTTTTAAAGGGAAAAGTGAGATAGGCTTTCATGGCTTGAAGTTTCGATGTGAAATATAGCACATATTGTACAAGAGGAAAAGGCACTGGTAGAATGAAATTCCACCAATTAGGGACAATTTGGAACTTCTGACGTGCCTGATTGCAAAGGGAAGTGTGAACTTGGGTGCAGATAAACAGATATGAGAGAGTGAATGAGCTCTGCCTGTAGATGATAACTAATTACTGTTTCTAAAGCACCTGCCCTTTTCCTGTATTGTGTTGTTTCTAGTCCTTAAATAATTCTCTGTACAACCTAGTCATTGTTTGCCTATTACTCAGGTGAGGAAATAAAGGCTCAGAGGCCAAAGTCACATAGCTAGTTTGTAAGATGACACAGTCCTTTGAGAATTGGTGAAAGCAAAGAATGGATGGATATTTGGATAAAATTCTGAAATAATGCACAAAACAAACACACCTATTTTTAAAGAAAAAGAAGGGGTAGGCCTATTTCTTACAAAATGCAAGTGACTGCTGACCCTGGAACAACCTGGTGGTTAGGGGTACTGACCTGTCCCCTGCCTAGTCAAAAAATCTGCTTATAACTTTTGGCTGTCCAAAACCTTAAATACTAATAGTTTACTGTTGACCACAAGCTTTACTGATAACATCAGTACTCAATTAACACATATTTCATATGTTATATACTACATTCTAACAATAGAGAAAATAAAATGTTATTAAAAAAGTCGTAAGGAAGAGAAAACACATTTACTGTATTTATTGAAAAAAATCTGCATGTAAATGGAGCCATGCAGTTCAAACCCATGTTGTTCATGGGTCAACTATACTTGGCTTTTTCTTTTTTTTCTTCTGCTAAAATTAATTATATCTTGTCTGCTTTTGATAATTGTTTACCTCTCACTTGCTAAGTATTCAGTGTGTCTGTAAAGTCATGGTGCACTTTTGACCAGTCACAGGAAAGCAACAAAATCCAATAGAAATGTGAAATCTGCACCAAATAAAAGGAAAATTCTCCTAGTTTCTGTAGGATGATGTGGCAGCATGTACGCATGTGCAGATGATGACATAACACCATGTATACAGCGGAGCAGCCCACAGCCATGCCAGTTGAGATGTTGGATGGTACAGAGGAAAGTTCAGTGTGTTCTGTGGCTCGCTAAATTTGAATCCGTGACCAAAGTGCAACGTGAATATCGGTGCGTTTATAACAAAACGCCACGACATTAATCACTTGAAACAGAGAATCACAGACGTTAATTCACTCTGTTACACCAGACGTCCTTACCCGTGTGTGGCAAGAACTTCACTATTGTTTGGATGTGTGTAGGGCAACAAATGGAGCCCACATAAAATTGCACTGAATAGGTATGAAACTGGGAGAGTTTTCCTTTTATTTGGTACAGATTTCACATTTCTATCGTCTTTTGTTGCTTTCCTGTGACCGGTCAAAAGTGCACCATGACTTTATGGACACACTGAATATACACAGAATGTTTGTTAAAAAGATAAATGCTTCCCTGGCTGGGTTTTCAGTGGATAGAGCACCATCCTAGCATATCCAGGTCATGGGTTCGATCCCCGGCACAAATGGGAAGAAACTAGTGAGTGTACAACTAAATGGAACAATGCACAACTAAGTGGCACAGTGAGTTGAGGCTTTTTCCTCCCTCCCTCCCTCCCGTCCTCCCTCCTTTCTTCCTTTCCGCTGCGCCTTTCTCCCTCTCCTCTCTCTCTCTCTTCTCCTCTCTCTCTCTCTCTCTCTCTCTCTCTCTCTCACACACACACACACACACACATCAATGGAAAAATTAAAAAAATAAAAAGGTGCAGTCTAGCAGTTACAGGAATTTAGCTGAATGGAGAGAGGTAAATTGTTCCAGAATATTTAGACTAATGCTGATTACTGAGTTTTGAACCCTTAACTCAGCAACTGAAAAGGAAAATAGTTTTTGTGATCTAATAAAAATGAACGTATTATGTTAACAGTTTTTTGAATGAAAGCTGTAGAACACTGACCACATCACACACAAGAAAGTTGTTAGTAGAGCAACTCACAGAATGGGTGGGAAGCTTCCTGGATTAAGGGCAGTGCTGAGTTTTGGTCAGTGGGAACTACTGGCCATTACATTTGGGTGCTACTACTGGAATGGGGGCCATTCAGCATTTTCTTGTCCTAGTCCTTATCACTCAGTTCCATTCAGTACCAGAAGAGTAAATTCAGTGGGCGGAGCTTGATCTGCATGTCTGGGTCTTGGATAAAAAAAGACAGGAACCTTGGTTTCTTGTTCCCCCTAAAACTGCACATGGTGGGGCTAAGGTAATTTCCCACAATGAAATTAGGGAGACATTCATTAGGGGAAATAGATATGAGAAGGCCAGAAAAACAACACATGTTCACCATATTATACTACTTCATCAGGAGACTCACATCTTAGCACTAGATCCGATAAGAACTTGTAATAACATATGGATATTTATAAATACTTTGTTTTGCTGTGTATGTGATAGGTAAATAGAGGAATGGTGTCAGTGGAGTGTACAGTTTGTGCTGGTTCATATGCAACTTTTCCTAGGAAGAGGACTGAGAATAGGGAGAGAATTATAATGTGTAATTACATGGTGTAATGTAGGGCTGATTAAGTTTTAGCAGAAAAGGAAAATGTAGGTGAGAATTTAAACCTGCAGTTTGGCTGTTGCACTGGCAAGAACCCTTTCGTCTCTATTTCAAACAAAATAAAAAATGAGCACTGCACCCTGGGGTCCCTTCCGTAGAGAGGTGAAGCCCACTGCACTGACTGTGGCAGGATGCCTTGCCCGCTGTGCTCACATTCACAAGAGCCCCCTGTTAATCTGCATTGTTTTGATGCCTGCAGGCAGCATCTGTTGTTGTGTTCATGTATTTTCAATACTTTATAAGGCAGTCTTCAGCCACTCTGGGGTGGCTGCCTGTGCTTTCTTATTTCTGAGGTTATAATTATTGATTATTCAAAAAATAGTAATCTGGCCTGACCGGGCGGTGGCGCAGTGGATAGAGCATCAGACTAGGATGAGGAAGACCCAGGTTCGAGACCCTGAGGTCGCCAGCTTGAGCACGGGCTCATCTGGTTTGAGCAAAAAGCTCACCAGCTTGAGCCCAAGGTCGCTGGCTCCAGCAAGGGGTTACTTAGTCTGCTGAAGGCCTGCGGTCAAGGCACATATGAGAAAGCAATCAATGAACAATTAAGGTGTTGTAATGCGCAACGAAAAACTAATGATTATGCTTCTCATCTCTCTGTTCCTGTCTGTCTGTCCCTGTCTATCCCTCTCTCTGACTCTCTCTGACTCTCTCTGTCTCTGTAAAAAAATAAAAAAAAATAAAAAAATAAAAATAAAAACCCAGCTAAAAAAAGAAAAGGTAATCTGATTTCAGAGTTGCATAGGTTTTGAGTAATCAAGAGAACATTATTTGCTCAACATGTGTTTTTCCCCAGCAATATATATCTTGTGGTATAGCAGAAATGTCTACATGAGAAGCAGTGAGCCACAATGTATTGCAAAACTGTGTATTCCAAGGCAAACTAGAATGCTTATATATGGCCATTTATAAATAACCCTTGATAATGTTGATAATGGCAGGGGCATGTTAAATGGTAATTTTTTGAAGTTATTTTTATGGGCAATTAATCATGAAATCTAGGAATGTAGCTCTTTGGAAATCTACTCATCTCAGTTTCCTGGCTTCCACTTTCCCCCCTCCTAGTCAGGCAGTCTCCAACTCCAGACATCATTTGACCCCACTGGGACCTCCTCCTACCCTCCCTTTCCCCGTCCCTGACTCCCCAATGTCTCACACTTGCTTTAAAGATCTCCCTTCCCATTTCTCTGGTGTCTTTCCCCTGCGGGTCCTGCTCCAGGGATCAGGGGTCTTTTTCTGTTTAGCTCATTGATGTACTCCAGGTATCTAGAACAGTTTCTAGGCACTTCCTTATTTGTTCCCAAATATTTATTAGTATAGGCAAGGATAAAACTTATTAATTCATTCATTTAGAGAGATGAGAAGCATCAATTTGTAGTTGACTGCATCTCATATGTGCCTTGACCAGGGTGGGTGGGAGCCTCCAGTGAAGCCAGTGACTCCTTGCTCAAGTCAGTGACCATGGGGATCATGCCAACGATCCCACACTCAAGCTGGTGAGCCTGCTCTCAAGCTGGTGGCCTTGGGATTTCGAACCTGGGACCTCAGTGTCCCAGGTTGACACTCTCTCTGTCCACTGTGCCACCACCGATTTGGCTGGTTCGCCTATTGAATAGCATTATTTCAGCTGTGCTTCCTTTAGGAATTGGGCAGTAGTAATACATGTATACAGAGAGGTTGATGTAAGGACTTTCTTGGGAAGGATCCTCAGGGTTTGCTTTATATGTAGAAAGATTATACAAAGTTCAAATCCAAAGTCCACTTTGATTTTAAAAGCCTTCAGTTTGTTCAAGTTATAAATTAAAATATACTGCTCAATTAAATTCAGCTCACAAATCTTATCCCTTTTATAAATTAAACAAATTCTGACAATCACTTTTAAGGGATTTTTGAATTATGATTAGTTTTGTTTATAAAGTATTTCAACATTTAGGCTTGCTTATTAGATAAAGTAATATTTGATTTCTGTTGTTAAGGGATCTATTAATAAAACCTTCCCAAGTTCTTTTATTTTTTTTTAACAGACAGAGAGAGAGATAGAGGGATAGACAGGGACAGACAGACAGGAACAGAGAGATGAGAAGCATCAGTCATTAGTTTTTCGTTGTGCATTGCGACACATTAGTTGTTCATTGATTGCTTTCTCATATGTGCCTTGACCGCGGGCCTTCAGCAGACCGAGTAACCCCTTGCTCAAGCCAGCCACCTTGGGTCCAAGCTGGTGAGCTTTTGCTCAAACCAGATGAACCTGTGCTCAAGCTGGCGACCTCGGGGTCTCGAACCTGGGTTTTGGGCATCCCAGTCCAACACTCTATCCACTGCGCCACCGCCTGGTCAGACCGTTCCCAAGTTTTTAACTTTTCTTATAAATGATATAAGGTACACCCACGTATGAGATAAATCTAAAAGATGTCTTAGCTATTTCAGTGCTGTGCATTAACTCATGGAGGTTTCAGTACTGACGGCTGGTCTGAATTCAGTTTTCCCATTAGAAAGGTAGTATATTGTGGCCCAGTCAGGTTCACTGTGGGGGTTGGGGATGGGGGAGGGGAGATATTTAAGGGCAGCCTCTGTGCCTTTGTTTCTTCATCGGTAAAATGGGGAGGGATCACAGTACCTGTCACATACACATACATGTGGGGCTTCTCTAGAAAGGGCCAGGCATAATAATGTCCTAGAGTGTTAATTTTTAAAATTGGAGTTAAAAGGCTGTTGTTCTAAGCCAAATTATTTTAACTCTGGAAAGAACAAAAATATCAATTATATCCTGATTTTTTTAAATTGGTCCTTAAAAATGTTAATTTTATACTTTTGAATCTTTTTAAAATTTATTTCTAAATCTTCATGGAATAAAGGTGCATGTTAATTTAAGGAGACAAACACCACTCCAGTTCATTGGGGTTACCTAATTTATAATGTTCCTAGGTTGAAAAGATAAGTACCTTCTAAAGGAAGATAATTATAGTCACTGTCTTTATCTTCAAAACTCCAAAAGGAGATGGCATCTGACCTTGCATTATTTGATTTTTTTACTATTCACTAGAGCCCACAACTGCCTTGTGGTTGATTGCCTGCCCCCCACCCCTACCCCTTTTAAAATTGTTTCAGTTTTGGCTCTACAGTGTTGAACATGATGTGATCCCAAGGTAATATGTACTTCTTCTCCAAAGATGAAGTTCTTTGACCCTTTTGGGATCTTATAGTCTTTCATTTTCTTAGGGCTGTATCATCTATTTAAAATATTCAGTGGAATGCTTGCCTGCCTATGGTGACAGCTCATAAAATTATTCTGTGTCACAGGAGTAGGCTCAGGCAAAGCTTTTTTTTTAGGAGGCTGTTTTGCCTGTGCAAATGCTCAAAAAATACCTCAATATAGTGTGGAAAACCCATGGAATTCCTGGCTAAAGTTATTATGAGAGCAGACTTTGCTCTTAGATGTCTGCTCTGATGTCAGTGTGGCTCCTCTTGACTATAGTGGGCTCTGGCTGTTTAGGACTGCATGCTGATGGGTCATCATCATGCATTCCAAGTGACCAGGATGCATTCCCTGTTACGTGCATGCGTGTGTCTGAATCTGAATGGACTTGCCACTTGCTGTGGTTCCAGTTTGCCATTGTTGATAGAAAGCTTTTCTTTTGGTCATACCAGGTACTGAGTTTAGTCGTTTCTGTTTGAGACCCTCTCTGGGCTGTCCTGGTAAACATAGAGAGCCCGTTTTTTGTGGGGTTGTGAGCTACAGTGAAGCCTGCATCTATCTAGTTTATTTAAAGCATTATATGAAGCTTAAATAGAAGGCAGGATATGCGGTAATCAAGAGCCGACTAATACTTAGTACAAGGTAGTTTCATAAAAAGACTTAGAAGCCCAATGTGTTTGTTTTGTGAATTGATTGTATTCTGGCGTGTTAGTGTCCTTTTCACAGATAACGGAGAGCAAACATACCTGTTCTGCTTTCATTTTATTTTGTCCTCTCTGTCAAGTTCCGCATGTGTTTTGTTTTGTTTTTTAAGATCTTATGTATTGGTGTTTAGAGAGGAGAAGGAGAGAGAAAGGGGTGGAGGGAAGAGCAGGAAGCATCTGCTTGTACTAGTAGTTGCTTCTTGTATGTGCCTTGACTGGGCAAGCCCAGGGTTTTGAACCTGCGACCTTAGCATTAGAAGTCGACACTCCATCCACAGTGCCACCACAGGTCAGTCTCCACATGTGGTTTTCACACAAGAAGAGGGACAGGACCAGTGAAAGGAGGAATGAGTGGGGAAGTCCAGACGAGGTGAGACAGGTAGAGGAGAGCACCTAGAGAAGGCAGGTAGCGGGGGTGTTTCCTCTCCTGTTCAGGTGAGTAAGTGCACTCATCACTGATGGCGTGTTTCTTGGGCAAAGGTGTAGGACTATGTCCCGTCCTGAACTAGATTGACTAAATTAACTAAGCTAGCCCCAATAATGTATGTGACAGGAACTTGGAGGTATGACTTTAGAGGCGCTCTTTTATCCTCGTGAAGGTATTGGCTGACAGACTTGTTTTGTATGCTTCAGGCCTGGATGCTTGATAACAATTTCTAGAAAAATTCTTGAGCACTTTATAAACAGAAAGTTTTGGAGCAAATATGTCATTATCAAGTAAAGCCTATTTACATTATAGTCTTTATGGTTTAGAATTTGCATTATCAGTTGAGCTGCTTTACTTATTTAGTGAATGTTTCTAGAGCAGTGTCCAGCAAACGTTTTCTGTGAAGGGCCATATAGTAAACATTTTCAACTTTGCTGCAAGCTAGGTTTCTGTTACATCTACTCAACTCTGCCCTTGTCATAAAAGCAGCAACAGACAAGATATAAATGAGTGGACATGGCTGTTTACCAATAAAATTTTATTTATGGACACTAAACTATTAATTTCATACAATTTTTATGAGCCAAGGGTAGATACCTCCCTCTACCCTCCCTTTAAAAAAATGTAAGAATCATTTTTTGCTTATGGGCCTTACAAAGACAGACAGTGGGTCAGGCCTGACCTGTAGGCCACAGTGCTCTGTACTTCTGCTCTGTGGGCTTCTGCCTCAGCCTCTGCTTCTGTCTGTTCTTAAAATCCTTAAAATACTTTTATCATCTAGTATTTTATGCTGCACTCTAAAATATAATTTGTTTTGAGTTGTTCAGCTAAATTAAAAAATAATTTTTATTTGATTGTATTGTTGAAACCATGTATTCAGTTGTAACTTTTTATGCTTCCTAGCAAACTCTGTGAGTCATAGAATGACATCTCCCACCCCGTTAATTCTGTATATCTTCTCCAGACCCTTGAAGCAGCTGCCACCCCAAATGATGTCACTTTGAAATCCTATGCATTTATTTGTTTTCTTTTTGAAAGTGTGTTGTACATATCCTCTATGTAGAATCTGAATAGATACTGAAGGAGGAAAGTGACTTAGTTGAGATGTCGCTATTATAAACTGGCACGTATCCTGACTGTCTTCAGAATGTTTGTTATTACCTCATGGCTGTATGATACGTTTTTGGGAGTCTGGTTGGTTGGTTGGTTGGTTGGTTGTAAAAGCAAGATGACTGGAGACCTTCTCCGTTCAGCACAGAACCTAGAGGAACTGGATTAACACGGTATCACTGGAAACTACAGTGGGATGGGGGTGCGGGGTGGGAGCAGTTCTTTTGTTTCAGTCTTCAAGCTGGGTACTCACATCAGCCTGGTGGACTGTGACGAATAGAGTCCCAATCACAGTGGAACAAGATTTATATTTACCTAGAGTCTAATTGGACTGAGATTTCCTGCAGTTATGTTAAAAATCCTCTGCCCTTTTGCTTAGCGAGCAAGCGTTTGAACTCCTAATCTCTGGAGGTTTAGCTTTTGCTGGCTCAATTAATTGTTAAATGTTCCCTTTATTATAATTATACATTGACGCCTTGCTTTGTAGTAGCTGAGGAAATTGCTGAGAGAGTTGTTTAATCTGTTATACTCTATCAGTTTTGTAAAAAAGCTCTTTTAAAAGGAAACAGTTTTGATTTGAAGTGGCATGGTGGTATTTGAGTTGAATAACATCATTTAAATTGAAACGTAGGAACTTGGCTCCGCTTTTGACAAAGATGGGCTTTTATTTGACATTGACCCATGTGTTTGTCATCTTTCCAGATACTGCCTTCTATTTATCCTGACAGCTTCACCAGCTGAGAAAAACAGACTTTCCAAAATTAAAAATATTGTCTGTGAATTTAAAGATGGAGCAGTCTATTATGTGTTTTGGTTACTTTAAAATGTATGTGCACAAGAGTAATTTCTTTTCCTTTTCCAAAACATTTAAATACTCCAGAATAACTACTTATGTGCATGAATTTTGCCTTGGAGACATCTGAATACCCTAAATTCTTGAGAAAGTAAAAATATATGATTTTCTTTTCTACTCCTTTGTATGTTTGTATTAGTATAAATTTTGTAATGGAATTTTTAAGTGCCATGAAATTGATGGGGGAAGGTAAGTTACCTGGTTCTTTTAAGTTACTGCTTAAAATGCTTAGAAATTGATAAACTTCTTGGAAATTGAGTTACTTCACCAAGTTTATTAAAATCGTACATAATGGCTTTATCATTATGTGTGTATTAAATATCCAGTCCTTTATGTTTTTTTAAATTATTCATCATTAAATATGTGCTCAAACTAACTAGGCAGCATGCTATATCCTACATATGAAAGCTAATCTATATTTGTTCACTCATTTAACCCCTAAATTTATTTTCTCACATCTCTTAAATTTGTTCAGTTGCCTTTGCAGGGAATACCTTTTAATGCTGTGTGAATTGTAGTAGTCTAGTGTGTAAAAATAATTGTAAAAGGAAACATTCCCTTTGAAGGCTGCAGGCATCACTCTTTCTTTGTGTGCTGGGCAGATGTTGCTGTTTGACAGGTGGTGTGCTAGTGTTTTACTGTCGGTTCATCAGTAGAGACTGATATAATAAAGAATTGGGGGGAGTGGTTTTGATTAAGGCTGTAAGTTTCTTTTAAACAAGGAAAATAGAGTGAGTTTATAATACAAATTTTAAATATCTCTTCAGTGTTTTTCATTCTTAGCTTTTCTGTTAACACTTTTAACTTGTGCTTCATTTAGTAAATTGTTGGCTCTAAGGCAAGTTTTTGTTCTTACTATTGTTAGGTGGTGTTTAGTTTTCAGACTTTACTTGTCCTGACATTCTGTTGTACTGGTATTATAAAACAAGGTAATGTACAATGACCAAATTGATTGAGGGACTGTTAATTATACTTTGTATAATTATAATAATTTTCTCTTTAGTAGAGGGGAGGGAAATGTTACAAGGAAGCCTCACCTGGTATGTTGTGTTTTCATATTGTCAGGATACTTTAACTGAAAAGTGATGTTTGCGTGGAATTTGCATTTGAGAATTAACTCTAGCAGCACTCAGACTTGAGGAGACTCTGCTTCTTCCTTACAAGGGATTTTATACCTCATTTTTTTGGCTAGTTGATGGAACTTGATTTCCAGTTTGCTCTCTGTCCTGCCTAGAAGACATTTTGAGGGAGAAAAACCTTCGATTATCTTTCTGACAAACTAGAATGCTTTCGAAGTCTGCAGCAACTGTCCAAAAAATAGATCTTTGGCATTATGGAGGGCAGTCTTTTTAAAAATTGCATTTGAGGCCCTGGCTGGTTGGCTTAGCAGTAGAGCATCAGTCTGGTGTGTGGAAGTCCTGGGTTCGATTCCCGGTCAGGGCACACAGAAGAAGCGATCATTTGCTTTTCCACCCCTCCCCCTCTCCTTTCTCTCTGTCTCTTTCCCCCTCCCTCAGCCAAGTCTCCATTGGAGCAAAGTTGGCCCGGCGCTGAGGATGGCTCCATGGCCTCCGCCTCAGGCGCTAGAATGGCTCTGGCTGCAACAGAGCAATGCCCCAGATGGGCAGGGCATTGCCCCCTAGTGGACATGCTGGGTGGATCCCAGTTGGGCGCACGCAGGAGTCTGTCTGCCTTCTCGCTTCTCACTTCAGAAAAAAAGAAAGAAAAAAAATTGTATTTGGCATTCAGATTGTGATTGGTGGAGGCTAGTTGTTTGAAGAGACCATCGATTTTATCATGTGTTTTACCTGTGTTATTTCCTAGCTGCTAGGATGGATGCTCAGTGCTGTGGCATATACTCTTTTGATGTATCTCCAATTCCGTATTCAGTATTGTTTCTGTAACCCAACTTCTACAGTGATTAGTGGTGGTCCATTTATTTCTGTGTTCTCTTCCCTGAATTTGTCTGCTGCTTTTTGCCTCTGCCCTATGGGTGTATTTTGTAATATTTAGTTATAGGCATTTCTTTTTATTTCTTTCCTGTGTTTTCCTTTCTGCATTTGTTCTTTTGATAAACAAATAACACATTTAAAACATATTCAGATAAGCAAAATTTAAACATTAAAACCACTAATCTGTTAATATTTTATTGTATGGTCAAATGTGTATGGGGTTATGCTCTTCACTGTTTTGTAATAGTGTGTGTGTGTGTGTGTGTGTGTGTGTGTGTGTGTGTGTGTCTTTGGTAACTTTACATGTCTGTCCTGAATTTATTGCCATGGCAGTGATTACAAATACAAATCATTATTACTGCTTAGTATGCCATTAATATTGGAGTTCTTAACCTGGGGTCCATGGTCAACCGAGTGGACTGACTGAGAGAAATTACAAACTGTGAACTTGGATGGGTAAAAATTACATCTCTATTTTTACTGATTCATTACGTTTCACTTGGACCTTAGCCAAAGGCCAAGAAACTATTTTATTACATTTCAAATTACATTTAGCATTTGCTTCAACTATGTAGGTAGGTAACAGCCATAGTAATACTGGCATACATGTGACACCAATATAAATCAGAAATTGTCTGATAATTACTTCATATAGAGGAAAACGCCTCTTCATATAATCACGTGTTTCTCATGGCTTTCAGATTATAGAGATTATTAAGGGAATAACCTCTAGCAAATCTTATTTAATGAATCAGTAAAGAAGTACATATGCTATATTGCATTTTTCTCATATTCTGATAAGTACTAATACATGTTTTTGTAAATTCAAAACATGCATTTATTTACTTATTAATTTAGAGAATTGGGTGTATAGATTGCTGACAGCATCAGTGGCACTGAAAACATTAGGCACTACTCCCACATTAATGAATGGATAGATAACATAATGTGGTTAGTTATAGATTTTAAGTTTCTTTCAGATAGTCTCCATTATAAACAACAGTGGTAAACATTTATTTATTTTTGCTTGTTTTCCTTAGGAGTGGAATTGCTGAATTAAAGGGTGTGTCTGGACTTGTAAAGAATTTTATTAATTCATTGTCATTACAATGTATTCTGACTAGTCATGATCTACAGTCAGATTTTGGCCTTTGCAAGTGACTGAATTTGTGATTTTGAAATTAGAGAAGTGTTTTGTAGGTAGAGTAAGAGACTTGACATTGTCTTTGGATAGTAAATCTTCACCTTAGAGAAGGGATCGGACATGTGTGTGTACTCTGTTTTTTATTCATAGTTAATGATGTGGAAAGGAAGAGATAAAGCGACATTAGAGACAGTATCTTCTTTCTAGTATCCAGTAAAATATGGAGTATATTCTGAGAACTCAGTATAGTATGAATTCTGGTCAACTTTAACTTGTATAAATGCGCTAATGTTCCAGAAAATTTGGTTATCAGTGATCCCTGTGTTTTTGTTGGAGGAGCAGCCACATTCTCTCTCTGAAGTCCAAAATCAAACCCATATAGACTAGGAAAGAGAGGGGAGCCTGAGCGGTGCTGGTAGACGTTTCAACTTGTCCTCCACACAGAATATTGGTCATTTTGCAGAAGTTGCCAGCCCTTATGCCTACCTGTGAAGCTGTGGGCTAGAGTCATACTAGGAACTGGATTTAGCTGTTTAGTCAGTGGGCTTTGTTCTGCTTTATTTCCTCTGGCTGGAGGGGTTGAGTCTTACTCCCACTGGAAGGGAATAGTTTATGTTATCTAATCAAGGTATTTGAGTCATTCTAAATTAAGAGTTCCATGTTCTATGTTTTTATACTCTTGCTAGGGGCATGTGTTCATTCCTAGCTTTCTCTAGTCAAAAAAAAAAAAAAGAAAACATTTTCTCCAAATCATTGTTCTGGGTGTCACTTTGTTCATGAATGTAGTTTAACTATTTTGCCCCATTTTAAAATAATTTAAAGATATTTGTGTACAATGATTAGGAATACTGAATGGTGAATCAGTAAATTCTTGGTCTGTTTCTTCAACAGTTAAAGATTTTGTCATTCCATTGAGTATGGCCCCCATTCCTGTCTACATCTAGTGATCTATCTTCAGCCAATATATTTACCTTCAGGCCAAGAGGATGGGTGAGAAGAACAGAGCCTCCTCTTTTCTGGATTCAGTTCCCAGAACTTGAAATACTGTGTCTGCTCATATCCCATGACTAGAATTGGTCACATGACCAAGCCAGCTGAAAGGGAGGCTGGGAAATGTGGTCTTTCATGTGAGAGCCATAGGCCCTGCTAAAGCATCATATGTTCAGTTATTAAGGAAGAAGGGGAGAATGGATATTATGCTCAGCTGGCAGTCTCTTTCTGAGACTAAGAAACAGGCACAATTAAAAGTATTGCAGATATAGAGTTGTTTTCATACCTAGTTCTGATATTATCAGATGGTGAATTTTTCCCAGTATTTCTAGCACTTATGCTGGCACATAGGTGGTGCCCATAAGTCTGTGTGTGAATGTTTGAGTTTATAATTCTGTTCTTGTAGAATATATTTATCTTCATTGTTTAGCTTTAATGTAATCTTGACAAGACTTGCTTGTTACCATTTTGCTTTAAATGGAGGTCTTAATCTCTCCCACCCTCATTCTGATTCATTTTCTCAGCAGATTTGAAAACACGATTTTTTCAAGGTACAAATTACAAATAGCAAAACTCTCAGTAACTGTTAATATTGGCCCAGAGCAGCTCCACTAATTTGTTGAAGCATTTTGGGTACAGTTTCATATAGAAAGCATCCAGAGCTGCTTGTGGCCCAAACAGTAAATAAACTCTCCATTGTGTGTGCCCTCTATTCCAATCGAGGCATTTAGATAATTTAAATACTGCTACCTTGCTTAGCTCTTTGCTGATTTTGATTATACAAGTGACAGGTGAATGGATTACTATATGAGATCCCACCTAAACCCTTCTTCCCCAAATACTTTTTAGCTTGAGAATGGTGTGTATATGTTACAAAGCAAAACTACTACATGTAGAATCCTAAGGAGATAGCTATTTGGAAATCATTGTATAGTTGGAATTATTTTTTTCCAAATAGCTGTTGCTACTTATAAAGTGATACTTATAATTCTTAGTTGGCTGAAGATCTTTAATGAACATCTGAGGTCTCAATATTTATTCAGTCATGTGAAAGAGACTAGATATATTTATTACTATTAAAATATCTGTAGTTTTTGGTTCTAATTTTGAAAGAAATGCCTGACCAAACAACAGTTATTACAACAACAAAAATCCAAATGAAAACAATAATTTAAGGAGGGTTAGAAGAGGTATTGATGGAATAAGAGAGACAGGAAACAGGTTTCATCTGCCCCTAAAAGTTTCTATAAATTAAAGCAAATGATTAAATTTGAAGCCCACTGAAACTGTAATAGACTTTGAATAAGCTAGTAGAATTGATTGAGGTGTGTTAGCTGCTAGCTGTCATATTAGTAGCGTTTTATTAATCCGCTGATAACGTAAAAGCACAACCTTTTATCTGTATAACTTTGTGCAAGGTGTTTTGTGGAGGTGAGGTAGGGCAAGATACAAAAATAGGATTCTAGTCCCTGATTCCTCATTTTACAGGGGAAAAATATATTCATTCAAGTAATGTTCTGTGTTAGTAACAGGCAGTGAGGGGGCAAATACCAACTGAATAGGACAGATATGTTTGTGACATTGAAGAACACATTAGGACTATAGAAGTCTTGATTGGCGTCTTGGATGTTGGAAAGAGTTGCAGTAGGACCAGGCAGAAGAAGAGTGTCTCTTAACAGAGGCAGCAGCATGAGGCACTTCAGGGAATGGGGCATGATTGGAATGTGCTTATAGGAGAATCAGAAACCAGCTGAGCAGTTATCAAGCTGATAAAATTAATGGAAAGGCTAGCTTGTGTTTTTTTTCCCTTTGCTTTCTTTTTGGTGTGAATTGCAGTCTGTCAGTCCATGACCCTGGTGGTTATAGTTTTGGGGTAGCAAATTCTGGATGCTTTCCTTATTATTATTTGGGTCTTGACTTGTTAAGTTTCTTTTATGGTGCTTTTTTGCATGCCCTTTCTCCTTTAAGCCTCTCTTTCACAGCTGTGTGGATGCTTAGGTAAAAAACTAATCACTCCAGAAAAATCACTCATGGGGTTGTTGTATTGGCTGGTAAATAACACTCAGTAGTGAATATCTGTCAAACAGAGTATCTCAGAAGTTTTTCAGTATAGTCTTTAGTAATATGAGCTGTGTGCCTTGATTATATTTCTAAATTAATATGGTAAGTTTAGCTTACTTTTAATAAACTTCACTTAATGTTTGCATTGTGACTGATTTGAAATATATAAGGAAATCATCTAATAGTATAAGAACAAATATGGCAGAAAGTTTCCGTCTTTAGTTCTGCTAGCTTAAAAATATCCATAGTAAGTGAGCATCTCTGTTCAGACTGACAATTAACTTTCATTTTTCCTGCTTTTAGTTATAATTTAAGTCCTAACTCTTTCTGGAAAGTTGGTAGTAAATATTTGAATGGGAAGAAATATTAAATGAATATATACATTAGTCTTACAAGGAAGGCTTACAAAATGTGGATGCTTATAAAGTACAAAAAAGTAATTGGTGTGGAAATTTTGTAGTTTGATGCTTGAACTGTGGAACAGTTGCTCTTACAAAATTGAGAACTGCAGACTAAAATTAACTGTTATTAATTTCATTGAATAGAAATATGTTCCATTTACTGTACAATCTGGAGCCAGGCTTGAATGAGTTTAAATAGATGAAATCTAAATTATACTGACAGTCCATTAAACAGTAACAGAAAACCCGTAAAAAAAAAAATGGATTCACAATGATACCAGTTTATAATAAAATCATTTGCCAAATAAGAATTATAGCCAGGCATTGTGAATTCTCCTGTGTATTTCCAGCGAGTGCTGCAAATTGGTTGAACCATTTATTGTGAAGCTGGGGCTCGCGGTACATTGTTTTCTGAAAAGGAGCAAGCAGTGTTGCCTGAAATCTGCTCTGCAGGACTTGACACAGAAGATCAGACGAGCAATTTGTCTGTTGTCAGCCATATGAGGAAAGAAGAATCTGCACCCCAGCCTACCTGTCCCTGGTGATTTTCCTTTTCTGAATACTGGGCATAGTGTTCCTAGAAGTGTTTGAATTCTCTCCACATTGATTTCCTAAATGGACATATTTCAGTCATGTTACGGTTGTAATCTTTGTGTTAAGGACCTGTTGATATTTCCATTAGCAACCATCCTCTACTTAACAGGGATTTTATAGCATAATTTATTTATTTTTTTGATAAGATTCACTGAATTGAGGGTTGGGTTGTTACCTGCCTTCTCAAGCATTACAAAGGTGGGTACAGTGGGGCCACAGGAGTGAGGGGCTCTCAGTTCCCTTCCTGTGTGTTTCTGGTGCCCTAAGACACTTTGCTTCATAGAGCAGGTGCCTGTCGCTGATTTTTAAAATATTCTCTGTGCCCTTCAATTCCCTGTGTTTTCTTATGACACATGAGCTCTTTACAAACATGGGTTAGAAATATAAGAGAGATCTACATCACTTAATGGACTTTGGATGTTAAGCTGGTTAGAATCCTTTTTCATAATAGGAATTCAGTATAGGTTACAGGGAGAGTTTTTAAAGGAACATTTTCAGAATAAAATGCAATGAGAGGATAGCACAAGTGTTAGACCATGGCTAACATTTAGCTATCAGCATAACTAACAAGATTTCTGCTGCTGGCAGATGATCTTGCTTTTTCATGTTTCACAGAGTTTTTAAGTCCATGTACAATATGATTGATTTGGGAGGGGGGGGTTTGCTCTGGAGTATTTCTTCCATAATACTGGCATCACATTCTAAAGTTAGAAAGATAGTCTGGGATCAGTCTTTAAGCTTTTGACGTATTGGAAGATTTTCTAACTCCTAGAGGAGAAAGGGAAAATGTGGGGAAATTAAAACAAAATCCCTTTGTTTGTTATGACCTGTCACCCCCCCCCCCCACGGTTTTTCTCATAATTTAATTATCTGTTAGCATATAGTGTTTTTAGACAAAAGCTGGTGTGAGCTATGCAGTATTAGTAAGGAATCTGTAGACATTGGAATATATGGAGTTGAATTTCCATGCATTTTAAAAAGGAAGGAGCCAAGGATATGTGTTATCTGAGATCTCTTTTCCACTGAGCTTAGAATCTTTAAGAAGATGTTACTAGCCAATTTTGGTGGCTGTTTTCAGGGTCAGAACACACACGATAAGGGCAAGGAGGTTTTACTTGCTGAATTGCTGTTTTCTTAATTTTTGTTTCCTTTTCTCTTTTAAGTTCTCTATTATTCCTAGACAATGCAACTATGCCTTCCCCACAAAAGAATCGAGCAGAAAACTAAAAGTGGGCTCTCCTGAAATTGAGCTATTTATTTTTTTCTTTCTTTTCCCCATGATTAACTGTGTGTATGTGTATGTGACAGACAGAGAGAGGGACAGAGAAAGGGACAGATAGGAAGGGAGAGAGATGAGAAGAAGCATCAATTCTTCTCTGTGGCTCCTTAGTCTCCTTTAATTGTTCACTGATTGCTTTCTCATATGTACCTTGACGGGGGGGGGGGGGGGACGGGACTACAGTAGAGCGAGTGACCCCTTGCTTGAGCCAGCAACTTTGAGCTTCAAGCCAGTGACCATGGGGTCATGTCTGTGATCCCACGCTCAAGCCAGGGACCCCGCACTCCAGCTGGTGAACATCCGCTCAAGCCGGTGACCTTGGGGTTTTGAACCTGGGTCCTTCATATCCCAGTCTGACACTCTATCTACTGCACCACTGCCTGGTCGGGCATCTGGTGTTTTCATTTAAAATTTTTTAAAATTTGATTTATTAGGTTTATTTTTTTAAATTGAATAATTCAGGGTGAGTTATTTCTTAAAGAAATATTTATTAGAAAACAGCATTCTTTATGTTTGTATTGATAGGACATAGCAACTTTTTTGCTAGGATCTTGTATAACTTCTTTCTGATTTTATGTTTTGGTTCAGTTAATTTATTCCATATATTTTTGAGTGGCTACTATGTAGAATGTAGCATATTTATTGTTTACCAAGGTGAGGAGTGGTGATAGGTTTGAGATGCTTTGACTGTTGTACAGATGGGGGAACTAGAGATGAGAACCATGTTAGAGTCATGCAGCGTATGTGGACTGGACTTTGGGTGTCAGGATGCAGTGTTTTTTCTAACGTGCACATACATTCATACACTCCCTTTTTGTATGTTGGAAATTGGAAACATCCAGTGTAACTAAGTGAGATACCTGTGCAGTTTCTATTCTGCAATATTAGACCAGCCTGCTGTTACCTCATTGAATGGTTCAGAGTCCAGGGTGGAGGGAGGTGTCCTTGTAAGAGAAATGGAAAGCGGAAGAGTAGAGGAGTCCTGAGGGTCAACCCTCTGTGTCCACTGCTGTGTCACCTAGCTGGCTCTATGCAAAATTTGTGAGAAACTCTTTGTTCATACATGCTCTTTACTAGTAGTTCAGGTTTTCTGTTGGGAATTGTATCCGAGTATCAGAGTGGCACTGCCATGCTTTGCAAAGGGATGTGATGGTATTTCAAAGGGGAACAGGCAGAAAGGTATGAATCGGGAGGGAAATTCTTTAAGGGGCAGCACGGTGGCTGTGCATTGCTTGACTGCAGCTTTAGCGCTGGCTTCCAGCACTGCTTTGCTCAATTAGCGGGTGCAGTGAGTGTCCACTGTGCTCTGTGAGGGGCTGTCAGGGAAGACGCTGACAGGTTCTTTGTGTTTCAGGATGACAAACTGCCTGATTCTTCAGGCTCTGGTTTTTGCCAGAAGACTCTGCTCTTGCTCTATTTCAGTGATTTTCAGCCTTTTTCATCTCATGGCACACATAAACTAATTACTAAAATTCTGCGGCACACCAAAAATATATATTTATTGCTGATCTGAAAAAAACATAATTTTGATTCATTTACACTGGATTGCTAATGTTGTATTGACTGTTGTCAATTTTTTTTAAAATTAGATAGTCTAAGGGAAAGAGGTCAGTGCCCCTGACTCAATAGCCAGGTATTGCATGTTTTAAAAATTCTTGCGGCACATTGGCTGAAAATCACTGCTCCATTTACACATATGCTGATTTGCTGAGCGTTGAGAAAGCAGAGAGGGCTTTCTTTGCCTTGAGAATCCGCCTTCACATTTTGGACGACTTCCTTCCCCAGCTTAGCACGTGCTCTGTTGTTTGCAGATGGCACAGTGTTTTCTTGGACGTAAAGCTGTGTTGAGGTTGTGAGAAACAGCCAGAAACGCTCCTGTTCAGTGTCATTGCCCAAATCATGGATCTAGGACTCGAGGGCACTTAATCATGGGATTCATTCCCAGGCCGAGGCCAGGTGTTAGAGAGTGAGTCTTAACCTGGGCCCATTTCCAAATATCCTATAGAGAAGAAATTAGTTACTATGTGTTGTTTGGCATAATTGATATCGATGATAATAGCCTCTCTTATTTTTCTGGCCTGTTTCAGACTTGCTGATTTTAAGATCAAATAGATATGTATATGTTTATGTAGATATACTTGCCCTGCAGCAGCCATTTGCTCAGGCTGGTAAATACGCCTTTTGCCTGGGTAATTTTGAAAATGTGCATTATACACTTAATGGATCACATCAGCTTTGCTCAGTTCTTACAGGACTGCTAGCTTTCTGATTTAAAAAACAAAAAATGTTCTTTTTCTTAAAAAAAAGGTGTCTGCAGTGCTTGTGTTGGTCAGGGGGGTTTTGAGGTTGAGTCTTATTGATGCAGCTGCCTGAATGAAACCAGCCTCAGACAGCCCAGGCACTCAAGAATGGCTTGAAAATTCTTGGCCAGTCATTTTGGCTCTAAGAGGTTACTGAGCGTATATTCCAACTGAGATTTTAACATTGCTCTTGACGTAGGGTCTCATCTTTCCCTTTGCAAATAAACCACTTTATTTTGGAACTAACTATAGATATCTATATGAAATTATTTCCTTAAGTAGCTGCTTAGTTAGTGGGATGAGGGGAATATTTCTTAGGAATGTTTGGCCTTATTTAACATTGTTTAGAAAATCGTTAGGAATAATAAGTAGATTTATGTGTGTGTATGTATGACTTAAATTTCAAATAATTTCTTAGGATATATTCTCTTTTGGTTGGATCACACTAATTTTTATGGGTTATAAAGAAAAGCTTGATTAAAATAATTTTTCATAGTTTTATATTTAAAATGAATTATAAAAGTCAGATCAGAACAATGTATTTTTCCATTTCTGTGGCAAATTTGACATGTGAAAATTTTTAGTTTATATTACCCCTCATCTTAGCTGCTCTTTTTTATTATTTGTGCAAAACAAACTTGAAGTTTTGTCACTTAATTTTAAAGTGAGCTCATCTGACTTTTTCATGTATAAGTTTCAGAATAATTAGTTAGAGATTACTTGATCCAGTAAACTGTTTTACAGATTACTAGCCTTATGCATTGACATCTCATGTAAATTTATAACTTTGGATCAATTTGGGTTGCCATGGTAACTTTAAGCAGAAAGAGGTGACTTTATCTAGTAGTACGGCATTAGTAAGTAAATGTATTAATTCCATGTGTCAGATTTGGGAATCTGTCTCAGTTTGCCTTACCCCTCATGGTGGTGTTTCTCAAGTCAGGCGTGCGAGGCGGCTTCCAATAAGATTACACTTCCAAGAAGTGTTGAGACACAAAGGGATATCATCTTTGTCTATCCTTTGTTGACAAAGTGGTTGTCCCTGACATAGCAGCTGGTTCCTTTCTTCTTCTCTATACCAGAGTTACATCTGGGTATATTTACAGATAATCATTTTGCTAAATGCAACTTTGCAGTGAGAAATGAAAGACTATGGATTCTCTCTTTTTCCCGGAAAGCATTTTTATATACAAGTTAATAGCTGCTTTATGTCTCAGAGTAAGAGGGTTTATAGTAATAATGATTCTGTTGATTGTAAAAAGTATATATAGCTTTTCTTTATGTAAATAGAACAAAATTGCACATAGTTTTTATTATTGAAGCACCTGTCATTCAATTTTGTCTGGTTTCACCAACATGAATGCTAGACATCAGTTTTTGGTGAGTGCAGAGAATACTGAAGTGGGTATGTTTCTCTGAACTCAGAAGCTCAAAAATAGTCATGTGGACAGTGCAGACCATCTGACTGCCAACTAACTGAAAGAACAGGAATGTAAATTTTCAATTTTATGTAAAAGGAAAGAGATGTTGTTGCCATTCTTTTACAGAGGAGCCATGAGAATTTGCTGCTGGAGGTAACTCACAAGGTCAAAAGTGCTGGTAGAATGAAGGAGTAAGGAGGGTTTGGCAGGGATGCAGGTAGAGGTGTTAGTATTTCTTTTGGAGAATGCAGCCTAGGGGAGGATGAGATGTGGTATTGGGACCAGACCACTGAGTAAAACAATTTTTTTGTCACATGGGGCTTTAACAATGTGTAAGTCATTAGTTAAGGAAGTGACCTATTAATTTTGAAGCAAGTGAATAGTAGCTAGATATGACAGTATTATGTCTGAGATAGGAAGAAGAGGACATACAGATTGTCTTTGTGTTTAGGTTGAGTGATATGAGTACATAATTGATATCTAGAGATTTGAAATACTGGTAGTTGGGAACAGTAGGGATTAGAACACAGAAATTGAGACGTTTGAGTTGTCCCCAAATTGTGCAAATTGGTGCTTTAGTTTTTACATAGGAATGGATTTTATTCTGTTTTTACTTGAACACCAAATTAGGCCAACGAAGAGAGATACCTTCCATAGTGGGAAGAGTTCTCTTGTTTGTTTCTTAAGACGATTAGGATGTGAAATGAATGTTGGCTGAATGTTGAACAGAGTTATTGAGTGTTCTAGATTCTGGAGCAAGATAGAAAGCTTAGTTAACAGTTCATTCTTGAGCTGCTGTTTTACATGGATACAGGGATCGAATCTCTGTTGTTGAGTCTATGCCTGGATAGAGAAATCAGATGGGAAATTCTGGATGCCCAGATGATTTCTTCTTTTCTGGAAGGACTTTGGGCTATACAAATTCTGAAGTCTTTTAGAAAGGTTTTTGGAAAGAAGTGTCCTTTTAGTGAGGATTTTTAAAATGAGCTGCCACAAGTGCTAGTGGGCCTTCTAGCACTTGTGGTAGGACTGGACTGTCACTCCACGGATGGCTCCAAATCTCTGCTCCTTGATCCTTCTTGGCTCTAGACCGTGTATGAAACAAGGCCCGAGAGGAACCTGCCTGAGGGAGTGCCCACGCATCTACTTCTTGGCCATATTTGTTCCGAAGGGTCGTGGGCAAAGATAAAGCAGAGGACGTTTTAAATGTGGGCCTGATGGTCACTCTCTAGAGTGCACATGCTTTTACTTCTTAGTAAATAATACATGACTGTCTAGTCCTGAACTTGAGACTTGTTTGGAGGTTCTAGCAGGGGAGCGCAGCTACTCGTATACCCTTGACCGAAGAACGGTCCTCTCCTCTAGCGGGGAAGGTTGTCCTCTTCGACCGAGCGCGCAGCTTCGGGAGGGACGCACATGGAGCGGTGAGGGAGGAAAGGGGACACCCACCTAGCCAGCCAGATCAGCTGAATCAACCCTGGCGATCAATGAGGTGACAGATGTCGCAGCCAGATCGCCCTCACATCCTTGTCCTTTACTTTATAATGATATTTTGGGTTATAATGTGGAGAGTTTTTGTATTTCTCTATAACCACTGCTTCCCTTAAAATAATTTTTTAAATGTATCTTAACCTGCCATTTTAAAAAGCAACCTTTTTGACTCCAGGAGTTGAGAGCACAGCACATAAATAGGCGCTGCCATGTCTGATGTAAGTTAAGAAAGTGTTCTTCCCAGAGGAGGATAGTTTGCTTTACTTCATTCCGTCTCTCATTGGCTGCCGTGGTTCTCTCTGTAGTTAGAAAATAAAATGTGTTTATCTTAAAATTTATGATGTTACTTACAAGAGATTACTTTTCTCTCTTGTTCGTGGTTTAGGTGAAAAGATCATTGTAATGGCTTGTTCAAGCCAGTCTTCTTTACATTTCACTTTTTTCCTCACAAAATAGTGGTTGAGAATCCAGCAGCACTTGGCAGATTGTTTCTCTTTGTGAAGACACGGGAGCACTATTTGAATAAGATATTGAGGTTTTTGTCTTGGTTTCTAAATTGAGCAAGTACCTTCATCTGAATATGGATAATCCCATGGGATTTCCTCTTCCCCCTTCAGGGACCCCGAAAACAATAATTGAGTCTTGATCAGGTTCTTTAAATTAACAGAAAAGTGGTCAAAAAGAACCCAAGTGCTATTTCTCTTTAGGTTAAAATTACTTGTAATTTAATACCATGTTTGAGAAAATTTTTTTCTCTAAAATGTATGTGCTTTGTCATGTATTTATGTAGTAGCTTTATAGGCCCTGTCTTTGTTCCCTTAAAGGTAAATGCCATTGTTTTAAAATTTCTTTTTCTTTTAAAGACTGTGTGTATATCGAGAGTCGGAGGCCAAACACACCGTATTTCATCTGTAGCATTCAAGACTTCAAACTGGTAAGCATTTTTTACTGTGCTGTTGGTCCTGCTCTGGACCTTCTCTCTCTCCAGTTCCAGTGGCTCTCTTGATTGCTTGTCCATCGTGTTGAGCTGATGGCCAGTTTCCTTCTGAGTGCGCACTGCCTGGTGTCCGTGGCATCATGCAAGGCAGCCACCGGTTTTAGCCTTTCCGTTTTGTAATACTTAGAGTTACGAAGCTCATCCTGTAAATTGTGTGTGTGGACTTTTCTGGCTCTCATAGCTATTTGGACAACAATTTCAGAGGTTCTGTTTCTTCTCAGCCACTGTGAAGAGTCTGAAGAAAAGTAAATTTGGCATGTGATAAGTTGAAAAAAAAAAGTAAATGGGTCAGAGACTAGTTTCGGTGGTGACTGTAATTAATTTACTTAGATATTTTAGTGAGTATGGAATATATCTTGAACCTTGTTTTGGGGACTCCCACAGTGGAGGTTGGGAGAAGGGAGTCTGGCTTAGGGATGGTGTAGCTGTAGTACTTTCTCATTAAAACCTCTCCCCAAGTCTGTAGTATTGATGTTCAATTTGATTTCTTGGTTCCCACATTAGTTAATTACAAAATTGCATGTCATTTCTTTTTCTTTCTTAAAAGAATTATTGCATAAGTAATACATGTTTACTATTTTAAAAGAAAGTCAAATGTGCCATTTACTTCATGGTTTATTCTTGATAAGGTTTTAACTACCCTGGTTTTTCTACAAGGTGGCCTTTCAGTTTAATCTTGTAAAAATCAAATGCCTTTAATTAAGATTTTGTGTCAACATACAGTTTCATTGTTATTAGAGATCTTTGCTGTTTATTATATGTTTTCTTCCAAAGATTTTTTACAGATGCTGCATTGACATCTGAAAATCTGGGCGGTAGCCTTGTTTCCCGAAGAGTTTCCCTTTGCTAGTGGCTGCTGCTTTTGCTCTCTGCTCTTTTCCTCGTCACTGTCTTTGTGCGGATTTTTATCAAATGTAATACCAATGCAGTATGGAAAAGATACAGCTGTGAAATAAAATTGCAGATATTTTTATTTTACTTATTAGACTGAGACCCTTTTGTACAATTTTTGCACATTAGCGGGTGCCTTCATGTTTGAACAGGGCTGCTTATGAAATGCTGAGTATGATGTGATAGTTGCTGTTTGGAGCAGAGGTTCCTGCTGAGTTACAGTAATTGCTTAGGGTATTAACAGCAATAAAAGCTGAAGCTTCTGTTGTCAGTATTGGTCTAGCACAACACATTAAAGCTTTCTGCAAAAACAGTGTGGGAGGTAGGGTGCAGTGTGTTTAGATATTCTTAAATCTCACATAGCTATGTCTTATGTTTTTGTTTGAGTTTTGTATTCAGCACATATCATAGTTGTATAAGAATAACGGAGATAATGTAATATTTGCTACTGGAAGGAATGTAGTTATTGTCTAGATACTCACGTTCTTCTTTTCTTGTTCTTAATACTATTTACAAAAAGGTAACCTAATAGATGAGAATGGTCATAGGTTTTTTTCCCCTTCAGCTTTCCCATGCTGTAAGGGGAAAAGATGAACAGAAGGAAATATGCTTTATTTTCTCTCTGCAAGATTTTTAAATAAGAAGAAATTGGAGTTGCTTTTCCCACAGGAAGTACCATGCATGGAAAGTGGAGTGATGGCAGACAAAACCCTGGTGGCTTTGAAATGTTGATTAATTATACATTTTATCTTTTTAGCTTTATTTGGTTTGGGTTGTAACAGGGATGTATTTCTTTGTTTATACCGTTAGTTAAAATGAATCCTTTTATCATGTTGAGTTTGTGAGTGTAGGTGTATTTTGGGACTGTAAATGGAACTGGATGAATGAATGCCCTTTAGATGGTATATTAGCTAAGAGCACAGTGAGAGGTAAGGAACTAGAAGTGAACATAAGGAAACAACTACCACCGGTCATTGGCACAATGCCAGCGTTGACTGAGGCTGCTGGGTAACACGATCTGGTTCAGTGTGAGATAAGAAGGGTCTTGGGATTTTACATGGGGATCTAGTTGTCTTCCTGTAGAATCTGAGTCCATGATGTGAACGTGGCTGCTTCTGCTGACCAGGTTTACATCCGTTGTCGTGGCAAACCATTAAACAGTGTCTCCTTTCACTCTCAGAGGTTGTCCTTATTTGGGTGATAGGTTATGTGGCAGTGGGATCCATGGCTTGCTTTTTATTAACATTTAACCATCAAAACTTATGAGGCCTCTCTGCCCTACATTGGTAGATATATTTAAAGCCCCAAACTTTCACAGGGGTAGGTGAAAGCTATGCTGGTACAAAAAAAGAGAAAAAAAAATAAGTTCCTAACAGAACTGAAGATTTTGGAAGTAGCATTTTCAAGGGAAGGGAATTATGTGTTCTATTAGTAAGCTTTCATTCTCTTAAGAAGTGTTCATTAGATCGGGTTTCTTTATAAACTGGCAGACCTGGGTGTGTTTGACTGCAGTGACAGAGTATCTCTGTCACATGTCAAGAGTAGGAGAGGTAAGGTTGAATTTTGGATAGTGTATGCATAGAAACAGGAAGAAAGAGGAATCATCAATTAAATAAGGCTGCTTTGCACCTTAGGCTTCTGAACTAAATAAATATTAAAGCAGTTGGCAAAATCTTGAGCTCTTTGAAAGAACAGTAATGTGGAATGGCAATCTATGATCTTTGTGGCCTGGCTTGAAAAGATGACGTGAGAGCCTGAGTAGTTTATGGGGGCGGAGGGTGCTGGTAGGACGAGTCAAGAATTGTCTCAACACGGAGAGGGCTGGGGCAGGCATAAACAGGTCCTGGGCATGCTGATGCTGACATGGTTGGGCAGGATGCCAGGAAGGCAGAGGTATGGAGCAACTGCAGGGCCAAAGAGGGAGAGCCCACGCGCCCTTGAGCTCTCCTGATACTGCTTCCCGTTGGAGTCTGCCTTTATCCTTGTTTTTCCCTCTCAGTGAAGGTGTCTTGGACAGCTTGAGCTGCTCTCCAGTCATTGTCACTGCGAGAGCCTCACATAACACTGTCAACCCTTTGTTCTGCTGCACTCCCATAGTTTGTCTGGGTCACTGTGTCACTTGGTTTCTTTGCAAATTTTGTTCCTGAACAAGTTAGTATCACCAAGGAGTATTATATATCCCAGAGTACGATTAATGATGTTTCTCATTGTACCAGGGCCTTTGACAGGCATTTACTGAAAACTTACAGTGTGTTCCTTGCTGAGCACAGCACCACGATGGGGACAGAAGAATGTGGGATCTAGCCCTTCCCTCAGTAATTATAGGTTCTAAGGACAGACAACTGTGGCATTTTTGGAAATCGGTCCCCTTTGGAGAACATTGAATAGGATTGATATGGAGGAAACCATTCACTTTTTGTCCCCAAAGAAAAATTTCTTTCTTGCTTTTACTAAAAACCAACAAGATTCCATTTGTATAGAAATCCAAGCCTTAAGTATAATGAGTTATTTTGCTGTCTAGAAATAATCATGGACTCTGAGATGCTCAACAAGAAAGTCATTGAAATTAGTAGTTTCCATTCAGTAAAACACCAAGGAGTTCTTGGTCTGGGTCTAACAGTAGTAGCTCTTACCTAATTCTTCATTCACAGGTAAGTAATTAAAGCTGTTCCTTTAGTATTCTACATGGGGACTCTGTAGATTCTTAATGAATTTCTGTTGTTCATATGGTAGAAAACGTATGCTTTTGGTTTTTTAGAGCTGCATAATTATCTGTTCAGTTATATGAAATGAATTTTCAGGTAGGATATGTAATTACAAATATAATTTTTAGCAAATAACATTGATTACATTTCAGCTCTTATTTGGTTAATTAAACTGGGAAAGTTATTAAAATTATACCTGGTTTAGACATTCCTTCGAGTCAGAGCTATGTCATTAGGGATATTAATGATATTTCCAGTAGACTGTTTAGGGCTCAGTGTGTTGTTAGGGCTCTGCACGGATGAGTGTGCCATTGAATCATTCATGTCCCTAGCAGCATACATACTAAAGACTGGTAGTGAATGCAGGACAGCTCAATCCTTAGTTTGCCACTATTTATCTTGGAGAAGGCACATCTCCATTACTGCTGTGAATGTGGAAGCCAAATTATTCAAGGTGTCATACTGTCTCCCTCTTTCATTGCCAAATGGAACAGCTGGGGAAGGAGCTTTTGGAATTTCTTTCTGATTCCTGGTTTGTACCCTTAACCCTACCCCGAGAGCTGATCACAACCAAGAGGAACTGCGGAGAACCTAGTTTCAACTTAGGCTCTGTTTACCATTGAAATCACCCTTTACATCAAGTTGAGTTTCTCAGAAGTGAATTAAAAGTAAGAAGCTGCTATTCCTCCTTTAAAATGAAAACTCATTGAGGATAAGTAATTATATTTTCTCATTTCTTGTTAGAGACTTTTACATAGATAATGCTGGGAGGTGGAAGAGACTCCTGACATGCACTTTGTGCACACATACATGTGTGCACACAGTGAGTTAACTATCATTTATGCATTGTACACCATTTTAATATTAGGTAAATCTTGTATTAAAAACTGTTCTGGAGGTGGAGCAGGATGTCCACATTAATTGACCATCAGGATTTTCTGGGACTGAAGTGAGGGGTAGAGTTCATGTGTAGTTTGTTTGGTCAGTTGCTCTGTTTTATGACCTTGGGCAAGACACTTAACTCTCCTGACCTTGCTTTATTTATCTGTGAAGTTGGGTAACAAAACACCCACTTTGCAGGTAGATTGTTTTTAGATTAAAAGATCAAGTTTTTGAAGTGGGTAGCACAGTGTCTGGGCCATGGAATGCCAGTGATCATGATGTTGATGTGCAGTTGGGGCTTTAGGTTTAAGCCTTGTGAGGGAGACACCACACCAGTTTTATTCATTGATGTACACCGAACACTCACCACATGGCCTGGCCCACAGAAGGTTCACAGATAGTTATTGACTATTGAATAAAGTTACATTTCAATGGAAAGAATTCTAGAAACTTTAGTAATAGTTTGATACATTGCTTGCATTAGCTACAGATTAACCTTTTTGTTTATTAAACAAGCCAAAGAGATCTGCTTCTTTATCTTTTGTTAACTTTGCAATATGGAATAGTTTATACAGTTAAATAATAAAACTATTCATGAATACTTTAAAACTCAGTTTCTTATTTTCTTCAGGAAGTTTACATAAGTGTAGCCAAAGCCATAACATGCTTTAGGCATTGTTAAAGTGTTTTGAGATTTCTATAATACTTTTAGCAAAGACAAATGAGGGCTTAGTTTGTATGTAAACCTCCCAGAGCAGGCCAGCTGGTCTGGGAAGGGCCTTCCAGTGTGATGACGGGTTTCTGGGTGAAGCAGCGCTTGTCTGTCTGCTTTGTTTCTCATAGTCCCTTCAGTTAGGCCTGCAGAATTGAGGATTTCATTGTACAGTTCCTTTGCTTCTTTCTACCCTACTGACTCATTCCCTTTGAAAAGGTCAGTACCACCCAGTTACAGTTTTGTTACTTGGGTGAGGTTTTGGATAAGGAAGTGTGAAAACCATGAAGTTTGTTATCAAGTGTTTGTGATTTATAGAGTGAAGAAATCAGTATTAAAGAGATTGATGAATGGGGTGAGGAGCTGAGACAGCTCTTTAAAGGGAGTTGTTCCTTTCCAATAGGTCGGTTCTCGCCTGTCAGGAGTGAGCGCACTAGTGTGGCAGTAGTCTTTCCTCTGCAGTGATCCCTCAGTCAGGAAATGTGTGTTACTGACCTGGTGCTAGGGGATTCTTCCGGAGGGCCGCTACTTTTCCTCTCCTTCTTTGTTTAAAATAAAGGCCAGGGTTGTTTAGTTATTATCCATAAACACTGTAATAAACTACAGTGGGCTGTTGGGTTTACTTGATACCATGTTGGGAGTAAGCCACCAATAATAAATACTGCATCCTCAATCTTGCTGATGGGATCTGTGAATTTAAAGGAAAGGACGTATAACAAAACCAGTTTTACCACAGACTAATTTATAGAAACGAGAGTTTAGTTCCTGAGGCAACTCATCGACCTTATAATGAAAGAATGATGGTATTTGAAGACCTGCTGAATATGTTGGAGGACTGAGTGTCCCTTTCACATGTAAATGTGAATTTATATTTAATCTTCTAAGAGGCAAGAGTAAGACGAAATCTCTTAGCCCTGAGTTTGATGGACATAGTCAGATGAGGTGATGTCAGATCTCTCCCACAAACCAATTTCCTCCAATTCTGGAGCAGTCATGTTGAAAGTTATTTTGAATCACCACAACCATTTTGCATGATCTGAATGTCAACTTATAAGCGGAGGGGGTGGTATTCACAGAACTGAGACTCGGAACAAGGCCTTGGGAATCGGCGATCTCGGAGCACCTTCTTGGCCCTACGTATTCAGCTTCTCAGTGGGCCATTGTCAGTCATGACTGACAGTCATCCTAGACCACGTGGGATTTAAAGTCTCATGATTCATGCTTACTGCGAAGTTGGTACTTCATTTTGTCCTAATTTATTTGGATTTTAGGATTCTAAGAAAATCACTGAAAATGTTTTACTTAATTATATTTATTTTCATAAAATACTTATCTCTAAAGTGTTATTTACTACATCTATTTTCTATATATAAATTTTTTTCAGTGCAGGAAACTAGGTATTTTAAATTTTTAAAAAAGCTTAAGAAAGTTTGAGATAGTTCAATATTTGCAGAGAGTGGCTGTGCAGGAATATTTGTAAAGTCTTGTCATTCAAACTCAGTTCCTCACAACTGGAAGTTTATAATTTGTGGGTGGATGTGGATGTTTGTGTTGAGAACCTGCTCAAAATAGTCCAAGAAAGCTCATTAGAAGAACTGAAATAAAACTAGGGAAACTAAGGATACTTATGTCAATGTTTTATGACTCATAAATAAGAATAATATGATTTGAAATTATGCCTTTTTTAATGTTTAAAATGTTTTAATAATTACTTGAACTCTTGCATTTAAAAAATAATGCCAAGGTGCTTAGAAATGCTCTACTAGGTGTCTTTGTTTAAAACCCTTGATTTGAACGAATAAGAATTTGAGTGGTCTGCTAATTGAATTCCTAATGCAAGAGATTAAGCAGAAAATTATTTCTATTTGATGTTTATGATAAAAAAGTATTGAGTATACTGTACATTCTTGTGCACAATTGAATCTTTGGGACTTGCAGCGTTGGTGTGGGGAGTAGAGAGGTGTGTGGGTGGAGGTAGGAACTGCTACTACTAATGCTTGATTTCATCATATGTCGCTTGATTTCATAATGTGTCGCTCCTGAGGGCGTGGGGCTCAGAGGCTGACTGCCCGGAAAGCGTGGAGCCAGGATGTGCTGTGGAGGGCGATCTGTGGAGAAAGAAAAGAAAACCACCGTGATTAAGGACATTCACAATATCAACTTATTTTCTTGGGATTTGTATTTTTTGTTTGTTTTAAAAGTACATAGAGCATGTTAAATCTTGAATTACAGAAAGTTATTAGAGAGTGATTCTTTGCTTTTCAAAAGGAGTTACATGACAGGGCTCCCTAAAAATGGTTTAATATTAAAAAGTTCACTTATCTGTAATTTTTAAACAACTTGAAGATGAGAGATCTTCTGGTTTGAATTTTATGGGATTTTTAGTCCATTTAAAACCTCATGAAATTGAATTGGTTAGTTTTTTTTGGAAATGTTATACTAGAATGTTTGAAAGGGATCATATTCAAACTATTATCAGAGGTATCTTTTTTGATACTTAAAAGTTTGTGCTGGCTTTCAGAAGTTGCTGTCTAATCTTTTGCTGGTTTAAAATTTTTTAAAACTTTCTTTAAAAGAAAAAGTGATACATAACAAGCTGCTGTTGCCTTTAAAAGAAATGTCTTTTGTGAACTTTATGCTCTTTGCCTGTTTTGTTATATTTAACCTTTTGGGCACTGGGGAAAAAAAAAACTCATTTGAATGGTGTCTTTTTTCTCTCTGGTATTAAGCCTTTGTCTTTTACCTTGCCTTTAGTTTTACAAAATTAAACCAGGACTTTGAGAAAATGGTAGGATCTTTCTTTGACACCTCTACTGCCTTGACTGTTTCCTTATTATGTCTTACAGCTCTCTCCTGTCTTTAGAAATGCTTCTGAAAGCTCACTGCGCCCACCTGTGCTTCTCTTACAGTTGTGTTTCTCTGTCACCACAGAGATTTCTATTTTATTATAAGCAAAGCATGCCAGTGTCACTGTGCTTTGGCACTTTGTCATTTAACTTGGTTATTTTGAGGGGCACGCACCATACTGCTTTGTGACAAGATCCTAATTAAAGTCTAAAGCTAGAATGTGTTTGTTCGCGCTGAGCTAAGGAAACAGTTTTGATTGATGCAGAGAGGTGAACTTCAGTGGTAGAACAAACGTGGAGATTTCAGAGGCTGCCTGCTAAAGGGTTTGTGCAGATACTTGCTTGTGTGCTGAGTGCCCCTAGTAACCAGGGTACGAGGGGACATTGGGCATGTTAACTTAAAACTGTTTTCTTTTTTAGGTCCACAACTCCCAGGCCTGTTGCAGATCTCCACCTCCCGCTCTGTGTGACCCCCCAGCATGCTCTCTGCCGGTGGCGCCCCAGCCACCGCAGCATCTTTCTGAAGCCGGGAGAGGGCCTGTAGGGGTAAGGAGAACCCCGTTTTCAAAAGCTGTCAATATTTGATATCCCGCAGGGTATAAAATCGGAACATTGCCTCCCTCCCCAGAGCCCCTTTCAAAACGTGCTGTATTGTATGTGTTTTAAAGGAGTACCAAGTACATGCACAGAGGAAGCACAATACGGGACTTGCCTTACCCCTCTAGGACAGTCCCAGAGGTAGCGGGGTTTGGTGGTGTGGGGTGTTCTGGCCCCAGCAGAGAGCATGCTGGGCTGCTGCAAGGAGCAGGAGCTGGCAATCAGCAGCGAGTATGGATGTTGGCAACTGAAATGGGGGACCAGGGGGTAAGTTTGAGATCGAGTGTGGAATGGGCCTTTCCCCACAACGATTGGGACTTGTGGCCCATGAAACTAAACTATTTTGGGTACTGTCCTCTCAGGTGACCATCTGTAGAGTATTGCTCAGAAGAAGCCAGGTTTCTTAGCAGTGGCAGATGTAGAATGAAAGACTTGGAAAGGCAGCGGTCGGTGTAGATACAGTGCTCTTAGCTGTACTCTGGTGATTCCACTTACCTGCTGGTAACGTGCGGTGTGTGTGAGCAGCCCCAGGATGAAATGTCCCTAGTTAGTTATCCCTTAGAACACAGGACCTGGTGGTAATGATCCATGAGGGCTATTCTGTCCTACACCTTACCTTTTCTGAAAGTTGTGGACATACCTGTCTTTTCCTTCCTTTGTGAGAAGTTACTGGTCAAGTGTTCTGAAAGACAGGTGCTGTTCTGATCAGCTGCTGTTACTCACTGAAGAAATTTAAGACCTCTCTCTTGCATGTAATCTGACTGTGGGGCTCAAACTCGCTCAGTTAGAAAATAACAAGAAAATAGCCATCACAGCAGCACACTCACAATGCGGGACACTGGCAGTATAAAGTGGACTGTTCAGTTGCAGTGTGGGACATGAATATCCAGAGACTGAGGGAAGAAAGGGCTCCAGATGGGCGGTGGCCCTGGGAATGTTTTGTGACAGTAGAAAGGTCTTGAGCAGCTGGGGGTTTTCGATACATCAGCAACAGGTGGACAGGCAGAGTGGAGGAGCCCTCCAGGTGTGCGTGCCAGCCTGTCCTTTTAAGCAACATAGGCAGTGAGCCTGGTGAAGCTAGGTGTTGTGAGGAGAAGACCACAGGACATCAATGCAGAGCACAGGTTAGTGGGTCTCGGGAGGCAGAGATGCTGGTATAAAATGGGGCCAGATCATAAAGGATCTGAAAGCTTAGAAAAAGTAAAGATTTCATATGACAGGGAGAAGAGAGCCTTTGCAAGCTTTTTTCTTCCTTGCAAGCCAATTTGCAAATCACTGCTTAAGAAGGCTCATTGGGCAGCAGTGTGGGATGCAGTGCGGGATGGGGAAGGACTGTGCAAGTTCCAGTTAGGTGGTGCGGGCTGTCATCCATGCATACGGTGAGAAGGACCAGGACAGGAGAGATGGGAGCTTAATTATAACTAAGTCAGGACTACTTGTCACAACAATTTCATGTTTAGATAGTTGACAGTGTAATTTATCAAGAATTAGACCAGAAAAAAGGTTCACCTTATGGAAGCCTTGGAATTCTTGATACGGTAGCCATTCGCAATGTAAGATAAAACCCGATGTAGTGGATAAAAATCTAATTTTAATCCCTGAATAGAGATAGTGACATTTTTAAGGGACAAATTAGCAGAGTCCCGACGTGACTACCTACTTCAAAAGCTTCAGCTGTTACCAATTACCATCTTGTTTGCATATGTACCTAAGAAATGGTTTTTATCTTTCAGGCTGATATTTTCTTTATTCTCTGATTAGCATGGATGGCGTTGTTACACTGTGTCGTTGACCACAGTACTCCCAAAGCAGGATTTGCTGAATGGATTTAAAATTTTCCCCATAATAGTGAACTTTTTCTGTTCGCATTAGTGATGACCAGTATTTCACTTTCTAGCAGTAAAAGTGTTGTGTTTACTGGGATTTAAATAAGTTTGTGAGCGGTGATTCCCTTAGAGCCCCTCATATGTAGGTCTGAGTAGATTGTAATGAAAGGATAAGATGATGCTTTCAGTCAGGATGATGCTGCACAAAGCCACCTGCCTTGACTGTTTTCTAGCAGCGCGTTGAGCTGCTGGAGCCGCCGGAGCCGCCGGCGCTGGGTCTGAGTCGGGTCCAGTCAGCAAAGATACCCTCCCCCCCATGTGTGGAGCTCTCATAAATTCTGCAGGCACACAGATCTAATACAGTATAATGAGTGAGCTGCTGGGGGAAAATGGATTACAGGGTTGCAGACAATATCATTAAGGTTTCTTGCCATGATATACCAGATGTCTTCCCTAATAGACTATTTTTGTTAATTTAGTTTTTATAAGATGGTATATTGATTGCATCATAATTTAATTTTCTTTGCATACTCTGGTATAGGTGATCTGTGTTTCTATGCTAATGAATGTATCAACTCATAAGATTTAATTTTATAAATTTTAACTTATGGTTCATTTTTAAAGTGTTTGTGCTGGGAAGGCAGCATTTTTACTTGTTAATGAAAATCTGTTAGCTTGGATGTTTTTTAGCAAAAAGTACTGTTTTACTGGTAGTTCAGGTGAGGGAAGTGAGATAGCAAAGAAAACATTGCCCAGATTCTCGGTGGACTGGGCGGAGATGTTCCCTCACTCCCAGCTGATCCAGTACAAGGGTCTCAATGGCAGGACGGTGTTTCCAAAGTAGAAATGGTGCGGCCATTTAAAGGGGTGCAGTTCCATTTGTATTGCCGTGGGTGGGGCTCTGCAGGCTAGACTTCTTATTGGCTACACCCATCTTCTTTCTCACAGGGAGAGCAAGGGGATTTAGTTATGATTAAGAAACAAAAATGCTAAATATCTTTTTCTGTGTTTAAGACCTCTGTTGAGTGGCTAATATATATGCTATAAATAATATAGTGGGTTAAGCTATTTTATTTGTCTTTTTTCTTAACTACTAGTTTTGGTTTTGGTACATTGTCATTTAGAGAACATACCTTTTTTCTTTTTCTTTTTTTTTTGACAGAGCAAGTCAGAGAGAGGGAAGATAGGGACAGACAGACAGGAAAGGAGAGAGATGAGAAGCATCTATTCTTCGTAGGGGCACCTTAGTTGTTCATTGATTGCTTTCTCATATGTGCCTTGACCTGGGGTGGGGGACTACAGCAGAGTAAGTGACCCATTGCTCAATCAAGCCAGTGACCCCCAACCCCACCCCGTTCAAGCCACGCTCAAGCCGGATGTGTCTGTGCTTATGCCGGTGACCTTGGGGATTCAAACCTGGGTCTTCCACGTCCCAGTTCGACGCTCTATCCACTGTGCCACCGCCTAGTCAGGGCGTATCTTTTTTCTTGATGTGTTCTTGTGTAACATAGGGCACATTAATTCACCTTTCAAACCCTTAGTTTTCTTCCTTAAAAAATGAGTATAATGTTACTAGCTACCTCAGAGGGTTGTTGCAAAGTTTAATGAAATACTTAATTAACTAGCATATAATAAGCATTCATTAAGCATTATTTGTTATCAGAGACTTTTGTTTTACAAATTCAGGTTTTAAAAGATTTTATTTGTTGATTTTTAGAGAGAGGAGAGAGACAGAGAGAAAAGGGGGTGGGAGAAGCGGGAAGCATCAAGGCATAGTAGTTGCTTCCAGTATGTGCCTTGACCGGAGACCTTAGCATTCTAGGTCGAATGCTTTACCCACTGCACCACCACTGGTCAGGCCAAATTTAGATTTTAAATTTATTAGTTTTCTGGACATTCTTAATTTAGACATAGGCCCCTTGGTGAGCTCCTTGAGTTTAAGAGGGTCTATGAAATTCCTGAAATTGCTTGCAAAGTCTCATGTCTGCAGATTTCTGGAAAGAGTATGTATACTTTTCAACCTTAGATGCTAATTGTTAGATTCCTAAAATGTTGAAAAAATTTAAAATTAAAATTAAGAAAAAACTGATGGGTCATTTAAAGCCTCAAATCAGCTAGCTGTTTGTTAAGGAAGTAAACTAATATTGAGTAATATTTTGTGCCCATGTGCTTTGCTACTCTTTTGACCCATTTAATCTTCAGTAATTTGTGATACACAGTCATACAATTTTGCAGACGAGAAAACTTGAGGTTGCCACTTGAGTAGAGTCATGCACTGAGTGAATGGCAGGACTCGTGAACTTGCCCTGGCCTTGTGCAGTCTTCACTGGTCCCATGGTGCCTGTTGCGCTTCCTGGTGACCCTACAGTGATGCTTGTTTTTGCCTCTACTTTAGTAGGAGAGTTCCTATGCTCACATGAAGGCTTCTGTCACTGAGAGTTTTATAGTCTGACCTTTACCTTGAACAAATGAACAGTGGTGTTAACAGCACAGTGTGAGAACCCATTTTAGTATCAGTGAATTTTGTTTTTCTGTTAGCAGTTGTAGTAGACATATCTTCAGAGTCCTTTTGTTTAAAAAGTGCATGACCAACAGCTACTATGAGTTTCATTTATTGTAATAGCATTTACAGTCGACTCTTGAACAACGTGGGAGTTAGGTTACCCTCTCCCTTTAGTAGAAAATTTGCATATTACTTTCTTTCTTTCTTTCTTTCTTTCTTTCTTTCTTTCTTTCTTTCTTTCTTTCTCTTTCTCTCTTTCTTTTTTTAAAAATTATTTTTATTTATTCATTTTAGAGGAGAGAGAGAGAGAGAGAGAGAGAAGGGGGAAGAGCAGGAAGCATCAACTCCCATATGTGCCTTGACTGGGCAAGCCCAGAGTTTTGAACTGGCGACCTCAGTGTTCCAAGTCGATGCTCTATCCACTGCGCCATCACAGGTCAGGCTCTCTATCTATCTATCTATCTATAGAGGAGAGAGTCAGAGAGAGGGACAGATAGGAACAGACAGACAGGAAGGGGGAGAGATGAGAAGCATCAATTCTTCATTGCAGCTCCTTAGTTCAGTGTTTGCTTTCTCATATGTGCCTTGACCTGGGGTGGAGTGGGGAGGCGACAGCAGAGTGAGTGACCCCTTGCTCAAACCAGTGACCTTGGGCTCAAGCCAACGACCATGGGGTCATCTTTATGATCCCATGCTCAAGCCAGTGACCCTTGCTCAAACTGTTGAGCCCGTGCTAAAGCCGGCGACCTTGGGTTTTCGAACCTGGGTCCTCTGCATCCCAGTCCGATGCTCTATCCAGTCAGTGCATCACTGCCTGGTCAGGCTGCATATTACTTTTGACTCCTCTAAAACTTAAGTTGTCCCTTGTTATCTGTGGGGGATAGGTTCCAAGACCCCTTGTGGATTTCAAAATCTGAGGATGCTCAAATCCTCTATATATGATAAAATGGCATAGATCAATGTCTATGATCGATCCTCTACATCTGCTAACCCAGCTGCAGATAGAAAACAGTACAGTATTTATTGGGGGGAAAATCTGAGTCTAAATGAACTTATGCAGTTTAAACCTGTATTCTTCAAGATTTAGCTGTATATACATTTGAAAAATAATTCCTGTCATCTGTTTTGTTTGTTGGTTCTATCTGTGTTTTTTTCAGGTAAAACTTGGTACATGTAAGAAATTGGGTTTTGCATTTCCTTTGGAATAAATCCATTCCTCCATCTAGGTAAACCTGCCCATTACCAGAGTAGGAAGCTAGGGCCCAGTGGCTTTCCCCGAATCCACTGGCTCACAAGGTGTTGCTTAGGCCAGAAGCCAGGTCTCCTGGGTCTCTGATTAGTGCTCCTAGTAACTCTCCTACTCACAGGAAATGTTCTGCGAGTTGGCTCATGTGATACACCATTTACTTCTTTAAAAGCTAACAATCCTTTGCTTTATCTATCTTTGCCTTTGTGACTGGATCTCAAACCATTGTTAAAACAATCATTTTTGCTTACATAAGATGTTTTATCATTTTTAAGTATTGTTTCTAACACTGGTACTTCTCATACTTGGGACTTCATTACCATTTAGTAATTAAAAGTAACATATATTATGAGATGCTATTTTAAAAGTAGAGTGGTTATATTTCTACCTATTTGCTGCCTATAAAGAACTCTAATCTGGTTGCTTGTTTGGCTGTGCAGGAGTTTCTGAGGATATCTTTTTCAATATATATATTTTAAAGTTTTTGTTTATTTATTTTAGAGAGAGGAGAAAGAAAGAGAGAGAGCAGGGGGGAGGAGTGGGAAGCATCAACTCCCATATGTGCCTTGACCAGGCAAGCCCAGGGTTTCAAACCAGCGACTTCAGCATTCCAGGTTGACGCTTATCCACTGCGCCACCACAGGTCAGGGACTTTTTCAATATTTACTGTGGCTTCCTCAGTTAACATTAAATATGCCAAAAATAAATATATATTTTTTACTTTTGATTGTAGTTAAAGGTGCTAAAACGACTGAATTTTCAGAAAAATTGCCAATATAAATGCTGGAATTAATCCAGCTAACCTCAATGAAAGATGATTAATAGCAGTTTTAGCCCTGGCCGGTTGGCTTAGTGGTAGAGTGTCGGCCTGGTGTGCAGGAGTCCCGGGTTCGATTCCCAGCCAGGGCACACAGGAGAAGCGCCCATCTGCTTCTCTATCCCTCCCCCTCTCCTTCCTCTCTCTCTCTTCCCGTCCTGCAGCCAAGGCTCCATTGGAGCAGGGTTGGCCCGGGCACTGAGGATGGCTCTGTGGCCTCTGCCTCAGGTGCTGGAATGGCTCTGGTTGCAACAGAGCGATGCCCCAGATGGGCAGAGCATCGCCCCCTGGTGGGCGTGCTGGGTGGATCCCGGTCGGGCGCATGCGGGAGTCTGTCTGATTGCCTCTCCGTTTCCAACCTTGAAAAAATACAAAAAAAAAAAATTTAATAGCAGTTGGATTTTAATATAGCAAGTTAAAAAAATTCTAAAACACCCAAACAACCAATATGTATCCTTCCTCCTGATTAATTCCTTTCACTGGGAACAGTTGTTTTCATATGCTGCTCTCACATAAAAGCTGATTGTTAGCTTGTTTGTTCTTAAGGCTATCATTCCATCATACTCATCCCATCCTTTTTTTAAAAAAGGACGTCAAGCCACATTTCAGAACAGAGATAGAATAACCTTACGATTGTATAACGCTGCCTAGTTGTTTAAGCAGTCTCTCTGTAATCAGGTCTGGGAGATGCAGTGATTACTCCTGAGCTTTATGAAGCTTCCTTTTCTTTCAGGCATAGTGTAGCACCCTTTATTACTTACACACTCTGGTAGGCCTTTCAGTCTTGCCTTTCTTAGGCTGTTCTATACTGTTTGGAAAATGTCTATGTAAAAGTGTGGAGTTCCCAGGCTTTACAAGTTCTCCAGAATTAGCTTTACTAATATAAAATGCCAGAGACATTTCATGGTATTCCATTCCATGGGAGTGGGGCTTGCAGTTTGGTTTAGCCTGTTTTTAGTGCTACCCCTTATGTTAGGGTATCATAGTACTTCGTTCCGTGGCAGTACCTCCTATAATAATCAAGGTTGCCAATGGAATACCAGATTTTCCTTAGGGACCAGAGTGAGCTTTATGTAATATAATACATCTAAGGTTGATCAGTCCTTTCCGAGTCTGTAGAAATGACTATACTTCATGCTTGGAAGTTGATATTTTCTGTTTTTATCTTTGGTCTTATGTTTTACAGTTAGATTGAATGTCAGTATTTGTTATTGTTTTTCCTTTTTTTAAATAAATATTTTTTCTGGCAGTTTTAGTTTCATAGCAAAATTGAGTGGACAGTACAGATTCCCACATACCTCCCTACTCTTACCCAAATAAGCCCCACTTTCGTTATCAGCACCCCCACTGGAGTGGCGCATGTGTAACAATGAGCCTACATTGGCATGTCATTACTGTCAGAGTGAACATTAGAGTTCACTCTTTGAGTGCATATTCTGTGGGTTTAGACAAGATTCTAAAGCCATGAATCCACTATTACAGTTTCAAAAAAGTAATTTCACCGCTCTGAAGTTTTCTCTGTTTTGCCTGTTCATCCCTTTCCTCTCCCTAAGGTAAGCTCTGGAAAGCAGTCGTAGTTTTACGTCTCCATAGATCTGCCTTTTCCAGAATGTCATATATGTGGAATCACACTGTATGAAGCTTTTCAAATTGATTTTTTTCACTTGTAATAAGTACTTAATTTTCTCCACTTAATTTACATTCATTGTTTGGATATACCACAGTTGATTCATTCACCTACTGAAGGACATCTTCCAACTTCTAGTAGTTATGAATAAAGCTGCTATAACAGTTTGTGTCAGTTTTTGTCGGGATGTAAGTTTTCAGCTCCTTGGTTAAATACTGTGGAGCACGGCTGCTGGATTGTATGGTAAGAACATGTTTAATTTTCTAAGACACATCCAAACTCTTTCCCAAAGTAGCTGTACTAGTTTTCACCCCCAGCAGCAGTGAACGGAGAGTTCCTGTTGCTCCACATTCTTGCCAACATTTGGTGTCTGCTCTGTTTTGGCCATTCTAATAGGTGTGCAGTGATGTCTCACTGTGGCTGTAGTGTGCATTTGCTAAGGACGTGACGTGGAGCATCTTTCCTTATGATTATTACCACCTGTGTCTCTTCTTTGGTGAGATGTCTGTTAAGGTCTCTGGTTTGTTTAATTGGGTTATTGAGTTCACATATACATATTTTGGATGACAGTCTCTCACCAGGTGTATCTTTTGCAAATATTTTCTCCCAGTCTATGGCTTGTCCTTTTCTTGACAGTGTCTTTTGCAGAGTAGACATTTTTAGTTTTAGTGGAATTCCAGTTTACCAATTCTTTCATGAATCATATGCCTCTGGTATTGAATCTAAAAAGGCATCACCACACCCACAGGCATCCAGGTCTTCTCCTGTTATCTTCTAGAACATTTATGGTTTTGCATTTTACATTTAGGTCTGTGATCTGTGTTGAGTTAATTTTGGTAAAGGGCATAAAGTGTAGATTCTTTTTTTTTTTTCATGTTGATGTCCAGTTTAACATCATTTTGTTAAGAAACTCTTTTCTCTATTGTGTTGCCTTTGCTCTTTTGTCAAAGATCAGTTGACTCTATTTATGTGGGTCTATTTTTATATTGTTTTTCTGAATTGAGAGTAATATGCAAACAGACAGCTTGACTCTCTACTCTCTAAATACTTAAGTGTGTATTTTGTAGAACAAGGGCAGTCATTTATATGGCCACCTGTTTAGTTATCAAAGTCAGGAAATTTAGCAGAGTTACAGTAATTGCTCTGTGGACACATTTTTGCCATATGTCCCAGCATTGCTTTCTCTAGCAGTTTGTTTTTCTGGCCTGGTATCCAGTTCACTATCACACTCACCCCTAGGTACTATGTCTCTTTAGTCTTCTTTAATCTGGAACAGTTCCTTTGCTCCTCTTTGTCTTTCATGATATATGACACAACATTCGTGTCCACATTTTTGTAGCTTGCTGTTTCCTAGTTTATTAGATTTTGGTTACGCATTTTAGGCAGGACTGTTATCTTAGTGGTATCATATCCTAAGTGCCTTATATCAGAGGCACATGAAGTCAGTTTGTCACATTACTGGTGATGTTAACTTTGATCACTTGGATAAGTTAAAAACTCCCCCTTGGTAATTAGTAGGTAATTTATAAAGATAAACTTTAAGATTATGTAAATACCCTGTTCTTCACCAAGTTTTCACACACATCTTAGCACCTATTGATTATTTTTGCCTGAATCTCTGGAGCAGTTGCAGAATGTCACCATTAAAAAAAAATCTTTATTTTTGTACTCAAACTACATTGCTGTCTTTGGAAAATAGATCACCATTCACTTACCATTAATTGAAATTTGAGATTTTTGAGTAAAGTTAGAGGGAGAGAGAGGAAGGGAGGAAGGGAGGGAGGGAGGGAGGGTGGGAGGAAGAGAGGGAGGGAGGGAGGGAGGGAGGGAGGGAGGGAGGGAAGGAAGGAAGGAAGGAAGGAAGGAAGGAAGGAAGGAAGGAAGGAAGGAAGGAAGGAAGGAAGGAAGACAGGAAGACAAGAGAGGTAGGTGGGAAATGGAGGAAGGGAGGGAGGGAGGGAGGGAGGGAGGAAAACATGAGAGGTAGGTAGGAGATGAAAGAGAACTTTTGAACCCTCAGTTTGTTTGTTTGTTGTAGCAATGCAAGGACTTTATGCATTTTCAGACTTTTTTTGTAGAGAGGAAAAATCTGTGATGCTGTTTTATTCCCATTTTAGGCTCCAAGGTAGAGAAAAGCTGCTTAGAAGAAGCAGATAATAGCTGTGGTTTAAAAAATACTGTGGAAATTATGGTATTGTCTTGATTCATGTTGGCAACATTTTCTGTTGATTTGATGACTTAATCTCTCTGCACTTCAGTTTCCTCACTTGTAAAAACCAGAATGTTATTACAGTGGTTCTGGGGTGAGGCCCAGGAATCCATCGTTTTTCCAAGAACTCCCCAGGAGACTTGGATGGGCAGCCAGCTTTAGTGAAGTGAAGTCTGGCTTCCACTCCAGTGACTGTAAATGCAGAACTGGTCGTGTCCTTTGCAGGACAGAGAACTTTTGGTGCAGTTCTAGGTAGGACCTGTGTGTTTCTCAAACCTGAGTATCTTATGTATTGTACCTAGTAAAATGATTTTTGCAGTTTTCCCATATTACTTAATTTCCCATCTTCTCCAATGCACAAGTTAGGTATAATCTGCCTGTTTATATCTTGAATACAGCTTTAAGAGACTATTTATACATTAATTCAGACCAAACTATAAAACTGATAAGATTTTAACTGCCAACATTAATAAAATGGGTGATGATGTTTTGCTGAAATGAAATAGCCACTTTTGACATAAATTTGTGACTGATCGCTTGTGATCCAGATTATTAGGGAAGGGAAAGATCATACATGGGATGTTACGACTACTGGGTACCTTGTGATGACTCCGTTTTTCTATTGTTTTGATTTTGGTTATCACTGAGAAACCTGTATCGTGTATTTTGCCATGACGTGACTTTGCCCTTACTAGGCAAACATGTAAGCATATTGCATTTATCTTATTTACTTACTATTTTGTGCTAATTATGGTAGTACATACTACTTAGTTATTTGATTATATGTAAACTTTCAGAGTTAAATTATTTAGCTCTAAACTCTGTTAATGAAATTATAAAATACATAATCCAGAAGATGAGTAAGTTAAAAGATTTAAAATACAGCCGTGGCTAGATAGCTTGGTTGTTGAAAGTGTCATTCTTGGTACATAAAGGATACGGGTTTGATCTTCAGTCAGGGCACAGAAATGGATCGATGTGTCTGTATGTCTGTCTCTCTCCTTATTTCTCTCTGTCTCAAACCAATAAATTTTAAAAAATTAAAAATTTAAGATACAAATTAAAAAGAAACTAAAAGTTAGTCCTCTTCGTCCCTCAATTCCCCACCTCTTGCTCCTCTTCGAGAGAGACAACTAGCCTGTACTCCTGACATCACAGGATGGCTTTTTAACATCTTTAATCTCCTTTTGGCCACATTGAATGAAGGGGCAGGATTCTATCCACTATTTTGCTTGTAGCACCTAAAACAGTTTCTGACTCTGAGAAGTTGCTCCTTAAACATTGAGCAAATAGTTTGCTTCATTTACAAGACAAAAAGAAAAGGAACTTATTTTTTTTTAAATCAGGTAATGAAGGATTAAAAAAAAAATGAATGCATTAGCCCTGACCAGATAGGTCATTTGGTTAGAGCATCATTCTGACATGCAAAGGTTGTGGGTTTGATCCTTGGTCAGGACACATACAGGAGCAGATCTGTGTTTCTGTCTATCTCTCTTCCCTCCTTCTTCTCTCTCTGAAATCAATACATTAAAAAAAGGAATACATTAAATGTGACTGAATGTGGGACCATCAACAAAGGGAGTATTGCATTTAAAACAGTGAAGAGAAAGATTGGCCTGTGCTAGCCAGAAAAGGATGCATGTTCCTTATTTTTTTAGAAGGAAGGGACGGTTGGGTGTCTTTCCGCTTACCATGAAATAGTGGTGTGGAACAAGGAGAGGATTCCTTATTCCTGGCTATGGTTTTAGCAATTACATATCAATATATAGCTCAAGTTAAATTTTTTCCCTGACCTGTTGAAATTCTTATGGGCTAGTGAAACAGCATAAATCTTGCGCACATGTGTACAGTACATCAGATTATCAGCTAACATAGCATGAGGCTATTTTATTATGTTTTTATTTTCATTTATTTGATGTCTGGTCCATAATGGTGGTTTTTGGCCTTTGGAATCTTTTTTTTTTTTTTTTTTCCAGAGAGAGAGAGGGATAGACAGGGACAGACAGACAGGAACGGAAAGAGATGAGAAGCATCAATCATTAGTTTTTCATTGAGCGTTGCAACACCTTAGTTGTTCATTGATTGCTTTCTCATATGTGCCTTGACCGCGGGCCTTCAGCAGACCGAGTAACCCCTTGCTGGAGCCAGCAACCTTGGGTTCAAGCTGGTGGGCTTTTTGCTCAAACCAGATGAGCCCGTGCTTAATCTGGTGACCTCGGGGTCTCGAACCTGGGTCCTCTGCATCCTAGTCCAACGCTCTATCCACTGTGCCACCACCTGGTTAGGCTGGCCTTTAGAATCTTTATTGGGAAGGAGCTTGCTGTGCCCTTACAACAAAAAAATGGTTCGTGTCCACGCAGAGCAATGCATTGTTGTGAGGCTGCGTCCATGGTGGCGTCCTCCTGACACTGAGGATTGCCCTTGATGTCTGAGTCAAATGCAGCATGCTGCTGCTTCTCCCGGGGGCCTTGTAACAGTTTGTAGTTTGGATGGAAAGGCAGAAGAAGGACCTGTAAAGGTAGCTGTAAAATGCCTTTGATGTCCAGTAATAGCAGATGTGTGTGGTGACCTTGAAACTGAAGTGTTTTTGGTATTATGGTATTTTGATCCAAAGGATCATGGAGAGATGCTTTAGAATTACATCCAAAGGCAAATTAGCAGCAGAAATGTCCGTCCCCCACTCACACACTCAGTGGAAGATGGGAGGGAGTTGTTGTCCACACATAATGAAAGCTAAGTGACGGTGGTGGAGTGTTAGGAATGCAACTGGAGTGTAGAACAGCGTTCTGTCAGGGTGAGGAGCAGCTTGATTTGTACTGGAATCAGAAATCATTGGCTTATTTTCATATAAAATTTTTTGAGTATTTTTCTGATGTGTAAAGATGTGGGAACATTCATAAATTAGCATTATCACTAAATTTAATACTTAGTTCATTTTTCCTGAAAGTTTAGGATCTTTCTGACCTTCCATGTAGAATGGGGAAACAGTGGATGATGTGTACTGCTTTGCCCTGGCTTTTCCTTTTGTTGGTAGTGTCTTCTTGACTCTATTAGAAATGTCTACAGATATCCATAGATTGGCACACTTACATTATGATTGAATATCAATCTGCTCCTAAGATATTGAGAAGATTTGTTAACAAACAAGATGGGAATGCAGAAAGGTATCTGTTGCATTGTGAAGATTATTTAAAAGAAAAGCATCTGGCGAATGATAATTGACAGATATGTTTAATCTGTAGGACTTGAAATGCTGCTATGGTTACCGTGGGTTAAGTCAGGAAAACTCATCTATGAGACCAGGGGTTTTCTAGAAAGGGACTGAGTAATGACAGAAAACCCAAGGTGAGAGTTTAAGGATTGCATGTCAGGAATGGCACTGTGATTAGATTCCTTAATGTCACTGAGCAATAGGACTGAAGAGAGCACTCTTTCCTTCTGCTGAAAACAAGAATCAATACTCACTCTGTGATGGGCTGAATTAATAGAAAGAGCCATCTTTGCAGTCTTTCATCAGCGGGGATTTGCCTCAGCAGGGAATTTGTTGCAGCATAGGGATGTTTGTGAGGCATTTTGTATTAAAATTATCAGTCGGCCTGTGGAGCCCTTTGGATAATTCCTTTCCATTTTATAATGCTTTTGAATACATTTGTGATTTACTTATTCCTAAGTGGCTTTGTGTCTTTTGGAATTACTAGACAGTGTTGGGTACATACACACGTTTTTAAACCTTGATTTTTGTTTTGTTTTCTCTCTTTTGTCACTGTGGGCTGGTGATTAACAGATTATTTTAGCTGTACTCTTAGCAAACATCAAGTGTGGTTGACATATTATGTCAGCCTGACACATTGATTAATACATTTCTGAGTTTTATATTCTTTCCTATGAATACAATTATATAAGAAGTTTTTTGCCTGACCTGTGGTGGCACAGTGGATAACATGTCCACCTGGAACGCTGAGGTCGCCGGTTCAAAACCCTGGGCTTCCCTGGTCAAGGCACATATGGGAGTTGATGCTTCCTTCTCCCCCCCCCCCCCCCATCTCTCGCTCTCTCTGTCTCTCTTCTCTAAAAATGAATAAATAAATTGAAAAGAATTAAAAAAAGTAGTTTACCCCCATCTCTTAAAGCTTTTAACAGTAGTGGGCGTTGAATCTGTGAGGTGGCTGGTGTGGTTTCAGGCAACCAGTTGACAAAGAAAGCAGCTCCATGTTGAAAGCTTCAGCAGTACAGAGAAGCCCGCACTGTGCTGCTTTAGTGCTGGTCGTGCAGGGTCCATCATACACAAGGAGGGAGCGAGGGAAGGGAAGAGCCTTTGCGGGCGGGGCTTTGCCAGCCTCCACCAGCCTGAAGGAGGAATGCAGGAGCGTCTGGTGGAAGTGCAGCTGGCTTGTCCATTGGACTGGCGCAGTGGGAAGCTTCTGGGTGAGGCCTGAAGCCATCTGCCCTTCTACAGTTGGAGGGCAGTTTAGACTCGGCCTCAGTTTTCCAAAATTGGTGGTATGATATATTTACATTCTTTTGGTGGAGACAGTACTGTTGAAAGATTTTTTGATTCTGCCTCATGAAGAGCATGATCAACTAGACCAGTGGTTTTCAACCTTTTTATACTTGGGGACTGTTGAAAATAGAATTATTTCAGGGACTGCTAAAGCTGAAATCACCCCAAGCATGAGCAAATTTGACTTAGATCATTGGGTTTATAACCCTGGTTGGCAAACTGCAGCTTGCGAGCCACATGCGGCTCTTTGGCCCCTTGAATGTGGCTCTTCCACAAAATACCACGTGCGGGCATTACCTCGATAAGGAATGTACCTACCTATATAGTTTAAGTTTAAAAAAACTGGCTTTCAAAAAAAATTTCAATCGTTGTACTGTTGATATTTGGCTCTGTTGACTAATGAGTTTGCCAACCACTAGTATAATCATCATACAACTTCAGGGCAGTTAACTCTTCCATGGACTGGCATGAAATTTCTGGTAGACTGGCGGTTGAACAACAACACCGAGCTAGACAAAGCCCTGTTAAGAGATGTTAGTCCCTGTGGTGGTACCATGACAAGAGGTGGTATAAAATCACATTTCTGCTTTCCTAGAAAGCTGATCAGATTTAAAATAATACCTTTCTCTAGAGTGTAGGGGGACAGGATTGAGAAGGGAGACTAATGAAGAAAGGGTGGAAAGAGTGAAGTCCTTGAATCTGTGTGGTCACTTCAGAGCCTTGCCAAGTGGCTTATGTATGTGGAATCCAGCCACAGTAGGGGACGGCTGCCATGGAGAGGCTCAGTGTGGGAGAGCTCCCTGTAGAAGTGGGCCTCAGGCTGCATTCCAGTGTGAAAGACTCTCTGGATCGAGAGATGCTGGTTCTGAACATGGCAGCCACCCCACGCCCAGCTCCATGATTTTGTGCTACTCCTGTCACCAGCAGTAGCAGCTTGGTCCTCCTCAGACGGCTTATCACTTTTTCTTCCGTGCTGGCTTTGATGGGCTTCATTCTTGGCTGAAGTTGTGGGGCACCGTGTGTCCTGTGTGTCCTCCTTCCCTAACCAGAGTCTCAGCTCCTACTTCCTGGCCTGTTCGTTTTGGTTGAATGAATACCAAAGGACATGGGCGGTGATCTGTCCAGGAAGGGGGCGCATTACAGCAGACTGATTTGCTGTACATTTTGCAGTCCCCGTGAGGAAATCTTTAAAACACACACTTGTGTAATCTGGAGAATACAGTCTAAGTTTTCAGCTTGTTTTGTTATGCTACCTTCAGTGCAATTGGAATTCTTCTGAGTGTACTGCTCTTTATTGAAAGAAGGAGGCATATTGCCCTTTTATACTTGGGGGAGAAAGGCAGAAAGCCTGAGACCTGGACAACCTTTGGTCTTATTTCCTGGTTGGATGAAATCACACCTTTGTCCTGTTTCTTGAGGAAATTAACTTTGGTGACTGCTGAATAGTAGGCAGTGAGTTGAGCATGGATTGGGGTCTTTTAGAACAGTGATCCCCAACCTTTTTTTGGGCCACGGACCGGTTTAATGTCAGAAAATATTTTCACAGACCAGCCTTTAGGGTGGGATGGATAAATGCACAAAATAAAATTATGCGATCGGCGTAAAAACTGTGGTATTTTAAAATATAATTGTCGAACTTATGAGACAAGCATCAAGAATGAGTCTTAGACGGATGTAACAGAGGGAATCTGGTCATTTTTAAAAAATAAAACATCGTTCAGACTTAAATATAAATAAAATGAAAATAATGTAAGTTACTTATTCTTTCTCTGAGGACCGGTACCAAATGGCCCACGGACCGGTACCGGTCCACGGCTCGGGAGTTGGGGACCACTGTTCTAGAAGACAGACTAGAAAACTGTCAACAGGATTAATCATTAAAAAAGCCCAGTGAAATGTTTATTTGTAAAATTACAGTGAAAGCCCTATGCTTTACAGACCTGATTATTGTCCTGATCATATCGGGTCCCTTGTATGTACACTTTAATATAAACACTGCTTTGAGTCTGACTGAGAAAGTGTGTGCTGCAGAGATTACTCCTTTTCTGTGACAGTTCCATGTAGCATTGAGATTGCAGGGTCGATGCCTTTGTATCTAAATCTTTTAGTTATGAAATTTTAATACGCTGATCTTTATTCTTACCCAGTTTTCTAGTCTTATATTTCTTCTTCCCATAGACTTAGTGTTTGGGTTATTATTTTAGAGATCTCGTTTAACAAGAATTTCTTTGAAAATTCAAATGCCTGTTTAAATATTAGCAATAGTACAAATTAAATGTTATTCTAACTGCTAACAGAAGCAGTGAGCGGTGAAACCCAGTTAACTTTTCCTTTTTAACTAATGCATGCCATGGGCATCTGTCATGTTTAATAATGGTTTTGACCTTTAGGAGTATTGAACTTGACATTTCTCTCAGGTCGTTTTGGGAGCATTGGTTCTTGAGCACTGTCACACTATATCAGTGTTGTTTCGAAAGACCCACACTGTATCCTAAATCTCTGAAGTTAATTCATTGGAGAAATTTGTTTCCTTTCAATTTTTTTTAAATTTATTGATTTGAGAGAGAGAAAGAAAGAGAAACATCAATCTGTTTCTGTATGTGCCCTGGTTGGGGATCGAACCTTCAACCATTGTGCATCAGGACAACACTAACCAATCGAGCTATCTAGCTAGGGCGAGAAATTTGTTTTCTTATTCAAATTCTCTATAGAGGAGATAAAATAATCAGTGCAGAAAGAGGGAGAAATCACTAGATTTCTAATACTTAAGTTAGTCTGTGTCTGTCTTACTGTTAGAGATGTTTTGTGCTTGTATCGACTTTTTTTCCTTGGCAACCTTATATCTCATGAATTAAAATTGCATACACACACCAAGTTGTTTATGAAACAAAAGTCTCATTCCTACATATTTCCAGAGATATGCCATCCTATTTTGTGCTATTGCTCAGATAGCTGACCACTAATGTTGCTACCTGAGCAATAGCACAAAATAGCTAGTTCTTGACAGAGGCTTATTTATACCCAGGGATGGCAAGCTTTTTTGTGAAGGGCAGGGTAGTGTTTTCAGCTTTGTCTTCTCTGTGGCAGCTCCTCAGACTCGGTCATAGGCAGTAAAACTTTCTGTACAGAAACAGCTAGTGGGCTGTTTGCCTATCGTTTGCTGACCCCTAAGCCTAGTATGAACTGGTAAGGATTATTCCTCTGAAGGAGTCACTCCAAAATCTTCTTTCCTCCTTCTCCGTGGCCTTAGGCCAGAAGGGTTGAGTATGGTTTGCAGTTAGTTAGTAATTGCTTTTTTCTTTCTGGTGTTATTTTGAGGTGGTGAATATTATAAATTTACAGCTATGCTGGCATCTCCCTCTTTCTGTGATTTCCCCACTCTTGGTACACTACCAGGAAGGTGTTCCTTGTGAGAGCTCATTCTTACTAACAATCTTTCAGGAGTTTTACAGTATGTTTAGATACTAGGAACGGCTGAATGTGTTTTTTCTTTGGTAATTACTTCATACCTGGAGAGAAAATGTGAAAGGTTAAATGTGCATAATAAAACATACATATAAGTTCAGGTCTTAACTTTTCTTGTGGGTGTTTCATTAATTTAAAAAACTGTTGCAACAAAATATTCAGGACAACAGAAGAACCTTTTAATCTGCATTTAGTGAAAAGTATAACTTTTCTGTTAATTTAGTACTTTTTTTTTTAAGTGAGAGAAGGGGAGGCAGAGACAGACTCTCCCATGTGCCCCAACTGGGATCCAACCAGCAAGCTCACTAGGGGGCAATGCTCTGCCCATCTGGGACCCTTGCCCAGTTGTAACTGGGGCCATTCTAGCACCTGCGGTGGAGGCCTTGGTGTCATCCTCAGCACCCAGGCCAACTTGTTCCATTGGAGCCCTGGCTGCGGGAGGGGAAGAGAGAGAGAGAAAGAGGAAGGAGAGGGGGAGGGGTGGAGAAGCAGATGGGCGCTTCTCCTGTGTGCCCTGGCCGGGAATCAAACCCAGGACATCCACATGCCAGGCTAACGCTCTACTGCTGAACCAACCGGCTAGGGCCTAAATTATTATAAAATTGCTTGTGATTTCTATGCTTCCAGCTCCTTTTCAGAAATGCTTTATTACGACTGTAAAAATGCAGTGTGCACAGACTGTGGCCATTAAATCTGACTTTGTCCTCACTAGTTGACCATGGCCTTTTTGTTGTATCTTTTTACCCAGTGGCATACTCACTTTATGTAATTTGTTGTGAGTACACCACTGGTCATTTACATTTTACTTGATTTATGGTCATGCCAAGTAATTTCACTTTGCTGAGAGGTAGATTGCTCTTATGGGGAGAGTAACCAGGTGGCTTATGTTTTCAGTTCTCTCAGCGCTTCAGCTAGTTGTGTTACTTTAGGTAAGCTATTTGATTTTTTTAGTACATCAGTTTCCATATCTGTCACATGTGTGGAATATATATCCTTCTTACTTCACAGAGTTATTCTCATGTGAGAATAGAAAGAGATAATATAGTGCTCAAAAGTTTTAACAGTGGTTTACAAATACAGGAGTATCAGTTACTAGGATTGGCTATATATAATAAAAAACCCAAATCACAGTGGTCAAGTCTGTATTCTCTTATCCAGGCCATCCAGGTTTGCTGGAGTGACCACGATCCTCACAGTTCTCGTTTCCTGCTGTCTGCTCTGTTGTCCTGAGTGCAGGTTTCCATTCTCGTCACCAGCTGCCATTGCAGCTACAGCTGTCAGGTTCATGCCTCAGGACAGTGTTATTCAAGCCACAGCCTGCGGACTGAACTGTTAGTTACTAGTCTGCCATGAGATAAGTACAGGAACTAGAAGTAATCAATTAGAAACTTTCATAGACATTTCACACTGCCACAGCTTTTTAATTGTGTTTTAAAAGTATTACTCTGCAATGGATGGGGGAAATTGGTTCCTCCCTGCAGCCAGGCAGCTGGAGGAGGGCACACGGGCACAGCTACAGTAGGCCATTCAGAGCTTCGCCAGGAACCCTGCCTGACACCTCAGGTCTCATAGATTTCCAGGGGAGGCTGGAGTTGGCTTGGCTGTGCTCCAGTAATGTAGAGGCTCTGTTATTAAGGAGAATGGAAGTTGGATTAGGCAACTAGCAATCTATGCCACAGTTGGACATGTCTGAAACCTTAGCATCATCCAATACAGAATCAGATCCACAGACACAGCCCAGCCCAAATGTAGTAATCCCAGGGGCTGCAGCTGTTTCCAGGGGCTAGGGGAACCACCCCGTGTCTCAGATGGAAAAGCACACCAAGAATTTCAAAAGCTGAATAAAATGCTGCAAGAGATTATGTAGTTATCATGTGTAGGAAAGAACATTTCAACGTGTTCAATTTATTTATATTTTCATTACTTAGAACTAAATTTGTGGATTCAGTTGCAACTGTAACTAAAACCTCATCTTAAGCCCATATGTATTATCTTTATGCAAATACGATTCAGTTTGATTCTCCTGGGATAAGATGTGGAAGTAGAACTTGAAAAGATGACTTAAAAGAAAAGGGACCTTTGGGAACAACTGAGTGGGACAATGAGTTGATACCTTTTTCTCTCTCAAATCAGTGGAAAATATTTTTTAAAAATCCACCCCCCCAAGGGTTCTTTTTTAACTGGTTTAGAATAGACATGAGCCTGTTTCTATTCTATGTTGGATACAGAGTGGGAATTGCAGGGAAGATTTAAAAGACATGTTTAAAAGATTGGAGTGACTTGTGATTCAGTTGAATTTTATTGTTTTTTCAAATCTTTATTTCATTGTCTATTCTATTGAGAAGGGGAAGTATGGTGAAATGTCTTCAGTATGAGCACAATACTTCACATGGGCAGTGCGGTATTTGTCCTACCATAAGAGTCTTTGTCTCTTTCCTGTGTGTTAAGCTACTGTGCATTAAACCCTCTATATTAGGTAGCATTTGGTACTAGGCACCTTCAGAGGGGGAGATTAAAAAAAGAATGACAGAGAAAATCTTAATTGTTTTCCTCAGCTTGTGCAAATGCCTGAGGGAGGCACAGGGCATAGGTAGCTGTCTTCACGGTAGTGAGAAAGCAGTGATTGGCCGTGTTGTGTGGTATGGAGGAGGTGCAGCATGGTGGGACCTGCTGTCTGCTGGTTAAGGTTTTCAGTAGGAGGCGTCCTCATGACCAGCAGACCTGGGCTCGGCTTCCACAGATATGGGGCAGTAGGAGAGAGAGGGAAGTGGGTCCTAGTGGGAGAATGTTACTTCTGCTGATTGTCCTCTGTAATTGTCATCGTAAGGAATAATTTTTAGACATAGTGACTGGATTTAGAATGTGGGAGGATGGTGTGGAGGGTCCATTAATTTATGTAGAGAGTTTTACATTGAAAATAGATGGTTGTATGTGGCTTTTAAGTGAAAGTATATTTGCAGAAAATAAAATTGGCATTTTCTATCTTTTTTTTTGCTGAGTGAGACAGGGACAGATAGAGATAGAAAGACAGAGACAGGAAGGGAGAAAGATGAGAAGCATCAGTTTTTCGTTGCTTCACCTTAGTTGCTCATTGATTGCTTCATGTATGTGCCTTGACTGGGGGCTCCAGCTGAGCCAGTGACCCCTTACTTGAGCCAGCAACTTTGTGCTCAAGCCAGTGACCCTGGGATCATATTGTTGATCCCACACTCAAACTGCAGACCCCTCGTACAAGCTGGAAAGCCTGTGCTCAAGCTGATAACCTCAGGGTTTCAAACATGGGACCTCAGCATCCCAGGTCAGTGGTTTATTGACTGCGCCACCGCCTGTCAGGCTTTTTTTTTTTTTAGTCAGCGAAGTTAGTGCCTTTGGTCATCTACCATTCACTGTGTCACTAAGAAAACCTTTCTTGATCACACATGGGCAATGGCTGCTGGATGTCAGGACTTTCCTTGCTTTTATATCATCTTTCTCTTGACCATTTTGTTTGAAGAATATGTACCTTTTCCTCTTGTTTTATCCCAGAAAAGCCTCTTTACACCACCAAGTTATTCACAGAGAAAAACTTGCCTTACCTGCCAGCACGGGTGGCTTGCTCTCTACTTTCTCACTGCCCCATGGAGTTTGGGACAGGATGCGGATCCAGTGGCAGCAGCATGGGGATCTTGTGCAGCCCTCTCTTCAGGTCTCAATCGGAAGAGGTTCGCTGCCTTTCTCCATGACAGTGAACAGACACTGAGGAAGCTCGGCTTATTCCTTAATGTCTAAGTTAGCTGAGCCGTGCTCCCTTGCCCCGGACAAGAACAGAATGGTACTGTTGAGTCAGGATAGTTTGGAGACTAATCGGTTGGCAGCTCTTTTTACTCGGCAGTTCTTCAGCTGTTTCCAGAAAAAGAAACTGCTAGAGGATTACGGTAAGCCCCGGCCTGCGGTCAGTGGGAGGGAAGCAGGGACTGACCTGGCATGGCTGAAGGCAGGACGAAGGGCTGCAGGAGCAGGAGTAGTCAGTGTACAGAGAACTGGGGGATGCAGTGTGAGGACTGGATTTCCCAGGTGAGCAGGTTCACAGAGTGCTGCCTTCACACTGCTTTTCAGAGGGTGAGCTAATTAAATTAGAAAAATTCCGGGTTCACTTGGGAAGGCTTCAAGGCCTGGTTTGTGTGCTTCCTGAGCAGTCTCAGAGTCAGGGTACCAGATGGAGACCAGCCTGGCCTGAGTGAGCATGGCTTGAGGCTGCAAAACAGTTCACACTTTCCCCTCTGTCCTCAGGGCTCTCTGGCTCTCTGCTTTAATTTCGTGCAGTTTCATGAAATTTGTTTCAGGAGTTCATTTACTTCTGTAAATGCGTTTTAAACTTCTTGAGGGAACAAACTCTGTTTCAGACCTTCCTGGTATTCTTATGGTCCCGAGTACTTACTGCTCAGTGTGGAATGGAGGCTCTGTTTCTTGATTTGATGGATTTGTCCTCTTACCTGAGTGGCTGGCTCCTCATCCTTGAGGTCTCAACTCAGATGTCACTGACTCTTAGAAGGTTGTTCTGACCATGCTCTCTCCGTGGCCTCATTCCCCTCCTTTATTTTTTAAGATATTGCCCAGTTTTAGTGTTTTCATGACATTGACCATCATCTGACATCTTGTTGATTTAGTTTTCCTTTCCCCAATAGAACAAAACTCTGAGGGCAAACTCTTCATCTGTCTTATTCTGTGACTATTTAACAAATAGTCTTTGAGTGATCGAATGAAAATGTTAGTAAGCATTTGTTAGGTAGCAAACTGTCATTAGTTGGTTTTTATCTGGGGCAGTGGTTTCGTAAGTCACATTCTGCGGTCGTGCATTTTGGTGACCAACATGGAAGACAGTCATAGGGAGGTTCCATGAGAAACTGGGTTTATACTTGAGGGTTGATTTAGATTTCAGTTTTTAAAGATTTTGTTTGGAGAAGAGAAATAAAAGGCCTGTCTCTACCTTACGCCATCTGTGCATCTTGAGCTCCACTTTTACTGCTATTATTAAGTTGCCATTTCAAGTTGCTGAGGAAATTTGGCACAGATGATCTTCTTGTCCATATATGTTGTTGGTTGCTCAGGGATTGGCTGTCTTTGGTGTCAGGTGGTCACACTTCATATAGTCAGCTGTTGGCTCTGGGCCAGAGTCATATGAAGCAAAACATGGCCACTGAAAGAGCTTGGTCAGGGCACCTGCCCTTAGATGGGGGTGTAAGAAGGTTGCGCCTGGGGACTTCTTTAGCTCAGGTACCTTTTAGAGACTTCTGATGAGTTTTAAAAGATGCAGACATGTTTCTGAAAAAGAAAAGTATAAGAATATACTAGATTTACAGGTTGGAGATTAAATGAGGATTTTTCAATGACTTATTTTAGATTACTCCAGTGTGTTAATTTTAAAAATATTTCTGTACAGTTCAGCCAACACTCAGGAAATGAATACTGTGCACGTTACACTAAGTCCATTGTGTAGAAGGAAGGTGATCTGAATTAATCCCCTTATGGCCAGTTCCCTTGGGGGAATGCGGTGTTTTCCTATTTTGTATATTGCAGTAGCTCCAGGGCTATATACAGTGCCTGACACGTAGGAGGAGCTTAATAAATATTTGTTGAATGTAAAAATATGAATAAAAAATGGCCTCTGCATTCAAGTGGTTCAAGACAAGTAGGAAAGATGAGACACTCCTGTCAGGGATCACCATACACTCTGCTCTGAATGGGGGCTTGGAGGGGTGTGATTGCTTTCCAAGGGGAGGACTTCAGAGCTTCTGAGCTGGGCTTTGAAGTTTTGGAAGAATTTTGACTGAAGAACAGAAAAGCTTTTGAGACAAAGGATAGAGGCAGAATGTTTTGTTGAATATTGAAGTCTAGGGTGGTTTGGTGAATGGGGAGTGGTTTGCGATAGAACTGAAAGATATGCCGAGCTTTGAAAGTCATACTGAGAAATTAGATTTTATTTGTTAGCCACTGGGGACTGTGGATGGCTTCTTAGTGGATGAGTACATGATCAGAGCTGTGGTGTTAGAAAATTAGGTTAAAGATAGAACTCATTAGCAAGCCACTAAAATAGTTCAGATGAACCAGAATGAGGGCCTGAGCCAGGATGCTATAGGAAGGTTGGACGGCAAAGGGGAAACTTGAAGTTATCAAGCAACATTTATCTTCTGGGCAATGAAAACATATGTCCTCACTGTTGATCAATCTTTATTACCAGTAGGGAATGGGTAGTGGAATGGTTTTTTTTTTTTTTTTTTGAGAGAGAGGGAGAGAAAGGGAGGGAGAGAGATGAGAAGCATCAACTTGTGATTGTGTCACTTTGTTCATGATTGCTTCTCATACGTGCTTTGACGGGGGGGGGGGGGGGGTCCAGCCAAGCCAGTGACTCCTTATTCAAGCCAGTGACCTTGGGCTTCAAGCCAGCGACCTTGAGATCATGTTGATGGTTCCGTGCTCAAGCCAGTGAGTCTGCACTCAAGTCAGCAACCTCAGGGTTTTGAACCTGAAACCTCAGCGTTCTGGGTTGATGTTCGATACTCGATGGTCTATCTGCTGTGCCACCACTGATCAGGTGGTAGTGGAATAACTTGAGGTATGTGTTATATGCACTGAAGACTCCTTGTGGTATGCCCTTATAAGCATAGATAGCAATGATTCTGGGTTTGTTTTTTCAGATTTCAAATGGACATGCAAAGAATTACGTGCTTTTCTGATGTCATATAGTATATCAACAGTCAGATTTTGAACCTAGTCTGTGCTTTTTTTCCCCCTATAAAATGTTCAGTAGAGGACAGATTAGCAAGATGCTGGAGACAGAATGTTCAGGATTTCCTGGCCATTGACTGTGAGAGTAGGAGATAAGGAATCCTTTAGGTTTTCAACCTTTTTATACTTGGGGACCGGTGAAAATAGAATTATTTGGGGGACTGCTAAGGCAAGAATCACCCTCAGCTTTAGCAGATTCAACTAAGATCATCGAGTCTGTACTCTTCATACCACATCAGGGTGGGTAACTCTTCCGCAGACCACGAAATTTCTGGTGGTGGTTGTAAAATTCTGCTTTAAGGCTTTTGAGACTGGGAAAAAGTTTGTCCTGTAATCAGAAGCTGTGGCATTTGTTATGAGTGTAAGAAAATAATTTAATGCTCAGTCTCTTATAAGTTTTCTTTCTTTATTAAGGATTTTATTTATTGATTTTATAGAGAAAAGATGGGGTCTGGGGTTGGGGGAAGCGAGAATTATAGTTGCTTCATTTTAGTTGTTCATTGCTTGCTTGTTGCTTGACATATTTGCCTTGACCGGGTAGACCAGGGTTTCGAACTGGTGACCTCAGCATTCTAGGTCGACACTCAGTCCACTGCACCACCACAGGTCAGGTATAATAAGTTTTGTTTTATTTGTTTATATTTCAAATTTGTCTTTAAATTTTAGTTTCCCAGCCTATGTCCTTTCTGTAAGGATGGCAGTCAGATCAGTCTGGACTAGGAAGAGATTGTTTACTATGTGCTGAGCAGCTATTTGTTCCTTTTGTGGAATCCTGTTAATGAATGCTGTGACAATTCCAGCTGCTTTCTTATATCTCATCTCCATTTTCTTACATACATTTTCTAATTTAGTTCTTCTTGTTTGGTTGCCATTTTGTTTTTTAACTAGAGACCACATAATCATGAAATGTATAAATATGTGAACATTGGTAGAGTGCATCTTCAGTCTGCTGTGCAGAGTGCATCTGTGACATCAGTCTCCAGCGGAAATCTGTTGAGGCGTGAAGTGCGTTTACCTTGATCATGAGACTTGTTTCCTCTCCCTCTCCCTCTCCCTCTCCCTCTCCCTCTCCCTCTCCCTCTCCCTCTCCCTCTCCCTCTCCCTCTCCCTCTCCCTCTCCCTCTCCCTCTCCCTCTCCCTCTCCCTCTCCCTCTCCCTCTCCCTCCCCCTCCCCCTCCCCCTCTGCCTCCACCTCTCCCCCCCCTCCCCCTCTGCCTCCCCTCCCCCTCCCCCTCCCCCTCCCCCTCCCCCTCCCCCTCCCCCTTATTGGCACAAATATAAACAACCATACAAAGCAATATGTATAGCTTAATGCGGTGGTTCTCCAAAAGTGTGCACCAGGGAGCACTGGTGCGCCCTAGAAGATTTCCAGGTACGCTATGGTATTCCAGAGAAATATGTGCCTGTTGGGGACCAAAAAACCAACTGGGTTTTTGGAGTTTAGATGAGCTTCTAAATCTATCATTTCACTTTCATTTATCATCTAGAATAATTTTGTCAGTTCTTTCTGCCATCTACTATTTGGTTAACTAATTGTACTGTTTATATAGGAAAGGCAGGGTAAAGGCTTAATTCTTTCTCTTTATTTACTCAATTTTCAAATAATTCATTGGGTATCCTTAAATATATTTGATGGGTTTCAAATGATTGCGATTCTTAATCCTTTTTGAAGCTCAGATTGCTCCACGTGGCCAGTGGGAACCTCTTCACGTTGGCTCCTGAGTTCTTTTGATGTAACCCTAGTGATCTGATAGTGTCCTTGTCATCTGTATGTCTGAATGCTCTGTCCTCTACAGACCTGGAGTCATCATTTTTCTAGAATCTCTGTTTTATTTTAATAAGAAACATTTCAAGAGCACAATCTGGACTGTTTGGGTCTCATTGCTACTAGTTGGTCATTATTCCTAGATTTTCTTTTTTAAAGATTTTACTTACTGGTTTTAGAGAGAGAAAGGGCGAGTTGAGGAGTAGAAAGCATCATCCTGAGGTAGTCGTTATGATAGCTCTAGCCTGGGGTTTCAAACCTGTGACCTCAGCGTTCCAGGTCAACACTTTATTCACTGCTCCACCACAGGTCAGGCTCCTAGATCTTTTGATTTATATATAATATGACAATTTCTATAATTCCACTGGACAGAGCTAGGGAATATGATCTTTTATACCTTATAAATCATACTGATATTTCTAATTCAAGTTCAGGATTATAGAGTTTTTACTGAACCACTTTTACTTTCCATTTGTATATTCTTTTTCCACACAGAAATTCCTGGTTATCTGGGACACAGGATTGGCAGTACGAGACTATCTCATAATTATGTTTTTTATCTCACCCATACAATAGTCTCAAATTAGGAATACAAATAACTGCTTCTACCAATTATGATTACTGAAAAGAGTAAAAAAAAAAATTGTTGGCACTCTTCGTACTCCATGTTTTAAATGATTATACTATACATTTTTAGATTACCCAGCGATTATACACTATAATCTCTTCTATTGAGCCCTCATTTAGTCTTAGTTCTTCAAGTAACTGTATTAAGACCTTATTATGATAGGGTTTATCATTTAAGCAAAACATGTAATAAAGCCAATTTTACCATAGGCTAATTGTATAAACAAGAGTTAAATTCTTATGGCATGGCCTGATCTGTGGTGGCGCAGTGGATAAAGCATCGACCTGGAATGCTGAGGTTGCCGGTTCGAAACCCTAGGCTTGCCCAGTTAAGGCACATATGGTAGTTGATGCTTCCTGCTCCTCCCCTCCTTCTCTCTCTGTCCCTCTCTCCCTTCCTCCCTCCCTCTCTCTCTCTTTCTTCCCCCCTCTAAAATGAGTAAATAAAATTTAAAAATTCAATATAGATTAGAAACATAATTTAGTAAATGTTAATCTTACACTGTTTCATAAAATTTCATTTATTATTATTTTTTTTTGAAGTGAGAGGAGGGAGAAAGGGAGACAAACCCTTGCATGTGTCCCGACCGGAATCCACCTGGCAGCCCCCATCTGGGGCTGATTCTCGAATCAACCGAACCACTGGCTGAGGGAGAAGAGGGAGGGAAGGGGAAGAGAAGCAGATGGTCTCTTCTCATGTGTGCCCTGACCTGGGATCGAACCCTGGACGTTCATACGCTGGGCTGACGCCCCATCCACTGCGCCAGCTGGCCAGGGCAAAATTTCATCTTTTTTATTTAATCCAAATTTTATTTGCATTTGAATTTTAGTTTTGTTATGCAATATATTAGAGTAGAATTTAAGTCAAAGGTTTTACAATTGGTTTTGCTCATAGTATCTAGCTGGTTTTACTGTATTGCATGAGATGAGTTCCGAAGTGAATGGATTAGTTATATGGTAAATACAGTTAAAGGCTGTTTGGTTATGCTGTGAACTGTTTGAATCATCTCAATTATTCATGAATTTCTTTTCTGGATGTTTAATATATCTAATATTAGCTTGTAGTAATTTGCCTACCCATTATTCCCTACAAGGGGCTATTTATCTAGGGCCCTGTGATAGATAGTATGCTGTACTTCAAAGTTGAGATCTTGCCAGACTACTTGACATCATCTATAATGTTAATTTTTGAAGTGTCCTTCCATTTACTATTTATATTTGGTTAGTTTTTAGCTTCTTTTATCTTGTTTCATTATAATCAAACTCCAGACCAAGCCAGCTCCTACAGATACAACCTGGTGAGAATGCTCTTTGCTCTGCTTTTTATCTCCTAGTTACTTTGTTCATGGTTTATATAAAAATTAAATTGTTCTTGAAGCATTACTCATAAATTTTTGTATGTTTATCACTTAGTCCACTGTTGAATGTGTTCTTTTTTTTATAAGAATGGGACATTACACCTAGGTACGTTTTTCCCAGTACTAATTGGGAAGACTACAGAGGCACAATAATGAATTTTTATATAAAAGCTGAATCTGGGTGTGGGGTATCATAGACAGTGATTTACACATAATGCACATAAATGGAAAACCTAAAATTTAATACCTCTGTTTAGAAACTATGATTTATTTTAAGTTACTGATTTATTTAAAACTAACTTTATTGGAGACAGCATGTGTTTAATGAGCTGCCTAGGGGTACTCTACCCTTAGTATGATTTCTTAGAGGGTTAGGGCCCCATCTTGACAGGATAACACCAGACTTGTAACAAATGGGTGAATGGGCAAGGAGCTAAGTAGCCTTAGTTAATACATAGGGGCCTGACCTGTGGTGGCGCAATGGATAAGGCATTGACCTGCAGTCGCCAGTTCAGGACCCTGGCTTGCCCACTCACGGCACATATGGGAGTTGATGCTTCCTGTTCCTCCCTCTTTTCTCTCTCTTTTTCTCTTTCCTCTCTTAAAAAAAAAACATTAAAAAAATTAATACATACGAATATCATATTGTTCACTGAATTAGGGATCAGGTTAAGGTTTTCAAATTTTGTATTGTAAACTGTCTCTTTAGTCTAGGACAACTTAATGTTTTGTTGCTTGGGATAGTTACATCATATTTTTGTTTTTATTGACATTCAATTCCTTGATTGTCTGCTCTGAGCAAGGCATTGTTTTTCACTCCTGAGAATAGCTGGGAACAAGCTGGTGATATGGCCACCCTTGCAGATCATGAGTCCTCTTGGTGTGCCTGGATGCGAGGATACAGGGGAAGTAAAACTGGGGTTACAGTGCGTTGCTCTATGTAGTGGGTTTGAAACTGGGAGCCTCTGTAAGTCCAAACGTTTTAGGCAATAGTTTGCATGGCACACACTTTCCCTTGAGAGAGAAGGTCTTCACAAAGGCTAAGAACCATTGTTCTAGAGCCTGATTTCGAGTGTTAGATTACCACACATTGATTTCTATATATATGCAAAGAGGCAGTCACCATGATGAATTCCCTTGGCTGCTGATTCCACCATCTCTCCTGTGCGATCAGATTAAATTTTCTTGGGCATTGTTTTCATTTTCTGTCTCAATAATTATTTACTGCCAATTAGAACTCTGAGCCTATCTGAAATAACATTGGTAGAGACAGAAATTGATTTCCTACAACCACCTTTATAGTAATTTTTCTCCCTCAAATTATGGAAGGTGGTAAGTATTATTCATAGGTAAGTGGTGGCTGTACTATGTGTTAATTGCTAAGAGTCGGCTATTAGTGTTTTCTTTTGACAGTAAAAACTTCTCTGAATTTGAGGATTGAGGAAGTTACCTTGATCTTTGTTTTAAAGATCATCACTGGTGATTGTTAGAGAGCTCGAATGTGTATTTCTACAAATCTGGAACTTCACTGGCTGTGCATGAATGACAGCAACACAGAAAAGAATAGCTTTGTGCTTGGGGGTTGGTTTAGCTTTGGAGCTCCAATCAACAATTCAGGAAAGGTGTTTTTTTTGGTTGTTGTTTTTTTTTAATTTTTCTGAAGCTGGAAACGGGGAGAGACAGACAGACTCCTGCATGCGCCCGACTGGGATCCACCTGGCACGCCCACCAGGGGCGATGCTCTGCCCACCAGGGGCCGATGCTCCGCCCCTCCGGGGTGTCGCTCCGTTGTGACCAGAGCCACTCCAGCGCCTGGGGCAGAGGCCAAGGAGCCATCCCCAGCGCCCGGGCCATCCCCGCTCCAATGGAGCCTCGGCTGCGGGAGGGGAAGAGACAGACAGAGAGGAAGGAGAGGGGGAGGGGCGGAGAAGCAGACGGGCACCTCTCCTGTGTGCCCTGGCCGGGAATCAAACCCGGGACCTCTACACGCCAGGCCGATGCTCCACCACTGAGCCAACCGGCCAGGGTGGTGTTTTTTATTTTCCATAAAAACTGAGAAATTAATAGATCTAGCCAGGAGATCTCCCTAATTTCTGTGGCACACTGGTCAAAAACAAGGACTCTGTAGGTATTAATATAACTGTGTCTTTGTTAGTTTTGACAAAAGTTCTCTTTTTATGTGTATTTATTTTTCACTTAAAGGATCTTTTACTATTTTGTACTTTAACACAAGGGGCAGATGTCTCCAGCTCTGAGCTGGGCTTTGCAGCATGTCCTGCCTTTTGAATGTTTCTTTCAACTTGGGTAGCTCTTTGTTAAAAGGCCAAACCCCTTAGTGAGATGTTCTGGGAAAGAGGACCCCTTGATATTTGAAAGGTGAGAAATCCATTTAAGCCATGTGATGGCTTCCGACAGCCCCGCTGCTGGGTTCTGCTTGTTTTAATGTAAGTCATAGATACTGAGGCTGGTTGTGTTCAGTAATTGGATGTGAACTATATAAGTGACATTTCATGGCAAATGCGAGGAAACTGTGGATGGCACTCGATTTCACTGTTGCTGCCTTTAGGTTTGAAGGTAGAAACCATAATGGAATTTAATTATCTGAGATTAGTTCAGTGCATTTGTAATACCCTGAGTTGTTAGGCAACTGTTTGGTTATCGTGCATGACGCTGACAGTGTGATTTGTCATGCCGGTGTGTGCGGTGCTGCAGAAGCCATGCTAATAAGGCTGTGCGGAAGGACAGCCATCAATACTCGGTCGGCAGCTTGCTGCCGAACACTCGTCTTGGAAAGACATAATCTGTAATCAAAGAGAAGCTTGTGGAAATAGCAAACATAGACAAAAACTGTTATGATAAAAAATAGTGCTCATTGACTTGCAGGCGAGGTTTCAATTACATTTTATTAATGACATCCTCCTTTCCTTTTAAATGTGTGCACAGCCATGTGTGCATCACAGGATGAACGAGGTGGTGGTTTGTTTTCATTGCAGGTCTGGTTTTATAAAATAGTGCAGAGTAGGACACCTTATATTCAAATTACATGTTGACGGGCTCTATGCCTCTAAGCTCAGCAACAGTGAGTGTTTTTGAGGTGAGGGGATCTGTATAAGGATGACATGGCATGTCTGGGGGCAAAGGAGTATGTGGCTTTCTTCCACAAGCACTTATGAATGTGTATGGCTGCTTTATAGTTACTGGCCTTAATAGTCTAAAAAGTTTTAGGTGTAAAAGATTGGGTAACTGGTTGTTGGCATGGATAGCCATAATTATAGAGGCTCGTTCCTATTCATTTTGTTCTCTAACAACCTGGTTGGTGTCTGCCAACTCTGCTAGTCAGACACTGTCTGTCATCCAGGGAAGCCTAGCAATATGAGAAAGGAAACCGCAGAAACATAACCAGGGTGAAAGAAAGGAGGAGGAGATAAGGCCTGTGACATAAAACAAACCGTGACTTTAAAAAATTGTATTTGAATAGGTAATACATTTACATGATTCAAAACTCAAAAAGTTAAAAGATGTGCTGAAAAGTCTGTCTCCTGTCTTTGGACTTTTCTTTGTTCACATTTTTTCCATCATACCTCACCCAATGCAGATAATCATGGTTATTACATCTCATATGCCAGGGGTCGGGAACCTATGGCTCGCGAGCCAGCGGTGGTTCTTTTGATGGCTGCATCTGGCTCGCAGACAAATCTTTAATAAAAAAAATAATGTTAGAAATATAAAACATTCCATGTATTACAATCCATTCATTTCCTACTGCTCATATTCATGGTTGTGGGTGGCTGGAGCCAATTACAGCTGTCCTCCGGGACAACACCAGATTTTTATTGGATAATGCATAACGTACACGGGTCGTTGTATGGCTCTTATGGAATTACATTTTAAAATATGTGGCATTTATGGCTCTCTCAGCCAAAAAGGTTCCCGACCCTTGCCATATGCATTCTTCCAAGGAGTGTGTCAGCAAATATAATAGCTTTGTATGTATGTTGGAAACAAACAACAAAATACATATATTTATATATGTTAGAGATCTTTCCATATCAGTACACAGAAAATTTTCTCTCCCCCAATGTATCTATACACGTACACACACACACACACACACACACACACACCTGCATGGTGTATTCCATTGTGTGGGTGTTTCCTGTTTTATAATTTATTTAATTAGTTCCCTCTTACTGGCCATTGTTCACGTTAAACTTGTTTCTTTGTGTATTTGCAAATGTATGTTTAGAATAAATTACAATCAGTTGTATTGGTGGGGAAACAGGTGAATATATTTATAATTTTGATATGTATTGCACACATGCCTTCTATAAGGGTTTTATCAGTTTTTGAGTAAAAAGTAGTGTCTGTATCTCCACAGCTCAGCCATGAGAGTGTTATCAACTTGGATATTCACCAGTCTGAATTATATATTCTTGTGGTAACTTTAATTTGTATTTTTCTCACTGTGGTTTTAGTTTTCACATATGAATCTTTGTTATATTACTTTTTGAATTTATTTGGTATAAAGTGTAAGGTATGGATGCATCTTTTTTCCAGATGACATCCCAGTAATCTCAACACAATTATCAAATGATAAAAAATGTCTTCCCCACCATTTTGAAATGCTGTCTTTATCGTAGATTAAATTCTTAAAACTAACTCCTGACTGACAATAGCATGCATTTCTTCTTACAATTACTTGTCACTTTATTTTACTTATCATACCCAGCTTTAAGTCTAATAATTTGTCAGAATGGTTTTTAGTGACCAATGCCTATGATTATGTACTTTTTTTGGTATGTGTGACAGAGACAGAGAGGGACAGATAGGGACAGACAGACAGGAAGGGAGAGAGATGAGAAGCATAAATTCTTCATTATGGCACCTCAGTTGTTCATTGATTGCTTTCTCATATGTGCCTTGATGGGGTGGGGGGGCTACAACCAACTGAGTGACCCCTTGCTCAAGCTAGCAAGTTTGGGCTCAAGCTGGTGAGCCTTGCTCAAACCAGATGAGCCCGCGCTCAAGCCGGCGACCTTGGGGTCTCAAACCTGGGTCCTCCGCATCCCAGTCTGATGCTTTATCCACTGCACCACCGCCTGGTCAGGCTGATTGTGTACTTTTCAATTGAAACTAAAATTTATTTCATTAATTTTTTATCTAACCAAACCCAATCCTACAGGAAAGTTGCAAATACAGTACAAAGAACTGTTTTTCCTGATGAATTTGAGAATAAGTTGCCAAATTGAGGCTGCACTGAATGTGTATATCTTACTGACAAGATTTTTTTGCATAACCCACAATTATTACACCCTGTAAAGCCAGGTTTTCATTTTGTGTTACATTTAGTTGTCATACTTCTTTAGTCCTCTTCAATCTGGAACAGTTCTACAGTCTGTCTTTCTTGACTTTCATGACCTTGATATTTTTGCAGATTACAGACCAGTTATTTTTGTGCACTATTCTTCAGTTTGCATTTATGTGGTCCTCCCTCATTACTGAGTCAGGGAGCTTCTCCTTGTATCTGATTGCATGTGCATTGCTCCATTTCTCCTAGTTCTGTTACTGGTGTTCGCTTTGGTCACCTAATTAAGGGTCTACCAGGCCTCTCTATTGTTAAGTTACTTTTTTATTCTTTGTAATATTTTGTGAAAAGGTGCTCTGTGACTAAAAAAATATTCTGTTCTTCAGTAACTGTTCGATTTATTCTTTTATGTACATCAACATAGATGTATGGCTTCTATTTTATTTGGATGAGTTATTCTCCATATTACCACTACAGATTTTGGATTTCATATTGTTGCGGATTTGGCCAGCGGGAGCACCTCCAGGCTGGTTTCTGTGTGTCTCTCACATGTTCCAGTCCTTCTTTGAGCACTCTCTTATCTTCTAACATAACAGGTTTTTCAGATTTCTCCTCAGAGGCACCATTGTTCCTAGTTTCTTGTCTCTTTCCCAGCATATGTTATATGTATATGCATGTGTGCGCACCTATGTGTAAATTTAAGTTTTTGTGAATTAGACTTTAACTTTTAGTCTTAAAAAGTATCATTGATATCTAATATATATGAAAGAATAAAATTTTAAATGTACAGCTCAGTAAGTTTACATATAGTTCACTATATGAAATGCTGTATGTAAATTCTACTCATATCAATATATAAAATGCAGTAAGCATTTCAGAAACCTACCCTTATGCCCTCTCCCAACCACTAACCCCATGATAATCACAGCTGTGAACTCTTAAAGCATATATTAGTTCTGCCTGTCTTTGAAATTTATATGTAAAGGGCATCATGCAGTATAGATTTATCTGTGTCTGGTTTCTTTGGCTCAGCATATTTGTGAGATGCATTCATGTTTTTGTATGTTACAGTATTTTATTTTCATCACTTTGTAATGCATTACATGAACACCCTGCAGTTAATCTTGAACTGTTGATGGACAATAAGAAAGATTTTAACTCATCTTCAGTAATTGAGCAAGCAAACAGATTACAAATCAGTAAGGATATAGACTATTTGACAGCACAATTAAAAATTTTGAACTAATTGCCCTATAAAGACCACTATATTCAATAACTGAAGAGTACACATCTTTTTTTTTGTTTGTTTGTTTGTTTTTTGGGGGTTTTTTTTTTTGGCATTTTTCTGAAGCTGGAAACAGGGAGAGACAGTCAGACAGACTCCCGCATGTGCCCGACCGGGATCCACCCGGCACGCCCACCATGGGGCGACGCTCTGCCCATCAGGGGGCGATGCTCTGCCCATCCTGGGCGTCGCCATGTTGCGACCAGAGCCACTCTAGCGCCTGAGGCAGAGGCCACAGAGCCATCCCCAGCGCCCGGGCCATCTTTGCTCCAATGGAGCCTTGGCTGCGGGAGGGGAAGAGAGAGACAGATAGGAAGGCGCGGTGGAGGGGTGGAGAAGCAAATGGGCGCTTCTCCTGTGTGCCCTGGCCGGGAATCGAACCCGGGTCCTCCACATGCTAGGCCGACGCTCTACCGCTGAGCCAACCGGCCAGGGCCAAGAGTACACATCTTTTAAGTGCATATGGAATATTTATCAGAAATGGCTGTATTAGATCTTTATAAAATTTTTTCTTTATATTTATTGATTTTTAGAGAGAAAGAAACATCAGTTTGTTGTTCTACTTATATATACATTCATTGGTTGGTTCCTGTATGTGTCCTGACCAAAGATTGAACTCACAACCTTGGTGTATCTGACGACTCTATAACCAACTGAACTATCCGGCCAGGGCTGTGTTAGACCTTTTATTATTTTTTATTTTTTCCCCTTTTCTTTGTCGTCATCGTCATCTTCTTCTTTTTCCTCCTCCTCCTCCTCCTCTTTCTCCTCCTCCTCCTCTTCTTTCTCCTCCTCCTCTACCTCCTCCTCCTTTTCTTCTTCTTTTTAATGTTTATTCTACTGATTCTAGAGAGAGAAGAAAGGAGAGAGAACGAGACAGGAACATAGATCTGCTCCTGTATATGCCTTGACCAGGGTTCAAACTGGCAACCTCTGCACTTCTGCACCGTGCTCTGACCAACCAAGCTATCCAGCCAGGGCTATGTTAGATCTTAAAGTTAGTCTTAACATGTTTCAGAGGATTGAAGTCATACAGATCATGTTTTTTAACCAGTGGAATTAAGCTAGGAATAAAAAAATTAAAAAAAGATTACCTGGACAAGCCACAAATATGTGAAGTAATGTACATTTTTAAATAGTCTATGGGTCAAATAAGAAATTAGAAAAAATATTTTGCTTTGAATGATTGATTAAATTATGATATCTCAATTATAGATTATAGTCAAAGCTATGCTCAGAGGTAAATTTTTAGCCATATATAAAAAGGGTAGATATCTATATTAAGAAATTTAAAAAGAACTTAAAATTAAACACAGTAAAGGAAGATAATAATGAAGATAAGAGCTTAAGATAATGAATTAATAAGAAAATCTACATTAAAGATGATCAACATCAAAAGTTGCTTTTTTGTTTTTTTCAGATTTTTCTCTTTTCAGTTCTTTTATGAGTGCCACATCTTCGCCGTATTTACCCTATAATCTACCTCCTTTTAAATTTCTAGTTTGAGGGGAAATTAAAACACAAAAGTGGAGAGCCTTGTCTAATTTTTCCTCCACACGTCAGAAGCAGATATATTTGCCTTTTCAAAAGGAACTTTATTAAGTACTGAGTGACCAAACAAAAAAAAAAGATGTCTCCTTTGAAACGACTGAAGCTATTAATCTTGTATGGATATCTAAGGCAAAGACAGTGGCATCAAGATACCAATGTGAAGACTAAAATTGGGATGACACTAGATTCCACAGGTGCTAACAGTGTAACAGGACATTGTGAACATGTTATACTAATAAATTTGAGCATTTTGCTGCAGCACCACTCAGAATAATTAATTTGAAAAGTTTTATGTGCCTTAGACAAACCTGTGCAAACACGAATAGGAATGTTCATTAGCAGCCTTGGTTGTAATGTTGAAAAGCTAGAGATGACCCACATATCTATCAGCAGGAAAATTTATGAATAAGCTGTGGTATATAGTATACAGTAGTAATATGTATCATTTAAAATGAGAGCTAAGGTACAAATGAATCATGGAAGCATAATGCTGAATAAAATATAGCATAGTACAAAGAACCAAAGAGTATGATGTTTATGTAAAGTGTAAAACTGCAAAACAAGACTTTATATATCTATCCCACGCATAAAGGACTGTCTGGGAGTGAGAACCAGTCAAGTCAAGGCTACCTCTGGGGGAAGTAGAGAAACCTGTCTAGTAGGAGTGTCCAAGCAGCGTTTTTAGGTTTGGTAACATTTTATTTCTAAAAAGTTGTTATAAAATTTGTTAAAAATAATAGTTGTATGATTTTTATATCTTTCTGCCTGTGAAATGTTTCATAATAAAAATTTAAAAGCAAAAATGATACAGATAGCCTGACCAGGCAGTGGCACAGTGGATAGAGCGTTGGACTGGGATGCAGAGATCCCAGGTTCTTGACCTTGAGACTGCCAGCTTGAGTGCGGGCTTATCTGGTTTGAGCAAGGTTCACCAGCTTGAGCCCAAGGTCCCTGGCTTGAGCAAAGGGTCACTCGGTCTGCGGTGCACCCCCCTTCCCCCCACCAAGGCACATATGAGAAAGCAATTAATGAACAACTAAGGTGCTGCAACGAAGAATTGATGCGTCTAGTCTCTCTCATTTCTGTCTAGTCTCTCTCATTTCTGTCTGTCCCTCTCTCTGACTCTGTCTCCATTACAAAATTAAAAAAAAAAAAAGGATACAGATAAAGAAGATAGACGAACCTTAGGGAGTTTTCATGAACAGAGCTCCACCTGAGCTGAGAGACAGAGAAATGCACACTTGGGTTTCTGTGTTGTTGCTGCAGATGGAGAAATTGGGATATACATTTATCCAGGTTCCTTAGACCCTTCTCTGTTTGTATAAAGCAGTCAAGTCACATTATGTGTTTTCATGCTATCCTCAGGCGCTTTTGAGAAGACTGCTGGTTTTAAGGAAAATAGTACCCAAAGAGACTAAAATAACTGTGTAAAAAATGTTACATGCTTAGGATTGTATGGTCACTTAGGGACATATTTTGTTGCTTGTGGCTCTTTTTTCCTTTTTCTTAAAGCACTTAACCATTTCTGTGGTGTGGAGGGATTGCAAAGAACCTGTCCCTCCAGTGAAAGTGTTAAGTGCTGTCCAGACTGGGACTTAACCTGTTTATTCCTCTCTGTAACCTTAAGTGTCTTTCTCTAGAACGATGTGTGATAGGTCGTAGATGCTCATGAATGTTGGTTGGTACATGATTTGAGAAAAGTATACTGAAGAACTAATTTGAAATTTTTTTCCATTTATTTTCATAACTATTATCACGGTAACTGTTGTCTGTATTCCAGGAATTTTAGGAGTCCGTATAAAGTCTCAGCTCAGAAATTTTATCTAGCAGATTTTTGGGGATTAAGAAGCATGGATTTGTTGTCTGTAGCTAGGAGAGAAAAGGGTCACAGCTGAGAGTTGTTTTTCTCTACATTCACTAGCTCTGTGGTGAAAGAGAGGAAGGAATTCAGATTAGGATGTTGTTTGTAGCAGTCACTGGCCCAGAAGAGTTCTCCTGTACAAAGCAGATTCATCAATTCTAAAAGAAGTCTGTCTTTGTGGTAATGGAAATGTTCCCTATCTTGATTGTGGTGGTGGTTACACAACACATTTGTCAAACTAATTGAAATTGTAAATAGCTTAATTTTATTATGTATAAACTATACTTTAGTAAAGCTGGTTTAGAAAAAAAAAAAGATGAACCAAAACAATAAGACATCCAAAGGTTAAAACTCATTTCTGAAAAAGGATATAAGATGAAGGATTTAAAAGAAGTTTTCTTTCAAAAGATGTTCACATTTATATATGTTATGTTAGTGCTTGAACGTGATGAGGAATATTTCTGACAAAAATTAACCTATTTTAAAATGAATTGTGGCTCTTTGATTTTCTTTTCCTTTTTTTTTTTTAAAGCAGCATTTCCCAGCTCAGCTCACACTTGACTGAATACACTGATCGATGATCTGGGGATTAACTAAACCTTCTCATTTCCTGCTCTCCCTGTCTCCCCTCCCCAGCAGGCCAGCGGGCCTTTGTTGTCTGGCTTGGGGACCGAGATAAGCCGCCAGGGCGTGTTTGTATTAGAGAAATGGTTGTAGATGGAACAGTTATAAATAGACTAACAGGTTTTAGAGGTTACACAGTCTTTGTTTTGGTTTAAGTCAAAAGGAGAGAAGAATAAATAAGATCTTTAAAACAAGACAGAGTAGTTTACATAGGAATGAAGTGAAAACGTAAATTTTAAGGGTTCCTACAGACGCCCTCCCCTCTTTTAACCAAACTATTTGAATTTGTTTTTTGGCAAGTTGAAAATGTTTGCTGGCTGTGGTTGTATTTCTGTAATTATGCAGGCTGACTTTATTTAAACCAACGATAATTTCCAGACCTATGTTAGTTCTCCTTAAAAGTGCAGAATGCTCAGTTCTAAAAGTCTTTGTGCTGCTAAAAGGTATTTTATTCTACTTTTTTTCCAGCTGTACAGTTTTGCAGTTTAACTCAGAAAGCAGTGGTACAAAGAGGTTATCACCTAGAAAGAGGGATATTGTTGGATTCACATAAAATAGGTATGTTCATCTTTATAAAAGATGGTGACTCGAAATACTAAGCCAGATGTCTTTTTTTACTTAAAAGATGCGGTTCTTTCTTGTCGCCAGTTGTCTCAGGTAAGAAGCATTGCCGCTTTGATAGGGCTGCAGAGTTGCCTAGAATTGCAGATTGCTGATGTCAGCCAGGTTGCTGTTTTCAGCTTGCATGCTTTCATCTCAGTAGTCTCACCACTGTTTTGACCTATTTATATTGTTGCTAGAATCAAGCTTTAAATACTTCTCTAGCGTGAGCTCAAATTTTAGAAAGAAAAATAAGTTAAATAGATATGAGGGGCATCTTATCAGATATTTTTCTTGTTAACAAGAGTTTAACTTCCTGCTTACTAGTGGATGTCTGATTGGAGAAATAAAAATCAAGTCATCTATTTTTTAAGTAGCATCTCAGTTCTGAATGAATGTGTGCTGTACCATCCCCGCTTATGGTTCTGTTTGGGGAACATGCTCACATTGTTTAAGCTGCCAGTCAAGACAGGAAGGGCCTCTGGGACTCTTGTGTGGCTTGTTTACTCTGTTCCCTGGGCGCTGGGTGAGCTGTTCTAAGTATGGTCCTGGGGTCTGCAGGGTCAGCCATCGTTGTCATTACACCAGGACATCATTTGCCTTTTCTTACTCATTCTCTCACAAGTGTACAGTGGAGTTTGACAAAGGCTGACTGATTGTGATATATCTCAACAATTGCATGCAGAATCAGGAGATATTTTCTTAACTCAAAAAAGATTTGTAGAAACATACGTATTACTCATTTTCTAATTTTCTTCATTTAAAAAATTATAGTTACTGGTTTTAATTATTGATGTCAGCGTTTAGTGGGGTTATTGTTAAATGAGTTAGTAAAATCTTTAAAGTTGAAAAAAAATTACTTTCCAATATAGTAAATATTGACAATTCATAACCCTTATCAACAAAAGTTCTTTGAACTCCTCAATAATTAAGAAGAGAGTAAGGAATTATGAGTCTAGCAAGTTTGAGAACCACTTCTATAAAGCACACGTTGACTCAATGAAATCCTTTCAAAATATTTCATCAGTTTTTAATAGCAAAATCTGTGTGAGCTATCTTTAATCATAAGTTAATAACTTATTTTTAAAATAGTGTGATAGTTGAAGTTTACCTTGTGAAACTCCTAAAGAATTTTGAGAGCCGACAGACAGCTCAGTTTCCCCCTTTCATTTCCTTACTTTTCATGACCGCAGCATCTGAGCCCACCATTGATTTGTGTAGAACTAACTTTTCTGGCCATGTCATGTAGAACAAAGTCATTAACTCCCCCAGAATTAGAAAAATCACTGCCACTGTCACCATCGTCACCAAACAACAACCAAAGTATTGCAAGGATGTCAAACTATTTAGTCTTTGGGCTTGATTTTTTAAAAACGGATTTGGTGGCATGTTTTGTCCCATTTAGTGTAGGGATTCAGGGTGATTTGGCATTTTTGTGGTACTACCTCCGAATAGCTATTGTTCTCTTCCTTTATGAGGGAAATCTTTTGGGCCAAACAGAAAAGTTGTACTTGTGAACTTAGCAGATAAACCATAACTGCGAATGCTGGCTTATAGGCAGGGTTTTTGTTTTAATTTTTTAATTTATTCATTTTTAGAGAGGAGAGAGAAAGAAGAGAGAGAGAAAGTGGGGGAGCAGGAAGCATCACCTCCCATTTGTGCCTTGACTGGACAAGCCCAGAGTTTTGAACTGGCAACCTCAGCATTCCAGGTTGATGCTTTATCCACTGCGCCACCACAGGTCAGGCTATAGGCAGGGTTTTATGTTGATTTTGAGGAGCAGATTTTGGGGACTCAAGTATAAGGTCTTAATTTATCTATGAAATTTCAGCTTCCTGATTTGACCCTTCAGCCACACTTTGAGATCTTTTAAATCCTGAATCTGACATTTAGCATTTTTTTTCAGGATGGCATACATCAACAGATGCACGTGGAAATTGCAGGAGTGCTCTTTGAGTTAGTATATCTGTCTCCATCTACTAAGTCCCCTTTAAGTGTAGCTTATCTGTGTGTGTGACGTAAATGTACAAGGACAATAGAAGCTACCTGTTGACCCTGCCTCCTGTCTCAGAAGGGAGGTCAAGAAGTATTTTTCCCAAGGCTATACTTGTACTTGGTTTTGGTCTTACCACTATAAACACAGGAAGTAGTTGTCTGAAAATTTCCTGGTTCATCCTCAGCGTAATCCTAGGTAGAATATGTCGTAGTAACTTTTGACTCCACAGTAGGCAGTTGAGAGAGAATTTTGTTTTCATGTGTCTTCTTGGTCCTACCAAAATACTGATTGAATTCTGTCTAGTTTAAACTGTAAAGATAATTAACCAAAAAAGCAGGAGATTTGTTTAATAAGGCATCACCAAGAAATGGTGATTATGAAAATCATTTACGATCATCAGAGCCCATGTTTCGGCATATTGTTGCATCAATTTTCTGGGGACTGGTATGTGACTAGTTAGTTGTACACCATGGTTGTAAACTAAAAAGTCACCTGCCCTCCCAAAGTCCCACGTTCTTGCTTCACCATCTGATACAAGGTGATTTAAATCCTTTTATGGACCAGATATTGATGCAGTCTCCTGAAAGCAGTGAGTTGCATCCACAGGCTTGGGAAATGAACTGTAACCTTGATTCCAATGCTAAAAGGCAGTAAGCAGCTTGGTCAAGTGGATATGTCTTGTTTCTCTGTTTCTTTCATTTATTTATTTATCTTTAGAGAAAGACTTCATTATGCTCATTCAGAATAGACTTCTGTGTAGTTCCAGGTTATGTCCATTTGCAAATGCCAAAAAAAAAAAAAAAAAGAAAAGAAAAGAAAAGTAAAAGAAAGGTAAATAGCCACTTGTGTTAATCATAATTCTCCAAAGAAACAGAACCATTGGAGGATAAATGTATATATACTATAGGAATTGTCTTATGTGGTTATGGAAGCCAACAATTCCCATAATATGCTGTCTGCAAGTCGGAGAACCAGACAAGCAGGTGGTATAAATCAGTACAAGCCTAAAGGCCTGAGAACTGAGAGGCCACTGGTGTAAGTCCTGGAGTCCGAAAGCCTGACAGCCAGGAGCTCCAATGTCTGATGGCATGTCCTGGGTCAAGAATAGAGAGAATTTGTCCATTCCTCACTTTTCTGTTCCATCAAGGCCCCCAACAGATGGGATGACCCATCCATATCTGAGGGCAGATCTCACTCAGTCTACTGAATCAAATTCTGATCTCTGACAGACCCAGAAATAATGTTTGACCAGTTATCTGGACATCTCTTAATGCAGTCAGGTTGACACATAAAATTAACCATCACACCACTAAACAGGACTCTGTTAGAAACGCGTGGCGTGGCCCCCAGGAGGAGAGGTGTTGTGACCCTAGTGTTTCACAGGGCAGGTGGCCACCTTGGAAGGTGATGTAGACGGCGACTCCTGTGGTAGGCGCTCTTCCAGGTCCACTGGCACACAACCTTAGAACGCAGGGAGAAGGGCATTTTAGGACAAAACAAAAATGGCCATGCTTTGTGTACTCGGTGGCAGTAAGAAAGGTAGTTAAAGGCAGCAGTGTTTACTTACTCTCTCGATATATGAGGGAGATTTGTGCATGGTAATGTGTTTATTCATAGGAGACGCTCAGCTTCCTTTCACCTCCTTTCAGTCAGTGCTTCTGCCCCCCCCCCCCATGTCCACGTTACAGCAAGCTCTGAGCTGGGTGTACCTGGTGGCCCAAGCCCTGGTGGCACTTGTGTTTTCCTGTAGCTCTTTCATGGCCTTTTGACCTGTAATGGCTACGAAGTGTATATAAAGCTATATTTAGATTAGATATAGAAAATATCATCCTAGTGTCTTATGTTAGCAATAGAGTAGTGGCTTGAACTATGAGTTGCTGCACTTTAGGTGTTCATTGCTTGCTTTCTCATACGAGTCTTGATGGGTTGGAGGGGTCTCCAGCTGAGCCAGTGACCAGGGGCTCAAGCTAGCCACACTCAAGTCGGTAACCCCGCGCTCAATCTGGTGATTCTGTGTTCAAGCTGGATGAGCGCTCGCTCAAACAAGCGACCTTGGAGTTTCGAATCTGGGGGCTCAGCATCCTAGGTCAACGCTCTCTCTACTGCGCCACCACCTGGCCAGGCAGAAAGCATCTTTTAGATTGGATTCCCATGTACATATGCCTGGAGTTATGTTTGGCCTTAAAAGAATAGTAATCTTTGACCCCACTGACTGTCCCTACTCCCTCTGCCAAAGTCACTAAGTGTTCCCAAGGTTTTGTGTGGACAGTCTTCCCACCAGGAATTGCCTTGTGGGTGGAGGTGGGCCCTGAGGGGCTGAAATGCAACTTTAAACCAGCTGTGCAGCACCTAGAAGGGAGGCCATGATGTCTCTGGTAGTTTTTCCTCTTCTCTGCAGTCTTAGTATCTTGACTACCAACTCACAGTTTGTGTAGACATTTCTGAAGTATACAGTAAACCTCTAATACTCATATAGCTGTCACCATATTATGACCATCTTGTGGAAATGCATGAAAAGTTTCTTCTAAAGATATCTTCTTCAGCCATACAGTATGCAAATATTAAGTTACTTCTAGTTCCCAGATTTCTGGGAAAATGTTATTATCTATTTGGGCTCTTTAAAACAAGTAATTTGGTCTGATTTCACCTGAATCTGAGTCTAGAGAAGTTAAAAATACAACCTTGTGAAGTTGTTCCTTTGATGGCATCCATCTTCATATCCTGGTTAGGCTGTCTTTGGCTTGATCGCACTGTCATATCTGATGCCAGTAGAGGGCCTAGAGTAGCCTGTTTGGAGGGCTTTGGGGGCTTTATGGTATCTGGTAGGTATTTATGGGGCTGAGAAGGTCTTTTCTGTGTAACGCAGGTGAATTTAAATTGCTTGTTGGTCCCATTCTGGTTTGGGGGCCTCCTCCATATTGCATTAAGGAATCTCTGTACTTGTTTTGTTGGTCATTTCTGAACTCCTTTTCTCTTTTTCTACACCCACCTCCGCACGCTTCCTTTATTTTTTTAATGTTGTGTTAAAACCTTTTCCTGGAGGAGGATAGAACTGGTTCTAAGAAAGACTCAGGTTGGCTATTTAAATCAATGAAAGTACTATATTAATAATCATGAGGCCCTGGCCGGTTGGCTCAGCGGTAGAGCGTCGGCCTGGCGTGCGGGGGACCTGGGTTCGATTCCCGGCCAGGGCACATAGGAGAAGTGCCCATTTGCTTCTCCACACCCCCCCTCCTTCCTCTCTGTCTCTCTCTTCCCCTTCCGCAGCCAAGGCTCCTTTGGAGCAGGGATGGCCCGGGTGCTGGGGATGGCTCCTTGGCCTCTGCCCCAGGCACTAGAGTGGCTCTGGTCGAGCGACGCCCCGGAGGAGCAGAGCATCGCCCCCTGGTGGGCGTGCCAGGTGGATCCCGGTCGGGCGCATGCGGGAGTCTGTCTGACTGTCTCTCCCCATTTCCAGCTTCAAAAAAAGAAAAAAAAATCATGAAAGATCTCTATGCAAGATCTCAGCCTTGGATCTTGTATTTGAGATGGCTATGTTGTATGTTGTTGATAAAAATAAACTGGTACCCTTCAGCAGCAGCCACCTGTCTCTGCTGCCTTCCTTTCTCCCTAGTTTACCTTTATTCGTTCTCATTCTGAATGTTTTAATTTCAGTTCTGAAATTTAAAAAAAAGTTTCCATTGATTGGGTGGAAGGGAGAAAGAGAGAGAAGCATCAACTTGTTCCATTTAGTTGTTTCATTTAGTTGTGTACTCTTTTTTTTTTTTTTTTTTAACATAGACAGAGAGAGAGTCAGAGAGAGGGATAGATAGGGACAGATAGACAGGAACGGAGAGATGAGAAGCATCAATCATCAGTTTTTCATTGTGCATTGCTACACCTTAGTTTTCCATTGATTGCTTTCTCATATGTGCCTTGACCGTGGGCCTTCAGCAGACCGAGTAACCCCTTGCTCGAGCCAGTGAGCTTAGGTCCAAGCTGGTGAGCTTTTGCTCTAACCAGATGAGCCCGCGTTTAAGCTGGCGACCTCGAGGTCTCGAACCTGGATCCTCTGCATCCCAGTCTGACGCTCTATCCACTGCGCCACCACCTGGTCAGGCGTGTACTCATTGATTGCTTCTCACAAGTGGCCTGACTGAGGATTGAACCCACAACCTCAGTGCACCAGGACGATGCTCTATTCACTGAGCCACCTGCCCTGCGCCTCAGTTATGACTTTTTAATTAATTAATTCTTAACCTGTTGGCTGACATTCAAAGCTCTAAAAATCATCCTCTGCTCCCAAACACCCACCATCAGGCTAGCTTTTCCCCTTAACCCTGGTAGGGATGGGTTTGTCTGTTAAACTATTTCCTTAAATTTACATAATTCCTCATTTCAAAGAAACCCAAGCCAAGGAAATGGAGGAATCCCTAATTGAACCCAGAATCAGCTGCTCTCTCTTTTTTGCACAGAGCCACTCCTGTGGAACTACTGTAAGCAGATTGGAGGTGCTCCTGTTAGTGCTTTCCAACCACTTGGAATCAGTCAGTCTCTTTCTCTCCTCTTTAAAGATAAAATGGTGGGAAATTATTTACTTCCCAGTGGGCTCTTCTGTATTCAGAAATATACTCCAGGGTGCCTTTACAAAGGAAGCTTTTTATCACATTCTGTTTAAAATGCGTCATTTATAACAACTTTGACCTTTATGCAATTGTATAATTATATCACTAGTCAATAATGAGGCATATCTGTCAGAAATACTTGATATGCTTCTCGAATTGTTGTAGAAGTATAGATACTTTTACCTAATTTGCTACATGATTTGTTTTTGTATTGCTATTACTAGCATGCTTTTGAATTGGAGAAAAGCAAATTTATAAGCCACCTCTTATAGCTTGACTCTTTTCATCTGAAAACAGTGGTAGTAATATCCAGCATTTACTGAGAGCACATCCACTCTACTTACATTCATTTAGTTAATCTCACAACCTAATGAGCTAGAGACTATTAATTTTTCCTCATTTTATATATAAGAAAATTGAGGCTTGGCAAAGTCATTTGCCTGAAGTTACAAAGCTTAAGGAAGTTGCAAAGCCATGATTCAAACCCTGGTGGTTAGGGTTGTATTAAATGATCAACTAACTCCACTTCTACCTTTAATTTTCTGTGATTTTGAGCAGAATCTTTGACTACTGGCTAATGGGAAGAAGATGGTTTTCCATGGTTAACATTTGAGCAGCACCATATGTCTGAGGTGGCTCTGGTAGCCATTACTGGGAGAGGGGTTTTACTTTGCTTCCTTTCGTTCCTCAGTGCATACAGCTTCCATAGAAGATATTTTAATTGTAAAACTTTTTTAGGATGGTAATATTAGCTAATGCAATTTTTTTGATGTAGAGAAAACTCCCTTATTTTATCTACTTGGTTTTGTCGGGGGAAGAAATCTAGGCTTAAGACTGAAAGATGGAACCCAATCATAGACATCATCTTTTTCTGTCTCTTCACTTGTCACATGGCTTGGTGATTCCACTAAGGTCACCACCCCCAGCTAACTATTGCAGGCAGGACTAGGAATCTGAATTACCTAATTTGAGATTAGTACCCTCTGAAACAGTTTATTGCCCTTTATAGATGTATGATCTTTAACCAAATTTCTGATCTATTTAGGAAGAGTGTGATTGCAGCTGCTTAAATTTCTTTAAAACATGTTTACTTTGAGTCACAATCTTTGTTGTGTTATATCTGTGAAATTGAGAGTCTGGAGACTTTTTTGATGCAATGCTGCCATTCCCTGGTTATTGAGTAGAACTGCATTTGAAAATCCAAAAGGCTTTCCACTACCTTTGTGAAGTCTCGTATTAGGAGTCATAAGTCTATGTACAAATAACCCAGAGTGGTACTTATGTGTATGTGTGTGTAATAATGAATTGTGTTTGGTTTGGAAGATAACAGATACTATACCTCAGAAGGTGTCCAGGGTCACTGGCTTGGTTCTGAAAAATAGACATTGTACAGTCACCAGTTAGGTTATTTCTGTTGCCCTTAAGTTAGGTATGTAACAAAAATATGTGAAAGTATAGATTTTAGAACATTGTTGCTGGGACTGCTAGTTGATCTGAATTCCTTTGTGCTCTACTAAGTAACTCATTACTGTGGCACTGAAGCATCCATGATTAGTAACTCAATTACTAGAGATCACTATCAGCTCTTGAGGGGAAACCTCATTGTTGTGAAAAAATAACTCCTTGAAACTCTTCTGTGAAGCAGTGGTTATATTCCTTTACTTACAGAGAGAACAGTTCTCTTTTGAGTACCTACTCAGTTCCCCGTGCTTTTCCATCTTTTGACTACTTTCAGTAGTCCTATTAGGTAGGTTTCAGTACTCCCACTTTACCGGAAAGGGTGACTTAGTGAATCTTAGTAAGATGCCCAGAGTCATGTGGCGGGGAAATGGGAGAGCTGGAATTTGAACCACACCAGACTTTCCAGTATTCTGTTACCTGTGGTCCATATTCTTCACCTAGTAGTGCTTGACCCAGGTTTTATTCTTGCCATTCTGATTTAGATTTCCTAAAAAGGAAACTGTTAGACCATTGGTTTTCAATTGGGGTAATTTTGTCCCCAAAGGGGACATTTGGCAACATTTGGAGACATTTTTGGTTGTCATAATGGAGGAATACCACTGGTATTTAGTGGTTGGAGGCTAGGGCTGCTATCAGCATCTCACAGTACACAGGACAGGTTTCCGCACAGACTTGACTGGACCAAGTGGTAATAGTGCTGAGTTGAGAAATCTTGTGTTAGTATATTTAGTGAAGTGAGCTCATCCCCGAGTTCCATCAGACGGACTGTCCCTGCCCCTGATTGATTGTTTGGTTGGTTTGTTTCTATGCTCTTTATTACCTTGCCTGGGAATGAGACTAGCTTTCCAGCGGCTCTCCTGTGTCTCAGTGTTTTTTGCCTCCCTGCCTATGGATTGGGTCAGTAGTGGGGATAGAAGATGCCATTTGTCCCGGCGAGTTAGAAGCCACTGTACAGCCAGTAGTTGCAGCCTCCTTCACAGCCACCTGGCACATGCAGGTTCCCATTTGATGCGGATAGAGGGTAATGAAACAACGGAGCCAAGAACTGATAGGCCATATCTTTTATTCTAGCTCGCACCAATCAGGCGAGTACACACAAACACACTGGGCTCCAAAACTCACTCACTCAGCGCTCACAAAGCTACTGACATATCTGAGTTTTCCTAGAATCAAAGGCCCCCACCAGCTCACTCAGTCCCCTCTGCAACCACATGGCCTCTTCCAAAATGGCCTCCTCGCTCCTCCTCCTTAAAACTTTTTGGTGGTACAACTCCTCCTCCAGCACACATTAGCATAACCAAGCCCCTTCCCAAGCAGAAAGGTAATTAGCACTATCACATGACAGCATCATCACGTGAGCAGCGGCCATTTTTAACAATAAAAGTGAGCAAAACCAGAAAACACAGATTTTACAAACTTATTTGCCCAACACCCACTGAAGGCCAAACTCTTCAGGATTCAAGTTCTTCTCAGTGTCATGCTGAACTTTTCCTTGTGCTGCACGTGGATAGACCACGTGCACCTGCACTTGTCTTGTATTTTCTCTCTCTTTGTATCTTTCTCAGGTCTCATCCCTTGCCTAGAAAGAATCCATTGAAATATTTTCTGTTTTTTCCAAAGTCATATTTTACCTCCTTTATAATTCCCTGCTGGAAGTAATTGTTCCTGTTTATAAGCTCCTATATGTAACATTTATTATTATTATCATCCTAATTTGGCTTTTTCTTCCCACCTGCAGTATAAATGGTGAGAATGTAAAGTGCAAAAAGGGATGAAAACTCTAAAAGTGCCCGTTATGTAGGATTATTTTGGGCATACAGTCTTTTATTGAAATCAGTAATGCTGCCCCTATTTTTATAAGCCTATGTATTTGGCACGATTAAGTACAAAAGAAGATTCTTGATATTTATGATGTTGACTTAGGAATAGATTTCTTCACATTTGGGTTTAGTCAAGACTGTTGGCAGTTTTTTTTTCTTTCTGTTTTTTTAAATGGCTTAAATATTTTAGCAAAGGTTTTCCTTTTCTTTCTTTTCATTCTTTCTTTCCTTTGAGCCTTTCTGGCCTGTTAATGGAAAATATATATATTTACATACATAAGTTAAGCAAAAAGCGTCCTACTTCATTAAAGTAGGCTCCTTTGATGTAGCTGGGGATTGAGCCATCGCCTTTATAACTGCGAGGCATTGCTCAGATTTTAGCTCTTTCATTTCTGACCCGCTGACTTGTGATGAGAAGGTAGAAGCTGCTGAGTGATATGCAGTCACGTTGGTGATGACTCTTACGGCCCCCACCTGGGCTGGGAACGTATTTGACGAGGCCAAAGGAAGCTCTTGTGTGCTGGCAGGTCGAGGTGTTTCACGACCAGGACATAGAGTGGTGCACCGCGTTGTGTAGCTCTCATCGCCTCCAAATGGAAGGACGGTGATCTCTATTCTTTGAACTAGCAAGAAAGTTAACTTTTAGGCAGTTAAGTGTCCCACACACATTTATGAGACCCTGATCATCATAAAATGATGATCTTCATTATTCACAAATATTTATGTACGAGGTATTCTATTCTCTGGAAATTCGAAGATAAGCTAGGTCTGTGCTCCATGGACTCACGGTACTTGCATCACCCCCCTGGATTGCTGTGTTAATCTGCTATATAGCAATAGCTGCCAGTTAAGTGGCTGTCAAGTGCAGGGAGAATGTAACTCAGTCTGGGTGATTGGTAAACCAGGCCTTGTTGGAGAAGTGCTTTCTAATTTATTGCCCTTAATGGCTGCACAGTGTTTATAAATATTTATAATACAGTTGACAAATATTCACCAAAATGATTAAAAATTAAGATAGGGGGATATATTCATTTAGTACTATGTAGTTACTGCCAAATAAAAAAATATAACAATTGAATGAATTAATCAAACTGGGGAAATTTATACATTCAGTATGGCCTCCTTTGTTTCCTGAAATGAACAACTTTGAAGGAATCAGGTCAGAGGGGTGCTGTGGCTGGGATTTAGAAAAACTAAAAATTGACCTCATAATTGACTTATGTATTTTTAGTGATCCTGGTGATAATTGTGTGTCTCCCTCTCTGCCTGTCCACCTGTTTCCAGGGGCTTTTGTTCTTAGGTATGGTATGCAGCTGTGGGCACCTGAAACCCTGTTCCTAACGCTGTTAGATTTTCCTTTTCAGAGTAAGAGGGACCACCTACTCATGAACGTCAAATGGTACTACCGTCAGTCTGAAGTTCCAGATTCTGTGTATCAGCATTTGGTTCAGGATCGACATAATGAAAATGGTAAATATGCCCTTCTGGTTTGCTTCTTACACTTTCTCAGCTTTGGACAAAGTTCTTTCTAAAGACATGCATTAATAGAGAGAAAATAAAGCTTCTTATAAATAAGAAGGTTACTGGAATGTTCATTTTTTACTGAGTTCTCTCATTATATTGCTTTAAAAACAACCTGAGCGTGTGTGTGCCACCGGCATCTTCCTCTTAAACTTGGACTAGAGATAGGTCTTGTTTGGAAAGGACAGTAATTTTCTCACGTACAATGAACTAATAATACTTAAACCCTACAGCAGGCATCCCCAAACTACGGCCCGTGGGCCGCATGTGGCCACCTGAAACCATTTATAAAGCTCCGGCCGCACTTCCGGAAAGGGGCACCTCTTTCACTGGTGGTCAGTGAGAGGAGCACTGTATGTGGCGGCCCCCCAACGGTCTGAGGGACAGTGAATGGCCCCCTGTGTAAAAAGTTTGGGAACCCCAGCCCTACAGGATTGTATTTCAGTTTTCTCTCTTTTTCAGTTGTCTAGTATTGGACTTATCTGTATTCAGAGTTTTGAAGTTCAGTTTTCAAAGCAAAGCTTTCTTGGCTGTTTTGGAATTCAGCTTGCATCTTGACTTTCAGAACAAGAGGAAGGTTGTTCAGAGTATCTTTTAAATTAATTTTCCTCTGGTATTGTAGTTTCTACCCAATAATTTCATTGATACATAGATATGTATATAAAATGTACATTACATTTGTTCAGATGTATAATAGTTCCTTTTCATTGATTTTTGAGAGGTGCTAGGCCTCATGATAGCTGATCCACATTTGTTATCCATTAATTATGTCGCTCCCCACTTCTAGATAAGGAAGTTGAGGCTTAGAGATGCTGAGGAAGTGGCCAAGGCCGTGTGTCCTCGGAGTGGCGGTCCCTGGGCAGGGATCCAGCTCTGTCCCTGATGGCTGTGCCCCTCACACTCCACACTGCTTTTGGTGATAGGTTTTTATTCAATAAACCGTCATCAGACATAGTTTTGAAGAATGATAGAATGACGTTCTTTCATATCTTACTACTTTTACTCTCCTATGAAGCTATAAAAATTTTTGTTAAAAGAGTTGAGTATGGTTTATTATTAAAAATAGTAGTTTGGTTTTTTCCCCCCCAACGGAAACAGTGTAGTTTCACCCCATCCTGAACTATTGAGCAATAAAAAATAAGATGGACAGGATGGCTAAATATTTAGTACTTTACAAGTTGCTGTAATGTGATCGTATCATCCCTTTTAAAAACAAATTTGTGCTTAATGCATTTCAGCAAACTTTTGGCGCTTAAGTAAAGGGTGTAAAACACACCCAGCAGAATACTCTGTTTCTGTTATTCCTGCTCTGTATTATTTCTCTTTGTTTTGCTGACCAGGCCTGGTTATTTATTGTGCTATTTTTAGTGGGCAGTGACACTGAAAGAAAAATTTTGCAAAATTTTCCTAATTGTTTTGGGAAACTCAATTTTAATGTCCACTTAATGAATTAATTTTTTGACAGACTCTGGAAGAGAACTTGTCATTACAGACCCAGTAATTAAGAACCGAGAGCTCTTCATTTCTGACTACGTGGACACCTACCATGCTGCTGCCCTCAGGTAAGTGTCAGAGGCGTGGTCTTCCTGTGAAGGAGGAGTCATCAGATAGGAAGCAGAGGCTGAGCTCTCCTGATCTCCTAGTCTGGTTACCCCTGTGGTCTTGGATGCTGGCGTCCAGTGTTGAGTCTGTATTGACGGGTTCAGAGGTTGCCTGTATTTTCACTAATGAATGTGTGTGGGAGAGGGGAGACTTTTTTTTCCTATTTCATTATTTTATACTCCATAGTTGTTGTTTTTTTATCTTTGTCTTCTTGAGAGTTATTATCCTGGTATTGGTTGCTAAAGCATTCAGGGTAAAGTGTTGTGATGGTCTGCAGGTAGTTTCCTAAAGATTCAGCCTCTGCCACTAGAAAAGACAGGTAAAGAAATGGAGAAACAAATAGGGCAGCATGAAATTAATTGAGCATGTAATTTTTTTTTCTTCATTTTTTTTTTTTCATTCAAGCTGGAAACGGGGAGGCAGTCAGACAGACTCCCGCATGCGCCCGACCAGGATCCACCCGGCATGCCCACCAGGGGGCAATGTTCTGCCCCTCTGGGGAGTCGCTCTGTTGCATCCAGAGCCACTCTAGCGCCTGAGGCAGAGGCCACAGAGCCATCCCCAGCGCCTGGGCCGTCTTTGCTCCAATGGAGCCTCGGCTGCGGGAGGGGAAGAGAGAGACAGAGAGGAAGAAGAGGGGGAGGGGTGGAGAAGCAGATGGGTGCTTCTCCTGTGTGCCCTGGCCGGGAATCGAATCCGGGACTCCTGCACGCCAGGCCAACGCTCTACCACTGAGCCAACCGGCCAGGGCGAGCATGTAATTTTTAATCTACACATAGTGTGTAGGATTTTCATTGACCTAGTCTTTCAATTTTATGTATGTATGAAAAATTTTCTAAAAGGCTTGCGGTAGGGAGAATATATTGAAGACTTAATTCTGACACAGAAGGTAACATTGCAAGCTATTCTTAATGTCTTAGGTAATTATGCCAAAAAGTGACCACAAGCACCTGCTTTGTTTTGTTCCTTTCAAGAAAAGGATACACATATATTCTGGCATATTTTGTATATAAATGGGAGACTTTGGGCTTCATACCTGGTAGAGAAAGTTAAGGCAAGTAATAACTTTCCCCACTGGAAGCAATAAAGTGATTGGAGAACTGCTTTGTTTGTTAAAGAATATGTTTGTTTGTTTGTTTTTCCTCTCAAAAAGGCCATAGGGATATGCTAGCTTTTAGCTGAACTACAATGAGATACAATCATTTCTCGATTACGTTGCGCAGATGAGATTTAGTAAAACCATCTGGATGGAGTCTCTTGTGCAAAGCTCCATAGCTAAAGCCAGTTATTTCAAGGCAAATTAGTATCAACTTTTAATATAGGGCAGGTTTTGACAAACTTTTGGGGCAGATAATCTTTCATTTGGTCTCTGTTGCACCTACTCAGTTCAGCCGTTGCAGCTCAGAAGCTGCGGGCACCTCACATGCAGCGGCTGGGCTCCAGCAGAACTGTGTTTATGGCCCTGAGATCTGGGCTTCATTTCATTCCCGCGTGCTATGTTTACGGGCCCTGAGATATGAGTCGCATTTAATTCCCGCGTGGCGGGAGCTGTATTACTTTTCTTTTGATTTCCTTTTTGCTGTTTAAGAATGTAAAAGCCATTCATATAGTTCCTAGGTTCTCCGAAAGCAGGCATTGGGCCAGGTTTGGTGTGTGAGCCAGTCTGCTGAGCCCGCTGTAGGGAAGGAGTGGCGGGGGTAGACTGGCTTCCTGTAGGGCTTGATCGTTATATTTGGAGAAGTCCATGGTGTTTTATAAACTTTTTCCAAAATTCACAAAAGCTTTTTATGTCTTTGTGGCTATGGCTTGTGGGTCATAAACTCGCAAGCCGAAGAAAGCAAGTTTATGGAAAATTGGGTGGATTGATGGAACCATTAAATGTTAGCTGGGACAAGTGGCTTGGCCTGGGGGGGGGGAGGGTTCTCATGTATCCTGCTTTGCATGTTTCCCCTGCTCTTCTTGTCTTGTTTCATTAGTTGAAATAAATGATTTCAAGCAATTTAAAGTTGCAGTTAAAACAAATATATGAGGTATGTATGCAGCCCTGGTTGTTTAACATGTTTTTACATTAATTGCTTAAAATGACTATATCTGAGTATTTATCAGAAGCTGTTCTGATTTGTAGAGTCTTTTTATACCGTGTGAGCATTTGTAAAAAAAACTCTTTGTCCTCGATAATTCCAGCTGCACCCAGATGAGTGTAGTGGGGTTTGCAATCAAACATATTTGTGGGTGTCCCTTCACTGGCGACTCAGGGCTGGAGAGCTCAAGTGGTAATTCCCTGTTTTCTTCTCACCATGTAGGTAAGTAGAGCGGTTATTGATTAGTTTTTATTCTCCTGTGGTATTTTCTTTAAAGGGCCACAGAGTGGTTTTATACAGCTATCATTCTAAATTAGGTTCAAATAGAACATATCTTATGTCACTTAACAGTTTCTTTTCTTTTTTTTTTTTTTCAAAGATGCCAGATGATAGTAGTCACATAATTACCAAAAGATCTGGCCTAGCAGGCGCTCAGTAAATATTTGTGGACGTGTTGACAGTTGCCCACATCTGGAGCTCACCTGTCTGGGGTGCATTGTTGTTGCCTAGTTCTTGATGGCAGGGTGCTCATTGTAAGGTCACCTTCCGTAGAAGCAGGATTGAATGGCAGTGCCCCCAGGAACCTCTGTTTACACCTTTCTTCACCAAAACTCGATTACTTTAATTTTAAGTTGTTGAGGGGGGGGGGGGGGATTAAGCTTTTTCCTTCCAATTTTTCCTTCATCACTTATCCACAGAAAAATTTTTTCTTTCTCCATAGATACAAAGCAGTATTGCTAGAAGTAAATTAAATTTTGAAAGAGTGCCAAATAATCCATAGGCACATGAAAGAGGGCCAGATGACTAGAATGAAAAACAAAACAAAACATGGAGGACAGAAAAGAACAAGAACAAAGAAAGACTGATAGTGTTAGTGGTTAGCACCCTTCTTCTCGAAGACCAAAGAGCCCAGCTGTGTGGATTCACTGAGCTCACAGCAAGTCCAGGGGGACTCGGGCATTCCATTCACTTGGGGGAACAGATGGAGGACTTCCTTCTTCGGGGTGCTAGGGTTGGGTTATAAAGGGGAGAGGGCTTTGTCCTTCAGCTGTCGTGTATCAACAGGGAAACAGTTCCTCTGCAGCCTCTTCTGTGTGAATTGAGAGTGTAGTATTTCTCTACCCAAAGCAGGTCTATTTCTGGAAGAGACTGTGGTCTGTACGGTTGTAGAAACCTGCGCTGAGGTCCTGCTTACGGCTCTGCTGCCACTCCTGATTCTTGCCTGGGCTGCCCCTGATCCCCAGCCAAGTTTCTACAACTGCTTCTTTTCCTTATTATATATCTTTATCAGTAACCGTAAAGTAAAGTTAGGCTCTTGAGGAGAGTATTTTTGAGTCCTCTTTATATTCAGGTAAGTGTTTTGGCTAACCCTGGTATAATTTAAAACAAAAACAAAAAACCATCACACTGAAATTTGAATCCTGGTTCTGCCACATAGTGTTGTGATCAAGGCCAAGTTTGTTAACCTTTGAAGCCATCCTTTTAACCGACTTACTGAATGAAGGTCACAGGATTAAGTGGCAGAACCCTGCACCAAACACACATCTTCTGGTTCTGCACAGAGTGGTTCATATTAGAAGCATGAGTAGTGCCTCTGTGCCCTGATGCTCAATGGGGTTCTTAAAAACATCAAAGGGAGAAAAGAGCCAATTATACATTAATTGTAATTCTGTATCAAGTTATTGATGTTGCAGTTACTCGGCATTCATTTATTTTAGTTTTCTGTGGCTAGTAGGATGGATTAATTGGCTACACAGACTACTTCAGTTATGGTAGAAGAGATTAGCTCAAGAAGCCATCTCTAGATGCTTTGAGAATGAGCAGATAAACCTGTTCCAAGAATGAGCAGATACATTTTATTAAACTAAATAAAAATTGTAACTTGCAGTTTGTAGGCTGTTAATTTTTTTACTTTAAAGATAATATTTTATTGATGGTCATAGGATCTAGAATGATTGCTTTGTGATTGTACTGTGAACTGTGACCTTTCAAGTACACTGTGCACATGTGACAGTGACTTCTTCAGTACCGACTGTGGAGGGCAACATAGAGTATAAATGTCTCATCGGCATGAGGGCTCTTTTCCAACTTTTTCATTATCTGCTTCCTACTTCAAGTAATCATTCGGTAAAATTTATCCTAAAGTAGGTCAGGTTATAAACTATCATCTTACTAGGAATTCATATTATAGGAATATATTTAGTAAGCCCAGGGCCAAGAAACCCTGAACCAGCTGTTTAGGGCTTCTAGTCTTTTCATCTTGAATTAATTTATCTCCTTACTTTGTTATGAACAGCCAGGATCATATATATGCAGTGATTGAAATGGATTAATCACATCTTTATATGAGTCCCCAAAATTCTTTTAGTCCTGCAAGTTTTGTTTTTTGTTTTGTTGTGTTTTGTTTTTTAAGGTGAGAGGTGGAGAGATAGTGAGACAAACTCCTGCAAGCCCTGACTGGGCTTCACCCAGCAACCCCTGTTTAAGGCCGATGGATCAATCGAGCTGTCCTCAGCACCTGAGGCTGACATGGGTCAAATGAACCACTGGCTCTAGGAGGGGAAGAGGGAGAGAGAAGGGGGAGAGGGCGGGGAAAAGAAGCAGAGGTCACTTCTCCTGTGTGCCCAGACTGGGAATGTAACCCAGGACATCCACACACCAGGCTGATGCTCTATCCACTGAGCCATGGGCCAGGGCCAGCTCCTGCAAGTTCTTAACACATTTCATGATGGCTCAGAGGTCTTAGTTTCACAGTTTAAGATTAATTTCCTGGTTTTAATCTATCATTTTTATATGTGCAATAACTTCTACCTACAGCATTTTTATTGTCTTGTCTATATATACTTAGTACTTCATTTAGACACCATAACTTGTCAGTCATTTATTTACTTGTTCAGTCATCATTTCACATGTTACTGATCCCCCTGTAGGGGAAGGACTCTGTAGGTACTGGGGACACCTAATGGAATAACTCACTCTCTGCCCTTGAATACATCTTATAGTCTTCTTAAAATTCTTTTATTTGAAGCCACTTTTAGACACACAGAAAACTTATAAGTACTGAGTTTCCATATATCCCTCCCCAAGTTTTCCTCAGTGTTAACATCTTACATAACAGTGGTACAGTTATGGGAACCAGGACATTAGCATTAGTGCAATACTGTTGACCTAAAAACCCTATTTGAATTTCACTGGTGTCTTGTTTCATTCAGGCTGCTATAACAAAGTACTGGGTGACTTATAAACCTCATAGTCCTCAAGGCTGGAAGTCTGAGATCAGGGTGCCACGGTGTTTAGTTCTCGTGAGGTCCCCTCTATGGTTTGTGTCCTGCCGACCTCTTGTATCCCCACATGGCCAAGAGCATGGAGGGGAAGCGCATTTCCGGTCCATCACCACAGTCCCGCCCGTTTCTACCCTTCCTCTTTCCTCTGTAACTTCTTCCTTCAGCAGTGGAAACTTAGTTCTTGTTTAAAATGTATTTATAGTTCCTTATTTTTATTCATTTCTAGAATGCATATAACTTAGTTTTAGAATTTATAACCCATGTCCCTGTGAGAAACACATTTAGAAGTTGCTTACATATATGTAAGTTCTGTTCTTACACACCTTCCTAAGTGTGGTTGTGCTACTCATTTGTAATAGAGTTAGGTTCATTTGTTAGACTTCGCATTTCGGTTTTGGTTCTTCCCGGTTGATTTGGACTGTTTTAGGGGCGTGCAAGGGCGTGTGGGCTGTTGCTGTGGCTCTGAGGCTCAAGGCTCTACAGAGATGGTCTCGTCCCCTGCTGTCCTGCTCCAGTCCCCATATCTTTCCTGTCTGCTATAGATAACTGGTGCGTCCTTCCTGCATTTTCTTTTCACAAATGAGCAGTTTTACACGTTTATTTTCTTATAACTTCTTATCTAAGGGTAGCTTACTATAGACACTCTCACTCTTTGCTTTTTTCACTCAATGCTATGTTCTAGAGATTGCTCCATATCAGTGCACAGAGAACTCTTTCATTCTTTTTTATAGCTGCATAGTACTCTGCTGTGTGGATGTGCCATAGTTGATTCAACTGTGCCATGTGCATTTTGTGTATGGGCGTTTTGGCTGTTTGTAGGATTTTTCCATCATGCTGCTGCTGCACTGAAATGTCCTTGTGCATGTATTTTCTTATTGTCGGTGTGTGTCTTCAGGATGGGCTCATAAGAGAGAGAGTGCTGTGTTGAAAGGTTCATGTATGTGTGATTCCCCTCCAGAACACACAACAGTTTGCATTTCCTCCAGCAATGTAGGAGGCTTTCTCTTTTCCCATCTGAATGCATTGTTTGATTTTTTAAAATTTTGTGTCTGATGGGTGAGAAACTGTATGTCAGTGTTTTACTTTATTTTGCTAACAATGAGTGAGTGAGCATTTTTTCATATGTATGAAGGATGTTTTTGTCTCTTTTTTTTTTTGATGAGTTGTCTGTCAATAGATGTCTCTTCTATTTGGTTTTTGTCTTTTTGTTTCTCACTTTTTAAAAGTTTTCCATTTATCTGTTGTATGTTGCAAATATTTCCTCCCACTTCTCTCACTTTTCTTTTAATTTTATGTTTTTTAATTATGCAAAGGTTTTCTGTAGTGAAATCAATCAGTGTTTCTTTTATTCCCTCAAGACTTTTGAGTCGTGGTCAGAAAGCTTTTCCCTGCCCAGCTGTCCCAGTGTCATTTGTTTAAAAGCCTGTCTTCACCACAACAGTTTGAGTGCCACCTTGTCCTGTGTCATTGTCCCTAGTATTCTGGCTTTGCCAATGTGTTTTCCTCTGTTTATGTGTCAGCACCATACTGTTTGAATTATAGAGGCTTTAAAGTGTGCTTTAATGTCTGATAGGGCTGATTCCCCACCTCTGCAGCTATTTGTTTTTCCATGTGAATCTTAGTAGTAACTGTTTCAGTTCGTGAAATAGGTAGTTGATGTTTGCATTAGGACTGCAATGAATCTACAGATGAAGCTGTGGGTTAGTGCCAGGATGAGTCTTTCCTGCCGAGAGCAGGGGATGCTTTTCCACTTGTTCATGTTGCTTTTACATCTTCTAGGGTGTCTAGGAGTTTTCCTCTAGAGATTTCCCCATTCTTGTTACATTTATTTCTATGCATTTAACCTATGGACATAGTTTGAATGCTATACCCTAACAGTTGAGAATACTCATTCTTCAGTGTACCTTGGCATATTCTTAAGAATTGATTGTATTTTACATCACAAAGAAGCTATCTGATTAAAATGCAATAATACTTAAAGTTTACAAACAAGAACAAAGAAGAGAAAGTTTCTTTTATCTGGAAGTTTAAAATATTCTATTAAACAACTCCTGGGTATAACAAGAAACAAATTAAAAATGACAATAAAAATACTATATACCAGAATCTATGGCATGCATTTAAAACAGTTCTCAGAGGAAAACTAGTTATACTAAATACATTCATTTAAGTGAAAAATTAAATTAAATTAATTAAATCCCCAGCTTAAATGATAAAAAGAAAAACAAATAAACCAAAACAAAACACTGATGTTGTCCTCAGTGTAGATAGAGGAATTCTTAAGGCAATTATATTTAAAAAGTGGGCAGGCCCAAGGACTGAGGTAGAAGCAGTGTTGTATGTTGTTACAGCAGCTGAAAAAAACTGTACAGAGATCCACTAAAATTGTAGACAGATCAAGGTGGAATCGGAGAAAATGTTCAGCTACAGCTAAGAGGAAGGCAAGAGAAACAGAACTAGAAACAGAAAAGAAGCTTAAAATCCCATGCCTGTCATTAATCAAATGTCTTACAATAGACAATATACTGACTCTGTCTCAGAATCTTTATTCTCCATGTTTTCAGGTAGGAGTGAAATAATACCTGTAAGCAAATATGCTACTCTAAGCTTTCTGTCATCCTCGGCCGTTTCTCTGAGGTTGGCCTATGCCTGGGATATAGAGACTTGCCCGGTTTGGGGTAGTGTTGAGGGAGTGAATTGCTGGGCTGCAGTTTCTGTTTGTATTCTCTCCTTGCGTAAGGTGGTTCTTTTTTCTGCCCTTCATCCCCTTCAGATGAGCACCTCCCACCAGTCAGAGCACTCTTCAGATGAGACACTGCCCAAGGTGTAACTCCGTGGGCTTCACCCCGAGGGCCACCCAGACAAATCTGTTCTAGGAAGCCTTTGTTACTGCTCAGTGAAAGGACCGCATGACATGGAGTTTTCCTGTCTTCAGCCTTGTTTCTGCTGACAATGACGTAGCACTTTAGATACGGGGTATACAGGACCTTAGGGTGCTCTGAAACCAGCTATTTCAGCAACGTGGGAGTGGTGGCAGTTTTTTCTACTAGTCTCTCCTGCATTCTGCAAACACTGTCAAATGGTGTACTGAAAAGGGAGCTCTGGGGAAAAATTGAGTACTTAAAATGATACACTACTTATACGTATTTTTAAGTGTAAGCACTACTCTGCAACAATAGATGATATGAAAAATAAAGGGTGTGGCAAAAGTAGGTTTACTGTTTTGAGTACATGAAACAGTTTATTCTTGTATTATTTATTTATTGTATTATTTTCCATATGAACAACTCTAAGCCTACTTTTCATCACCCTCTATTTCAAAATGGGTGCCACCCAGTTAGAGCCACCCGTAGTGGGCTTATCTGCTCATGTCAACCCGGTCTTCAGTTCTGCTCAGTACACAGGGCTTGATACAGAAAGGCTCATTAACTGGCAGATATAGCAACTTTGAATAGCCACAGCTACATGCTAATGACAGTCATTGTTTTTTTTCCTAATACTTTTTTTGTTTTTAAAGAGAGACAGGAAGGGAGAGAGAGAGGGAGGAGAGAGAAGAGAAGCATCAACTCATAGTTGCTTCACTTTAGTTGTTTATTGATTGCTTCTCACATGTGCCTTGACTGGGGAACTCAAGCCAGCGACCTTGGACTCAATCCAGCGACCTTGGGATCATGTCCATGGCCCCGCATTCAAACTTGCGACCTTGTGCTCAAGCTGGCAAGCCAGTGCTCAAGCCGGATGAGTCCACGCCGTAGCCAGTGACCTTGGGGTTTTGAACAGACCCTCAGCGACCTAGGTGGATGCTTTATTCACTGTACCACCACTGGTCAGGCAATACTTTTTAAATATACAGTAAAATGCAGATTTTAAGTTTACATTTTCATAAATTTTGTGAAACTTGTTTGACCCTAAACAAGGCATGTAATAATCCCCCCCTCTCTGAGAGAGTTCTTTCCACTTAAAACTTCCCACCCGGAAGCAACCACTATTCTGATTTCTCTCACCATAAATTATTTTTGCCCTGTTCAGAGCTTCCCGTAAATGGAATCATGCAGTATGTACTTTTTTTGTGTGTCTAGCTTCTTTTACTCAATATTTAATTTTTAAGATTTTTCTATGTTGTGCTATATGTATCAATAGCTCTTTCTTTTGTATTGTGTGGTATTTCATTGTACAAATACCGTGTTTTCCCATGTATAAGACACTCCCCTATATAAGATGCACCTTAATTTGGGGGCCTGAAATTTGAAAATAAGTGTATTACATAAAGTTATCAAACTCAAGTTTTATTCATCATAAAATTCATACAGATCCTCATCACTGTCAAAACTCCCATCCATTAGCTTGTCCTCATCTGTGTCTGATGACGAATCACTGTCTTCAACAATGAGCACAAAAAGAAGTGGGAAATGCAAGTAAAAAAATCTACAACCACTGTATAAGACACACCCAGTTATTAGAAACCCAAATTTTTCGAAAAAAGGTACGTCTTGTACATGGGGAAGTACGGTATGCAATGATTTGTTTGCCCATTTCCTTGAAGGTGGATATTTGGGTTGTTTCAAGGCTAGTATGAATAAAACTGTTATGAACAACAAAAACAAAAAAGCATAAAGAAGGGAATAATAATAATAAAGATAAAAACAAGTTAGTGAGGAGAAATATATTAGATCTAATTAATCAAATTCTTGTAAAAAATTCTAATATGTCATTTAAAAGTGCATGATGACCAGTGAGATTTATTTTAGGAATGCAAGCTGGTTATTGTTGAGACTCTGTGTTACTATCATTTATCGTGTTTATAACACTAAAGGGAAACTGTTATCTCTAAAGGCTCTGAATATGATATGATTGCTTCTAAAGCTAGTCTATTTAATGGGAACACCTAAGAGACATTTCCACATTGTATTAGAGATACAGTGAAATTAGAGGCTTAGGAAAGGATAAGGAAGATGTAAAACTATGTTTATTTGCAAAAAACAGCATATCTGGGAAATCTCAGAGAATCAATAATTAAACTATACCAAATACTAAAGAATTCAGTAGATTAGCAGGCTATAAAAATAATATAAAATATTATTTATATAATGTGCATAAAATGGGCCCTACTACATATAATAAAAGGGTAAGCAAAAAGAGGATATATAATTAATGGTAGTGTCGCATTTACATATTGATATTATAGCTTCATAGTCATTTGTCAGATGATAGCCTTCTATTCCTACTGCTTTGTCTTTCCCTAAACCAGTGGGGTTGCCCTCCCCAGGGAACATTTAGCCATCTCTTTAGATATTTTTGATTGTCAAATTGATGTGTGTGGGGGTCCTGTCTGCTGTTGAGTAACAGGACAGCCCTGGCAGCAGCGCTGAGTCTTAGCAGTGTGAGGCTGAGAACCCGTCTTGAATGTGTTTGAGTTCTCATGCCTGTGCTGGAAATTGTGGGTTGGTAGGGTTTTTATATTTTTAATTAATACATTAATTATTTCAACTTTAAGGGTAAACTTAAATTTGAGAAATAAAATATCTATATAAAGAAGATTTACTTTTTTTTTTAATTAATGGACAAGGATAATGAGAATAATTTTCCATAGCAGTGAATGGTATACAGTTTCCTAGACTTCTTCATAGAGTTTTTATTTGATCTTAATATGATATTTTTATGGTAGGTGCAATAGGTATTTTTATCTCTAGTAATGGATAAAGAAACTTCCCTATTTCTTCTTGGCTTTAGGGACTAACTCACTTCAGATAGATGGGGGGTAAGTTGAAGCATGAGAGCATTCTTCCTCTGTAAGTGATCTTCCCTACTTTTTCTTCATTCCAGCTAAAGACTGGAGGGCTAGGTCCTGATACCTAGTTCATATTTTCTTTATTTGTGTCTTGTTACACCTACAAAGCGGTGCTCCCAGTAGAACTCTGCAGTGATGGGAATACAGAAATCTGCACTGTGCATATGGTAGCTGTTAGTCACAGGGAGCTATTTAAATAAATATTAAGATGAAATAAAACCTAACATTGATTTCTCTTCAGTTGTACCACCACATTTCACATTTCAGGTGCTCAATAGCCCTGCATTATCTTCTAATCAGTAGTTCCCAGAGGAACTTTAGTAAACCAATAGAATTTTTTATTTAATTTAAAAAATAGAAATTGTCAGAGCCTGGCTTAGTTTCTGCCCATTACAGAAGCTTTGATCACAGTTAGTTGTGCCCTGTGGGAAGGAAGGACATGGCTTTTCATTTCTTGGTAGGAAGTGAATGATTGTTCATTCCCACGTGGATGTCCCTCAGCCAGTTTCTTTCACTAACACCTTGGCCACTGGCTGGTGATTATGTTGTTAACGTCCAGCTCATGGAGCTCTGTGGGAGTGCATGCCTGTTCCAACAGAGGGAGATCACATCCCTGGATGGGGGAGGTCACATCCCCGGAAGCATCCTGGCGTACCCTGATGTGCTTTTGGTCCTCCTGTTTCAGCTACTGTAACCATAGTCTTTAGCTTCCTCTTGACATTGAATTTACTTTCTGTGACCACTGAGGGAGTTGGAAGTATTTAAACCCTTCCTGTTCTCTAGGAAATAAACCTCTTTACCTTCTAGCTTCTAGGAAATTGTTCTGACGTGAGGGGAGGGGGAGTGTGTGTGTGTGTGTGTGTGTGTGTGTGTGTGTGTGTTGTGTATGTGGTGGGAAGGTGGGTTATGTTTGGTGCATGGAAACCTGGCTTACGGAGTCCTGCGGGACTGGAGAGTCTTCAGTTCTCTTGTGGTTTAGGTTTTGTTGGCAGATGAACCTGGAAACCTTAACTGCTCTTTATTACAATATTTACATAGGAACATGTTTTCCAAATTAAAGTCATTGAACATTACTTAAAAATTTGGGAAGTTTTTGTTTGTATATTCAAAACCCATCTATATAGTCAAAAGTTAAAATTGCTCTTCTAATTTTGAAGTCAGTTTATTTCTTACATGTTAAAAGAGAAAAATATATTTAATAGTTATACATTCTGTCATAAGATAGCAGGAAGAAAAGGCCCATTTTGCTTTGATGATGGAGAAGGGCTTTAGACAGATTATTGTCATAATTTAACTGTGGTTTTAATTTCCTCTCATCATTTCTACTGTAATAGACTTTCATTCACAGTCGTTATCTTTGTGGCTTAATTTTGCTCGATGACTAAAATGCTGGGATAAAAGCAATTAAAAGTGCAAAGTTGTAGGTTGATGAAGTCATGAAACAAAAATATATATATATTGGACATTCTCTTCTTTTGGAAACTGCCAGTGTTATGAATAGAATATTGTAGCTATATTCTACATGTGCTTAGAGTAATACGGATTTAGTTACTATCTTCCTCCACCCTTACTCCTCCAATATATTTTGGTTTACAAAGCAACTGAGGGTATTACTAATGTTTTTCTGTTTGTTTGTTTTCAGAGGGAAGTGTAACATCTCCCATTTTTCTGACATATTTGCTGCTAGAGAGTTTAAAGCCCGAGTGGATTCATTTTTCTACATATTAGGCTATAACCCTGAGACGAGGTAAGTGAATCACTTGGGCCCCTCAGTAAAAAATTTTGTGTTTCTCACTGTGTGTATATGTATGTGTGTGTGTGCACGCACATCTGGGTATATATTAGTAAGATTCAAAAAAAAAAAAAATCAACTCCAAAATCCTATAGTAAACCTCTTTGGAAGGAGTTGTAATTTACATCTTTGTTATCTTCCTATTAAAAAAAGGAAATGTGAGAAAATTTGGATTTAGAGAGGGCAAGAGAAAGACATATGTTTCGTGGATCTGTTTTGAACTTCCTGTGAATTGGCAGATTAGTCTAATGCATATTCTGTCACACCTTCTCAGATACCACATTGAAAACACTAGGCCCTTATGGAGAGTCTGACCTTTTGTGTTTTAAGTGTGTTTAGCTCTTAGGTTTATCAAAACCAACCAAACTAGTGTTGGTGATGCATCTGTTTTTGCTGATGCTTATTAAAAGTGGTAGATAACTTGGCTATGTAAGCTAGAGACTCACAGTTCCTTTCTAAATACAAGGATTTAGAAAGAAGGAAAAGATGCTTGGCTCCTGGAAGTTAGTGGAAGAACTAACTACATTAAGTGTAATATCAAGATGGGTCATTGTTTCAGTTAAAATATTTTCCTTGAGGATGCTGAGAAATTATATGTAAAATTTAGAATGTTGCTGTTAATAAAGTCAACCTGGGGTCAATAAAAGGCAACATATTCTTTACTGGGGTTGCCAGAGGCTGCATAAAGCTCTATTGGGGCATATATATTAGTGTCTCTCTGTAAATATACTAGTCAACAGCTATAGTGGTAACAGGGTAATGGTCACCTTTTTTGCTTACCTTTTCTTTATAAAACAGTGAACTTGAGCTTTTATTTTCTTTTTGAGGTTTGCTCTATTCCAAAGACAAAGAAACTGAACAATGGTAATATTTCAAAAGCATCTTGTATTTTGAAATGTTTATTTTACATTTTATTTGCATTTATTGACTGCCTAGTCATGTTTTCCTGTTACCCAGATGAAGTTTAGAACACTGGAACTTGGATTTCTGTATAGCTACAATGGAGTCTGTCATTTCAGTGATGTCATGTTTATTTAACTGTTTGATAAATAGTTGTCATATTGCACAAGCTAGATTATATTAGTGAATTGACTAAATCACTTTTGTGTTTTAAGTGTGTTTAGCTCTTAGGTTTATCAAAACCAACCAAACTAGTGTTGGTGATGCATCTGTTTTTGCTGATGCTTATTAAAAGTGGTAGATAACTTGGCTATGTAAGCTAGAGACTCACAGTTCCTATCTCACTTTCTTGTGTATTGCTGACAGTCATTCAGAGTGATACTTCTCATTTGTTTTAAAATGTGGGTTGGGTATGCAACAGGAGGCTATTTGTGTGTGTGTGTGTGTGAGAGAGAGAGAGAGAGAGAGAGAGAGAGAGAGAGAGAGAGTCAGAGAGAATCAGAAAGAGGGACAGACAGACAGGAAGGGAGAGAGATGAGAAACATCAATTCTTTGTTGTGGTTCCTTAGTTGTTCATTGATTGCTTTCTCGTATGTGCCTTGACCGTGGGGCTACAGCAGACCGAGTGACCTCTTGCTTGAGCCAGTGACCTTGGGTCCAAGCTGGTGAGGCTTGCTCAAACCTGATGAGCCTGCGCTCAAGTTGATGACCTCGGGGTCTCGAGCCTGGGTCCTCCACATCCCAGTCTGATGTTCTATCCACTGAGCCACTGCCTAGTCAGGCAATAGGAGGCTATTCTCTGTCTCTCATCCGAAAAAGCAGCAGAGACATGCCTGTCCAGCAGTTATAGGCCCTCCTTCCCGAGTCTCTTAACTACCCTGTGTTCATCTTGTGTTCCCTTGTCCAGTTGTGCTTGGTATATTGTAAGTGCTATAGGGCTGTTGGGTAAATCAAAGTGAACAAATATTTGAATATCTACTTAAAAGTAAAGTTTGTGGGAGATCTCAGACTTCTCACAAAGTGAGTGTAAAAATTTATATCAGTGGAGCCAGTGTGGCCCCGGCCCCGGCTCATTAGTGTCATCCCAGACCACTCTAGACCTCCGGGCTCGGGGTTTTATGTCAAGTTCCTGCAGCTGCTCACATGATCAAAAGAGTGCATGCGATTTAACAGACTATAGAAAAACTGTTTATGTTTTCTCTGTCTATGCACTACACAATCGTTAGAATGCTCAGGATGCATATCCTTGCAGAACTTAACCTCCCAGACCTCTGTTTCTGTCTTTGTGAGGAATTGGGGCTGTGTGATGAGCTGGTTTCTGGGTAGCTCTCCTTCGACCCCTTATTTGAATGAGTGGGACTGGCATGTAACCGTGGCTGCATGGTGCTGTCTGCTGACATCCTAGTGCTCTGAGTCATTTGGAGAGGAAATGTCAAAGATGGTAATAATCCTGGGAGGCAGTGCATATATGTCAGTCGGTGTGACCACCAGGTCAAGCATGGTGCTTCTGTAACTGCAGACTTGTAGGACTGCTCCCTCCCCTTGCATAATGCAGGAACTCTGCTCTAGATGAGTAGTTGAAACTGAAGCTTCAGATAGAGTTATTGTCTCACAGCAAATTTTCTGATAGTAGTTAAAAGTTAATTATGTAGTTTTCCATAACTTAGCCTATTAAGCAAACACTGAAAATTTGGATTTTTTTTTTTTACATTTATTGCACAGGTCCCTTTAAAACCCCAGTGTTTGCCTACCTCTTTATTTTTTCCCTAACCTGGTTATTATATTTCTAAATGTTGTGTATTGTCGGGACCTGGTTGTCCAGAACTTTGGGTTTTGATGGTATTAGGTTGTTGAACACACGCATGATAGCAGGGAATAGACTTGTCATTGCCTTTAAAGTTTGGGAGATCCATAATCTCTTAGCTTTACTTCTGAAATCTAATGCTCTGATAAAATCAAAAGAGTTTTATGTTGTTTGGTACTGACAATGATTTCATAGTCATACTTGACTCGAACTAATGTGAGGCTATTTAATTTTTAGTATTGTTCACTATGAATCTGCACAACTTGTGCAGCAGTAGTACTAATGTGAAAGGATAATCATTTCTCAAGACACTGTTGGGTGTTACATATTAATTATATAGTATGTTCACTCTAGTACCTTTCTAAATCCAAAATGTTCTGAATTCTGAAAACCCTCTGGCCCCGAGGATCTTAGCTAAGGCATTGTGACCCTGTATTTTTGCTAGCCAGGATGTTTAAGGAACAAAACTTAATTGGGCAAACAAATTGGGGGGGGGGGCAGATGTGTTTAGGTGCAAGTAGGATACAAGTTACAAGGGTCTGACAAATGAGAGAGGCTTGAATTTAACACTGGCCTGAACTTTGAACCCTTAGGTAATTGGGCTTTGCTTTTGGAGTTTGTTTTTATATTTCTGCACTGGTAGTGGTGGTAGGGTAGTGTTTATGTATACACGATTCATTCCAAATTTACTGCTATAGCCAGCATACTCTGGCTCAGGCCAGTAAGTTAAGAGGGGAAGGAAGTAGTAGTGAATGAAGTCCCCAAAAGAACAAATGATAATGGCCATTTGAGAGGAGATATACCTTTTTCTTTAAATTTTGAAGCATGAACTTTCCCAAGGACCAGTATGTTTTCCCATGCTAATAAGAGTTGCTTAGGTCCCCGAAGTGCATTTAGGGAGAATGAAGAAAACATGTAACTTAAAATGTAGCATTTTGTATTGAGGGTCACTGATACATTGTCTCTCTTCCTTCCCCTTGGTTTCCCCCAAATGCTGTCTTTTTTATAAAAAAAAAAAAAAAATGTTTGATTATATTCTTGGTTCTTTGGTTTTTCAACATGAGTCAGGTGGAATCAGGTGAAAAACAAGTTGAGGGCTTAGGTCTGATCTCTGACCTTACCCAGGAGAGAATGTTCCTGATCACCTGTGATCTCTGCAATCAGCTGTGCTGTTTCGACTTTTCTTCCAGGGAGGAGGTTATTATTATTTTTTAGAGCAGTAATGAGGTTTAAGGATTATTATTATTGTTATATTTAGTAGCAATCATAAAATGAGGCATTTTTGCAAGGTCTTGTATTAATCTCTCCCTGACTGACCATGGCAGTAATGTTACTAATAATAGCTACAGTTAGTGAGCACTGCTGTGTGTTGTATTTGCAAAATTCATCTTATTCTACTTTGTTTTGAAACATTCTCAATCTTACAGAACAGTTGCAAATATAGTAGAAGATGCTTTTTTTTACTTTATTGGGATGACATTAGTTTGCAAAACCATACAGGTGTTAAGTGTACGGCTCAACAAAACATCTGCACGCTGCATCCTGTGCCCATCTCCTCAAGCAAAGTCTCTTTCCGTCTCCATCCCCCCCTTTGCCCATCTCCGTCTCCCCTGGCTCTCCTTTTCCTCTGGCTGTCACCACACTGCTGTGCCGTCTGTTTATGTATATGGTTTATGGTTAATCCCTTCACTTTACTTCATCATCCACTCCCCTTTCCCTCCCTCCCCTCTGACAGCTGTCAGTCTGTTCCATATATCCATTTGAAAGCATGTTGTCACCATGAGGCTATCTCTTATTCTAGTACTTTAATGTATTTCCTGTGAACAGAGACATTTTCTTCCATAACCGTGGTGCAGCCCTCAAAATCAGGAGTTTAACAGTGAAATATTATTGCCATGGATTTCTCAGACCCCACTCAAATTTTATCAGTTTTCCCAATAAAGACCTTTATAGCAGAGGAACAGTTCTGTATTATGGGTTTAGTTGTTACGTTTGTTTAGTCTCCTTCAATCTAGAACAGTTTCTCAGTCTTTCCTTCACTTCCTGACCTTGGTATTTTTGAAAATTATGGGCTGATTATTTTGTAGACTGTCCTTCAGTTTGCATTTATGATTTTTTTATTACTAAATTTAGATCCTCTGTCTTTGACAGGATTAACACAGAAGTCACATGTTCTTTTTCTGCATCCTGGCAGGGGTGCACAGCTCTAGTTTGTCATACTACTGCTAGTGCTCACTTGGGTCATTTGATTAAGGTGTTGTATGCCACCTTTGTAACAGTAAAGTGTTCTTTTTCTTTTTATAATGAATGACCATTTTGAGGGAGATTGCTTTGAGACTATATAGATATCCTTGTCTACATCAAATTTCAACTTATTTATTTATGTCAGGATAGATTAATGGCTTTCTGTTTTATTCAGTTTCTAATAAGTTAGCATCATTCATTTCGAGATCAGTCTGTCACAGATTTCGGAGAATGATACTTAGAAACCAAGATCAGGTGCTAGGTGTGGTCATTATTTTGTATCACTGCTCTCAGGCCTTTGGGTAAACAAGTTGAGAGAGAGAGGGAGAGAGAATGCACACTTTCACTGTATGTTTGTGTATCCATGACTTCATACCAGATTCTCCAATTCTAATCCAATATCATAGAGTTCCTACTAGGTTTTCCCTTTTCCTCTCCCTTCCTTCCCTCCCTCTCTCCCTCCCTCCTTCCTTTTTTTTGTAATTCTCATCTTTAACAGTAAGAGTCCTTATTTTATTATCTTTAATATCTTTACTTCCAATTTTTTGTCACTGACTTTGCTCTCTCCTACCCTTGGATGGGTTTTGACATCTTGAGTTGTATATTTAGTAGACTTAACCTTCGGTGTTTCTTAGTGTAACCTCAACGAATCAAATTTGTGACATCATCTGTTCTAGGTGTAGTACAATTGCCATATAGTGAATGCTTACTCTGCGCTAGCTCATTTAATTCCCACAATAGCTTAGGGAGGTTGATACTATCTTTATTTCATAAGTAAGGAAGTTGATATTAAATAATGGCCTAAGGCAGTGGTCCCCAATCCCTGGGCCATGGACTGGTATCAGTCAGTGGGCCATTTGGTACCGGTCCACAGAGAAAGAATAAATAACTTACATTATTTCCATTTTATTTATATTTAAGTCTGAACGATGTTTTATTTTTTAAAAATGACCAGATTCCCTCTGTTACATCCGTCTAAGACTCACTCTAGACGCTTGTCTCAGTCACGTGATACATTTATCCGTCCCACCCTAAAGGCCGGTCTGTGAAAATACTTTCTGACATTAAACCGGTCCGTGGCCCAAAAAAGGGTGGGGATCACTGGCCTAAGGCATACAGTCAGTAAACAGGAAACCCCAAGCCTGTTTGACTCCAAAGCTTGTGCTCTTTAACTTTTATGATTTCTTTATAGATTTATTCTTGTACAACTTAGTTTTCTTCTAGTTGTGTTGGAAGATATTTTAGTTTTTCTAATGAAGAAAAATGTGCTCACTAAAGAATAATATAACAAATACAAAAGTTGAAGAAGCAAACTGAAATAATACATAATTCTGTAACCTGTATTTGTGTATTTTTGAATATATATCCGTGTGTATAGGTATATGTATATGTATTAAGATTGTAATTAAAATATTGTTTATATATAATATACTTAGATTCATGCATTCCTTTAGCAGTTACTCTTCTATTAGCACAGTACCATGTCAGTAAACATTTTACAAAAATATTTGTAATGAACACTGTGTAACCATTATAGGGATGTCCCATAATTTATACTCATATTTTGAACATTTATGAATTTTCCAGTATTTGGTTATTTTAAATAACAGTGTGACTGTCTTTTTTCAATGTAACTCTTTGTACTTTAGCTGAAAAGTGACAATCTAGAGCTCCTTTATTTCAGTTAGTTTGGATTTGAGACATCAGGATTGACTTCTGTTTTAGTGCAGTCACCTTTCTCCTTATCACAGCTGGAAGAAAGAGGAAGTAGGTGAAAAACGTGTGCCTCCTCCCTTTAAAAGCAGTTTTCATGACTTTTGCTGGACTCCCTTTGTTCTCATTGGACCAAAAAGAAAAATAATTATACTCATACTTTGTGGGTGAATTCTACCAGTGTTTCAGAGAACAGGGAAAGTTGGTGCAGGTTCACCTAGTCATTCTATCCGGCTAGGAAACCTGTACACCATGCCAGGGGAAAATGTACCATCTGCAGGTCAGACTTATGGACATGCATGTAAAATGTTTAAATACAGTGTGTATTAGAAAATGGAATCTGGTAATGCATTAAAAATATTTTTTTCGGCCCTGGCTGGTTGGCTCAGTGGTAGAGTGTTGGCCTGGCGTGCAGAAGTCCCGGGGTTCGATTCCCGGCCAGGGCACACAGGAGAGGCGCCAATCTGCTTCTCCACCCCTCCCCCTCTCCTTCCTCTCTGTCTCTCTCTTCCCCTCCCGCAGCCAGTGAGGCTCCATTGGAGCAAAGATGGCCCGAGGGCTGGGGATGGCTCCTTGGCCTCTGCCCCAGGCGCTAGAGTGGCTCTGGTCGCAACAGAGCGACGCCCCGGAGGGTCAGAGCATCGCCCCCTGGGGGGCAGAGCGTCGCCCCCTGGTGGGCTTGCCGGGTGGATCCCGGTCGGGCACATGCGGGAGTCTGTCTGACTGTCTCTCCCCGTTTCCAGCTTCAGGAAAAAAAAAATTTTTTTTCCAAGTTGGATTTATAAAATATAAGAATGGTTTAATCATTTTTTTGTTAACATATTGTACCACTTCAAAATACTGAAGAAGAAAAATATGCAATCATCTTGATATAGAAAGAGCACTTGATAAAATTCAACACCCTTTCAAAATTAGGGGGAAACTCTTAGCAAATCAACTGTAGAATGAAACTTCCTTATTTTGGCAGAATACTTAACAACAGCATACAACAAGCACCATACTTAAAGGTAAAGTGCTGGAAATATTCTCAGTAATGTTAAAAACAATGTAAGGGTTCCCTTGTCTATTTAGACATGAAAAGGGAAATATGTGAGAACTGGGAATGAAGAAATGAACCTTTATGAATACAGTGTAGTAATTTTTATCATAGAAAATCTGAGAAAATATGAGCACATTGTTAAGTAAGGCTTGCTCTGTGGGAGTGGCCCCTGCACAGCTGATCCTCCATGGCGGTCAGTGGTCACAGCCAGAGCTTGCAGTTGATCAGCCTGGGGGTAAATTCTTCCCATTGAAGAGCAACAGCAATCAAGGCTCAACCAGAACAGGAAAGTATACACAGCTTGCACTGGGGGCACACCTCAAGTGCCCAGCTTGGGTGATTGGAGAGGCTGTGCCACTGGGCCCACAGAACACCTACTATATTAGGCTACCCTAGTAAGCCTGGGGGACATAGCAGCTCTACATAATACTTAGAAACAAATGCAGGGAGGCTGTCAAAATGAGGGGACAAAGAAACATGTCTCCAATGAAAGAGCAGAACAATACACCAGAAAAAAAATAACTGAACAAATGGGAGACAAGCAATCTACTAGATGCAGAATTGTAAACACTGGTTATAAGAATATTCAGTAAACTTAGTGAGAACCTTAACAGCATTAAAAAGAACCAGTCAGAAATGAAGGATACACTAACTGAAATGAAGAATAATTTACAGGGAATCAACAGTAGAGTAGATGAAGCCAAGAATCAAATCAGCAATTTGAAATGTAAGAAGCAAGAAACAGTACAGCAAAAAAGAAAAAAGAATCTGAAATAATGAGGACAGTGTAAGGAACTTCTGGGACCACTTCATGTTTATCAACATGTAGGAGCTGGAAGGGGAAATGGGAGAGCAAGAAATTGAAAACCTATTTAAAAAAATGACAGCCTGACCAGGTGGTGGTGCAGTGGTTAGAGCATCGGACTGGAACAGAGGACCCAGTTTCGAGACCCCGACATTGCTGGCTTGAGCATGGACTAATCCGGCTTGAGCATGGGCTCACCAGCTTGAGTTCAGGGTTGCTGGCTTAAGCACAAAAGTTGCTGGCTTGAAGTCCAAGGTTGCTGGCCTGAGCCCAAGATTGCTGGCTTCAGCAAGGGGTCACTAGCTCTGCTGTAGGCCCCCGGTCAAGGCACATATGAGAAAGCAATCAGTGAACAACTAAGGAAACTAAGGAGCTGCAATGAAGAATTGATGCTTCTCATCTCTCTCCATTTCTCTCTGTCCCTATTTGTGCCGCTCTCCATCTCTGTCACAAATAATAATAATAATAATAATCATGATGATGATGACAGAAAACTTCCTTAACTTGGTGAAGGAAGTAGATACACAAGTCCAGGAAGTGCAGAGTCCCAAACAAGATGAACCCAAAGAGGCCCACTCCAGGACAAATCATGATTAGAATGCAAAAAAGTTAATAACAAAGAGAGGACCTTAAAAGCGAGAGAAAAGCAGTTAGTTACCTCAAGGGAGCACCTATAAGACTGTCAGCTGATTTCTCAATAGAAACTATGCATACCAGAAGGGAGTGGCAAGAAATATTCAAAGTGATGAAAAACAAAGACCTATAAATAAAATTACTCTACCCAGCAAAGCTATCATTTAGAATTGAAGGGCGATAAAGAACTTCCCATACAAGGAAAAGCTAAAGGAGTTCATCACCAGCAAATCAGTATTCTGAGAAATGGTCAAGTGTCTTAAGAAGTAAAAGAAAAGAAAAGGTCAAAATATGAACAATAAAATGGCAGTAAATATTATACATATTCATCAACAACTGAATCTAAAATCAAAATAATTGAAAAAACAGAACAGAAACAGACTCATAGATACAGAGAACAACTTGACAGTTGGCAGATGGGAGGGGCATTGGGAGGAATGGGTGAATACAAAGATGAAGGGATTAAGAAGTCCAAATTGGTTGTTACAGAACAGTCATGGGATGTATAGTACAGCAAAAGGAATATAATCAATATTATTCTAGTAACTATTATGTCAAATTGGTGTGAAATTTATTGGGATGATCACTTAATAAGCTATGAAATGTCTAATCACTGAGTGTACACCTAAAACTAATATGATACTGTATGTTACCTGAAATTGAAAATCTTTAAAATGATTTTTTAAAAAGGTAGAGGAGGATAAAAGAGGGGATAAGTAGTGATGGAAGGAGACTTGATGAGGTGGTGAACACCCAATACAGTCTGCAGATGATGTGTTATAGATCTATACTCCTGAAATCTATATAATTTTATTAACCAGTGTCACTCTAATACATTTAATAAAAACTTTAAAAAAGAAAAAATGAATTAAGATGCATGCTGGATATAAGATTAATATATATAAAACTCAGTTCCATTTCCACCCTAGGGACAAACAAAATATAATTTAAACATACTTTCTGAAAGCTTCCTTTATTGATATGATGTTAGTACTGATTAGAGGTCAAATAGAATACCCTTTTCCAAGTGTTTTTCTCTAGGACTTCCTTATTTTTCATTGCTGTTTTTACTTTACAATTTCTTGTTAGCAAATAAAATATTTTAGACATCTTTATATTTCTGGTAAGTAGGAAACTTTAAAAAATAAGACCTAGGAAACTTCCATGTTACAACTCTGACTTTAATTTTGATATAATTTTTCTGCTCCCAAAATAATGAACCTATTGTGAGTAGACAAAGTAGTTTTTCAGTCAGTTTCATATAATAAATCTTTTCAGTTTCAGGAAGAATCCATTAGTACAGTACATTCATTTCACTTGCCCAGCTCCCCTTTATTCAGAAGTGTTAATGCTGCAGGTATTAATCACGAGGGATTAACTGAAGTGGGGGGGGGGTCTAGGATCCCGAGACGTGAACCTGGGATCACCAGACTTAAGGAAAGACTTAGTGACAGGTCACCGAAGGAAGCACTAGGACAGCATGTGTACAGGTGCAACTTTCATATCCCTGTAGGCTGCCAGGTGACTGATAGGGCAGTGCACCAGCACGAGTGAGGTGCAGGTCGTCAGCAGCAGTAGGCAGGTCTCTTGTGTTCAAGACAGCCAGTGGGGGAAAAAGCCTAGGTCTTGGAGGCCCTTCAGTGAGTACAGTTCCCAAGCTGTTGTCAGTGTAAGACAAGGCTTGGTCAGTGGAAATGCAGCCCATTTCTAGAACTGGAATTTATGGCTAAAAGTGGCACTTTACCTTACTTCAATGCCAAACCACTAGGTTTTTTGGCTTCTTGATTTTCTCTGACAAGGGGGTGAACTGAACTTCTGTTCTGAGGTTGACTAAACTTGGAGCTGGATGTTAAGCGCTATGGAAGCAGGTAGCCAGGCAGGTCAGATCACTCATTGCCACCAGTGTATCCAGAGTGATCTCCATGCTCCATGAGAACTGATGATTGATGGTTACAAAAAGTATTTTTTGTTGGTTTGATACACTTCCAAATTTTCAGTTTGGAATTTTATATGCATAACTTAAAGAAGAGTTATGAGGCTGGTACATAGACCTCCCATATATTGTTTCTCCCAGTTTACCAATTGTTAACATTTTGTAATATTTGCTATTCTATTTTTATTGATTTTATGTTATTTATCTGTTTAACTATATTACAGATTTCCATTATTACCTGTTTTTGCCATATTATTTTTCATGTTTGCCATCTTTGCATAATTGCTCTCTCTATAGTATTTCCTTTCCTGAACCGTTTGGAAATGAATATTGGATATCAAGCTTTTTTCCCCCTAAATAGTTCAATGTGTGTTTTCCAAGACCAAAGACATTCTCTTACACAGTCATGGCGTGGTTATCAAAATTAGGAAAGGCTGCATTGACATAATGCTGTATAATCTAATATAGTCCATACTCAAATTTTGCCAGTTTTTTGAATATTGACCTTCATAATGATTTTCCCCTGTGATCACGTGTTGGCATTCAGTTATTGTGTCTCTTTATATCCTTAGCCTTTCTTTGTTTTCATAACATGTTTCTTAGCCTTTTTGGTTTTTCGTGGCATTGACATTTTGGAAGAATAGAAGACAGTTTTGTCAAATATTCTTCAATTTGTGTTTGTTCAATGTTTCCTCATGGTTAGATGTAGGTGATGGGATTTTTGCCAAGAAATACTGTATGAGTGATGTTGTGCCCTTCTCAGTACATCAGATATATTTTTCGAGGTAGAAAATGAGAGTTGGGTAGTTCCAAGAAAGATGACTTTGATGTTCTTGCCCCCAGAGAACTTAAAATCATTTAAGAGAGGGGAGGCATCCCAGGAAAAGCCATGGTGAGTTAAGGTGCAGCAAGACCAGAACAAAATTCCCCCAGGTTTTCCAAGCTGGTCCCGTAAGCAGGTGTCTCCAGAGAGGCGCTGGTTGGAACTGTGGTCAAGTTGGTGGGTTTCCTCATGAAGGAGTGTGCAAGACAAGAGCATGAGCCCTGGGCTCTGCTGCACTGAGGGGTAATGGGAAAGGGACTCTGTCCAGGTGGTGTGTACAGAACAGCTGTGAGGTGACCGCGTCAGGGAAGACAAGGGGATGTTGAAAGAGGTTGGGGTTACTACTGGGAACCATGTTAAAGAGAAAAGCCCATGGGGTGTGGTAACTTGCCCTTAGAGTCACTCGGGGCCTTTGTGGAACTCAGCTTCCAGTCCCTGCTTCTTGACTTGCTGTACAGCAAGGATGTTTTGCTGTGTTACGCAGAACGGTTCCCATGGGTTTTCAGAGGAATGATGAACTTATTAAATTATTACCTTCTGTTTATTTCTCCAAGGAAACATTTTTCAAGTGAAAGGGTTTGGTAGGTGTTTTTTGTTTTTTTTAAAATACACATTTGAAGGAAATACTCTGGTGGTCATATTCATGCTATTTGGCTGCCAGGTTCTAATTTAATTGCTTTTGCTTTTAAGGAAGTCTTTTTCTCTAGAGTGTTTCTAGTTCCTTCTGGGACATGTTATCTTAATACGCCAATAGGGAAAATGGTCTTCTAACCTATAGATACTTGCTTCATGGGTCAAAAGTAAAACTTACTTAAGTGTACCTGACATTTCGTGTGTTGTATCAAATTGTACCTTCAGCATGATGAGCATTTTATTAAACAGTGTCAGGACTTGGTTGATTTGGTAGCATGAACACAAGCACTAGACTATGCGACCATCTGCATTGACTCTGGAAATCTCAGGGACACAGAGTGCCCTGCTCAGCAATGTTAACTTCTTCACACTCCTTTACATTCGTAAGAAACAGAGTCGGCACTGCTCTTTTCTACCTTATCTCATCCTTGATAAGTTTGAGGGAGTTTCATGGTCTTTCTTTTTTTAATTATAACTAAGTCATAATAGAAAGAATCATCTCTTAGTGTGCAAAAACTCAGCCCACTTGCATCCAGAACTAGGGTTCTGATATGGCTGACAGCCCAATTTGTCTTATTTATTTGTTTATTTGTTGAGGAGGTTGGGGAGAGGGCATAAATGTATTTTTAAGGATTCTAACAGAAAATGTCTTGGCTGGTGCTGTGACAATGTAAATGCTTGATGGTGCTCACAGCTAGGGTGATGTGGCCTTGGTTACATGGCTTCAGCACTTTTTTTTTGATGACTTTTAAATGAGTTTAGCTTCATGGGCAATGTTCTAAAGAATCGCCTCGAATTCTGAGTCAGGGGACCTTCACATCTTTAGATATTGGGTATTAGTGGCAGGGTATTCTTTGACCTCAGGATTTGGACCTTCCAGTTCTTCTTACTGTTAGAAGTATATTCTTTAGGCTAGACATACTGGAATGGGTATTACTATGGCAACTGTTTTTATTATTATTTGGGGAGATTTTAGAACTTCCTATCTAAAGGGGGTGAAGCTCTTTGCATAAACTAAATGTCTAGACACTGTGCTTGCTATACCGTCTCCCATCTGCACTATGTTCGTAGCTGTGACAGCGCTCAGCATGCTATATAGCTTTGCCAGGATTGTTCCTCTGCTCTTTTCCAAAATGTTTCAAGTTTTCAGAAACAAATTTGTGGGGTTACTCCCCTTATGCAGCTACTGCTATGCTTTTAAGTGCCTTGTAGTTAAAACTTCTGTTAATTAATTTTATAGTTATTTATATCTGTGTCTTTTGAATCTATCCTTCCGGCTATATAAAATCACAGTTTATTTATTTATTTTTTAAGACAAAACGTTCTGTTGTCGTGACAGAGCAAGGCAGTTATCTGAAGCCTCGCAATGGCTCTGCTCACTGAGTTCCCGGGTGTTGGCTGTCTCGGATCCCCTTTCTAAGGCCCCATTTCCCTGCACACTAGCTTGGTATGCGGGGAGAAGCTGCAGAGTCTGTTGGCTGGGCTTTATTTACGGAAACAGCAGGGTTGAGATTGATTGCGTTGAGAGACAGTGTGTGGATGAGGGAGGGTCACAGCACATGCTCAGTCCTGTCAGTGTGAGGGGGAAGTTTCTGCGTTCTGCGTGAAGGCTTAGGTCATAGCACACGCTCAGTGAAAGCTCTATGAGGTCTCTCAGACTGCATGTGCCTCCATTTTGAGTTTTTAGAGTAGAAAAGGGCAGAGTTTGAGCAGTAAGTAGAGGTTCAGGGAGACAGCTAGACTCACCAGAGCCTCTGTTAGTCATGGATGATCCATTCAGCCCCTGCAGGTAGGCTAATCTTCCTCTGGCCTCACAGAGACAGTGATGGTTTTTGCTGCTGTTTCTCACTTCTGAAGATGTTTATGAATCATTTCATCATTCATAGTGCATGTTCCTGAGAGCCTTTAATTCAGCCCTGGCTGGCCATGTATGTGGTGTTGCGAGGCGTGAAATCAGAGCTGAGGATGGGGTCTACCCGGAGATGTATTCAAGCAAACGGGGAACGTTGTGGGTCCCTCTGTCCCTGTCCTCTTCCCCTTTCCCTGATAGCTTCCTCTCTGGGTGCAGTTTTAACCTGACTCTTGCTGGGTGCCCTGTGCCGAGCTTGTTTGCTGTAAGCACCTGCAGAGCAAACCTGCAGGCTGCTGGGTTAGGGAATGCCTGGGCCCCAGAGCAGCTCTGTTTGGATATTTTAGGAAGGGTGGTAGGTGGGCAGCTATTGGTTGCTGTGAAGGTGGGTGGAACTTGTTTTGATTGAGAGCCTGTTTGTCAGAGCAAATTATAATTCTTGTGATCTTTTCCTGAAGTCTGGAAATGAAATAGTGCACGTGTTTTGGCGTATTCAGGGGACAGTTGCGGATTATGGTTGCAACAGTATCACCTTAAAATGGATGTTTTTAAGAAATGAAAGGTTATGTCACACCACTTTTTACTGTCCATTGCTTCAAAAGGAAGCAATCCTTTCTTCTTTTTGGAGCTTATGGACAGTTTCTTGGCAATTAAAAAACAGTGTACACAGTGGCATGTGGGTTAGAAATTGAGGTTGCAGGTGTTTTGTTTATTTTGTTTTAGCAGAGAATGGTGTGTGTGTGTGTATTTTGTTGTGTGACTTGCGAATTCTGGAGGAGAGGAGTAAAAAGTGGAGTTGATGCCTACCGAAGTGGTGGCATTGGCCAGGTTTTGTGCCCACTGCTCGATGGGGCTAGACACCAACCTTTTCTGGGAGGAGAAGTTCCACTTTTGGAGTGTCCTGTTTGCAGACAAGGCTCGGAAGGATGGTTGTCACCATGGTCACCATAGGAAGCCAACCTAAATATATAAGTTGAAGTCTTACCCCAGTAAATATAAAGTGAAATTGTATTGCTTGTTGTTCTCTCTTTTTCTCTTTTTCATTCTTTTGATGAAGGTTGGAAAAAATATGAAGTGACACTTAAGTTTTGTGCACTTGTGAGGATGAAGGGAAGCTGACTGTGGACGAGTGTGCAACTGAACGCACACACGGCACAGGAGAAAGTCCTCGTGTCATGAAAAGATGACAAGAGGAGGCCCCTGATTTGAATGGAATGTTTTTGGAGCTAATGGTAAATTCTGGGCACCGAAAATATTGCTGAACTGTAATCTGGCTCCTAAGAGGGTCAGTTTTGGGATTGCAATCAGGAACATGAATTATACAGGGATAATTTAGTGTTGGTGCAGTTATTACTGGTTTTTCATCTCTTCTCCCATTCATGTGAGAGCTCTCTTCCCATTATGATTGCATTGTTTGAACAGTGCATTTGGGAATTTGGGGCAGATACTTACTTTCCCCCAAATCATATAATGGTGCTTCTGGAATTTGTCTTATTTCACTCTATTTAGATACACATGTATTCCTTTAAGTCTGAAATTGTCCTTTCACATGTGGGATCCTTGCAGGACTACAGTTTCATATTTATTTTAGACACACACCCCCTTTTTTTAAATTAGAATACTTTTTTGGGGAAAGCAGTTGTGGAACTGCCTTTCTATTCCAGGATCTTTAATTTTCCTTAAACTTTTTTTACATTTAGCAAAGAAAATGTGGGCAGGACTCTGTACTTGTAGCTGAATCAGCTCTGGTCAAGTCCTTCCCCCTTGTCTGTCTGGCCTGGGGTGGCCTCGTACAGACATGTATGGGTGGGACTGAGTGCAGCTACCTGTTTAGAGACAGAGGACTTGTAGTTACCATGGTGATCTCTGGGAACCGTTTGTTGTTAAGAGTCGAATGCCTGTGCCTCAGATCCAATAAAGTTACTACAGCTGTATCTTGGGTGGTATGCATTTTCTCTATATGTTCTTGGAAAAATATTTTGGGAATGTTATTTGCTGGCCAGCCATCTCCTGGTTTAGGGCTTCTGTAGTTTTCTGGTGATGGTAGAGGTGAAGGAACAGACATGAGAAGTTACTCTCTTGGTTGGTGGAGTTGTCTAGGGTCCTGTTGCTTGGACACTGAACACATGCTAGTTAGTTTCATTTAGTCCCTGTTGTACTTCAGAGTATCAGGAATTGTTGGTTAATGTAGAAGTGTGTTTCCAAAAAAACATAAAAGTAAATGTTTACCAAAATATTATCCTGATCTTAGCTTTTCTTATCATTGTATTAGAATCTTGAATCAGAATCTGAGGAGGAGTCATGTTTAAAATGTTCCTCTGTCAACATAAATTTTGTAGAGTCTGTGAATCTGCTCATAACATAGATCTGTGTTTGACCATTTCCTAGACTCTGATCTTGTGTTAGCTTATGTATCAGACGACTCCGATACATCTAAGGCCTGATGTCTGCAGTGCACCAGTTATCCATTGCTCCTGATCCTTTTTTCTTTTGAATTCATTTTTCCTTTTCCATTTTCCTTTTTGGTCATTACTGAATTTCATTGTCTTTCCACCAGAGAGGCATTCATTCTAAAGCTGTAAGAGAAATATCTGACAGAATGAGACAGAAAATGACACTTAAGGGCTAACGGGAGATTTGAAATGATCTCCCATTATTTTACTCCTCCCCTCCCAAACTGATAATCACCCTGAGCAGTTTCTGATAGGGGTGGATACAGGTTCGTGGACGTTATCTCTAAAGCAAATCTGGAAGAGCCTAACCAGGCGGTGGCGCAGTGGATAGAGCACCAGACTGGGATGCGGAGGACCCAGGTTCGAGACCTCAAGGTCGCCAGCTTGAGTGCAGGCTCATCTGGTTTGAGCAAAAAAAGTTCACCAGTTTGGACCCAAGGTCACTGGCTCGAGCAAGGGGTTACTCAGTCTGCTATAGCCCATGGTCAAGGCACATATGAGAAAGCAATCAATGAACAACTAAGGTCTTGCAACGAAAAACTGATGATTGATGCTTCTCATCTCTCTTCATTCCTGTCTGTCTGTCCCTGTCTATCCCTCTCTCTGACTCTCTCTCTGTCCCTGTAAAAAAAATAAAAAAAAATAAAAAATAAAGCAAATCTGGAAGAAAGCTAACCCAGTCTCCTGATGTGAATACTGATACTTTAGATCTAAGCTAAAATAGTTCACTCTGATTCAGTTGTGATTATTAGATATTATTTTTATCGTTCAAAATTATTTGAACTATACATTTATTTGCGACTGTTTGTCCCCCCTATTAGATTGCAAGCTTCTCGGGCATGGGCCATATCTGTTCTTTAGACACAGTCCCCAGTAGAGTGCCTGACAAATGGGTTTCCAGCCTAAATATGTTGCATAAATGAGTAGCATCTATGGTAAAAGAAAAGACCAGATTTGGAGTTAGCTGGTGTGGTTCACATTCCACCTATAAGTGACGTTGGACCAGCTATGTGACATTGGATAAGTTTCTTCCTCCTCTGAATCTCAGTTTTCTCATCAGTCATATGGAGATAAAAAATCCTTCCCGGCCTGACCTGTGGTGGCGCAGTGGATAAAGCGTCGACCTGGAAATGCTGAGGTTGCCAGTTCGAAACCCTGGGCTTGCCTGGTCAAGGCACATATGGGAGTTGATGCTTCCAGTTCCTCCACCCCTTCTCTCTCTCTGTCTCTCCTCTCTCTCTCTCTCTCTCTCTCTCCCCCTCTCCTCTCTAAAATGAATTAAAAAAAAAATCCTTCCCATAGTTGTTATAATATTAGATGAAAACAGTATGGAAATGTTTGGTATATAGTTGCTCAGTGTATTACTGTTATTAATTCAAAGCCAGCTCTGTAATCTCTTGTAGGCACGGTTCTCTCAACAGCATTTGTATTTTTTGGTCAACCTATTTAATGAAAATCATGTTAAGAATTATGAAAATCATGTTAGGAATTATGGTAAATCAGTGACCAGTATGTTTAACCATCATTTACTGATTTTTTAAATGCTCTTTGGATGTTTAATTTTTCTTTTAGAGAAGCTTTACTTCCTTCTTGTATAACATTTAGTATTCCAGTGTTCAGTGTTATCCTATCTTACCACTTTCTCTAGGTGAAGAGGAATAAGGCAATGGTGATATTTTTTACAGCTTTTTCAGAGACTTCCCAGTGGGAGCAAAGTAACATTTACATGTGCATTGTAGACCTCCTTTACTAGGTCCAAAGGCCCTCTTTTTCTGGGGACACTCCTGTTTCTATTCATTATAAAGTTTGACTTCAGTATGCAGAAAGCCAGCAATAGTTCTGGTCAGGAGATTGGCTTCATTTTCAAATACTGTTCACCATATCTGTGAGTTGCTTTAAAAAGTATTTCAGTCATAGTGGATTTTTAAAAATAAGTTTGTTTTCTAAAGCATCAGATGTGTGTGTGCATGCAGCTTTGTGTCGGGCTGTGGTCCTTACAGCCATTTCCTTCTTTGCGGCCAGTGCTGACAGTAAAACCCAGGAGAAACCTGGGGTGGATGGACTCATATACGATGGGTAGACACTGCATGTTATTATCTGACCGAGGTAAGGCTGGACAAATAAGACATTTAGACAGTGGAGAGAAGTTGTGGTAGTGGGTTTTTTTGTTTTGTTTTGTTTTTTTTGGTGGGCCATTAGCTTTAATCCTAGCTTGCACCTGGTGGGCAAGAAATACACACAGTGGGAAAACACTTTCCTTTCCATTCAGGGCTCCCAAAACCACTGACTTATCCAAGTTTCCTAGAATCAAAGGTTCCTACCTCACAAGCCTTATTCACCTCTGTTCCCCATCTCCTTCTCTCTGCACAAAGTGGCCTCTCCTTCAGCTCTCCGCCATCTTGGCTGCTTCTCCTCTCCTCCACGTGGTCTTTCTCTGCTCTCCTTGCAATGCTAGTTTTAGGAACCCAGAGACCGTGGTAGTGTTTTAAAACCAGATCCTTTCTTACATGTTGTTAAAAAATATTTTTTATCACTTTTTTCTGATATTAAATATTACCGTGTAGAGGCCGTGTTTACTGCATATTATTGTCGACGTGGAAAGTCTTGCTGGTCCTTGGCCAATGCCTGTTCTTAACTTCTTAGCTTGGACTCTGAATTATATATAGGGGACCTTGTGGAGGGAGAGCTGTGTCTGTGGCCTGGAATCCTCTGTGATTAACTTACTGTGACCCCTTGAAAGAGCATTTTTATCCCCCATGCCTTGGTTTCTTCTGCTGAGCTGCAAGATTGGATTAGATGGCCTCTAAGGGACTTGATTAGAGAAAATTTAGAATGTTGTGATTCTGGATTTTGGAGAGGTTCCTGCCTTGGCCTTTGCATTTGTGTATGAATTTGGAACATTAACTCTTTTAACAGTTGACTGACTCTCTTTTTCTTCTGATTATTTTGAATGAATACTGACTTGTTTCTACTAGGCACTTCCTCAAACCTGTTCCAGATTGATTTTGCTCAGAGGGCTAGCTTTCTGTTACAAGTGATTGACATAATTTTGTAACAAAATGCTCAGTTGCTATCTATGCTAAACAATAATTTAGTTAAAATAATGGAGTCATTTATTCATTTAAATATATTTAGTGAGTACCAATGGACTCTGGGATATAATGGGGAGCTAAAAACAGATTTACCCACATGGTGCTTTTGGTCTGAAGGGCAAGGCATTCATTGAAAGAAATAATTACACAAAAGAAATATAAAATCATGACTGTGATAAGGGCTGAAGGAGAAGAGCTAGTGATGTTCTGGGAACTCATAATAAAGGAGTTAACTTCTATTCTCACTTGTTGCCAGCCCTCGGAACTAGTATAGTAACGACTGCAGGGCAATGGGAGCTGTGTCTACTTCTTTCCATAGATTAGTTTTTATTTTTATAGCAACTTTGCAAACCAGCCATTAAGAACTTCATTTCATAGATGAGGAAACTAGGGCTCAGAGAGATTGAAAAATGTCTTTAAGGTCGTACATAGAGCTGTCAAAACTTCAGTACTAAAATTTTAATCCAAGTTCATTTGACTCTGAAGTCTGTGCTCCTCCCCTGCACCTGCGCAGCTAGACTCAGATGTGTCTAACGGCTTCTCTCTCCCAGCAGTGGGGTGCCAAAGTCGCGGGGCATCTTGTTAGGATGTACAAAACATGATGATTTTACTCAGATTTAGGGAAAATATTTTCTATCTTAAAATGGATGAGAATATGTTTTGGATTAGAATATAAAGTTTACATGAATTTTTAAGATACTGTGTTAGACTAAAGAAACTGCAGACCTGTTCTAGATTCTTTGAGCATGTGTACTCATGCTGAACAGATCCGAGAACCCTGTGCCCTGCTCTGATCTTCCTTCTATCAGCCTCCTTTTCACTCCTGCCCACAACCCTTCTTAATTAGAAGTGATTCTGATAAGCTGCCTTTCTATTTTCCTAACATTTGGTGTATTTATTTCTGACCTACAGTCTATTTCTGTGGTTACTTTCAGAATGCGGTAGTAGAATTTCTAGTCTTTTTTTTTTTTTTTTTTTTTTTTTTTTATTTTTCTGAAGCTGGAAACGGGGAGAGACAGTCAGACAGACTCCCACATGCGCCCGACCGGGATCCACCCAGCACGCCCACCAGGGGGCGACGCTCTGCCCATCTGGGGCGTTGCTCTGCCGCGACCAGAGCCACTCTAGCGCCTGGGGCAGAGGCCAAGGAGCCATCCCCAGCGCCCGGGCCATCTTTGCTCCAATGGAGCCTTGGCTGCAGGAGGGGAAGAGAGAGACAGAGAGGAAGGAGGGGGTGGGGGTGGAGAAGCAAACGGGCGCTTCTCCTATGTGCCCTGACCGGTAATCGAACCCGGGTCCCCCGCACGCCAGGCCGACACTCTACCGCTGAGCCAACCGGCCAGGGCCGAATTTCTAGTCTTTTTGTTGATTTCATGTCAGTCTTCCTGCTGAACTTAGCACACTTTATAAGAATTATCTACTGTGTGAGCCTTGCAATCTGAAGGACAGGTAAGGGAGATTTCACAGTGACCCATTCACACCTGACGTCAGCCACCTTGCAAGGGCTGACTTGGTGGTTACCAGGCCCAGCCTTTTGGGAATGGGCCACAGGCTGCACCACTGTTACATTTGTGTTTGGGATGGGGACCAGGTCTGGGTTATGCTAGGAAGTCACGCCAGCTCCTCTAAAAGGCCTCTGCACTGCCAGCTCATGCCGTTTTCCTTGGACCCCAAGTCCTGTCCCTCTTCTTCCCCTGTAGACTCAAGTCTTTGTCCATGCTCATGGACAGATATTTGGGTGCCCTGAAAGCGTGTTCATGGACCCGTGCCTCCCCTCCCATCATGATAAAGAGTAGCTATAGGGCAGGCGCTCTGCCAGCTGCCAGCCGCTCTACGGGAGCCCTCCCCACATCTGGCCCACCACCAGCCAGCCTCCCCTTCTCCTTTGCATAGACCCATCTCCCTTTTTGATATTCAGTTGCAGGCTTCCTGCTCCTTTCTGTCCATTCCCTGTTTACTTCTTAGACTAAAATGTTTCCATGGTAACAGGTTACTTTTCAAAGGGAACATCTTGTCATTTTATTTAATCCACTGCAGCTGAAGAGGCCTGAAATATTAAGTTGTAGTTGCCATGGATACTGCTTTGTTCATTGGTTTCTTTTGTATCAGATTTCATATACAATGAATTTCTTTCTATTTTTTTTAAATGCTTGAGGAATAAACACAATGACTTACATTATTCTTATAATTTGGCTTCTGGGACTACTTTTTTCATATACCAAAGCAAAGATTTGGAGAATAACAGAGACTGAAGAATCTCAGCTGTTTTGAAAAACATGTATTATTTACATTAGACACACAGAAATTCCTTCTTGCTGGTGAGGATAGTGACAATTCTTTTCTTTCTTTCTTTTTCTTTTTTTACTATGATTCACAGTTAAGGATTTCTCAAAGAAGGTGATCCATACCAGAGATCCTGTAGTAAACACAGAGAAAAAAAGAGAAATACATGACATCATTCTCATTGCTCATTAACTGTGGCATTCTTTCTTTACTTGTTCAGCTGTTTACAGTATACATTGGGGGCGAGTCTGTTTGTCACTTAAGCAGCTTTTCTCATTTTTGGCTTTCTTTCTCATCTCCATTCTGTTGGAATGCTGTACTCAACTAACCTCTTCTTTTGACCTTTAGAAACTTATAATTTTCAGATGCCTAGGAAGTTACAGGCTGCTCCTGAGTGCTCCCATGCACCCTTCTGTGGCTTTCCCAGTGGACACATTGTATGTAGCTGTGGTGCAGGAACAAAGCCTAGACATCTGCACTCGTACACTGTGTATATAGGTCTGTGCCATATTATCACAAGTGCAGCCACGGTAATAGAGACCTAGTCCAGCATTGCAAAGGTTTCCCCATCCTCCCCCCCTCCTTGACCATTCCTGACAGCTTGCCACTCATCTGTTCTCCAGCTTTGTCATAATGTTACATAAATTGACCTTTAACTTGGATAAGTTTTCTTTTTTAACATGGTTTTCAAATTTTAAAAAAAAATTTCTTTTTTACTATTTTGTCTTGCTTTAGTGCTTGAAATGAACATATCACTGAATTAGAGAAAAGGATATGGCTTCTTATACTGGTTCTATTTGTTTGTAATTAATTGTACAAGTTTGGTTCAGTAACTTAATCACTCTGCCATATGGGACTGTGATTGGACCCTGACTTTGGAGTTAAGTAAACGAGTTCTAATCCTGGTTTTCCCACATGTTAGCCGTGTAACCCTTGTCAATTTCTTAACCTCTCTTAGGTTCAGTTTCCTTATCGGGGCTGGTAATAGTGGCCACCTGCCTTATAGGGTCATCCTTAATATTAGATAAGAAAGTACATGGAATTTATGTAGCTTGAAACACCTGGGACATAGTGGATGCCCAGTGTGTGTTAGAGCCTTTATTGATGTTACAGTCAGTACTGCTGTTTTCTATAAAGTGGAGATACTGCCTCATGAGGAATAATGAAATAATGTATACCCGACATAGAAAGCACTATTATTTTGCTTGTGTTTAATCATACAATTTTAAGATACCTGAATTTAAGATACAATGGGTGAATACCCTGAGGCAAGGATAAAGGTGTACATAGATGTGTCCTGCATTGTCCTAGGGTGTGACTTCCATCTCTCGTTTCTTATTTCATATGGAGTATCTTTTATCTGGCCTTCCTAGGATTTACACTGTCCTTGGTCTGGATTTTCCTTCCTTAATTGATGGCCACCTTGGCTTTGCCCATACCTGCTGTGTTAGTTAAACACTGCTGTATAGCAAGCAGAAACCTTTTAGTAGCTGTGCTGTTTAAACAGAGGAGGACAACCTGACCAGGTGGTGGCGCAGTGGATAGAGCGTTGGACTGGGGTGCAGAGAATCCAGGTTCAAAACCCTGAGGTGCTAGCTTGAACACGGGATTGCTGGCTTGAGCGTGGGATCATAGACACGACCCCATTCATGGTCGCTGGCTTGAGCAAGGGGTCATCCACTCTGCTGTAGACCCCCCCCCCCAGGTCAGGGCATGTATGAGAAAGCAATCAATGAACAACTTAAGAAGCTGCAACAAAGAGTTGATGCCTCTCATCTCTCTCCCTTCCTGTCTGTCTGTCCCTATCTATTCCTTCTCTCTGTCTCTCTGTGTCGTCACAAAAACAAAACAAATAAATACAGGACGGAATGAGATCTGGATTTCTGTGACTATCACTACTAATACTTTCATTAATTTCAAGATATGAATTGAATTAATATATAAAATGAGATAATACTGTAGAGCACCCAGAATAGATATAAAATAGTCAATTTTGATAACCCTGGAATCAGAGCCTTTTGAGTTTAGCCTGCAATATTTTCTGAAGTTCAGAATGTTTCATAAGCAGTACTTCTCAAAGTGTGGCTTGTGGACCTCATTATAAATTTTATCAAATCTCAACCTTCGAGGCCTGTCTTTGTAATATTCTTAGTGAAGAAATGGGAAGCGACATAAAAGACTGTTGCATGCCAAAGGACATAGATTGTTCTAGAAGCTCACCCAGCCACTTTTTCCACTGCACACTATTTTCATTTGAAAGAACCAACAGGCCAACGGTGGATATTCAGACTTGGGTAACTGGCAGACACTGTATTGCAAAGTGGAGGAAGTTAGCCTGCCATTTCAAGGAAAACAGCTGATCATACTGGCCAATGCTAAGATTTGAGCTTGGAGGGGTGGACGACTAGAATTTTGAAAAACTGTACCCACCTCTTTGAGATTGACAGCTTCTCTGCACCTACAGGCTTTCCTTATGAGATGGGTGATGATATTAATGAATGTGATTTTTAAAAAATAGTGTAATGACTTTAGTTGGACAGCTTTGTTGGTTAGTACATCATCCTGCAATGCAAAGGCTGCCAGTTTGATTCCCGCTCAGGGCACATATACATAGAAACAAACAGGTGTTTCTGTCTGTCTCTCTGAAGTCAATCAATAAATACATATTTAAATATTTTTTAACAGTTGTGTAGTGAACTGTATTAGTATCTGAAGATCTGCAAAACTTAGTGAACTGATATTTTCCATCTAGCCACATTATAAAATAATGTGTGGGTAGAAGATCCATCCAAAGTCCAAGACAGACAAATGGATCTTAAAGGAGTCTGAAAGATCATTGTAAGGTTTTAGGTTCACATTGTACAAAAACCTTTGAGAAATAATCACTTGTGAGCTTTACGTGTAGTATCAGAAAGAATGTCTACAGTTCTGAAAAAGGTATTAAAAGATTCTTTTTTTTTCATTTGCATATCTGTAAGAGGCTAGATTCTCCTATACATTAACAAAAACAACATGTTGCAATAAACTGAATGTAGAACAGATAGGAGAACTCAGCTGTCTTTCATTAAAGAGATCTGCAGAAATGTAAAACAGTGCCTTTATTTTCACTAAGATTTTTGTGTATGTACAATCAATCATGTTTCATAAAAAAAGTCATGCATGTTAATATGTAATGAGTTAATTGCTATGAATAAATAAATATTTTGAAATTTCTCAAAAATGATTTACTTGGGATGCTTAGTAATTTAAAGACTGTAGGGATCTAAGACCAAAAAGTTTGAGAATTGTTTTGTTACCTAAGAGAAAAAATGTAGCAATCAGCCTGTGATTATTGAGTGTTTTCTATAAACTGTTGATACTACATATAAATTAATAATTCCTGGTGATTTTTGTCCAGTTTTGCATCTTAGTAGTCCAGAGATATTCATGCAGCTAAGGAATTTTTAGTTTGTCCTGAATGCATACTAATGACAAGTAGGAACTCGGTTAGCTTCTAGGGGATGCAAAAAGTGAATTTATTCTCAGGTTTTGTACTCTGGAAGCTGATGGTCCCAGAGTGGGTGGAGATGGGAATGCCCACATTAGCCATAGGAGATTATTCTTCTCTGACAGTGCAGTGTGAGCCCCAAAAGGAGCATTCAGGAAGAAAGGGAGCAGGGGAGGAGTGTTTAATTTAAAGTAGAGTTTGGATACTGTCAAAAGAAGATTGTTCTGTAGATCTCAGGTACAGTTGGATACTGGCAGTTTCTCACAAAGCCTGCTTCCTGTCTTTCATCTTTAGTTCATAGTCTGACAGTTTTTCTGTCGGATGCAGCCAGTTCTCTGTAATAGATTGTGTTGCTGTCTACCTCTTTATATGGACCCAAAAAGTTTTTCTTCCATTTATTCTATATTTGGGAGTTTCTGGATATGATAGCTGATGCCAGTGTCTGCTTACCTAGGATACTAATCCTGCTCAGAAATAACTTATATCTTTTAGTGTGAAACCCTAATATTTGAAAGTTAGATATGATTAAGGAATGTTTTTGTTGTAAAAATTGATTTTTGGCCTAACCTGTGGTGGCGCAGTGGGTAAAAGTGTCGACCTGGAATGCTGAGGTCGCCGGTTCGAAACCCCAGGCTTGCCTGGTCAAGGCACATATGGGAGTTGATGCTTCCTGCTCCTCCCTCTGTTCTTTCTATCTCTTTCCTCTCTCTGTCTCTTTCTCTCTCTGTGTCTCCTCCTTCTAAAAAGATGAATAAATAAAATGTAAAAAAATAAATAAATTGTAAAAAAAATTTGAATTTTAAATTTTTTTGGTCTTTTTTAAAATTGATTTTAATTTGTTGTGTTTACATAGTTACAAGTGTTCTCCTGAATGTGTCTCCCTTTTTTGTCTGTTTTTAACGAGAGAAAGAGACAGATAGAGAGAGATGAGAAGCATCAGCTCATAGCTGTGGCACTTTAGTTCATTGATTGCTTTCTATACTTGCCTTGACCGTGGGGCTCCAGCTGAGCCAGTGACCCCTTCCTTGCTCAAGCCAGTAACCATGGGTTGTGTCTTTGATCCTACCTACACTCAAGTTGGTGACCCTGCACTTAAGCTGGTGACCTCGTAGTTTTGAACCTGGGTCCTCAGCGTCCCAGGTCGGTGCTCTATCCACAGTGCCACCACCTGGTCAGGCTTTAAATGTTTTTGTTGTTTTTTTGTTTTGTTTTGGGTTTTTTTTGTATTTTTCTGTAGTTGGAAACGGGAAGGCAGTCAGACAGACTCCCGCATGTGCCCAACCGGAATCCACCTGGCATGTCCACCAGGGGGCGATGCTCTGCCCGTCTAGGGCGTTGCTCTGTTGCAACCAGAGTCATTCTAGCGCCTGAGGCAGAGGCCATGGAGCCATCCTCAGCACCTGGGCCAACTTTGCTCCAATGGAGCCTTGGCTGCGGGAGGGGAAGAGAGAGACAGAGAGGAAGGAGAGGGAGAGGGGTGGAGAAGTAGATGGGCGCCTCTCTTGTGTGCCCTGGCCAGGAATTGAACTCGGGACTCCTGCACGCCAGGCTGACACTCTACCACTGAGCCAACCGGCCAGGGCCTGTTTTTGTTTTTTTTAAAGGGTCTTTGTTTTTCCTTTATTTTTTACGTTATTTTGTACTTACCTTATAGTAACCTTCATGAATATTAACATAAAGGAGGAAAACTGTTTCCAATTTAGGCTCTTAAGATACCTCAGCATGCTTTTTGGTTTCACCTTTATCATTATTAGCAGTATGACTAATTATTCGCTTCCATTTTTACACAAATAATTAAGATATAAGTAATTCTATTCAATAAGGTATTTGGGGGTTTTGTTTTTATTATTGTGGTACAGGTTTTTTTAGCTAAATATCATATTGGCTTATTAAAATATTTTTAAAAATTAAAAACACAAAAAAATAGAAAAAGTGTTAAACTAAAAGGAACCAGGAATGTTTGTCTTGGATTTATGAAGGACTTAACAGTGTATGTAGACAGTGATGGGGAAATGCTTTCATAACCAGCCACTTGAGGGGCTTGGCATAACACAGACCTAGAACAACGTGCGAGTTGAGCTGTGGCTACAGATTACTGGATGGGCTGTGGCTGAAGCTTTCTGAGATGATACATTTTGGCTCAACTAACATGCAGGCAGGCAGGCATTTGGAAAGTATTTAGAAATAAAGGGAGAGAGCTTTTGGCAGCTAGTTTGGCTCTTAGCTAGTTATGAAACAAAGGGACAAGTTAGAAGGGAAATTGGGAATGCCGACTGCTTGCTTTTCTTAAAGAAGTACTGGTGATTAAAGTAGCCTCCTGGCCCATTGGTTCTTCTCCATGCCTCCTAAAACAGCTTCTGGTAGCTGGTACAGAAACCTGCTAGAACAGTCCACCTTGTAGCTTCTGTTTTTCAGCGTCCCATTTGCCTACTGAAGATGTGAAGATGACTTATATTTTAAAAGTCAGCCCTTCACGTCGTCCTTTTCTACCACCACCCCCCCTCCACCATTCAGCCTGCACATCTGCTGGGCTTTACTCCCACGTGGGACGTCCTCTGCTGTGTTTATTTTCTCCTTCAGAGTCCTCTTTGGAACTTAACCTGTTCATGGGCTGTTTCTCCCTGAAGCCTGCCTAGTTTTGTTCACTCGCCATGTCAGTTTTGTTCTGTTTCTCCTGAAGTGTTCTGTGCTCTGAATGTAGTGTGGTTGGCCCTGTTCTGGTGTCTTGGGGTGGATACTAGCTCCCCAGGTAGATGGGTTGTAAGCTTATAAGTACTGGAGACACATCTTTTCTTTTTGTTACTCATTTCTCCTTTGTCATGTCTATTGGCTACCTTGGCCAAAATAAGACTCTTCCTGAGAAAAATTTGTTGAAGTAGAAGAAGGAAGTGCTGGACCCAAGGCCTTTGAAGGAAATAATAGTTTTTCAAAATTCACTTTAACAAATTCAGCAGTGGAAGTGTCATATGAACTGGGAGTCCTGGCAGGGCAGGGGCTGCGTTGCTTTGTTCTCCACGGTGTGCCAGGAAGGACTGCGCACAGCCAGGGACGGAAAGGGTACCCAGTGACTGTCATGAAGGAGTGAAAGGAGGAAGACTCTCCGCACACTTGCGGGTGTGTGGAGTACATGGGGAGGACGTTAAGTGAGGTTTCTTGGAAATAGTGCTTTTTAAAAGGAACCTGATGGTTAGGATTTGGAGCAAAGGAGGGTGGGCCTTGCAGGTGCAGTAAGAGTGGCATAGACCGGCTCTCTCTGGGCTCTGACCTAGTTTGCAGCGACAGGGCTAAACACACCTAGAAAGCTCGAAACACCGGTGAACGCAGGACCCATCATGGTGCCTTCCTCAAGAAAATGGTAAAGAAAATGGAAATTAACCAGAATGCCAGATACCCTGGCTCCTTCTGTGTGAAACCAAGATGAGAAGATGAGCTGTGGGATCTGGCACTGTGGTTCCTGTGTGGAAACAGCCGCTGGTGGAGCCTGGCCCTGCATACCACTGCTGCCATCATAGCACAGCTGCAACAGGAGACATGAGCTTGAAAGACCAGGAGAAGCTCCACAATTTGCAGTTAGCTGGGCTCATTCCCTCACATCTTTTTTTTTTTTAGGTGAGAGGAGAGAAGACAGATAGACTCCCACATGCGCCCCAACCAGGATCCACCTGGCAAGCCATCTGGGGCCGATGCTTGAGGACTGAGCTATTTTTAGCACGTAAGGCTGTTGTGCTCAGACCAACCAAGCTATCCTCAGCATCCAGGCCATGCTCGAACCAGCCAGTTGAGCCACTGGCTGTGGAAGGGAGAAAGAGGTGGGGAGAGAAGCAAATGGTCATTACTCCTGTGATCCCTGACCAGGACTTGAACCGGGACGTCCATACGCTGGGCCAATGCTCGATCCATCTACTTAATTCCTTAGCCCTTCTTATCATCTGACCTATTATTTATTTCTGTGGTTTTTGTTTTGTTTTGTTTGTTTCTTAACCTGAATGAGAATACACATTCCAAGAAAGCAAGGACATTATTTTGTTCATTGGTTTATCCCCAACGCCTAAGATAATTTTTGGCTTATAGTAGGTACTTAATAAATATTTTGTGGAAAGAATGAATGAGCGAATGACCTAGCATGTGTGCTAGGAACCATAAGTTATCTTGTTTATGTTTTAATAAGGTTTATTGTAGGGCACCCTGAAATGTTTTGAAAAGAGGAAGCTTCTTTTGGGATTATCCTATAGGCCTGTGCGTCTCTCTGTGGTGTGGACGAATGACGGGTCAAGTTACGGCTGCATTGACAGAGTTTTAAGAGATGTGTGTGTGTGTGGGGGGGGGTACACGTACGAGGAACCATTAGAAATGGTGCATTCTTCCTAGTTATACCTCATTTATTTGAAGTCAGTTAGTTTCCTTGAAAAGTATGTGAATGTTTATGCCAAAACTACACGTGCTAACCAAATCTATTCTTTTCATAACAGGAGACTGAACAGTACCCAGGGGGAAATTCGTGTTGGTCCTAGCCATCAGGTAAAGCGCTCAAGTTTTATTAGCTTCTTTAGTAGGTTTTTATTTCTTAGTATTCTAGTATTCTGCAGGCCCTTTTATTCTGTTGAGCAGCAACTTGGAACTGTTGTTATCTCTACAGGAATTTTTTATACAAATGCAGAGGGGTTTTTTTTTTCCTCCTCAAATTACTTCATACTTTTGTTGTTTAATTATGGTAAAATGTATAAGTGTAAAATTTATCATTCTAGCCATTTTCAAGTGCACAATTAAGTGGCATTAATTATATTCATAGTGTGCAGTCATTACCACCAATTTCCAGAACTTTTTCAATTTCCCAAACTGAAATTGTACCCATTAATTAAACACTAACTCTTCATTCTTCCCCCTTCAGTCCCTGGCATTGACATCTCTAATTTCTGTTTGTATAAATTTTCCTGCTCTAGATCTTTCGTATCAGTGAAATCACACAGGATTGTCCTTTGTGTCTGGCTCATGTTCCTTAGCATAATGTCTTCAGGGTGCGTCTGTGTTTAACGTGTGGACATTTCATTCCTTTCTAATGCTGAATAGTCAGTCCTTATATGTAACACATTTTGTTTATATCTAGTCACCTGTTGATGAGCATACTTGTTAACTTTTTTAAAACTCAAGAATCAAGCTAGTTAAGATACTTGTCAGTGGGCCTGACCTGTCGTGGCGCAGTGGATAAAGCATCGACCTGGAAATGCTGAGGTCGCCGGTTCGAAACCCTGGGCTTGCCTGGTCAAGGCACATATGGGAGTTGATATTTCCAGCTCCTCCCCCCTTCTCTCTCTCTGTCTCTCCCTCTCCTCTCTAAAATGAATTAAAAAAAAAAAAAGATACTTGTCAGTGGGAAGTATGTTTTGTTGTGACCTATGCCCTCTCATGTTTTACTCGGTTTACTAAAACTCTGGTGTCATCTCTTTCTTTGGTCTATCAGTTAGGATGCTTTAATAGACAGGAGCAGAAATCTTGGGCTGAACTTGGATGTTTATGGTCTCACATATTGTCACCTTTTGGTCAGACAGGACCAGGTTATGCTTCCCCATGATTCTCCTGGTGCTTGGCTGTCCCCTGTGGGTTGGCTTTTTCTTAGGCCAGTAGCCTAATTTCACTGGTCCTCAGATGCACTTCTTTTCTCCATATTTTATTATCTCTGACAGACTTTATTGTACATACTCTGGTGTGATTATAATGGAATAGGCATAAAACAACAGTGGACCTTATAGTGAATGAAATATAGCAGGTGTTGCGAGGAGGAAAGAGATCATCTTTCTTTTCCCCTTAGAAGCAAGGAAAACTCCCAGGTCTCCCTTAGTCTTCACATCTCATTGGCATGGATTAGGTCATGTGTCCATTTCTAAACCATGAGGAAAAGGGGTTTAGCATGATTGGCATGGAATGTCATTTGAGTTGGAATGGATGTAGGGGAGTCAGCCACTATGGCCAACACATGCTAGAGATGTGAAATACAGGTGACTTCTTCTAAGAGTATAGAGGTTTTACTAGTCTACCTAGTTAGTCATTTTTCTACCTAGTTTTGAGTATTTCTTGTATCTCATTCATTTTGTTAAAAACCTATATTAACTTCGTAATGAGAAAGCAATGAAGGAATATTAAAACCCAAACAGAGAAATCATTAGGGACCTCTAATTACTAGAACCAGGGTTATAACTGAGGTAAGCAGAAAGAAGCTGAAGAGACACTCCCCTCACTGTCTGTCTGCTTGGTTGAGTACAGTAAGTCCTCACGTAACATTGTGACAGATTCTGTGACTGAGTGAAACGACGTGCGGTGGAACAGATTTACCGTAGGCGGATTGAAGCAGACAAAAGTTAAGTTTCTGCGGCATATCACCAACATTATAGTGAAATGACAGGGAACAGAAGGACCTGCCCTGTACCCTTTCTTTAGTGTGACCTGTTAGGTCTGGCTGTGCCACCTCGCCTCTGTATCTTCTCCGCCTTCGGGCCGAGGACCCAGCACCAGCCCGGTACCACTCACTTACCTCTCCCTCTGCTCTCTCTTCTCACTGTATTTTCACTCCTAATTTTCCTCCCTCCTTGATTTTTCCATTGCCTTGAGATCCTTGTATTAGAGTTTTATTTTACAGATTTTTTTCCTCCCTACAGTAACAAAAAAAGTGGTTCTTAAATATAATGCTCACAAAAATTAGAGGATATCTCAAAATGAATATGAAGCGATAAAATATCCTCTAATTTTTGTGAGCAGTATTTTAAGTTCTTGGAAATGAACAGATTTACTATGTTTGGTTTTTTGTGTACTTTTATTTAAGATCAGATATTTATTTTATGTCAGATTTGATATAAATTTTGTATGGTGTACCTTCAAAAAGAAATGTTTTGGAGCACCAAATATAACAGGATCTTCTTATGAGTTGGCAACATTTACCTTCTTAAAATTTTTAACTCTATTATTAGGTAAAATAGTAACATATGCAAAAATAAGGAAAGATTAGTACAATAAACCCCCTTAATCCTTATTACTCAGCTTTTACACTTACTATTAGTAGAACTTGTTTATTTTTTCTCACACTTCTTCCACCATTATTTTGAAATGAATCAGAATTATATCATTCACTTGTAAATATCTCAGCTTAAAAAAAATCATAATATATCACACCTAATAAAAATGAGCTATTTCTTAATATTCAAATGTCTACTATGTCCAGATTTCCCTAATTATCTCTCACTTTTTTTTTTTTTGGTATTACAGTTTAAATGGAAATCTCAATAAGTCATGTATTACAACTGGTGGATAATGGTCATAAGTCTCTTTTAAGTCATGATTCTCATATTCTTCTCCCCCTCTCAATGTATGTGTTGAAGCAGAGTGTTTTGTCCTGTAGGATGTCCCACAGTCTGGATTTGGCTGATTGAATCTTTATGTGTCATTAAACTTGTTCCCTTGTCCTTGGTGTATCTTGGAAATTAGAAGTTAAGTCTAGAGAGTTAATCACATTCTAGTTTGGTGTCCTCTCCTGGCAGGAGGAGGGGTGCGGGTGCTCTTTGCATCTAGGAGGAGGCACAGGTGTCTTTTAATGATGATTTGCAGCCTTTGCTTGTTACTTAGGTCCACTGTTTTAGTTAGGGATCTCAAAATGGCAGTACTCTAATCCGGTCATTCCTTGAGTTATTAGTGATTATATGAAGCTTCCTTCTTGATATTTGATTCCCTGCATCACATAGGAAAGGCAGGATTAATGCTAGACTCTCTCCTCTATTTACCAGTTTTCAAAATAGAGTTGGTTCCCCAACATCTTGTGGTGGTGACCACTGGATATAAAATTATTTAGTATCTGCTAAACAGTTGCAGTTAGTCTTGATGATTCAGTTTTCTATTTTGGGGATAGATAGGTGTCTCTCCCTGCTATCTTCTGTGTCCTTTTGACTCAACCCTAGTGGAGTTTGATAGTTTCCTCTTACCTGGCATGACATGACTATAATGTCTCATCTTGTCCATTCTCTACCTCAGACCTGGAATTAAACTTTTCTCACAGGAGCCCTCATTATTTCAGTGGGAAGTGACTTATTTTCTTTGATTGCAGGGGTGTTCATTATTATGTATTTCCAGGTCTTTTTAGGAAACAGATTCAGAAATATGCTTTTTGTCTTTTTTTGAAGATAAAATATATCATGGCTTCCTTCTGATACTGCCAATTCAAATTCAAAATTGTATGTAGACCTTATGCTAATCTTATTTTTCTTTCATCCAAATTTGTATCTTTTTCTCCTATCTCAAATCCTATTTTTAAATGACAACCAACATGAGTATTTGCTTTAATCCATAAAACATATATACAGCTCAAAAATAACAAGACTCACACTGATAGAAATAATATGATTATTGGAAACAGTTTAATGTTAACATTTTTTTTTTTTTTTTTTGGCTTTAGGATATGTCCCACTAGGGCTGCATAGGCAAAACTAATACATTTTAAATTTACCTGAAATAGTTCCTAAAGGGGAACCAACTCAATGCATAGTTTAAGTACATTTGTTTCATTTTGCTTTAGAGTTTTTAAGGGACTATTGATTTTTAAACTTAATTTTGTTTTTATAATTATGTAAAATATTTACATGGCTCCAAAGTCAAACATACGCCTGACCTGTGGTGGTGCAGTGGATAAAGTGTTGACTTGGACCGCTGAGGTCGCTGGTTCGAAACCCTGGGCTTGCCTAGTCAAGGCACATACGGCAAGGAACAAGCAAGCAATGAAGTGTTCTGCCATACAATTGTTTTAAAAACTCAAAAAAACTAACATTAAAACCATGAACTTTCACGTAATAGTCAAGATTTTTGGACTTTGGAAAAGTTAGACAGTGTGCAGCTGCCGGTTCTTACTCCTGAATGGCAGCATTCTCAGGATGGGCAGCTCTCTTCATTTCACTCTGGTTCCAGTCACTCCTTCGGACCTACTCCCTGCACACCGATACCAGAGCCACTGCCACATGCGGCTGTGAGCACTCAGAAGGGGCTGGTCCAAATCTGGGTGTGGCGTCTTCTGTACTGTGGACACTACAATATTGAACTGAGTTATGTGGCTCTCAGTTTAGTTCTGTTAGACAGTGCTGCCTTATACTAAGCCAGCTTAATTCATTTATATTTTTGCCTGGGTTCTGTGGACACTGGAGCTTTTAAACTGGAGCTCTTAGTTTAAAACAGTGGTTCTCAAAGTGTGCGCCAGGGCGCACTGGTGCGCCTAGAAGATTTCTAGGTGTGCCCTATGGTATTCCAGAGAAATATGTGCCTGTGGATACCAAAAAACCAACAGGGTTTTGTAGTTTAGATTTTTGGGGGACAGAGGTATAGGGAATTGGCTGTAAACTGACAGTCTGCACAACCCCCCACCTCACTTGCCTGATTAGGTTGCAAAAGGCTGTTAAGCTGTGAGGCTGGATTGTTGAAACTACCCCCCATGTTCCTCGGAAGACTTCCCCGGAGGCAAGTTTCTTCTATCCTTTGTTTGGTGTAAAGTTAAGATGATATGTATGGTGGGGGTTTTGGATTGATGATTAAACATAAGGAATTGTCTCTTGAAGCCTTTTGAATTTCTATAAAAGAAGAATATGTGGCAATATCTAAAAAAGCTTTGAACATTTTACTATAATTTTCAACATCCTATTTATATGAATTAGGATTTTCCACCCTCAACACAATTAAGAGTAAAAAGAGAGGAATTCTTCAATGTATTGATGAGGCAATGAGAGTTTGCTTTTCAAGTATATGCTAAACATTGAAGAAATTGCTAGGACACATCAGGCTCATGTTTCTCATAAACACAAGAATGAAAAAACTTAACACATTTATGACAGGACATGCCGAATTTACTATAACTCTTACTAAGAATGTATCTATATACAGTGTGTCTGTAAAGTCATGGTGCACTTTTGACCGGTCACGGGAAGGCAACAAAAGATGATAGAAATGTGAAATCTGCACCAAATAAAAGGAAAACCCTCCCAGTTTCTATAGGATGATGTGGCAGCATGTGCCCATGCACAGATGATGATGTAACACCGTGTGTACAGCGGAGCAGCCCACGGCCATGCCAGTCGAGATGTGGACGGTACAGAGGAAGGTTCAGTGTGTTCTGTGGCTCGCTAAATTCGAATCCGTGACCAAAGTGCAACATGAATATCGGCACGTTTATAACGAAGCGCCACCACATAGGAATAACATTACTCGGTGGGATAAGCAGTTGAAGGAAACCGGCAGTTTGGTGGAGAAACCCCATTCTGGTAGGCCATCAGTCAGTGACAAGTCTGTAGAGGCTATACAGGATAGCTACCTAAGGAGCCCTAAAAAATCTGTGCATGAGCCCACATCGAACTGCACTGAATAGGTCTGAAACTGGGAGAGTTTTCCTTTTATTTGGTGCAGATTTCACATTTCTGTTGTCTTTTGTTGCTTTCCTGTGACCGGTCAAAAGTGCACCATGACTTTAAAAACACACTGTATATAAAAAGATAGCCTGACCAGGCGGTTCCACAGTGGATAGAGCATCAGACTGGGATGCTGAGGACCCAGGTTCGAGACCCCAAGGTCGCCAGCTTAAGCATGGGCTCATTTGGTTTGAGCAAAATCTCACCAGTTTGGACCCAAGGTTGCTGGCTCAAGCAAGGGGTTTCTCGGTCTGCTGTAGCCCCATAGTCAAGGCACATATGAGAAAGCAATCAATCAACAACTAAGGTGTCGCAATGCGCAAGGAAAAACTAAAGATTGATGCTTATCATCTCTCCATTCCTGTCTATGCCTGTCTATCCCTCTCTCTGACTCTGTCTCTGTAAAAATAATAATAATAATAATTTTTTGTCGTTTTTTATATTTTAACTTCTCTTTTTTATGAATTCTAAAAAGCATAACTAAAAAAATTAACATAAAAATGTTTTTTAATGTCAGAATAAGTTTAATTTTGTCATATTTATTTCATTTAATTGCCATAAAAGCACAGTTGGACTTTATTTTTTTTCTTTAATATTTGACTTAATTATTATAACATATTTCTCAGAAATTTGTATATAGTGCTCCTACAATTATTTGTAGGATTTTAAATGTGCCCCGACTTCAAAAAGTTTGAGAACCACTGGTTTAAAATATTAGACTAATGTGTCCATGTTCACGTTTTAAGAAAATAAGGACATGTATGTCTTGCACATGGTTGACTTTTCACAGATCTCTGATGGCTGTGGTAGTACCTGCTTATTTTGCCCCAGCCTAGTGAGGATGAGAAAATGCTTGAGGTATTTGAATCTTAAAACTAGAGCTGACTTCGAATCTTGGTTGTTGAACACTGATGTTCAAATAGTTTTAAGCTTTTTTTATTGTACTGTACATACAGTGAACTGTATGTATATTATGTCTTCCGTTCGGTCTGCTGAGACAGTTCATATTAAGACGCAGAACATTTCTGTCACCTCAGAAAGCTCCCTCCTTCCCCTGCATGAGCAGCTACCGCTCCCCTAGTTTCTGCCCCATCAGTTGTTCAGCTGTTTTTAATGTTAACTCCATTCTGTGTCTTTTTTTTTAATGTTGACCGTGACTCAAATGGACTCTTTTGAGAAGAGCATAAATTGAACAGAGTAGTTCATTTAATATTTTATCCATATATCATTAGGTGAGATTTCATTATTATAGCTCTTTGTAGACTTATTATATTAGAAGTGTGTGTTTGTTCTTTCTTTATCAAGGCGCTGTAATCTTCTGAGACACTTTTTTATTTATTCACACATGTCCATTTCTGTTCCATTCTTTGAACTTTGCTGGCCGTGGTTTAACTTTGACACTGTTTACTGCTCCCTGAGCAGAGGTTAAGCGGCCCGTTGTGAAATCTGGAGTCCCAGGATGACCCCGTGGTATGTCACGGGCGTTGTTGGTGACGTAGGGGTAGGGGTGGGGGTAGGGGGTTCACTGCTGCCCGCAGGTGCAGGGAGTAGGTGTCCCTTCCTGGCTGCCTGAGGGCCTTCCTGGGGCTGGCTGTGACTTTCTCATCTCTGTCTTCCAGGCCAAACTTCCCGATTTGCAACCATTCCCTTCTCCAGATGGTGACACTGTGACCCAACATGAGGAGCTGGTCTGGATGCCTGGAGTTAACGACTGTGACCTCCTGATGTACTTGAGGGCAGCAAGGTAATCGGCGTTCACCCGATCCTGCTTTTCGGATGAAGTCATCTGAATTGATTAGTAGGCAATAAACTTTCTCCTGTCCCCTGAAATGTTATTTATATATCAGGCAGCCTCTGACTTTAATTTTATTGTCCCCTTTATAATCAGAGCCCTGATCCTTCTCAATGGAGAGGAGTGATTCTGCCACGGGAAAGTCGCTTTTTTCTTCTCACTGTGTCTGTCCCACACCAAGGTTTGGGACTCTTCAGAAGGATGCCATTTAACGCCGCCCAGGCGACTGCCATACTCCTCAGCACACTGAGTAGCTGGGCCTTCCAGCCCGTCCTAACATCCGGGTGCAGATTTCCCAGCTCCTGGCTGTTCACTGGTGCCGGCCTGAGCATGAGGTTTTGCGGCTAACCTACATGAGAACTTGCTAACCTACCAGTGCTGGAACAACAGAAGAGAAGTTCAGATCTGTCCCTGACACTCGTGGTGTAGGCTGAGGCCTGCCTTTGTCTGCAGCGAGGTTTTGACTCACTGTAGTAACATCAACCGTGTGCAACAAACCGCGGAAACGGGGCTGCACTGCACAGGGTCACACGAGCTGAGGGTGCTGTCGCTGAGGGGGTGACTGCAGAGACCTCTCTTTATCGCTTTTTTACTATTAGTTCACCTAAAGGCACCTGATGTACAGTATGAAAGGAATTAAGTAAAGTTTCAGAGGATTTAATTTCATATGCTTTTTGTGGACTTTTCTTCAAGAGATTGCCATCTAGCCAATTGTTGTGGCTAATAGTTTTAGATCACTCATGCTCTGAAAATTAACGTCTCAGTACTGATAAAGCACGGGAAGAATAACAAGAATAGACATGAGTAAAAATAACATTTTTCTTTCTGAGTGAGTGAAGGGTGAATTGTACAGGAACTTAAATAATTTTTCTTTTTAAAACAAGAGCAGAAATAGGACTGAGAACCCTGATTTGTCATGCATGTGGTAACAGGATTGGTCTGGACTGGAAATGTGCACTGATCACCGAGGGTTAAACTTTCTGTACTGATGCTTTCCCTTCCTATCTTCCAAGGAGCATGGCAGCGTTTGCGGGCATGTGTGACGGGGGCTCCACAGAAGACGGCTGTGTGGCAGCATCTCGGGATGACACCACGCTCAATGCTCTGAACACTGTGAGTCTTTCGAAGTCATGCTGGGTGGGAGGAAAGTTCCTTTTTTCTTGTGCTGACTGTTGGGAATATGTGATGGGCATGGAACATGGAGGAGCCTAGAATCTTAGGAGTGAGTACACTGGTGTGGTGCTGGGATTGAAGGAAGAGTTGTGGTTATGGCCATTGGACTCCATGACCTTAGGCCGGGGTGGGGCATCTCCAGGCTCATCTCCTCCTACCCTGAGCCTGAACTCCTGGCCCTGCCCCAGGTGAGCTCTAGGGCTTGTGATTAATCTTGATCAGATCTCACAAGGCTGAATACTCCGCATAGATGATCTTATTTACTGCTTACTACACCCCTCTTAAATATTGTTATCACTATTGCAAACACGAGGAAATAGTTTAGAGCAGTTAAGTTGTGATCCAAGGTCATACACCCAAGAATTGGATCCAGGGACTGTGCTCTGTTATGGTCAACAGTGCCGTCTCTGTCTGAGACCTTGTGTTCAAAGTGCATGGAAGGACTAGAGGGGATAGACTTCTCTGAACATATTTTTCTTAATAGATTTGACTTTGTAACCATTCAATAGTTCACATGATTATAAAAAAAATTAAGCTTTAAAAATAATCCATAAAAGAATCTAAAGTAAACTATAACAAGCGAGCCTAAAGGTACTGAGTTGGTTGCCTGAAATCCCACCATGATTACTCATCTGGTTTAACCTTACCACGCACAACAGCTCAGACAAAACCCATCTCCACAGATGATGTGATTACTCAGACTAGTTCACTTTTTTGGATACTTCTTTTTGACTTGAGATGATGTCCTTCCTGTAGGGCTGTTTAGGAAACAATATATTTTAAAGTTTCTTGAAATAATTCTTGGCCTGACCTCTGATGGCACAGTGGATAAAGTGTCAACCTGGGACACTGAGGTTGCCGGTTCGAATCCCTGGGCTTGCCTGGTCAAGGCACATAGGTTGATGCTTCCTGCTCCTCCCCCCTTCTTTCTCTTTCTCCTCTCTTTCTAGAAATGAATAAATAAAATATAAAAAAAATATTTTTTAAAAAAGAAATAATTCTTTATCTAGTTACTAATATGAAATCATTAAATCTGAAGAAGTAGTAATGAATTTTTATGGGTTTTTGATACATTAAAAAATTAGTCTAGATGTGTATATATTTACATAGGATATTGAGCATGAGGCTGTGAAACTCTTCTGATGATTAACTAAAAGTAATTTAAACACCCTTTTTAATTTTTAAAATTTTTATTTATTTATTTTTTATGAAGTAAGAGGAGGGGAGACAGAGACAGACTCCGGCATGCCCAGGACCGAGATCCACCCAGCAAGCCCCCTACAGGGCGATGCTTTTCCCATCTAAGGCATTGCTCCGTGCAAGGAAGCTTTTCTTCACCCTAGAGGCCGAGGCCACTGAGCCATCTTCAACCCCAGGACCAACTCACTCCAATCCAGCCATGACTGCTGGAGGGGAAGAGAGAGAGAGAGAGAGTAGTGAGAGGCTGGAGAAGCAGATGGTCGCTTCTGCTGTGTGCCCTGACCAGGAATTGAACCTGGGATATCCACATGCCAGGCCAATGCTCTACCACTGAGCCAACCAGCCAGGGCCTAAGCACCCTTTTTGTTTTTCTTGAGAGGTCATTATAGTTGGAAGGGACTTAGGAGATCATCTGTTCCAGTTTCTAAATAGATAAAATAATTCAAGACTTAGAAAGGCCAGATGACTTGTTGAACCCAGAAAGTTCATAATGAAGGGTAAAAAGTAACCCAGTTTCCCAGTTTGGGGATCTTTGTACTACACAGCTTGCTTTCAAGGAAACGTGTATGTATCTGAATATATGATACAAGATTGATTTTTTTTTTTTATTCCTAGTCTAATTGTGTTTCTGGAGTTTACATAATAACATCATGGTAGTTTCTTATATGGTGGTGGCTGAATGATTTTGCTATGGATATATCATGTTTTAAATATCCAAATGACTTTTCACATTCCCAAATATATACTTGTTTACTTTCTTACGTATTTGATACTTAGGTGTTTTGTTTTTATAAGGAGTCATTATTCTGAACAAATAATGATTGAGCCAAAAGTGGCCTTCAAAATATTCTGCAAATGAGCAAACTTGAGACTCAGATTAGTGATACTGCAGACAGTAGCTACGAAAGATGTAGGTGCAAATGTCTGTGAACTCACAGTATCCTAAACATTGTATGTATAGTCAAAGTAGCTCTTGGATATGAATGTGGTTTCTGTTGAGTTTTTTTGCAGAAAAGCTTTATGAAAAAATTCTTTCATGATTATGCAGCTCAGTTGAATTCTGAATAGTGAAGATGTTACCATGTTTAAATGTATTTTTGGCACTTTTCTGAATTTACTGGATTTATTCCTTTTCTATTCCAAACTATCTGAGGTTTTTGTAAGAACAGTTCTTCTATACAGAAATAATTTGAGCTATTTTGCCCATGATCCTTTGTATCAAGTTTCTTAAGTTTTTTTTCTTAAGCCAGGGGTCCCCAAACTTTTTACACAGGGGCCAGTTCACTGTCCCTCAGACCGTTGGAGGGCCGGACTATAAAAAAACTATGAACAAATCCTTATGTACACTGCACATATCTTATTTTAAAGTAAAAAAACAAAACGGGAACAAGTAAATTTAAATCAACAAACTGACCAATATTTCAATGGGAACTATGCTTCTCTCACTGACCACAATGAAAGAGGTACCCCTTCCGGAAGTGTGGTGGGAGCGGATAAATGGCCTCAGGGGGGCCACATGTGGCCCGCAGGCTGTAGTTTGGGGACCCCTGTCTTAAGCAATTGCCGGAGGGTTTTTGGTTTTATGAGTTTTTATGTTTGTGAAGCTGCCTTCCCAACTTTTGAAATTCTTGTCAAGGAAAGTCCCAGGTGGCTCCAGTGTCTTGGTTTGTGTCATACGAGTTCATTCTGCCACCAAAGGACAGAGTTCGGTGCTCATTTTATGATGAATGGAAAAGTTTAGTGGCTTGTACTTTATTGCTGTACTAGCTCACAGAGTTTTAGTTGTAGGCGCTTTCTTTAATGAAAAGTGAAGTGAATGGAAAAGTCTTGTGAGAAGTTAATGTTTATTTTGACTTCCTTGGAGTAATGGAAGTTTTGAACTCTGTTAAGTAATAAATTAAAAAGATAACTACATTGTCATGTGAGTAGTTACTGTTTTCTTAGAGTATAGGATAGAGTCAAAACAAGGCTAACCTGACCAGGCGGTGGCGCAGTGGCTAGAGCGTTGGACCGGGATGCAGAGGACCCAGGTTCAAGAAAGACCTCAAGGTCGCCAGCTTGAGCGCGGGCTCATCTGGTTTGAGCAGAGCTCAGTAGCTTGGACCCAAGGTTGCTGGCCTGAGCAAGAGGTTACTCGGTCTGCTGAAGGCCCGCGGTCAAGGCACATATGAGAAAGCAATCAATGAACAACTAAGGTGTCGCAACGCGCAACGAAAAACTAATGATTGATGCTTCTCATCCCTCACCGTTCCTGTCTGTCTGTCCCTGTCTATCCCTCTCTCTGACTCTCTCTGTCTTGGAAAAAAAAATTTTTTTTAAAAATTTAAAACAAGGCTAGGCACTTACATTTAGAATAAACCTGTGTCTATTTCCTAGTCCCTTCTGTCATTCAGTATCATTCCTGATATTGCTAATTTGTTTCCTATTAATCTAAATAATAGAGGTTTATCAACATTGATCTTTTCAGATAGCTAGCTAGCATTTAGTTTCATTGATTTTTCTCTATTTGTCTATTTTCTATTTCATTGATCTCCAAGCTTATTTTTAATATTCTTCTATTTGTTTTGGGTTAATTTGATCAGTTTTCCTTTAGCTTTCTAAAGTGGGATCTTAGATAACTGGTTTTATCACAGATTTTGGTTTGTTATTTCATTATCGTTCTCTTAAAATATGAAAAAAAAACTGTATGTGATTTCTTCTTTTACCTATGGATTGTTTAGAATTAAATTGCTTAATTACCAGAGACTTGAGGTTCCTCTTGCTCTCTCTCACTCTCTCTTATTGATTTCTAATTTAGTTCTGTTATGGTCAGAAAGTACCCAGTAAGGTTTCAATCTTTTGAAATTGATTGACATGTGTTTCTTGGCTCAGGATGTGATTTTTCTTGGTGAATGTTCCATGTACACTTGTAATGAATTTATATTCTGCAGTCATTGGGTACACTGTTTTATAATTATCAGTTTCTTTAAAATAGTTGATATTATTATTTAGATCTTTTATCCCCTTCTAATTCTTTTATCTGGTTGTATTGTCAGTTACTAAGAGATTCATTAAAGTCTTCAACTGTGGTTGTAGACTTGGTTATTTCTCCTTTTTGGCTCTGTTAGTTTTTGCTCCATATATTGGGACATTGTATCATGAGGTACATGAACATTTATGATGTATCTTTCTCCATGCATGGCTGCTTTACGGTTTCAGTGTGCTCCTCTTTGTCTAGTAATACCCTCTGTGTTGAACCTAGTTTTGTCCGAGAGTAATAGAACCACTCTAGCTTCCTCATCCTTTTGTGCATGCTGGATCTTCTTTCAAGTTCTTATCATGGACTTGCTTTTTCTTTATATTTAAAGTGCATCTCTTGTGTACTTTAGTTCTTCAATGGTTTCTTGCTTTTTACCCGTCTGGCAAGCTCTACGTACCATTCGTTCATTTCGAGTGTTTGGTCCATTTTAATTTAATGCAGATTATTCATGGATTATGTAAAACTTGAATCACATATACATTCTTAATTACAGATTGGAGAGCATAGCAGTAGTTGGTATGTAAATATCTTATTTTTATGGCCACATGACTTACTGCTTTTGGTAGGGTGAGCTTGCAGAGTAGTTGGGCACACAGTTGTGCTTTGTTTGCTCATTCATGTGAAAATGTATTTATATAAAAACAGTTTTGAACAGCTGTAGAGGAAGACGATGTAACCGATGTGTTGGCCTATTACTGAAAGAGGAGAGTGTTCTTAGTGACAGTGGACATGGTCCTTAATGTATGTCAGCAAAGCTAAGTTTTATTTTACTATTTTAAGTTGTGAACAACTATATATGCAAAATTGTTTTATTTATAATTTTATGTTAAGTAATATTTTATTAAAATATGGCAGAGCAGTGGTGCTCCCTCTGGAAGATCTTAGATAGAAATGTTTTTGTAGACTATTCTGGATTTGTTTCTCATGTGGTTTTATTAGGCTTTTCTGCACGCTTTTAGCTACATGTACTTTATAAACATGACACTGTGACATGCAGTTGGCCTGGATCCTTCTAGTGAGATTAATTCAGCCATCTTTAAGTGCTTGCATTTATTTGACCTTTTACCAAAATGGACTTTTATATTAATGCTTAGAAAATGTAGCAGGGTCCTGAAGACTAAGGTTTTCTAGAAAAATATAATGCTGACTTACTTTTATTAAATTGATACTGAATTTCATTTTTTTTTAATTTGTTGGTTGATTGATTTGAGAGAGAGAGACAGAAACATCAATCTGTTTCTCTATGTACCCTGACCAGGAACCAAACTGGTAACCTTTACATAACAGGACGACACCATGCTTCAACTAGCCGAGCTGTCCGGCCAGGGCTGACACTGGATTTTATTCTGTGTGCTTTCGTATCTTTCCCATTTTTTAATACACTGAATTCTCTTTTTCAGAAACTTACTTGTATTTTTTGTGTTTACTCTCTCTCACTAACACTGAATATATATGTGTGTGTGCTCATATATATGTGTAAAATTTATAATCACGCAGCAACGATTTCACCTCTTTCTGGACAGTTTTACTTCCTGAAATACAGATGGCTGTTAGACATTTGGTTACGCTTTTTGCATATTCGAGAAAGTATATTTGCTTCTTTACTTGTGCATATCCACATCTCCTTCAACAAAGGATGCAAGACTTTCAATAGGTCCATAGTTTTTATCTCTGATCTCTGAATATTACTATTTGTTAACCATTGATTATTAATCATCTTTGTTTTCTGAGCCATAGCTTGACGCCTGGTATATGGTACAGAAGCACTAAATAATTGTTGAATGATTGAATGAATGAATAAATCAGATTCAAGTCCAGATCATAGTGGATCACCCAGAATAGTGGTATGAAGTTGCCTACTCGAAGGGTCATCTTGCATCTTTCTGTCCTTGATTCTAAAGTAGTAAGTCTATAGAGTTTCAAAGTTGCAGATTTTCTGTTTGTTCATAATAATGGACTGGACTGAAGCATCTGGCCCTGGATCAGCTCTGCAGTGCTTAGGACTTGAACAAATGTCAGGTATTTTCCAGCTCCCATTACGGCCTGGCCAGGAGGCCCTGTTATTCCAGTTTGTCTAAAAGTATGATCAGGAGTCTTCTGACATTCATTCCACACCGCACCCTTTACCTACATTCTTCTCTTTTTACTATTTTTCCATTCAGATCAGTCATGATTAAATAGTTACAGGATGGTGGTTTTTCCCTCAGGGTTTTGATATTTTTATTAAATGGTTATAGGATGGTGATTCACCCTTTCTTAGGGTTTTAATGTTGAAAACAGTAATGGGAAAAGCTGATGATATGCTGTATGATTTCTTTTTATGGAAATCCAATAAATTACAGACAGTACCTTATATAAATCAATCTTGACAAACTCCTTGTTTTATTTACGTTATAACAGGATTTTAGAGTCTACTACATGTTACATGTTAATTAGAGCGTAAGTAAAGATGCAGGGAGAGACCATGCAGTTTAGACCGTGCCCCTGGGACAGCTGATTAGCAGTATCATAATATATAAATTTGAGTTTTTATTTGTTGTATTCGGACCAGTCAGAAACATTTAAAACCTTTGTTTTGAAAATTGCTTGTTTAGGAATTTGCCAAAGTGGCTTGGCTCTTTTGGGCTGAGTACTTCGTAAATTCACTTCTGCTCAAAAGTTCCAGGCAACCACACTTTTAATGCAAAATACATGATTTAATTTGTTTATTTCATTTGGATGAAGATGATTTCAAACTTTATGCCCCCCTCATTTCTTTCCTCTACACATGACAGTTTCTGGGAGCAGATGGGAGATACACTTACGTTGACAACCTCTGGTGACAACGCCTTGATTACATATTGCTGCAGTGATGTCATTTGTGGTCATTTAACAGGACCGTCTTTGCTGTGAGTCCTTACTTGTGCTCCCAAGGCAGCTCTTCCGTGTGGCCTCACTTTGCTTTCCCATGTGAGCCACTCTCAAGTTTCCTTCACCATTTCTTTCTTTTATCTTATTTTTAAATAATAGCTTTATGGATGTATAATTCACATACTATATATTTTACCCCTTTAAAGTATACAAATTAGTGGCTTTTGGTATAGTCACAGATTTGTGGGAACATCCCACAATCAATTCTAGAACATTTTCATCACCCCAAAGAGAAATCTGTACTTATAGTCATCTCCCCCCCCCCCCCCCCCATTCCACCTGCTATCTCTGTGGCTTTGCCTACTCTGAACGTTCCATGTGAGTGGAAGTGTACGATAAGTGATCTTTTGTGACTGGCCTCTTTAACCAGGGGAGTGTTTTTGAGTTTCGTCCATGGTGTAGTGTTAGCCATTTGTATACATGACTGTTTTAGTTCTCCTCTGGTGAGCTTTGTCTGTATGTCTTTTAAAAAGTCGCATCTCCATTAAAGTAGTACTCCCAAGACCTGATCAGCGTAAGGTGGCAAGGAATTAGCTTTGGTTTTTCTAAAAGCTCATCTTTTTTAATGTAGTCTAAGGTTTTATGTAGCCAACACATTTATTCCCTTGTGTTTTTGCCTTGTTTTGTTTATTTTCCTTTTATATTTGCCTTTGCTCAGGCCTTTTTCTCTCCCCCTCAGCTTTTGACTGAGTTTTGAATATCAAGCATAGGCCTGACCTATGGTGGATGAAGTATCTACCTGGAATGCTGAGGTCACCGATTTGAAACCCTGGGCTTGCCTGGTCAAGGCACATATGGGAGTTGATCATTCCTGTTCCTCTCCTCTCCTCTCCTCTCCTCTCCTCTCCTCTCCTCTCTCTCTCTCTCTCTCTCTCTCTCACTCACTCACTTCCCCCTCTCTAAATGAATAAATAAAATATTTTTTAACAATTCAAAAAAAAGAAAAAAGGCTATCAGGCATAGGACCTTAAGTTTAGCACTGCTGTTTCCATTTTACCCCATTTATTTCCACTGTGGTTACTCAGAATGTTGGAGGGCAGTATCAACTATTGGTCAGCTGCCTGATGCCATTAATAACAAAATTAATACCAATAATAAAATTAAAATTTGTTTGTTAATCTAATGCTTATGTGTTAGGTCAAAGCTTAAGTGCTTTTCATGAATGAATTAATGTAATTTTCATAACAATTGTATGAGATAAATAAGGTTATCACCTACAGATTAATAACCATATCCTGTTGCACATTTATATACATAATAATTAAACTTGGCCCTGGCCGGTTGGCTCAGCGGTAGAGCGTCAGCCTGGCGTGCAGGGGACCCGGGTTCGATTCCCGGCCAGGGCACAAAGGAGAAGCGCCCATTTGCATCTCCACCCCCACCCCCTCCTTCTTCTCTGTCTCTCTCTTCCCCTCCCGCAGCCAAGGCTCCATTGGAGCAAAGATGGCCCTGGCGCTGGGGATGGCTCCTTGGCCTCTGCCCCAGGCGCTAGAGTGGCTCTGGTCGCGGCAGAGCATCGCCCCCTGGTGGGCAGAGCATCGCCCCTGGTGGGCGTGCCGGGTGGATCCCGGTCGGGCGCATGTGAGAGTCTGTCTGACTGTCTCTCCCCGTTTCCAGCTTCAGAAAAATACCAAAAAAAAAAAATTAAAAAAAAAATAATTAAACTTGAGGACAGGGTAATTCTATAGTTACTGCACTTCTTGGCATCTCCTTTCTTGAAGATTGCGATGTAATTTGAATGTTTCTAGTCTGTAGGCCATTGTTTTGTTTTTTGTATATGTTGACATATTCTTGTTAGAATCTTGCCAGGTTCAGTCTCTGGGGCTTGAAATACAGTGATTCTGTTGGTGTCCCATCTCCCCCGGTGGTTGATTTCCTCCCGGTACAATCAGGGCGGCTTTCTCTTCACTTTCTAGAATGACAGGCTCTTCCTGAAAGGTCTGTGTCATCCTTTACTCTGTCCTGCATAGATTTTCAGTCACTGTTTCCACCTTCCCTGTATTTTCTCCTGGTCAGATTTTATGCCTTCTTGTTGGTCGGTCAGCTTGTCTAGTCTAGGTTGAATTTCCCTTTTATTTCTGAAATCTTCTCATAGAGATTTTTTGTTTTTCCTTTTTTGTTGTTCTGTCTTCTTATATTGACTGTTGTAATAGTTCTCTTTATCTCTTTGTGATGTTATTGGAAAACTATGTTCAAGATTCTAACCCTGTTTTGTTTAACTTTAGCCCAGGGGCCGGGAACCTTTTTGGCTGAGAGAGCCATGAACGCCACATATTTTAAAATGTAATTCCATGAGACTCATACAATATGTTTAACACTAAATACAAGTAAATGTGTGCATTTTATGTAAAACCAACACTTTTAAAGTACAATAAGTCTCTGAATGCTTTTTAATAATGTTGTTATGCTGTTGCTAACCAATGATGAATAAAGTACTTCTTACCATTAATATGACTTCTGATGCTGCATGGTTTTGCTGATGGCTTTGTAGTCTGGTTGATACATAGTGAGGTTAAGCTTCATGCAGGCATTGAGACTTCCATCCGTTAAACGTGATGGAAGTCTTAATGTCCTTTAGTTGTGAGAAAGACTGTTCATATGCATACGTAGAGCCAAACATTGTCAGTACAGCAATACTCACACGTTGCAGTGTGTGGTATGTGACGGAAAGCGCGTTCCAAGTTTTGACAATCAGCTGGTCCGCAAGTTGAAGTTTTTTCATTTCTCCCCACTTGTGTTTGCTTGCCAACTCTGCTTGCTGTCATGCAGGTCTTTCCAAATCTTCATCCAGTGACTTGAACTTATTCACCCACATGTCTGAGGCCTTCAGGTCAGCAGCTTGTAGCTCAAAATTTCTGATGGAGATACCGGGGATGTAACTCAAGCCAGCGCTGTCCACTGCAAACTCGTGTGGATAGGTGATGAACTTAAAAAGACAAGTGCGCTCACGAAATTCTCCAAAGCACTTTGAATGACTGCAGGAGATTAGATATGAAACCCACTAGCTGCTGGAGATCAAGATGTTGAGCAGGGTCACTTGCTGTGCATGTATCTTTAAACTCTCCCAGTTTTTCAAAGTGTAGTAAACAACCTGTTTCAATGTCCACGATGGAGAGTTCCAGCTTGTTTTCAAATGCAAACACAGCTTGTTGAAGGGATAAGACTGTATTTCCAATGCCTTGCATTTTCACATTAAGCTGGTTCAGATGTTCAGTCATGTCCATGAGATAGTAGAACTTCAGGAGCCACTCAGTGTTAGCTAACTCAGGATGCTCGATGCTTTTCATTTCAAGAAAAGTCCGGATTTTGCTCAGACAAGCCACGAAACGGCTGAGCACCTTCCCTTTTGACAACCAACACACATTGCTGTGCAGAAGCAGACCAGGATAATTATTCCCAACTTCATCCAGCAGTGTTTTAAACTGGCGATCATTTAAAGCTCGGGCAACAATAAAGTTGACCACCCAAATGACCAGCGACATCACCTCACCAAGCCGCTTGCCACACATCTGAGCACAAAGCACCTCCTGATGTAGGATGCAGTGAAAACTTAGAATGGGTCTCTTTTCATGTCCACAAAGAAGCGCTACAAATCCTCTGTTTTTCCCCACCATGCACGGAGCACCATCAGTACACACCAAAATAAGTTTATCCATTGGTAGAATTTTTTTCTTTAGCGAACTCCGTGAAAGATTTGAAGAAATCCTCCCCTCTTATTGTCTCTCTCATAGGCAAAACAGCAAGACTTTCCTCACGTAGTGTGTCACCGACAGCATACCTTGCGATCGCGCTGAACTGGGATAAATGGCTTATGTCTGTTGACTCATCCAAAGCGAGAGAAAAGAATGGTGCTGCATTTATGTCATTCACTGTGTTGCCTCAATTTGATTTGCCATCATGATGGTACATCGTGAACAGTTCTTGCTGACAGAGGCATGTCTTTTATTCGTTTAATTATCTTGTCTTTATCCGAAAAGTCGTCAAAATGTTCATTGGCAACATCAAGCATGAATGTTTTGGCATACTTCCCATCTGTGAATGGCTTTCCGTTTCTCACAATTCCTAAAGCACCAGCAAAGCTAGCCGAATTCTAGTCACCTTGTTGGGTCCAAACACGGAGTTGCTGCTGACTAGCTTGCACTCTGCACAGTAGCTCTTGACATGCTTTCTTCCTGCTGTCCCCCGCTGGATATTTCGATGCATTGTAGTATGTGTGTTGAAGTGCCTCTTTATATTTGACCATTTCATCGATGCAGTTTTATCATTGCATATTAGACACACTGCAGAACCTGCCCTCTCCACAAAGGCAAATCCCTCTGTCCATTCCTGCTGAAAAGTATGATACTCCCCATCTTTTTTTCTTTTAGCCATCTTCTTCGTCAAAAGGGTTTCTGCAATTAGCTAGCTGACTACTCGATTAAAAGGTGGGAAGTTTGGCCTGATCTGTGGTGGCGCAGTGGATAAAGCGTCGACCTGGAAATGCTGAGGTCACCGGTTCAAAACCCTGGGCTTGCCTGGTCAAGGCACATATGGGAGTTGATGCTTCCAGCTCCTCCCCCCTGTCTCTCTCTCCTCTATCTCTCTCTCTGTCTCTCTCTCTCCCTCTCCCTCTCCTTTCTAAAAAAATGAATAAATAAAATAATTATTTTTAAAAAATTTAAAAAAAAAAAAGGTGGGAAGTTTACTTCCTAACCTCACAACGATCCATGTACATTACACATTATCCAATAAAAATTTGGTGTTGTCCCAGAGGACAGCTGTGATTGGCTCCAGCCACCCGCAACCATGAGCGGTAGGAAATGAATGGATTGTAATACATGAGAATGTTTTATATTTTTAATGTTATTTTTTTTTTTATTAATGATTTGTCTGCGAGCCAGATGCAACCATCAAAAGAGCCACATCTGGCTCATGAGCCATAGGTTTCCGACCCCTACTTTAGCCTCTCGTGTCTTTTAACAACTTGGTTTGTTTCTTCTGTCCTCCATCTCGATTTTTCTTTCTTTTTTTACTTTCATTGTGTATGGCCAAGGTTAATCATATTATATTGATGGTGAATTTTCGAAACCTGCTCTGTGAAGTCATCTTGGTTTTTCAAGGCAGAGTAAATGTCACCTCAGTTGGCTTTCATTGGCACTCTGTATTTTTATGATATTTATTTTGTTATTTTGTGTGTCCTCTTTTCTGAGCTGTTGGTTCCCACCTCCTGCCTACACACTTACCCTGAATGAAGACAAGACAGTGTGCTTGCTGTGTCACTGTAGTAGGAGAGGTTCCTGAGCCCATCATTGCCACCAGATCACTAGTCCTGAGCTGCTCTAGGACTGAGCCTCAAACTGTTTCCTAGATCATGGACGGACATTAGACTCCTCCTTCTGCTGTATACTTAGGGAAGTGGCCTTGAATAAGATACTGACCTTTCAGTTCCTGCTAGTTAGTACTCTCACCACAAAAGAATGGTGTGAGGAATGATGAAAGCACGCAGAGACCTAATACAGTTCCTGCCACATCTGATGCTCAACAAAGTTTGGTCCCCTCTTACCCTCTTTTTGATTCCAAGGAGTGGCATAGTTCCTGAACACTGTATTTACTCAGTGTGTTGGAGGGAAGGTTGATTCTATGTATTTCCTTCCAAAAATTAGCTGGACCTTTTCCTCAGCCCTTCCTCTCAGCAGTTAAATTTCTCATGTCCGCCATTATCTCTGAACTGTGCTCCCATGGCTATGTAGTCAAATGTAGCCTCTCTAGTGCTTATAGCATTATTGGAATAACAGCGGCCATAAATAAATGGAACATTGTGCTCTTAGTTTTAGTTACAGTTTTTCATGTGTATATCGTGTCATGAACTTGGTGGTGGCAGTATGAATGAAAATACTATCTTGACATCTGTAAATCTTAAATTATTAGAAAAAAATTTTAAAGTTTTATCTCAGACAGATTTCAGTGGGATCTTCCTTAATTTATGTTAATGGTTGAAATAATGAAAACAACTCAGAATTTCAAGAACTCATCTAAATCTCACTTTTTTCCTTTCTAGGTAATTTTGGCAGGTGTTTTTGTTTGTTTGTTTTGCAAATAGTGTATTTTGCAGAATAAAATACTTGAAATCTAATGTTGTTCTTAATGGACTGCAATTATTTAATATTTAGTGTGAATGCAGTCTAGCTCAGGTAGGCTTTTCTGCAGTCATTCTGATAGCTAACTGTGAAGGGGTGCTTTGTTGTAGTGGAAACTGCCAGGTGCAGTGCCATTTGATCTAAAAAGGTCACAGTAAAAGAGACATTTAAATTAAGTTATAAATTACAATTGAAGAACAATATTTTGATGTGTGAGACCAAGGATGTCAGAGCTGGGAGATGTAATTCATGGATTCATTATAGAACAGAGGTGCCTGACAGCTGAGCCATGCCAAAAGCAAAATTTATTTGTAACATCACACAGACAGAAAATGGCAGCTAAGATGAGAAACCAGAATGGAAACTTGAAACCTTGTGGTAATACACAGTTTATGCTAATAAGACTGCCTGAGACCCAGAGATGTTTAATGACCACCATAACATAAATGAGTGTTGGGGCATATGCACATTTTCAATCTTATTTAAATTAAGACCTCGTCCTTGCTCTGTAAAATAACACACTTTATAGCCAGGCATTAAGGTTGATTCTCTCACCTCTCTGTCTAAAACACAGATTTGCTGATATTTCAGAACTGTTTCAGCAAGGGAATTAAAGATAGGGACAAGATTTCTATCACGGAAGCTTTGAGGAAGGATATAATTTAATGTTTATAGCAATCCATGAGAAGTTCAATCATGAGTTAATTAAACTGTAGGCAGTCATTAAGTATTATTTATTCTTTCGAGAAGCTTGCCAGTAAAGCACTTATATATATTAAATTATAGAGAGTAATAAGCAGGGAATGATTTGTCAGGCAGAGTTAGAGGAGCAGATTTAACTTGGGCAATTATGCAGAAATGTGTTTTTCTTCTGATGGCGTGGTCCTTTCTTCTTGCTGATCAGAGCGAGGTCAGAGGCTGTGAGGAGACAATTGATGTGTAGTCACCAGTATTATTGGCTCAATTGAACACCTGGCCGGTTCAATAGTCAGGTAAGAGCCATGTACCTAAAATATCACTCCCCGTGTTGATACCACTGTGCAGTTTATAGTCTTTGACATCTCAGAGCCTCCTGTCACATTGTGTCTCATTTAATGCTGTCCACTGTCCTTTGGCACAGCTGAGGGATGGTGGTGTTAGGCCCATTCGACAGATGAAAAGCCGCAGCTCCGTTGGTTTGTGACCAGCAGCTGACAATAGTCTCTCCTGCCTCAGGTCCGGCGCTGTGTTGCCTTGGCTACCGGAGGCACAAACTGTGGGGCCGTTTATGTGATGGGCCTGCTGGGCAGTGGAGTCCTTGAAAGCTTCCCTGTGTAACTGCTAACTGGGGCCAGTGCATATGACATGGCAGTGTCTTTGGCTCTCTGTGACTCGGAATAGCAGTTGCATTTGTTACAGTGGAACCAGGAGTTTGTTACTCAGAAACTGCTCTTTTTGAGAGAGACAGACAGACAAGAAGAGAGAGAGATGAGAAGCTGTACTCATAGTACAGCACTTCAGTGGTTCATTGATTGCTTCTCATATGTGCCTCAACCTGGGGCTCCAGCTGAGCCGGGCCAATGACCCCTTGCTCGAGCCAGTGACCTTGGGCTTCAAGCCAATAACCCTGCCCGCTAGCCAGCGACCCTGCACTCAAGCTAGTAAGCCCACTCAAGCCAGCAACCTTGGGGTTTCAAACCTCAGCGTCCCAGGCCGATGCTCTATCCACTGTGCCACCGCCTGGTCAGGCAGAAACTGCTCGTTTTAGCACCAAAGTCCCCTACACAGTCTGGTCTGCAAGTTCACTCTTCCCTCTTTGCTGGCACAGTGTAGCAGAAGGAGGTGCTTGGTTACCCTTAGCTGAATGAATGAAAGGTAAAGAGAATGCAGTGAGAGCGGCTTGCCTCTGAGGCTGGCACATCCCACTGTGTCGCAGGGGCAGCAGAAGGTGTGGCAGGGCAGGGCTGGAACCCTGATGTGGGCAGAGTTTCTCTTAGCCCCTTCTCAGTGAGCAAACCAACACGAACGAAAGACCACCTCAGGATTCTGTGGACCAAACCCAAGGACCAGCCACCAAGGGGTGGCATGAAAGGCTCATGGATTGGGGAAGCATTTCTGTTTTGTATCGGATTCCCCAGACCGCAACCTGTGCTTTAGGTGAAGGTGAAGTTGACTTGTGCAGACGTGCAGCCCTGCAGTTCAGTAACGTGGAAGCAGATTGACAAGTCCCCGCTCCCCTGATGGCTAGATTAGACACGCGCACATACTCACATAAGCGCTCCTGCACCGATGAGTCTGAAAGCAGAGGTTTCTGCTGAATGACCTCCTGCTTTAGTGGCTGGCAGGGTGATGGGGATGGTGTAGGCCAGGGGTCTCAAACTCAACTCAGCATGTGGGCTGCAGAGCAAGATCACAGCCGTTTGGCAGGCCGACTAGGTCTACAAAAGGCAACTGTTACGCAACACTTTTCTCACTGCAGTTGAAAACAAAAAAAAATCAGTACAACAAGCACAATCGTACATGCAGTTTACTCAGTGTCACAAAACGACCAGAAACTGTAGTTCGCATCACAACTGCTGTTAACTAAGCTAATATCTAGCTAGGATGCTAGAGAAATGAAAAATACAAGTAGGCCCCTAGGCTTACTTAATTTTATTCAAAATATTTTGAACTTCGTGGATTAGTCTGCGGGCCGCACAAAATTGTTCGGCGGGCCGCATGCGTCCCGCGGACTGCGAGTTTGAGACCCCTGGTGTAGGCTAAGCGCTGTCCCACTGGTAGCTCGGGAAGGTTGCAAGCTGATGGGAGTAACGATGCTGTGTCTTGGTCACTGCTTCTTGCAGTGATCTTTTCCTGGTGGCCCCAGAATGGTGCAGATCTCTGTCCTCCACGTGAAATTGCATTTAATCCCAGATTTTACCAGGCTGGCTCGGCTGTGAAATGGACAGACAGGTTTATTTATCTTGCTTTAATTGCTTTTCCAAGGCTACAAAGTGAAGCTGTAAGGCTTTTGAGGGCTCTCCCCTCCAATCCCCACCTTGCTCTCACTGCAATTTCTTTGAACCATTTTCTCTAGGGAAACGGTAGAAAATCTCACCCTTACTGAAAGGGTCTTTTACCTTAGCAATGTTGGGAAGACTGAACCAAATTTCCTTGTACTCTAGATGTGTCTGTGTGATCATGATCAGTTGTTTAACATTTGAAACCAACATAATGCTTTTCAAGAGATGAAATTGTTCTAATTTTCAGAGCTAGATGCTGTATTAGAGAAGAATCTTTTTAATGACTATTTATATATATATATATTTAAAGATTTTATTTATTGATTTTACAGAGCAGGGGTGGGGGTGGAGGGGATCGAGAAGTATCAACGCATAGTTGCTTCACTTTAGTTGTTTATTGGTTGCTTGCTGTATGTGCCTTGTCCCGGCAAGTCCAGGGTTTTAAGCCGGTGACCTCAGCATTCCAGGTTAACATTTTATACACTGTGCCACCACAGGCCGAGTGACAATTTTTATAGATTTAAGATAGCTGGTATTTAGGAAAACTTAGCAACTCTAATTTACATGAGGAATACAGTTGAAATATCCAGTTGAGCTCTTGCTCAAACATTATTTAAGCCCTGGTCTAAAGAAACAAATCATCATCATCTAGAAACCAAACCCCTTTCAAGAAGGGGGTATGTATGATGTATCATCATACATCAATGATACATCAAGCAGAGATGGTAGCTAGAACCCAGTCTCTTAGACTTTTTTTTTTTTTAGATTTTATTTATTCATTATAGAGAGGGGAGAGAGAGAGAGAGAGAGAGAGAGAAGGGGGGGGAGGAGCAGGAAGCATCAACTCCCATATGTGCCTTGACCAGGCAAGCCCAGAAACCCAGTCTCTTAGGACCCTGTGGTTTGGATGTGACATTTAGTTAGATGTCATAAGAGACCAGCACTTAAAACTGATTCTCACAGTTTACACCGTTCTCAGCTGCGCATTTCTGATGTTCATTCCCAGTGCTAGTCACAGCCATATCTGTCCCTAGGACTTGGAATACTAACTGGCACAGTTCAACAATCAATAAATATTTGTAGAAGGAATGGAGGATATCCTGAACTCCAGTAATTTCCCCAAAGTGCTCAAAAGATAATCTTCATTCTTTTGTAGCTATATGGACCATAACACTTTAGTGTATTAAAAGTATATCTTTAGGGAAATGTAATTAAAGTATTTCTTTAAAGATGTAAGTTTCTCAGAATTTTCTGACAGGATTCCTGAAAAATGGAAATAAATGTTTATTACAATAAGAAGAAGGTGACTATTTAGAAAGGTTTCTTTTGGTTCCCTAGGGAGAGGGCATGCCAGAACAGCCCCTTAACTGAGCTTTTGTGCTGTTCTGCCTGCATGATTCCTGACAGCACAGTAGCGTCCTGCCTTCGTTTGTTTGTACACATCTCATCCCCATACAGTAAGGGTGTGGGTTCCATCACCGCTCAGGGCACACACGAGATGAGATCAACCAATGAATGCCTGGATAAGTGGAACAACAGATCAGTGTCCCTCCCTCCCTCCCTCTTTCCCTTCCATCACCCTGCCTTCCCTCCCCCCCCTACCTTCCCTCCCCTTTCTCCTTCCCTCCCTCCCTCCCTCCCTCCCTATGTTCCTTCCTCCCATCCTTCCTCTTTCAAATAAATCAATAAATTAAAAAATATATATTTCATTGCTGTTGGTAAATCTCAGACCTCTTTACATTTCATATGTGTCTTTGTGTAGGGGTTTTAAACATACTGTGTTTATGTTGTGGAATATAATATTTTTGGAAATAGGAATGTTTTAATAAGACAGAGCAGTAGATCAAATGAAAGGGGGGAGTTACCCCTATTTAGAGAACAGAGGAGTGAAGGAAGCTCCGGTTACCACAGGAATTGTAGCAGCTTCTTGAAGGGAAAATGTGATCTCAGATCAAGATTGTAAAGGGAGCATGCCTGCTGGGCTGTGTTTAGGGGGCAGCGCCTCTTTCTCTAATGAGCACCTCACTGAAAATTGAACTGACGGGTATCATGCAGGCAGTAGTCAGCCTCTCTGATGAACCAGACAGCCACACCCACAGCTCAGAAAGTGTCTCAAAACATTTCTTCCAGCTGTCACTTGAAGCTTTCCCTGGTTCACCAAAAGGCAGGAATATCATGAGAGTGATGACATTGATTTATCTTCAGTCACTCATTCACTTTTGGAATGGGCTTTATGTTCTTATGAGTAATTTCCTGTTATCAACCGTAGAAGATTTAAAATTTAAAAATACTTTCTGTGTACAAACCAGAGCTTTAATCAAATTTTATAAATTATTAACATGAGTAATTATATGAAACATAAGTGGTTTTTGTTTATAGTTCAGCCTTTTTTCTCTAAATCTAGAAAATTGAAAATTGGGTAGTGACTGCTTCCTTTATTTTTCCTCTTTCCTTTCTTTCTCAAATACACAGCTAACCTCCATTCAGCCTGCTGTGTGCCAGCTACAGTCCTGAGCAGTTCACATGTGTTTTCTAATGTTCTCCTCACAACAGCCCGAGGAGGTGTATACATGTTGTTATTCTACTCATTTTTAGAAGTGACAGTGGGGGCGCCACGAGAATGAGGAGGATGAGCGACTCGATGAGGTCACACACCTAGGGAGCAGCAGAGCTAGAATTTGAATCCACGGCTGACTCCGAAGTCCATTGTTTTTCCTCTCTCCTCTTAATTACCCCATGTGCTGTAATTACCTTTAGTAAAATGGTTAGTCTGCCATGAGCTTTCTATTAAGAATTTATGATTTGATCAACTTGAATTGCTTTCAAATGATCACTAAAATATGTGCTTTTTCAAAAATTAAGTCAGCATGCAGTTTTTCCTGTTCACTTTCCATCAACGTTGAGCTCTCATTATAGGTCATCTTTCTATTATAGAATTTGGCAGAAATATGCTTTTTTTGGATATTAGGCAAAGTATGAAAATCTAACTTTATTTCTATGTTTTATATTTCTTTTAGCATTTAGTTTGTTTACCTAGTATAGTATTTACAGTCTATTATATTATTTTTAAAATATTCTAAATGTCATAAAAATACGTAAATTAGCATGCAGCATTCATATCATTGCACCCCCACCCCTTCATGCTGTGCCACCAACAAAGCAGAATCCAACATTGATTGTTGTAGATGTTTTGTCTTGTTTGAAGGCAGTTGACTTATTGTTGTTATTAACGTATAGCCTTGACTTTCTTGGACAGCTGGATTTAAAATAAATTGGGGTCTTCTAAACTATGAGAATACTCGGGACATTTTAATTTATAATAATTCTGTTTTGATGAATGAACAATAAAAATCGGTATTTGTGACATCACTTCTAACATCAGTTGAATAGTTAGAGGACAACTTCTATTTTTTTTTTTTTTTTGTATTTTTCTGAAGTTGGAAATGGGGAGACAGTCAGACAGACTCCCGCATGCGCCCGACCGGGATCCACCTGGCACACCCACCAGGGGGCAATGCTCTGCCCATTTGGGGCGCCGCTCTGTTGCAACCAGAGCCATTCTAGCGCCTGAGGCAGAGGCCACAGAGCCATCCTCAGCACCCGGGCCAACTTTGCTCCAATGGAGCCTTGGCTGAGGGAGGGAAAGAGAGAGACAGAGAGGAAGGAAAGGGGGGGGGGTGGAGAAGCAAATAGGCACTTCTCCTGTGTGCCCTGGCCGGGAATCAAACCCGGGACTCCTGCACGCCGGGCCAACGCTCTACCACTGAGCTAACCAGCCAGGGCTGACAACTTCTATTTATCGCAGCTTCCTCTTTGCCCCGCCCCAGTGCTACAGCAGTCGTGGGAGGGCATGTGCGTCCTTTTCCTGACTTCTCTTACCGAGAAGCAACAGGGCTGTCCTCTCCCCTCATGAGTCTGCAGCTCTTTGCCTCAGCTGTGGTGATACTACTTACTACAGCCTACTTGATCTTGTCATCTTCTATGTGTTCTATCTCCATAACACGACCACACTAGCTGGTGAGTTTCCTAGAAATAAAAGCTGTGAACTAATAAGGTTTGTGTGCTATTTGTACTGAGTGTTGGGCAAATACTGCTGAATTGTTCAAATAAGGGTTTGAAGCACAGGTAAAAAGGTCAGAATAGCCACTCCATGAGGGCAGGGTGGCTTCTGCATGTTTTGTTCACTGCTATATTCTCAGGGTCTAGTACAGTGCCTGGAATGTAATAGGTCCTCAGTCAACATAAGGCTGAATGAATTCAGGTCAAAAGAGATTTAGATTTGGGTTGAGGCTACCTAGGGGCACTACTAAAAGGCATTTATTGGTTAATTTAACAGTATTTCTACTGTTGGATAACCTTATGCTACAGACCATGTGAGACACTGGAGATATAAGTCTTAGCCAAAACAGATTCTTATATTAGAAAAATAGATCTGTGAGGGAAAGATAGATTTCCAGTGAGAATTTTGGAGGGACAACTGCAGTTTGCAGAGGTAGCTCAAGCACCAGGATACTTCTGCCTGTACTTCTCTTCATTGTTTGCAAGTTGAGACTCAGGAACTAGGATGAGTGGGGTCACAGGAGCCAGGCTGGAGTATCTTTGTCAGAGGTTGGGTGGTGCCAGGCACTGCCTGGAGTTGCAAAGGAGATGGAGTGAGAAAAGGTCATTAGAATGCGTATGTATACTGTTAACAGAATTATCCATTTCTTTAAAAAGCTGTTATATTTTAGGTACTTGAGATTTTTTTGGTGAAATTACTACATAGTTGAAAGACTTAAATGCTTAATGGAACGAGCATAATCTAGTCTGTTGTTAGGCTGCTTTGGGGAGAATGGGACAGAGTAGGGGTCACATTGGCTGGGTTTGAGTCTTGGCTCCATTGCCTAATGGCTTAATGTGGTGAGCACGTTAACTTGATGTTTCTTTGCTTTAGTGTCCTTGTTTGTAAAATGAGGTAACAATAGTTTTTACCCCATAAGATTAAACGAGAGAATAAGAAAAATCATGATTGGCCCTGGTCGGTTGGCTCAGTGGTAGAGTGTCAGCTCAGCATATGGACCTCAGTCCCAGGTTCGATTGCCAGTCAAGGCACACAAGAAAAGCGCCCATCTGCTTCTCTATCCCTCCCCCTCTTGTTTCTCTCTCTCTCTCTCTCTCTCTCTCTCTCTCTCTCTTTCTTCCCCCTCCCCCTCCTGCAGCCAGGGCTCGGTTAGAGCAAATTGTCCACAGGTGCTGAGGATGACTCCAAGACCTCTTACTCTAGGCACTAAAATAGCTCTGTTGCCGAGCAACTGAGCAGTGGCTGCAGATGAGCAGAGCATCGCCTTGTAGGGGGCTTGCCTCATGGATCACAGTTGGGGTGCATGCAGGAGTCTTGTCACTCTGCCTCCCCTCACTTCTCATTTAAGAAAAAGAATATAGCCCTGGCCGGTTGGCTTAGTGGTAGAGCGTCAGCCTGGCGTGCAGGAGTCCCGGGTTTGAACCCGGCCAGGGTACACAGGAGAAGCGCCCATCTGCTTCTCCACCCCTCCCCCTTTCCTTCCTCTCTGTCTCTCTCTTCCCCTCTCGCAGCCAAGGCTCCATTGGAGCAAAGTTGGCCTGGATGCTGAGGATGGCTCTGTGGCCTCTGCCTCCGGCGCTAGAATGGCTCTGGTTGCAATAAAATGCTCCTGGTGGGCATGCTGGGTGGATCCCGGTCGGGCGCATGCGGGAGTCTGTCTGACTGCCTCCCCGTTTCCAACTTTAGAAAAATACAAAAAAAAGAAAAAGAATATAAAGAAAAATCATGAATGCATGGAACATACTTACCACTGTGCCAGGCCAGCCATTCAGTAAATGTTTGTTGTTGTTCTTAATTCTATTCCTGTCATTGCCAGTGTTCTCTGCCTTACCTGTCTCCCTCTCAGCGCAGCTGGAACCGGGAGGGTGGTTGGGTAAGAACAAATTATCATGTCTATGGAAATGGTTGTGAGTCTGTGAGCCCAGTTAGCAATCCTTCTGTTAGAGTAAAGGCAGGACTTCCCTTTATTAACCTGCTTCCAGTTGTTATTTGGTGCAGTTAGCTAACTAAAATTGTTGTTGTTTTAGCTGCATGAGAGCGGCTACGATGCCGGCAAAGCCCTGCAGCGCCTGGTAAAGAAGCCTGTGCCCAAGCTGATCGAAAAGTGCTGGACCGAGGATGAAGTGGTGAGCTGGTGGGAGCAGCTGGTGGGAGCGTGCCGGGGATCTGGGTCGGTGGGCGTTTGCTTCTCTGTGTGTGACCTCCTGCCACTTGGGGGGAAGGGGCTCGTTCCAGAGACTCAGTCATGTGCACGGACTGGCCATGGAAAGAGCCTTTAAGCTTCAGGATTGTTCAGAAAGGTTTGGTCTTAGTAAGCTTAGGTTCCATAGGTGATGCTAAATATTTCCCCAGGTTTCATGGAAAGAGAAGAAATTGATAGTTACTCTTTTAAAAAGTTAGGTTTGGTTGGTTTTCAGTGTAAGCTGTTGTTTGATACTTCACTGTTTTTAAACCACAAGCATGTTAAAACCAGGTGATGCATAACCTAGAGTAGGGCTGGCAGGATCCCTCACCTGCTGAAAGATGTTAGTCAAAAGCAGGAAGCACAGACTTGATCAATAAATACATTGGATCTTCTGTATGCACCTATTAGCATATGCATCTATTAGCATATGCATCTATTAGCATAACAGTCGTGGAAATGTGCATACCTTACAGGTACTGATCTGCAAACCCATGGATTCCTGTCTCAGCAGAGTTCTCTGAAGCCACATCTCCATCTTGTGCCTTTTGAAAGATACTGCTTTTCAAACTTGAGTGTTACTGCTTGACATTTGCCCTTCAGGTTGAGTGACATTAAGATAGATGAAGGCTGGCACTGAGACACATTGATTGCAAATTTCTCACCTGTATTTTAAAAAAGAAACAGTGCTTAGAAATTTTATGTGCTTTTGTGATCCTGCTGTTTCATTTGTTCAGCAGTGTTTAAGAGTGTTTATTACATGCCAGGAGCCATGTCAAGAGGAGCTCAAGGTCCCTCCTCACAAGGCTTCCGTTTTAAGAGGGACCACCTGCGTGCTCGCTTCGGCAGCACATATACTAAGAGGGACCACCTGCAAATCAGTGTATGTCAAGTGGTGGTACCTGTGCTGAGGAGAAGAATAGGGTTGGGAGGGTGGGCATAGACATGGGAGGGTGCTTGCGGTCTCTTATCAGGGGGCTCAGGAAAGGCCTGGTGAGTACCATCGGAGCAGAGACCTAAGTGAGATAATGTTCATGATCTCATGTTCAAGAGCACCTGCCATGTTCAGGGAGCTAGGTCGGAACACACTGTCTAGAGGTGGGTGGTGGGGCACGGGTCCTGCAGGGGGCAGATCAGATGTGGCCAGTGGGCCCATGGTGAGCACTTTGCAGCTTGCTCTGCAGATTCTGTGCATAGGAGGGGCTTCTTCTGCCAGAGGGTGGACTGGAGTAAGTGGAGAGTGGGTATAAGGTGCTGTGTGGGAGCCCAGGTCTGAGACCCGGGTGGTCAATGCGGCAGAGCGGCGGCGGGCATGGAGAGGCCATGGCTGTGTGCTGGGGGGGACAGCGTGGGAGCAGGCGCTGTCCAGTGAGTGGGGACATCTGGGACACAGCAGGGGTGAGCTGGAATGCCCTTGAGGGTTGGAGAACAAAGGTCCCTTAAGTTTATCAGGTTTATCAGCCTTACGTGAATTTAGTGTTGCTGTTTAAAGTTAAAAATTTAAAACCTCACATGATTACGAAAGATGGAAACATCTTAAGCATTTGTGATTGTTCAGACAATGACCGAAGTAAAGATGTTAAACTCACTTGTTTTGAAAAGTCATTTGATGATGTTTTTCTCTGTAAATCTACTTATGTAAAGAGATAAGAGATTTGATAAAAATTAAAATTCTACAAGCCTTTGTAGAAGAAAGACATAAGGAGATGAAAAGGATGGAATGAACGTATAGAATGTGACTAGCCTGCACGCCCTTGGCGTGCCCTTGCCCACACACAGGGACCGGGACAGGGCGTCCCCTTCTCTCTGGGACCTTGATCCCTCTGTGCTTCCCTTGGTCTTTCCTCTCAGTCTCTCCTCTCCTCCTCCTGTGTCCCTCTTTTCTCTCCTGCCTCCCCAGCTCTTCACAGGCACTGGCCCTCGCCTCACCCTGAACTTCTGCCTTCACCTTTCATCCCTTTGCCCTTTAAACATCCCAGCGTAAAAGAAGGCTGGCTTTCGTTCCCCACAGCACGTGCTTATACGGGGCATGGTGTGGACTGGGGCCCACGGCTATTGCTTGGGGACTTTCAGCAGAGACTGGGATGGGAAGGAGGTCTCACACATTGGAGAAAGCCCAGCTTTGTTTTGAAAAGTGAAACAGGCCCCCAGCGTGTTGCACATTCCAAGTACAGGATAATGGTACAGGGTAATGTTTCAGTGGGAGGTTTGAGATATTTTGGTCATCTTCCAGCCCTGCTGGGCCTAAAGGTCACATGGTGCCCTTATTTATGAGAAGTTTGTCTTCACTTTCTAAAACCTCAGAATTGGAATGAGAGAGAGGGACTGAATAATTGATAGCCTGAAGGATGCTTTTGATGCAGGTATCCAGATCAAATCTCTGAGTACTGTCATGTGGCAACAAGGCCCATGAGCCAACAGGACTACTGCCCTTAGCCTGCTCTGGGCTGTGAGTACACACCTGCTTTGTGCGTGTGGCCTCCTTCTCCTGAACTGCCCATGTCTTCTCATTCAGGAATCATGGGAATTGTTGGAATCCATGGGAGTCCGAAAGATCAGCGTAACAGGCTTTATTGAAAGGAACCCTGCTGGGCACTTCTGCGGGGGGGGGGGGGGGGGGGGGAGAGCCGTTTACAGACTAGTGGCGAGTTATATAGTGTTTGGGAGAGCCTGAGGGGATACTGAGGCAAAAGTCCTGGTATGTCCGGAATGCTCCTCCTTGGGGGGCTTCAAGCATGTGGGTGTTGAATCAAAAGTCCTGGTGTGTCCAGAGCCCCTTCTTGGGGAGGCTTGTCAGCTTCTTGGAATTCCTCTGTCTCAGGGGCGATAGGCCAATAAGGATGAGGTCTGACAGATAAGTGGAACATCAAGAGGGCAGTTTGGAATACACATATCTATCAGGAATAAGTGAAACAGATGTGTCCCAAATAAGGATAGGGGCCTTCCTCCCCCGTTTTTCCTGTCAGTTTTCTATGTACTTTGACATCCTGGTTATTTTTTAACTTCACTGCCGCCAGAGTATGAATTTTGTCTAACTAAAAAAATGTCAGCATTTTCTTCTGTCTTTATCTGAGTTGAACTCTGTGTGAGAGGGTTGGCAGGATGAGCATCTGCAGCATGAGTCCTAAGCTGGGCTGTGAACGGGCAGCCTGTGGACCTCTGGCTTGGGCAGGTCCGCTGGTTGGGACAGGCTGATGTTGCCAGCCCCAGCCTAGTCTTCTCCAGGGCTCAGAGCGCTCCCCACACCACGGGGACAGCCCCGCTGAGCTGCAGCTCCCCTCTGCCTTTGCTTCTGGGCTAGCTCTGTGTTGCCATTACCAGCTCTTGTTCCCCAGCCTCTTTCTGAGTCCATTGCCCTCCTGGTTTGTGAAATTACTAAGAGTGAGAATTTATTCATGGTGGGGAGCATGTCTGGGAGAGAACAACGTCTCTGCCTGTGAGGGGTTTGAGCAACGTGGACTCTTCATTCAAGATTATGGTTTTAAAGACTGTTCACTATAATTGATTGTCTTCTATCCAGCATTTTAAAACTTGTAATAGTTATTATGCATCAGCATGAAATAGAAAAACTTTTACATGCATTCAAAGTTAACCTTAAAAGTTTTACTTTTGGGATAAGTTCCCGTTATTATTAATACTATCACTGAGTTCTTAGATCTTTCAGATAACCACTAATTATTGATATTTTAGACCTCAGGATCACATAATGGATGCCTTTCATTTCACTTATTTTCAGTAATTCCTGTGACGGTCCATGTCACAGGCTTTGGGGCTGATATACTTTAAATCTTGTGCAACAAAGGCAGGTTTGTGCCAATTTCTGTCAAATCCTGGGCCGGGTAGTGACACCTGAACTCTGCTTTAGTGGTGTGACTGAGAAACACCTTGGTAGCTAGCTCATGGCAGTCTTTCCAGCTAAATAAACTGGGACAGATGAGAGAAGCCTTTTTTTGTTTGTTTTTGGTTTTTTGGGGTTTGTTTTTTCGTTTGTTTTTTTCCAAAGTTAGAAGTGAGGAAGCAGCCAGACAGACTCCTGCATATGCCTGACCAGGATCTACCCGGCATGCATACCAAGAGGCGATGCTCTGCCCATCTGGGATGTTGCTCGTTTGTGGCCATAGCCATTCTAGCAACTGAGGTGGAGGCCATGGAGCCATCCTCAGTGCCCGGGCCAACTTTGCTCCAATGGAGCCTTGGCTTCAGGAGTGGAAGAGAGAGATAGAGAAAAAGGAGAACAGGAAGGGTGGAGAAGCAGATGGGCACTTCTCCTGTGTGCCCTAACCAGGAATCGAACTTGGGACTTATGCACACCGGGCCGACGCTCTACCACTGTGCCAACTGACCAGGGCCAGAGAAGCCTATGTGAAGAAATGCTAGGTTAGGTCATGAAGCTTGTTAGATACCCTGGTGCTGCTGGGTTGGGTCACAGAGCATGCTGGCTGCTGCTTTGAATAATACTGACTTTTAACCAGTTTCTCTTACATTGCGCTAAAAATATGATTCCATTTCAGGAAGCCATCTAAATCAGTAGTACTTATGAAAATACAGCTCAGAATTTGAAAAAATAAACCCTAAACCCTAGATTATTAGGTTTTTAATTAAACATGATGAACACATTTAAATATAACACAAAGGCCCCAGGCTGAACTGCACCTAATCGAAATGGATTAATTCACCCCTCCATGCTTGGATAGTTATTAATTCTGCTTGTTTATGCATGCAAGCTGAAGGTATCATTTGCTGCTGTTGTGTTGTTGCTTATTGCACTGGGATTCCATTGCTGCCTGATGCTGTGCTGTTCATTAGCATTCAGCTGTTGATTATGGAAATACTGGGGATGCTAATTGAATTCTTTTTAAAATTCAGGGCCTGCATTTCCCTTGTGGAATCGGGCCTGGCTTGCAAGGTTGTGAGATTGGGTGCTCCACTGAGCAGTGTGTTTCATCCTCTGCTTCCCTCCATTTGGCTGGGCTTGTTTTGGACAATCTTTCATGTTGAATTAGCTTTCAGCAAAAGTCCAGGTGTTGCATAAGGAAAAGGTATTGTTGCTTACGACATTCCTGTAGTGTTTTTATTTTATCTTGGATCACGGTCACTTTTATCTGGAAATATGACGGCCTTTAAATACGTTATACCAATTTTGATGTAATATATTGGGGTGAACAACACAGATACAAATAACCTCTGAAAATTTTATCTGAAAGTAGTTAATCCTTGCTGGCGATAAACCTTAATTGGCCTTGTACGTGGATTTTCAAATTCATGAATTTTAAACCATCTAAACCATCCTTCAATTTAAAACTCAGTTGAAACCATCCTTCAATTTAAAGCTCAGTTGATCATAACTATAAATGAAAATCCTTCTTTCAAAATTGACTGGCATGGAAAACTAATTTTCTGAATATTTGTAATCCAGTGAACTCCGTGTGGCAGATCAAGGAACAATTTGCACAGAACACACCCAGCTGTTGGCACTCCGTCTCCCCCAGCAGTGTCTGCAGGGCCCCCTTGTCCCCTTTGGAGTGTCGCTGGAGGAAACATTGTTCCATTGTTCCCTCTTTTCAAGCCAGGCATCTTGGATGTGCCAGAAGACGAGCTGCTTAGTGGGGCAGAAATGCAGTGAATTTTATTTGTTGCTTCTGTGGCAGCTGTAGAAAATGAATCCACAGCAGAACCCGGGTTCAGGTCCTGTGGCAGCAGGAGGCTGTGGAGGTGAGAGCAGGAAGGGGTTGCTGACAGGAAGAGTTTCCAATTTTATCTTCAACATAGGGGAAGGTTTAATTGTATGGTGTTTGTTTTAAGAATGGTCAGATTTCCAGAGTTGTTAAGTATTTAATATAGTCATTCAGGAAATGGTGATGATAGGAGAATACAGTAGGTAATCTAATAGGAAGCACGCATTTTCTTCTTTTGTAAAATGTATGATGTGAATTTTCCTCTGGTTAGAATGTTGGTTCTTGCAGTTCTCTGATCTCTCTTTGGGTCTTTGTTTATGTACCTACGTTGTTTTATGTCATTAGTGATTTATGTAAATTGAATTGTAATATTGATATTCTCACTTTCTAATGGGATTCTCAGTGCGAAAATTTTTACAGTTCACTTGGAACCTGAAATACAGACAGGTTGTATTTAGTGCAACTCATTTACTGGTACTTAGTAATTTTAAATGGTATCAAAGTAGATTTTTCTCTCTACTGATTACTCTTCCTCCAGTTTCAAACTTAATTGATACTGTTTCCTATGAACAACTTAAATTTTAAATATAAGAGTAGAAAAAAATAAGAGAAATATAAATGTTGACTTTTTACACATCAATGACACACACAGACCTCACTCAGGTTACATATTCTTATAGCTCATGGTCAAAACCAGCCCTTGATATTATAAAAGAGAAGTGTGCATTCAGGTAAGACTTATCTACTGCTTCCATTATTAATGGAATTGTGCTGTTTTTCCTGCAATTGGCTCCTGTCAGCCTTTGAATCAGACCTTGTTTAAAGAAGTCAGTAGTGGCCCTGGCTGGTTGGCTCAGTGGTAGAGCGTCGGCCTGGCATGTGGAAGTTCTGAGTTCCATTTCTGGCCAGGGCACACAGGAGAAGCGCCCATCTGCTTCTCCACCCTTCCCCCTCTCCTTTCTCTCTGTCTCTCTTTCCCTCCTGCAGCCAAGGCTCCATTGGAGCAAAGTTGGCCCAGGCACTGAGGACAGCTCCATGGCCTCCACCTCAGGTGCTAGAATGGCTCTGTCTGAAACAGAGCAACGCCCCAGGTGGGCAGAGCATTGCCCCCTAATGGGCATGCCGGGTGGATCCCAGTGGGGTGCATGTGGGAGTCTGACTGCCTCCCCGCTTCTCACTTCAGGGAAAAAAAAAAGTCAGTAGTGTAACAGAGTAGAGTTTATTGCCACATTTTTTCAGAAATGAGACAGCAAATTAAAAATCAATTATATGTGCAGGAAAGTTGAGGTGAGGCCATCAGATTTGTCAGTTTGTAGAAAGATTCTACTGTATAACAAGCTGTAAAGAGAAGCATTTTTAAATCTGTTAGTAAATGACAGAGGCCAAGCATTAGAAGGGGAGAGATTCAAAATTTTATTTCAGTATTTTATGTCAGTAGAAGTTGCCTCTGGGCTAAATCTATAAATTCAGCCATGACTTTGCCTTTAATATACGTGGCTTCGTTGCTTACTGACCTTCCTCTTTATAGTTGTGGTCAAAAACGTTAACATACCTGTTTGTTTTTTTCTTTCTTTTTAAGCAGGCAATTTTTTTGCTTATTTTCTTTTCTAGTATATTTTTAAATTTCTTATCCCCTGGCTTTTATTTTAGGTATTTTTTTTTAAAGCCAACAATAAATTGTGCCAATCTTTGGGGCTGTGTGTGTGCGTGCATGCCGCACTCACACGTATATTCGTGTGTATGTGCTCAGGCCTTGGGGCAGTGCAGAACAGAATAGAGGCCCGAGAAGTGACCCCACACTGAACACAAGCACACCCTAAATTACTCCTTGCTACTGAGAATAATCTTTTAACATCAAAGAGTAATTTTTATGGGATGTTTCTCATTTTTGCTTGAGGGAGGGGCATCAGGGAGAATCTGCAGCATGAAAGATTAACAGCACTGAAGTGGTGGGGTTCTGAAGCTGTGCTTTCCACCTTGTTTTCAAGGGCTTGTGAGAAAGCAAGCGCACACTCTGAGCCACTTTCCATCATTCCTCTCTGCTCCTTTAAAAAAGGAGAACAAGACACAAGGGGGCTTGAGAGATTGCATTTGTTCTCCCATAGACAAAGTGGTTATTTTATAAATGAAGAGGCTAGAAAACTCTCCTGCAGTTTCTTAGCAACAGAACAGGAGTCAGTTTTAATGTGTATGCGTTGAACACTCCATGTATAGTGACATGGGAGCTTTATATTTTCACAGGTGAAACATTGTTTTAGCCTGGTAACTAGAATTCAGGTTTGGGGGAAGGAAAAATAGGTTTTAAAAAAAAAGTAGGAGCCCTACAATGCAAGGAAGTAACTTATTTAAAGCTGTCTCCTCCCTGCTGTTGTACTGTCCTAAATCTCAATTCTCTCTCTCAGGAAGAAGTAATAGTGGCCTCGGTGGCCCCCTAATTACTACCTTCACTAGAGTGCCAGCCTGTTTTTTTATATTTCCTAGTAGTGGTTTGTTTGTCTTCTTCCCCCAACACCCTGCATGCTAAGTGACGCGACTGTTAGTACTTGCTTTAAGACATTTTCCCAAAGTACCTTTATATCTGAATTTTCCACATGTAAAAAGCAAAGTACCGAGTGTTAGAAAGTGAATATGTCTGGTGGTCACAGATGAGAAAGGCAGTCTCTGCAATTCACCAGCTTGACGTTCAGACCCAGGTCTGCCTCTCTGGCTCTGCATTTCTTGTGTTTGGTGCTGGGCTTGGCAGATGGCAAGCCTGCCCTTGCTCCAGTATTATGGGTCCTGTGTGAACATGAAGATAGGATGACCCCTTCTTGTTGTTTACGGATTTTAGATTACTGGTTGGTATTTGTTTACTCATTTCGCAAATATTTACAGAGTACCAAAACTGCCGATACAGTTTTATGTGTTGGTGACACAGTAGTGAACAAAGCTGACATTCTACTGGGGAAGACAGATTAAAAAGATCACTGAGTGACATACCCAGCATGTTAGCTGAGCGCTAAAGAGTGTGAGGGTCTGCCCCACTGGTGTGATGGCAGGTTCATGTGGGTGCTCTCACACTGGACTACGAAGTCTTGGGTCAGGCCCTGCAGACTGAATCTTCCCGTAGCCCCAAACCTAGCTCGGCCCGAAGCAGGGCTTCATGGAAGAGGACCTCATAGAGGCTGTTTTCTCCTCTGGATTTTCAGTCTCTTCAGGGGAACTAGTGAACTTGGTGAGCCCCTGCCTGCTGCCATGAAGGGCTTCTCCTTCCCCTGCACGGGGCCTGTCATGCCCCCTCTCCCGCAGAAGTCACTATGCCCTTCTCGCTTCTTCTCAGTGGCTTCCCATGGGACAAGCAGCCCAACAGTCCCTTCCCGTTTTCTATGGTTTTATTGTTGCGACACCCCCCACCACTACCACCTGAAGAAAAGCTCATTCCTTGCCACCATCGCTCAGTACTTAAACTAATATGCATGGTTGAGATGTTTTTCTATGAGAGTAAGTGATGGAGAGAGAGAAGGAAGAAGGCTCAGTAAGTAGTCCACTGCTAGTCTGACTAGCCCACCTTCCCACACAGCCCATCACTCTTTCAGAAGTAGGGCGACCTGTTTGCTCATCTTTCCTAAGACTGTCTGGGTGGTCTATTTTGTGACTGTGATATGTGGGTAATAGACCTTTGTCTCAGGTTTCCTCCAAACCTCTGGTGTGCTCCCTCTGTTAGGTCACTTTGGAATGTTTTCTTCCATTACAAATGGCTAGAGCTCATGTTGTTACTCCCAGCAATAGGAAACAGAAGAACTAGCAGATAAATGTGCTAAAGAATAAATAAGGAGGGAGGCAAGGAAAGTTGCAAGTAGAAAATGAACCTGAAAATAAGAGAAAGGAGCAGAGTGAACAACATACGCCATCCTGGCCGAGGAGCAAAAAGTACCAATCCATATTTAATGATGAAATATGTGTTTAGAGCCCTCCCTCTTTTTTTTTACAGAGACAGAGAGAGAGTCAGAGAGAGGAATAGATAGGGACAGACAGACAGGAACGGAGAGAGATGAGAAGCATCAATCATTAGTTTTTCATTGCGACACCTTAGTTGTTCATTGCTTGCTTTCTCATATGTGCCTTGACCGCGGGCCTTCAGCAGACCGAGTAACCCCTTGCTGGAGCCAGCGACCTTGGGTCCAAGCTGGTGAGCTTTGCTCAAACCAGATGAGTCTGCGCTCAAGCTGGCGACCTTGGGGGTCTAGAACCTAAGTCCTCCACATCCCAATCTGATGCTCTATCCACTGCGCCACCACCTGGTCAGGCTAGAGCCCTTTTTTATTTTTTTATTTTTATTATTATTTTTTTTAGAGCCCTTTTTTAAAGTGCATGCTTTGTCATTCCAGATCATTTTATTACACCTCCAAGAACACTAGGAAGCCCTCTACTCTGCAAACAGGATGCCCTGGGACATGCTGAGTCCTTGCAGCGTTGTTGCTGTGGCCTAGGGTCCTGCGTGGCACAGAGACCATCCTGACGTGCAGGGCCATTGAGATCTGGGGAGGAAGAGAAGTGTTCTTCAGTCTCCCACCTGCAGACTCGTTGGGGTGAGGTGGGGTTGGGCAAGGGCACAGGCAAGAGGAGGCCCAGTGGTTTATGGGAAGAAGGCTGACTTGAGAGCCAGAGGCCTGGACGGTGGTGCTCTGGCAGCCACCTCTCGGGCTTTAAGGACATCAGGTCCCCCCTTGGGTCTTAGTTCTCTTGTCCCAGGAAAGCAAAGGAAGGGGGAGAGGGTGCACTTCGCAGTGGCTGGCAGGTGTGTGTGACGAGATCTGGGTCTGACAGTCTCAGTCTGCTGCCCACCCCCACTCTTTTACCTCTCAGGTGAAAAATCAGGCAGATGTTTTATCTAAAGCTAATGGAAGCATCTCCATTTTAAAAATCTGAAACATGTACGTGCACACATTCCTGTGTTCTTTGAGAACTGAGAGTTCTTGGTTTCCCCTTGCAGCTGCTTTGTACGTTTTAATTATAAATTTATTTTTCTAATCTTTCCCACCAGCGGTAATAAAACAACCTTTTGGACCTCAGTGATGCATGTTCCGAGTGTGACAAGCCGTGGCAGAGTGGGAGGCGGGGTGATACATCACGAGTGGCTCTGCTTTGTTTCCTTCCGTCCCCTTCCTCCCAGCAGCGCTGGTCTTCTCTGGGAGCCGCTCCTGCCAGGGTCCCTGGCACATCACATTCACTGCTGAGCTGCTTTCCAAACTGGCATGTTCAGCCTAAACCAGTCATTTTCTTTTTCCATCTAGGGCAGCGGTTCTCAACCTGTGGGTCACCTAAAGCCATCGGAAATACATATTTTATTTTAAAATGTATTGTATAATAAATATGTATTTTCCGATGGCTTTAGGCAACCCCTGTGTTTTGGTCCTTTGACTCCCGCTGGGGTCGCGACCCACAGGTTGAGAACCGCTGATCTAAGGGCTCTAATTAATTAGGGTAACAGAGCTAAGTGGGCTTGGTTATTCATTTTTGAAAGGGGTGTTTTAGAAAATGAATTAAGCGTAGATTTGGGGAACCAGTTGACCTGGATCCAAAACCCACAGATCATGAATTTAAAAATAAAATAGCTTGTTTGTAGAAGGTATTGACCCCTTGGTCTGCTGTGGTTCCTATTTCTGTGTTCCAAGCAGAACGCCACTTGGGACTCGAGATTTCATCAGGCAAAGCCATTCCCATTCCCGAAGCAGTTTAAAGAGTAGGATGGACGATGAAAATTTGGTATCCCCCCCTCTCAGTCCAGCCAATGGTAATGGAATTCTCCAATCTTAGCAATAACAAAAATTAGGAAAATATTTTCAGATCATCCTTGGGATAACTCCTCAAGTTTTTGACCCTAGAACAGGCTGCCCTTAGTATGTAGTTTGTCTCCTTTATTAGAATTCTCGGATTTTTTTGGGTTTTTTTTTTTTTTTTCTGAAATGAGAAGCAGGAGGCAGTCAGCCAGACTCCCACATGCACCTGACCGGGATCCACCCAGCAAGCCCACTAGGGGGCGATGCTCTGTTGCAACTGAAGCCATTCTAGCGCCCGAGGTTGAGCCCATGGAGCCATCCTCAGTGCCGGGGGCCAACTTTGCATCAATGGAGCCTTGACTATGGGAGGGGGAGAGAGGGACAGAGAGGAAGAAAAGGGGGAAGGGTGGTGAAGCAGATGGGCACTTCTCCTGTGTGCCCTGACTGGGAATCGAACCCGGGACTTCCACATACCTGGCCGATACTCTGCCAATGAGCCAGCTGGCCAGGGTTTAGAACTCTGACTTTATAATCTCTCTCTACCTTTCCGTCCTCTTTTCCTCCCCTTCCTTCTCTTTCTACTTCTCTTCCTCTTCCCTCTGTCCCCCACCCGTCATCCATTCCAAGAATCCGTCTAGATCAGGGGTCTCAAACTCGCGGCCCGCCGAACAATTTTGTGCGGCCTGCAGACTAATCCACGAAGTTCAAAATATTTTGGATAAAATTAAGTAAGCCTAGGGGCCTACTTGTATTTTTCATTTCTCTAGCATCCTAGCTAGATATTAGCTTAGTTAACAGCAGTTGTGATGCGAACTACAGTTTCTGGTCGTTTTGTGACACTGAGTAAACTGCATGTACGATTGTGCTTGTTGTACTGATTTTTTTTTGTTTTCAACTGCAGTGAGAAAAGTGTTGCGTAACAGTTGCCTTTTGTAGACCTAGTCGGCCCGCCAAACGGCTGTGATCTTGCTCTGCGGCCCACATGCTGAGTTGAGTTTGAGACCCCTGGTCTAGATTATCTTGCCTTTAGGCTAACTTTCAGATGCACCATGCCACTGCTCACACACTTAGAGGAGTCAGTCGTATCACACCATATTATCCTTTACTGGTTTGAAATCATTTGAGGCACTCAAGAATTCCATTGTTTCAAGGATATGCATGTGTAGGGGAGACTTTCTCCTTCAGATGAGTATCTTTACAAAAGGGGTGGTGGATTCTTCAAGCACAAAACCAAACATTGTTTCTGGATAACCAACTTTACATTTACCTTTAAAAATATTATACAGGGAGAGAGAATTTTTTTTCACCTTATATTGAATTTTATTCCACTACATTTCCATATCTAGTCTGTGCAGGGCCGTCCTGGCTGCTTGTGAAGCCCTCTAACCTGTTCACTGTCCTAACGCTAAGGAATCTTCTTTTCTGCTGCTGTTTGGACTTCTGTTACTTAAATGACCTTTTTGTATTTAGTGTAGTTTTTTAGCAACAAGATTTACAAAATGTATTGATTCCCTTACCCAAAAGGAAAGGAACTAATTGCTGACTTTAGGCAAATCAACTGCATTTGTTCTTTAACTGCTAAGATCTCTGCGGGCGTCTCACTACTAACCTTGACAATGGCCTGGCAGTGTGGCACCCTTGACTGATTTTGGCAGTGGGTGTAAATGAGCACTCGAGTTGGATGTTGTTGCCACAGGCAACCTAGAGAGGAGATGGCAGTCACAGAATTGAATACTCTTTCTCTAGTGCCTCTTCTGCTCCTGACTGTGTTCTGGGGACCACAGGGGACATGGGGGTGAGCACGCTGCTGCTTTCCTCCTGGACAGGAGATCAGGAGGTGCTCGGGGGAGGGGGAAGAGGAGGGAGAAAAGGAGGGGGAGGTAGAGGAAGAGTGGGGAGGAGGAGGAGGGAGAGGAGAAGGGAGAAAAGGAGGGGGGGAGGTAGAGGAAGAGTGGGGAGGAGGAGGAGGGAGAAAAGGAGGGGGGGAGGTAGAGGAAGAGTGGGGAGGAGGAGGAGGGAGAGGAGGAGGGAGAAAAGGAGGGGAGAGGTAGAGGAAGAGTGGGGAGGAGGAGGAGGGAGAAAAGGAGGGGGGGAGGTAGAGGAGGAGGAGGGAGAAAAGGAGGGGGAAGGTAGAGGAAGAGTGGGGAGGAGGAGGAGGGAGAAAAGGGGGGGAGGTAGAGGAAGAGTGGGGAGGAGGAGGGGGGAGGGAGAGGGAGGAAGGGAAAGAGAAGGAGGAGGAGGGAGAGGAGGAGGAGGAGCAGGAGTTCTTTGAGAGCAGCCTTGAAGGAAGGCTAGGCTTTCACCATGTACATTGATAGAAGGTGATAGAAGAACAAAGGTGTACAGGACTGTGGTGCTTGGTTAGTAGCTGGTTGCCCAGTTAAGCAAAGCTGGATGGAAGAGTGATGACATAGCTGAAGCGAGACCATCTCATCTTCATGGGATGAGAAATTTGTGTTTAACAGGAATGAGGACTAGTTACAAACTTTTTGAATGTGAGGAACGATAGTACTGCCGCCATCGTTATAGGTGATCCAGGCAGTTACATGGGATGAACCTAAGTGGGTAGAGGAGGGATCGGTGTTCTGAAGCCCGCCTCTGCACATCAGAGCCACCTGAGGAACTTTAAAATGTCCTGGTGCCTGGACTGAACTGCACACCAGTTAGAGCAGGGTCTCTGCGGGGGACCCGAGCATCCATGTTCCAGGCCCTGAGAACCATGACAGGTGTTGAGAGCTCTAAGTGTATAAGCTGTGGTTCTCAACCTTGTTTGCACACTGAAATTACATGAGGAACTTTAAAACATGCACACACACACACACACACACACACACACAGAGGCTTGGGTCTTACCCCAGAGATCCTGGCTTACGTCATCTCACATACAGCCAGGGCATCCTCTCAGCCCAGGCTGAGAGGAGCTGGGTAGAGCGAGTGAGAAGCAAGACCTTTATTCTGTACCAAGTGCTATTCTGAGTACTTGGCATGAATTGACTCACTTATCAACATTTTACAGATGAGAAGCAGGGTCTCAGGCAGGAGAGAGAACTTGCCCAGCATCTCAGAGCATTTGTAGAGCCTGCTTTCCCAGCCCAGCCTCCTGGCTTTGGATCCCAGCTCTTAACTTCCTGCACCACGTGACCTCTCTAGAGGTGCCTGGCTGGTTGGAGGTGGAGGGAAGAAGGAAGTTGGAGTGATGCCATGCAGATTTTGTGTTCTGTATAAGGGCAACCAGGAGAAGCACCTGCTTTAGGGCAGAATGAGTTTATGTTGAATTTGAAGTGATTGTAGAAGATGCAAGTGGATGTAGCAGTTAGAAATGAAGGTCTAAAGATAGGAAAGCTTTCTGTTTACAGAGAACACTTGCAGTGGAGGACACTGGGCTTGGAGAGGGTAATTGGCGTGCCAAGGGTCTCAGCTAGCGAGGAGCAGAGGCAGGAGCTGATGAGGTTGCCAGGGATAATCATGCTGAGTGAGAAGAGACTCAGGGAATTACCCTGTTGAGGGGCAGAGGACGGACAAAGTGAAAAAGGCAAAGAAGGAGGAGCTCAAAAGGCAGAAGGATGCTTTGGGTACTGCAGTGTTTAATTTGTTAGCGTTCAACTTAATGGGAAGTGAGGAATAATTACACATTTTTGTAAATGTGGGCAATGATGGGACTGGGATGTCCTCGACATAGTTCAGTGGAGAGATAGGAATAGGAGCTTTGTCCAGGGTCAGGATGTGGAGACATGTCTCCTAGCGTTGACCACGTTGAGAAAGCTGATAGTGAGTCCTGGGCAGCATGCAGAACTTGGGGAAAGACAGAGGTGGTGCAGGAGTCTAGGGCACCATCGAGAGGAGAGGTTTTGTGGAGTTAGTGGTGGCTGTGCAGTAGTAAATAAGTTATCTAATTTCATATCTTAGATTTTCTTCAAGATGCCCAATCGTAAGGGATAGGTACTAGCGGTTGGCTAGATTGGCATAAAGGGCACCAAGAATTGTTGATGCCAGCAGAGTATTAGAAGGGCTCTGAGCAGGCTCTCTCAGGTCCCTGACGATGCTGTCAGAGGTGGGATGAGGAAGGGGTGTCCAGCCAGTGTAGAATCGCTGAAGATGGGGAGGTTGAGTCGAGTGGGAGTTGCATGGCTACAACGCCACCCTCCTCAGGATAGCAGCCACTTTCTATTCCAGATTTCTGTTCTTCTAAGTCTGGGCAAATGAGACCTCTGATAATCCAAGTCAGTTAATCAAAGGTGATGTATGTGTGATGTACATTTTTTTAATAATTTAAGTTACTTGACCCCTGTCTGGTGATCTTTGGAGTCATGTCTTAATTGCCTCTAAATTGTTGCTTGTCGGGACCAGATAAATGCCTGCAGGACTGGGGAACTTTTGCAAGCTTAGAACTGACTAAATTTGGCTGAAAGGAGAGGGGAGCTTTGCTATGGAAGTAAAATCACACAGCTGTCATTGCAGTGAAAGTCAGTGCATTTGTCACGCATAGATATGTATTTTCCAGTGTGGGGGACACAGTAACAGAATCAATGCCAAAGGGGTTCTGTAAAAGCTTTTTATGACTTTTTGAATTGGTGGAAATATTGGAAGAAAAGGATCTGGTTCTTGTTAAAGCCTTTGCTGATAACCCTACAGTAGTTTTGAATGAATATTCTCTGTGGCTGGGAGAGAGGATGGGGAGAGGTGGCTAAACCCCAGGGGGGCTCTGTCTCTCCACGATTCCCCTTAGATGTCATGATGGTTTTGTTTTCTTTGATGCTTCCTCAGTGTAAGATGTTTTTATCAAACAGGCCTAAAAAAAAAAAAGATATGAAGGAAGTTGATGGGTGGATGATACATGTTCTCATTATAAAGAACATTTCTTTTTCATCCTTCATTAGGCCACAAGAAATTTTTTCCCCATTATCTGTCCTAGATTGTGTTAAGGTCCCACCAGTCCTGCCTGCTGTAGGCGGAGCCTGGGAGAAGGCAGTGGGGCTGCGCCCACACCTCTGCTGGCCATGGCTGCGCAGGGGAAGAACCCCACTGCTGTGTGAGTCCCCTGCCCCCAACCATTGGCTGCATGGCCGTGCAGTCTGGGTGTTTCTCATTTCATGATATGCTCCTTTTCTCCCCGTTCTCTCGTCACTTCCACTTTTATTAGCTAACTCCTCCTCTGTGGGAACGGCCTCTGTGCTCAGACCAGCTGCTGCACCTGGGGCAGGTCACTGACTCTCTCTCTCTCCTGAGAAATAAGAGTGGTAATTAGACAGGCCCCTTCCGCCCTGAAAGGCCCAGGTACTGATTATAGGAATTGTCATTGAAGACACAATTTTTATGTGGAAAGAGTTCTTCCAACTGACCCTAGAAAGGACTGCTCCACCTCAAGGAGAGAGATTTTTAAAAATATGTGTTTATTTTTTATTTCAGAGAGAGAGGAGTGAGGGCGAGGGGAGCAGGGAGCAGCATCAAGTCACTTCTCATATATACCTTGACCGGGCAAGTCAGGGGGTTTCGAACTGGCAACCTCAGCATTCTAGGTCGATGCTTTATCCACTGGGCCACCACAGGCCAGGCGAGGAGAGAGATTTTCATGGTACTGATGGACTTGGGTGCCTGGACCTCATGCTGAGTGGGACATTCCGTGATGGTGTGAGGGGCACACAGAAGATGGAGCCTAGAGGAGGGTGACAGAACGCAGGCATGAGGTGGTAAATACACTCGCTGGGGGCCACCTGGTGCTCTGGGAAGAACAGCGCTGTGGAGACAGTCTGCACGGGGTCCCCAGGCGCCTAGGGTTGTGTGAGGAGAGGCGGAGGTGGGAGATGTGGGCGTGTTCAAGGCGCAGCACAGGCCTGGCTTTGGGTGACTCCAGACGACAGGAGCAGCTATGTAGCCCAAGTGCTACCCTCTTCCTCCTCCCTGCACTCATGTAGACGTTGTTTATTTAACACAGCACTGTCTCCACGGTCTCCCCATGAGCTGCAGAGGAAGCTCAGAGTCCGTGCTGATGCGAGCTCTAATCCCAGCACTTGGGTCTGGTGGGAGTGAAGGCCAGAGCGGAGGCCAGCACCACTCTTAACTGGCACACCTGGGGGCTTACACTCCCTCTTCCTGAACAGGGAAGTGCCAGAACCGGTTTTGAAATTTGAGGCCAGAACTGGTTTTGAAGTTTGAGTCAAGAATAGTCTTTACCTTGGTGGGACAACAGTTACACCAGCAAATAAAAAAATATACTTTTAATTTTTCAGCTACAATTGACATACATACTATGTTTCAGGTGTACAACCCAGCGATTAGACAGTTATATAGCCTGTGAAGTGATCACCTCGATCAATCCAGCCTTAGTGGTGCGATCTGTTTCTGTTCTAGAAAGTGTTTTTAGGAGCCCTAGTTTGGTTCTGTTGGGCAGCCTATTTGAGATGTGGAAGCATGCTTGGTACTCCCCAAGAATTCCTGCTTCTTCCCTTTAGGTACAAAGTTATACCCCTCACCCATGAAGCACCTAAAAGAATTTTGCTTTAAAAACCACGTATTTCCTCCCATGTTTATATGTTTTCATCATAAGGATGTAATTTTTAACATACTATAAATAGGGGACATCTGAAAATCTGTCTTGTCACTCTTAAATATATGTAAATATATTTTGAATACCATTGTGATTGATACCCATTCTCATCTACAGTATTTTAAAAATAACAAGAATGGACTCCTTTTTAGTGGGAAAATTTCACACTTTATCTTTTTCCCCTTTAACTTGTATCACTAGTAATTTTTGAATCTACTTCTACATAGACTGTATTCCTGATGTAAAGCATTTTGTGCTTGAAAGTCTATCATCAGGTTAGCCTTTCATACTCCCTGAAACAAAAAAGTGTATCAAAGTAGGTGTACATATTGTGATTTCCTTTGGAAATAAAACTTTGTGTTAAAAGAAAAATTCTAGGCCTGACCTGTGGTGGTGCAGTGGATAAAAGCATTGACATGGAAACGCTGAGGTTGCTGGTTCAAAACCCTGGGCTTGCCTGGTCAGGGCACATATGGGAGTTGATGCTTCCTGCTCCTCCCCCCTTTTCTCTCTCTCTAAAAATAAATAAAGTCAAAAAATGAAAATGAAAAAAAAATTCTATTCAATTATATCGTCATACCATATTTTTCGCTTCATAAGATGCACTTCCCCCATCCCCCAAAAGTGGAGGGGGAAATGCTCGTGCGTCTTATGGAGCAAAAATATGGTATTTTATTAAATATTTTAACACACCATTTGGTTCAGAATTTTTCTTATTTTCCTTCTTAAGACCCAGGTGTGTCTTATGGAGTGAAAAACACGGTAATAATTATTAGTGTGCAGTCTAACAAATCAAGTTATTACAAATGTTGATAAAATTTTACTTTTTAATGTTTATTAGAAATAAGATGGATTTATTTTTTAAAACATATTAGTTCTTAGGTATATATTACTTATTTCTTGATGAGGCCATGTTTTATATCAGTTTTATTCTGATTTATTTGTAGAAGGAAGTGCTCAAAAACCTTGTTGTGGAATGCTAGTCTTTTTTTTTTATAGTGCTACCTAATTATTTGGAGTTCTTCCATAATAATGCCAAAAATATAATTTATCATCAGACATGTTTTCAATAATCAGATGACACCTGCTAGATCCTGCTTCAGTTTTGTTGAAAGCAGAGAATTGGGAAGTACCTGAGTTGCTTAAGGCTCTTAGGTGAATGTAGTTAGTCACCGTGCCAGCCACACCAGTGTTTTGTTTTGTTTTTAATTTTTATTTTATTTATTCATTTTAGAGATGAGAGAGAGAGACAGAGAGAGAGAAGGGGGGGAGGAGCTGGAAGCATCAACTCCCATATGTGCCTTGACCAGGCAAGCCCAGGGTTTCGAACCGGCAACCTCAGCATTGCCACGTAGATGCTTTATCCACTGCGCCACCGCAGGTCAGGCCCACACCAGTGTTTTGAGTGACCCTGTGTTTGGTGCCCTGGGAGCACTCCAGATGGGAGATGAGAGAGGGGTTCCTCTGTTTGTGAAGGGAGGGGAGGATGATTGTGGAAGGGAAGGGGGCCCTTCATCTTCCGCAAAAGATCTCGTGCCCCAGCAGATGACTTCAGGAAAGGAAACATGCAAGTTGAAGGTTGGGAAATGAATTCCCTTAAAACTGTTTGAGTCCATGTGCCTTAACGAAGTCTCTTGTATCTGCACACCCCAGATTGCAAATGGCAGACCTACAGGTTTTTCAGGCCAGGCCCTTCATCTGGGTGCTGGGAGAATCTAGGGAGAGGGAGGACCTGTCAGTTCTAGGCTGGCAGTGTAGAGAGGGCCCGCCTTCCGGGGGGAGTCCTGCGGACATCTTCCAGGGTTCAGTTGGTCAGCTTTAGGCAGTGAACAAGGCTGTGCATTGCTTTGGTAATTTAAGTGATGAATAGTAAACTGCTGTCCTTGTCTGCCATGAGTTTATAATCTGAGCTCTTACTAGAAAACAAAATGAAACAACACGCTCCCCCCCCCCAACCACAAAAACCAAAACCCTCTGGGAGATCTTCTTATTTAATGTCAATAAGGTATGTATATTTACCTTTTAAAAGTGTTTTGATAACTGAATTACAATACAATTGGTTTTCTTTTAATCCATATATTTTATTTTAGGAATTTAAAAACCACTTTTAGAAGAAGTTAGGCTTTAGCAGGCTGCCAAAAAGGGCCCATGGCACAAAAAAAATGATGAACTGTGTTCTAAGTGCTGGCCTCTTCCAAATAACTACCGGGTTTCCAATGAGTCCTAGATGGCAGTGTCAGTGAGTGGTTTCACAGAAAGAAGGGTGCTGCATAGGAGCGACAGTGCTACAATGTTGCTGGCGCAGAGCAAGCACGTGGGAGTATCAGCTGTTATAGCAGAAGGCAGACCTCAGACCTGGTATTACCAGGCATCATCTGAAGGATTTAGTGTCCCCTGTAATCCAGTTTCCTGTCTTCCCGCCCATCCACCAGGGGGCGTGGTCCCTCAGAATCCTCCACATGAAATTCATTTGGAGGGAGAAAATGTTTCATCATTTCCAGATAGTTTCACAGCAATTGAAAATGTTCTTGGCGTTATTATTAAGTATATTGTGGACCTGTGGCCTCTTAGTTATTGTTTGGTTTGTGTCTTTAACATTTCAACATTCATTCTCTTCCTGGTGCTTTCTTAGGCAACTGATACAGAGCTGCATTTAGATCAGGTTTCTTGCATACTGCTGACTTTATCTCATTTACAGTATCACATTTCTGTTGCCATACACTGTGTGATCTGGGCCTCCCCACAGCTTTTTAACAATTCGTAATTGAGCAGGAAGTGTTTTTATTACAGTGGCCTTTTGATTTTGATTTTACAATCATGTAGTGTTTAGCAGAGAGCAGAGGTGGGGAAGTGGCTCTCTGAAACACATTTTTGACAGAGAGAAGTCTGTTGTTTCAGCCTCTTGGCTATCTGTCAGCGGTTCTCAGACTTCCCCCTTGTGTTGGTTGCCTGGCAACCTGGGGCTGGAGCAATCAAACCGTGGCCAGTGCTTTTCCAAGCCCAGATTGGGAGATGATTTATTGGTGGATCTGTAAGCACGGTAAATTCAAGCCTCAGAAATGGACCCCCCCCCTTTTTTTTAAACCAGGAGTTTATACAAACCATATCAAGAAAAAAAATAAAAGATGAAGAATATCAGTTGGAGGGTCCTTTTTGGTAAAAAAATTTAAAACATAAAATTAAGGCCTGTAGTGAGCCTGTTATTATGTGTCTGGCCACATATGTATAGGTTAACATTTCTTCTTAGTTGGATTATTACACTTTCTCTTTTATCTTTCTGGAACACTCAACATTTTTAGAAGTTAGTGCTTTTATCTAGTACATTAGGATACTTGGGATGCCACTTTTCCATGAGAAACTCAGCGCAGGGAATGTTAATGGCTTGCCTTGGGTCATCTGAAGCCTTGATATAATCGGGCGGAGAACCAGTCAGAGCCTTCCTGGTGCCGGTGTCAGTATCTGGATTTCATGCGGTGAACATCAAATGCTCATTGCTCTTCTCCCTGTTTTTTCAAAATTAGCTGCAAAGTCCAAAGACCCTGCCTTACTATGTGCTGTGTTAACAGGTCTGCCTTCTTGTACGCGTGTGCACTCGTGTGTAGAGAAGGGAGCGCTGTAATTTTAGGACTCGTTCATTTTGAACTTTTCGATTCTCCCCACTTCCTGCTTCTGCCAACATGGCCTTCTCTTACCCCTCTCCCCCAATTTATAATTATTGTTTTTTAACTGTGAAAATTATCCCATACTGATTTATTTTTACTATAAAAGTGAGTTTTAAAGCTCTTTATTATGAGGTTTCTCCTCCCTAGAGTTTCAAATAATTTCTTCCATTTTGCAAATGAAGAATAAGAGGGATTTATTTTGGGGGCATTATGCGTGGGAGGAGGTGGCAGAAGAATCTCAGCCTGACTTATCAGGCTAAGCATTTTTAAAGTATTTCATTCTATAAAATGTTAAAGAACTACGTTAGAACTGAAACCACACTCGGCATGCAGCCCTGTACCCAACTGTGTATGTAAATGAGCTATTAGTATGTTTGTGTTCCCTATAAATATACAGATCTAGTCTGTGTGTGTGTGTGTGTGTGTGTGTGTGTGTGTGTGTGTGATTTACACACAGCTGTGCTCATGCTCCCTTAATACCAATATTTTCAGCAAGAGTGAGGTATCATGGGAGTGCTATTGTTCCAAACAAAAGCCACAGAACAGCCTCGTGGTGGGGCCCATTACCAACCCGCCCCACCCCCCACATGGGGGCTCTCTCTTGAGAGACTCTTATGGTAGTTCTCTTGCATGGGGACAGCATGAGACCAAATGGTAATAAAAAGGCAAACAATGACCCCCAGTTAGACAGGATCTATCTGCCTGCGACTGAGGTTTGCCATCTGTAATTGAAATACACTCCCCTCCCCCCTCCATCCCCCTCCATTTCCTTAAGGGATAATTGATTTTTCCTCCCTGTTTGGAGAGCCTTTAAAGTGAACAAAGTTAAATGAGCAGCCCTGGACCTTGTCATGGTGTGGTGAAGGAGCAACCAAGTCCAGGAGCCGCTCCGTGGCAGGAGCTGAAGCGGGCCTCTGGTGCTGGTCAGGGCTTCAGTTTCCCTTTTGTGGGGCAGATTATAACTCCTTCTGGGTTCCTCTGGTGGTCAGGTTTCATTTAATTTAAAACAACATCCCTTTATGATTTTATTACACTTAGGACTATGTGATATCATCCACCATAATTCTAACAGTGCATTTATTTTACCTCCCTAATAGATTACTTTTAGTGCTTTGAGTATTTTAGTTTTCTACACAAAAGCAGTAAGGGTCATTCTAGATCTGTGCTGTCTGATTTGGTAAACACCAGTCACATGTGGCTATTAAGCACTGAAACATGCTGTAAGTATATAAAATACACCCTGAATTTCACAGACCTAGTAGGGAAAAAAAAAAGAATGTAAACTATTTCATTAATAATTTTTATTCAGTATTGTTTATATGTTGATTTGATATTTTAGATATATCAAATTATAATGGACATTAGAAGCTCCTCTATTAAAATTAATTTTCTTTTAAAAAATATGGCTACTAGAAAATGAAAGTTACATATTTGGCTCTCATTTGTGGCTCACCTTCAATTTCCATTGGGTAGCCACTAATTTAGACTCTTTTAATTATACTTTTTGCAGAAGGTTTCTTCACTCAAGTGTTCTACATTTTTGTTCCCTAATAACTTACAGACAAGCCACATTTCTTTTTTCAGTTTATTATTCTTTCCTTTAGTGCTGAAATCTACTTTGTTAAAGAAGGTGAACTTTTTGATGACTTATGAGCCACTTCTCAGGGACCTTTACAGGGAGACTCCACAGTGATGTCGCAGGGAGAGGAGGGGCCTCTAATGCCCATTGGGTTCTGTTGTTAGTGTTGGGTTATTTTTAATTTGGGTGTAGCTGGGCAGCCACAATCAGCCAGAGGTATGCTGCTGGCGGTACTCCTACATCTGTTAATGCTGTTGCTTAACTAGCCAGTTCTCATTTGACTTGAAATGCACTGAAGCGTGCTCTGATACCCAGTGGCCGTGCTTTGTTGGGTCGGCCAAAGAGAGGACTTCAGTGGGCTCAGCGTAATCATCACATAGACAGATATGTAGGATGCTTTGCTCTGTAAACCATCTGACATGAGGTCATTTTCCTATGAGGCATGTGATCTTTGATTGAAAAATGGGGTAATTTTATTTGACATTTGAGATCACCTGTGAAGTGTAAAATGTTGAAAAATTAATTATCAGCTTCACTCTGGTGCTGAGCTGGCATCATGGAGTGAGATGGTGTGGTTCTCTAGTGGGATTTGTACATCTTGAATGGACAGGAAAGTTGGTGTTAAAAAATTTTGTGCTCTGGCCGGAGAATTCAGTTAGTTCGAGCATTGTCCTGAAGTGCAAAGTTGTGGGTTCTATCTCCGGTCAGGGCACATACAGGAGCCATCTCGATGTTCTGTCTTTTTCTCCCCCTTCCTCTCTTGCTAAAATCAATTAAAACAAAATTGTAAATAGTAATTAGAGAGTCAGAAACTTAACAGTGAACACATATCAGAAGACCCTGAGTTAAGATGCAGGGGAAATGGCTGGAAAATCAAATAGTGTTTTGGGAAGTTCAAGTTAGCTTACCTCCAGATACATTCATTTATTCATTCAACCAGTGACTGATTATTGATCATCTGCTATACTTATCGAGTGCTGGGATATAGAAATGAACAAATTTTCTCATGTATTTATGTAACATCGTATGGTAATAAGAGCTATGTGTTAAAATAAAGCAGACTAAGATTATATAGAGAGTGATAGGGCATGCTGATTGAGGAAGTCTAATTGGAAGATTGTTTTACTGGTTCATTTAATTAATTAATAGTTGGCTAACATATTATTTATAGTTTTTAGTGGTTTTTATAATGAATTTCATATTGGTTTCCTCTTTCTGCATAACAAATTACTCCCAACAATAAAAATAACCTCCACTTAAAACAACAATGTTCATTTATTATCTCTCCCAGTTGCTATGAGAGAATTTAGGAGTGGCCCAGCTGTGTGGTTGAGACTTGTGGGGCTCTCGTGAGGTCGCAGTCAGATGGTGGACGGGGTTGGAGTTGTCTTGGAGGCTCCAGCACTGGTGAGTCTGGGCCAGGAGGACTCACGTTCAATCTGGGCCGGAACAGCTGGTGTTCTGCAGTGTCTCTCTCCATCTCTATGTGGTCTCTCCCCAGCATGGTGGCTTCAGGCCAGCAGACTTCTTTTTGTGGTGGCTCAGGGCTCTGCGTCTGGAGAGAGAGAGAGCCAAGCAAAAGCCGGATTGCTTATGCCCAGCCTTAGAAACCAACCAGTGTCACTTCTGTCCTGTTGGCCAAAACAGTGACAAAGGCCCACCCAGGCTCAAGGGCAGGAGACAGAGACCCACCTCTCAGTAGAGAAATGAGAGAAATGTCTTCATCAAGGTGTTAGGGCTGCGTGCAGGTGAGATGGAAATAGACTCTGCCCCAGAAGGGAAGTTATTGTGGGCGTGTTTTAGTTTGTTTTGTTCTAAATAATGTGTGATCTTGGCATGTAAAGTGAGAGTTCTGACCAGCTAAGATGCTCTAAAGCAGGGGTCCCCAAACTACAGCCTGGCCCGTGGGCCACATGCGGCCCCCTGAGGCCATTTATCCGGCCCCCGCTGCACTTCCTGAAGGGGCACCTCTTTCATTGTTGGTCAGTGACAGGAGCATAGTTCCCATTGAAATACTGGTCAGCTTGTTGATTTAAATTTACTTGTTCTTTATTTTAAATATTGTATTTGTTCCCATTTTGTTTTCTTACTTTAAAATAAGATATGTGCAGTGTGCATAAGGATTTGTTCATAGTTTTTTTTATAGTCTGGCCCTCCAATGGTCTGAGGGACAGTGAACTGGCCCCCTGTGTAAAAAGTTTGGGGACCCCTGCTCTAAAGCTTCCTTCCAGCTGCCACACTGTCTGGGATTCTGAGCTAACAGATGTGGCAGGGGGTGAGTGTGGACAGCTCTGACTTTGTAGACATTTTTGGAGCATAGCAGCCGAGGAGTCAGCTGGGGTAGGGGGACCCCTGGACTCTTCCTCTGGCCTCAGACTGAATCACCTTAGGACTGGGCACTTGAGTCACCCTTTGTGTTATGGCTGGTTTTATGGGGGCAGAGGGTAGATGTTTGAAACCAGGAACTATATGTAACATCGTCACAATCTTGTGAACTAAGGAAGGCAGAGGAATCGGCAGAATCTTACCAGACCACCTTCCTTAGTTCTCCTTCCTATATTTTTTGGCCTTTGGAAAATTAGAGAGGAAAGGAACTGGGATAGAGAATGCTTTGGTATTGTTTCTCCATGACATCTAAACAGCTATGGTATTTGACCCTAGAGAGGACTTATTTTGGAAGTGGACAGGCTTGGATTTGGGCTTCTGTTGTAAATACCATCAAATCTTTTAGGATAAGGTGGAGAAACAGGTCTTTTTTGCTAAAACTAGGATTTATTTTATATTAAAGGTGTCTTTGACACCTTTGACTAGTCTCATGAATTTCCAGATAAGACAGTTGACAAAACATACCATGCCTTAATACGGTCTCTTTCTGGAAAAGAGCTTAGTCATCCTCTTGTCTGCGTAGGAAAGGCTCCCTCCCTCACTGCGGCCCCTAGTGGTGGAGCACTGGACACATCAGCTGTTTGTTGAGGCCTTGTAGCCAGTGAAGGCCCAAATGCCGGTCTCTCACACCAGCACATGGCAGCCCTGAGAGAGGCTAGTGGCCTGGATCAGGGATGTGGTTATTTAGTGGCAAAGTCAGGCATTCTAGTCCAAGTTGTTTTGTGGGAAAATTTGTAACAGCATACAATCTCTGACACATGCATTCACTTCAAAGAGCAAGTATGTATATGTAAAATTTCCTTTTGAGGTTTTTGCTTTGTTTTTGGTAAAGAAATATAACCTTTAGCTATGGATGGGGGCAGGGTATTTATTTACCTAAACCTCAGTCTTCATTTGTAGAATGGGCTCAGTGACACCTGTCTTGGACAGTGTACTAAGGAGCCTTTAGGAGGACTTGGTCTAGGACCTATCGCTGTTGGTGTTGAGATTGTGATATTCTGAGACAGTGGAAGGTGTTGCCCTGACTAAAAGTGTAGGTGAATGTCTGAACTAGAAAAACATGTCAGATCAAAAAGAGAGATGAGAATCATCAATAAACATGTGGTTTTTGTTTTAAATAGTTATACTGTTTGCATTTTTAAAACTATAACTAGTTTAATGAAACTATTAACTACAGTTGACCCCTGAAAAACTCAAGGGTTAGGGGCACCAACCTCCCACACAGACAAAAATCCAAGTGTATCTCTCTAGCTATCTGGAAACAGTGCTAGAAGTTCAAAGAATGCTCACAGAGTGCAGTCAGAATTGAGGAGCAGCATCCGAGAACTCTTGGCAATGCCTGCTATGGGAGCTAGCCTGTCTCCTCCCAGACAGATTGGGTCTGCATGCTGTAAAAGTAGTGCTTTACTCAATCACCCTTTCTTTAATGTGTTAAATATTTAAAACCAAAACCAAATGGTGTTTTTCAAAGCAGCCTCAATTGTATACTTCCAGCTAGAAATATGTTTTAGATATGGGGTAATGAGAATCTATAGCAAATGGGATTATAAAGATGAAATGTGATAGATTTTCATCAAGTGGTTTGTGAGAGCCATTGACAGTGTTTGGAAAGGCTTTGGTTTCTTCTGCTTGGCACCAGTCCGTCCTCTCTTTTTTTCACCTTGCTCCCTCACTGACATAGCCCCACATTTAAGAGCTATCTTCCATGTGATTCTGCTGCTCTGGACCTTTGGAAGAGCAGTGGCACACTCCTCTTACTCCCTGCCGGGCTTATAGGCTTACACTTTTACATCTCTAGTGGGGGTTGAGGTCAGGGTACTATGGTTTGCTTACTTGCAAATATGCCTGCTCTTCAGTCCCCTGGCTGGTAAGTTATTAACATAAAATTTTGTGCAGAAGGAGCCATTTTCACAGTGGGAATCATTTTAATACCGACAGTGTTTTCCAAACACTTACCTAAGAGGATTGAATGGAAGTTGCTTTCTAGAAGTCCTGGTGAGTTTCTGACTGTGATGCACTAGTTAAAATTCACCAGAGGGAGTTAATTCTGAAAGCTCTCGGCCAGGGGTTAATGCAGAGTTGTCTTCTAGCCATTTCTGTAGCACTGTCCCTTCACTGCCTCTCCTCTCCGCGGCAGACACAGGTCAGGTCCAGCACTCGAGATGAGCCATGATGGGAGTTGCATGTGCAGACGAGGGTGATAAATACACCTTATTCTTTGAAGGACTTGCTCCCAGCCTAGTCTTATTCTGTTTGCTATCCAATTTAATGTTCAGAATAAATTATTTTTAAATGGATAGGGCAGAGTCCCCCCCCCCCCATTTAAAAGATGAACAAATTGAGGCCAGAATTAATTACAATACAGTTTTACGTGTTCATTTATAGATTTTGGGGAACACTTAATATCTTGAAATGCGAACACCTGTGATCTGCACCCTGTCCTTGACTCTATTCTTAGGCCTCCCCCCATCCCTGAGGCTCCGATTGTTTACATTTGTCACTCACAACCCTCCCACCTTGGTCCAAGACTTTGGTAGCCTGGTTAGGTTTTCCATCTGTAAAATGGGGTCCCAGCCTCAAAGGTGGTTGTGATGCTTCAGTGAGGCGCTGCACGTAGAAGCCCTTGAGACACGTCCTAGCACTACTCTGCTAGCTTGTTATTGTTGTGAAGGGTTGTGTTTCCCTACCTGTTTCATACCGTGACATGTGACAGCGAGGCTGCTAGTCCTCGGCCCACACTGCTGCCCCTGGGGGGAGAGGGTCAGCACCTGGTGGGTCCTGGGCCCAGGGTGCGGTAGGCACTGACACGGACCAGCCTCAGCAGTAGCACCAGGAACTTTGAACATATGACTTTTCATATGAGAAAATGCTATTGTATTTTGACCCAATTGTGTTTATTCCTATTAAGTAGCTCCCATTTCAGAAGTGGCCGTGTCTATAACATCCTTGTCAGAACTCCCTTCTCGGAGCGGATCAGCAGAGCAGCCTAGCTGCCCAGTCTGGGCGCTCGCTCTTCTCATTCTCCCGAAAACGAGAAACCGCGCTCTCCAGAGTCTGTTACCTCCCAGCTTAACAGTAAATATTGTGTTCACATAACTCACTTTAAAAAAAAAGCCAGGAATTAAGTATTCTTTATTAGGGACTCATAGGTAGGTAACTTCTGATGAGGATATGAAGTTTTAGCTCAATAATGGAAAACAATGGTAATGTGTCTAAAAATTGGAGCATAATTATGTAACATGACATTCTAATTTTCACTACAATGGCAAACATCACAGTATATAAGTGTATCAAATTAACATACACCTTAAATTTATACAGTATCATGTCAAAATATATTTCAAGAAATAAACTGGAGCACAACCACAAACTTAAGTTTATAAAACAAAGAATAATCTCCTTGCCATAAATAAATTTGCAGTTATATTTGGATCTTATCTGGTTATGGTGATTCAGAAATAGAAAAGGACTTGTTTTCTGCTCCCAAGGGATGCACTGTCAGGTTAACTGGAAGCAAACCCCTCAGTTCCCTCTGCTCATGCTCCAGAGAGCCGCCAGACCACAAGTCTGCGGGTGTAAAAATCTGGGCTGCCATGTGCCCAGGGCAGGGCTCAGGCCGAGGGACCCCGTGTGAGTGAGCTGTCTCCTCTCTCCCTCACCCTTGGCAGCCTAGCATTCTAATATGTATGCACCTTCAGGGGTGAAAAAGCTGAGAGACATAGAAAACACCATGAGGCTTACAATTTCAGCACTGGAAATGCCGCATTTCAGTTCAACTACCGAAAAACAGATCATGTCTCCAAGCTGTCGTTCTGCGGCTTAGAGCACAGGCAGACCTCATTTTACTGCACTTGGCTTTATTGCACTTCGTACCTTTATTTTTTAAGGAAACTGAAGGCAGGACCCTGCACCAGCAGAAAGATTACGACTCATTTATTATATATCGCAATACTTGCTTTATTGTGGTGATCTGGAACCAAGGTATGCCTGTACCTATTTTTAAGTCGATAGTGTTGATTATTAAAGTCTTAGAAACGTCAGGGTCTTCATTTGAAGAGAGATGAATTAATAGAAAGGAGACCATAGCCCAGATGCGTGTTTAACACACTCTGACCTATTCTAATCATTGACTGCTCTGAGTGGGCTGGCTTTGTTTCCATTTTAAAGGCTACTCTGCATTTCTGGTAAACCACAAGGTGAAGGCTGGTCTCTGAGAAGCAGATGTTTTACCAGTTTTGAGGCCTTGTGGCTTTCCATAGAGAAGTAACAGTGCAGGCCACATGAAGCTTTTACTTCCTTTTTCTTTTTTTTTCTCCTTTTTTTAAAGTGGAGCTGGTGGTGCTTTGCACTTGATAACACAGCCATTGAACTCCATTCACAGACGTGGTCTGTGTCACCACCAGATGTCAAATTCATATTTCTGGAAGCCGTTAGTTTGGAATGTCCTAGGACATTCAAGCAAGTGCTCCCAGTGGGCTTGGACCATAGATTTAGCCTTAGAACCTTGGCTGATACTTAGAGCCAGGGGTACGGTGAGTGAGAGATATTGGGAGGGAGTTGGGAGAGCAGAGAGCCCTGAGCAGAGCCTTGGGAAGACTCCAGCATTTAGAGGCTGAATGGAAAATGAAGCCTGGTGATATGAGGAAAGTCAGGAGTTTGGTGTCATGGAACCAAGAAAGTCCACTCTTCTATCACAGTTCAGAATGCACCCTTTGACTTTTAAATGGTCTGTTTCCACTGTGACCACCCTAGCTCCAGTTGCCTAAGGCTGTACAAGGCTATACAGGGGGCAGAGTGGTGGTATAAGATACGATACTATCTTTGCAGAGCATGTAGACTCCATCCGTACATGAGAACTTATACAAGTAAATAAATGCCAAATGAATGGGAGGGAATGGTCAGGGAAGTTTCATTTTAGAGTGGGAGGGATTTGAACTTGGGTAAACCGGCAATATCTTGGTCAGGCTGTAGAGAGGAGTAGAAAAGATAGCCCAGAGTCCCGAGTTTAGACAGTTGCAATGTGGGCCGATTGACATTACTGAATATGTGGTTAGAAAGGATCTGGAAGGATCTGAATTCATGGCTAAAGGGGGGTGTAAACGCCACCCTGAATAGGTCAAAGAGCTGTTCTTAGTAGGGGCTGGCGGCAGGACAGTATGGGGGTCATAATAAACTCGGTTTTGAAAAGACCTTGTGAATGGTTGGATGGGAGAGCGGAGTTAGTAGGCTAACTAGTAGGAGAGGGATAAAGGTTTGGCCTGGGGCTAGCACTAGAATAGGCAAGAAAGAAGGGTCCTGGAAGACCTTTCTTAAGAAGAATCCTGAGGACTTGGTGATTTGATGTTGGGGCCAACAGGGAAGGGCAGAGTCATAGATAATGGTACCATGACTGAAAAAGGTTATGTCTGTGGACTCTCAGCCTCCATCTTACAGAGTGTGTGACAGTGCCTGGCATGGGTTTTGGAGCCTGGGGTTGAATTCTGCCTTTCCGTCTAAGGGTTAGGGTGACCTTGGTCTAGTTACTTTACCATCTGTGCCTCAGCTCCCTTGCCCTCCATTATAAAACAGAAATAATAATAGTACTCTGTAGGCTGTGAGGACATGAATGTACTGTATGAGGCCCTGGCATGGAGTAGGGACTTCATGGATTAGTTAAATGAACGATGTTCAGAGGAAGAATCCAAATCTGAGCTCGAGTTTGCTCAGCGCCACCTCGTCCACCTGATGCTCTGGCATCCGCCTCAACCAGATGCCGCCTCCTCTGCGCCGGCCTCTCTGGAGAACCTGCTGGGTGTCCTTTGGCTTCCAGCCCATGTTCAGATCGCATTGGCCCCCGGCATGCCACCATGACTCACACCGATCACTCACCTCAACTTAGTGTGGACTCTCCTCTCCTGTAAGCACTTCTCAGCCTCCACCTCCGTCTTTCATGGCAGATCTTCCAAACTCCGTCCACCCCTGCAGATGCTCTTAGTTCTCAGTAGTCTGACTGTGCCTCGCCATTTTGGGTAGGCATTCTGGGCGCCACTGTCTGTCCCTCTGGGCTCTCTGGCTGCACTGAGGAGCTGCACTCCACTACATTATGCTTGACTGAATTAAGTCTCAGACTGATCTTTAATGACTCCACACGTGTTTATCTTACCTGCTAAAATAGAATCCGTTTTAATAAAGGTCCATGGTTATTTTTAAATTCCTCCTGATACTAGGTGCTCAGTAAATAAGGAGTGGATTGAAGAAGCATTAATCCTGTTGGCTGAAGTTGAGTTCAGGCCTTCCTCATCTCATACCTGGGTTATCTCACCAGCCTCTTCAACTGGTATGTCCATTGCAGCCAGACTGTCCCTAGGCCACAGCTGTACTGCCACTGGAGCGGCCCTTGTCCAGTCTCTCCGTGGACTGTTCATGCTTAAACTTCTCCGCAAGTCTGCAGTTAGGGCCAGTGGCCTGGCCTAAGAGGCTCTCTGCAACCTGATCCTCGCTGGCTGCTCAGGGCCTACCTGCTGGCACTCCTCTTTGCACACCCTGCCCCCCTTGCAGTTCCCAGAATGTTCTGTATGCCCTTCCTGGCTGGCTCCTCTGCTTGAAGCCCTGCTGAGCACACCTGGCAGGCTCCTGCTCTTCCTTGTCACTTCCTCTGAAACACCAGCAGTGTAAATTGCTTCCTCCTTCTAGCCCCACCCACAGCCCTTTGTTCCGCTGCTGCTTTTCTGAGGGCCCAGAGATTGATCTGTTTACCTGTCTGCCAGGGAGCCCCTTGAGGGCAGGGCAGCCTCCTTCCTCTCTTGCCCCCCTGTGGAGATGCCTTGCACATGGTCCAGTATGCATGGTGCTGATAAGAACGATTACTTTTGTCAAGTAACTGAGGTCACTCTCTTCCAGACCAGAGGAGGGCTTGTTTCTTTTTTGTGCATTGACACACTTTTTCCTTTGAACTATAAGAATTATATTGAAAACTGACAGTGATGAGTCATATCTTAGAAAGGACGAAATCTGAAAATGCCGAGTCTCTAGGAATGGAGTAGGAGGTTGCAGATCGGTGTTGCAGGCCAAGTCTGGCTCTTCACTGAATTTGCCCGGCTGGTCTCTAACACGGGGAGTGGGAGGGACTCTCCTCCCGGTGGGCAGGTGATTTATTGGCTGGGAAGCTTCCGCGGTGATTTAGTTGTGAAACGGCGCCTGGCGAGGTGCAGGCTAATGCCTGGGCCGCGCTGGAGCGGCCGCCCACAATCCTAGGCCGGAAGGGACCGCGGGGGTCGTCGGGGCCAGCCTTCCAGTTTTGCAGCCTGGTGGCGGTGGCCGTGCGGGGGTAGCACTGCTTACTGTGCCCGCTTGGAAGGGAGGATTGGAAACGGAGCGGCCTGGGAAGGGCCCCGAGTGCCGACGCGGCCCCGGCACCGTGGGCGCCCCCTGCTCACTCTCGCTGTGGTAGGGAGGAAGTTTCTGCGCCTCGCTGCTGCATTTACCCCTGCTGGTCCGAAGGAAGAACCCGAGAGAGCAGCGCCCGGGCCCCGGGAGGCGGTGGCGCAGAGCCCCGGCGTGGGGCCGGAGTGCGGGGCCGGCGGGCAGCGCGCTGATCCAGGCCGCCTTTTGCAGCCTCCCGCGGCCGCTGGGCTCTGCGCGCCGCACTCCAGCCTCCTCCCCCGGTGGCAGCGGTGGCCCCAGCCCGAGCCCCGCGCTGCGCGGCCCCGCTGCGGTCACACACCGTGCCACCTCGGCCGCTCCTCCCTGCGCTTTGTGGAGCCGGAGCGGAGTGACAGGCGCGGCCTCGCGCTGCTCCAACCCCGAGTGCGCTCGGTGCCCGCCCGGCGTACCTGTGGCTGCCCGGCCACCTCAGCCCACCCGAGCCCGCCCTGCTGGGACGTGCAGTGTGGGGTCGACTGCGTGGGACCGGGCTTCGCGCCCGGAGCCCCGAGGTGGGGTCCGGGGCAGCCGGCAGCTGCCTCCACTTGGGCGGGGAGGGGCTGCCTGGGAGGAATGGGACAAAGTGAAAGTCTCTAGACTGCTAAGGAAACTGGGGTGGGGGGGCGGTGAGGGGCTTCGGGGGGATGGAAGGGGTGCTGGTCATTCTTTATCTGGTGCTCTGGAATGGCTTTTAGTGAAGAGATGGCGGGCCGACCAGCTGATGTTCTGGCCCCCAGTGGGCTTCTGATATCGGTGCTTTCCTAGTGAATTCCTCGGATTAACGACAGGGCCTTGAAGCCGCTAGGGTGCCCTTCTGGGGAAAAAGTCTCCGGGTTGGGTTCTGCTTCCTCCTTTCTCGGCACTCTGGGAAGCCTCCTCAGGTGGAGAGCAGTTGTGCTGTTCTATTGAGCCACGAAGCCTATTTGTTGTTTACGCCGTCGTCAACCAGTGCGCAGACTAGTAGCAGGGAGTGCACAGATTGCTCCGAGCCCCCCACACAGGGTGTTCTTCCCCAACCCTGTGTGGGGTATGGGATGTGGGCTTGGGGTTGTGTACAAGGCTGTGGGGGCCTGCCTGGCTGTGGGTCCCCAGTCTGCTGCTGAAATAGGCCCCCGAGCCCAGTCAGTATTCCCTGGCTAAGACTTTTTTGTGGTGGTTATTCTGCTGATTGCAGATAGCTTTGCTTTGCTGACATCCTGTTTTGTTTTCGGTTTTTACATCCCATTTGTTGTTGTTGTTTTTTTTTATCACAGAAACGCTTCGTTAAGGGGCTCAGGCAGTACGGCAAGAACTTCTTCAGAATTAGAAAGGAGCTGCTTCCCAATAAGGAAACAGTGAGTACAATTGGACTTTATGTAACTTGATTTTTTTCCTCTTTGCTCCTGCTGCTTCTCCACACTTGATCTTATGAAATGGTTTCCTTTAACCCTGCACTGTGCTCACACTCAGGCTGGGCTCTAGCATCCTATTCATTTTACTTCCTTTTAGTTTTAGCTCATGGTTTTAGATAGTAAAGTGACAGATTATGTCTATCTCCTCAAAGAGAATGAACTTCTGTTGTAAGAACAAAATGGTCTTTGGCAATAGAGGGTTAAGTTGGGGGTGGGGGGAGCCCTGGGGTGTTGGGGAGTTAACATCTAATTTTAAATACAGTGGCTGAAATAGGAAATGTCATTTATCACTAGTTTGGATTTGGTTGATGTGGTTTGTAGCTCATATACTTTGAATTCTACTGGGACTTTCTCTGTATTTAATGTTGCTGTGTTTCGAAGAGTAGTTTTAACTCTTTAATTTTCCAGACCTAAAAGTTTGCACTTTTCATTTAATGGATGTACAAGAATTGTTTTAATTTTTAAAGAGTCATATCTGATGAGTATACTTACTAAACTTGGGGTAGAAGGGTTTGCTGAGGAGACTTCAGAATGAAGTTATATGAGGAAATATTAGCAAGAGATTCTTTATGATTTCTCTGTTACTTCCTACAGGTGCTGTTGGAGGAGGGTGGAGGAGTGTCCTCTTCTGGTTAGGCCAAGGAGTAGGGGAGACTTGGGTTAAAGTAGGGCCAGCTGCCTCCCAGTGTTTGTGGCTAAAGCAGAGGCCAGTAATCAGAAGTGCTCTTTAGGACTTGGGGATGGGGTGATTATTTAGACATTTTTCCCAGAAGTGTCAGGGGAGATGGATGAAGAATAGTCATTGTAAAAGTGGGTAGGTTGTTTAGTTTGGTTCAGTTTTCTGTTTTCTAATTGGGTGTTGTTTATTGATCTCTTCTTACTCAGTTTTGACTTTTTTATTTATTATTATTTTAATGAACAGTTTCTTGATACTCTGTATAGTACCCTAAGAACAACGATTACAATAGGAAAGAGGGATTCTGAGATTTCAAGTGTAGCCTCTTCTAAATCAGTGGTTTGTATCATCAATCATAATTAGATTAAACTTTTAATATTTATTATATATCCAAATAAGCTGAGAGATGTGTCATTTTGAAAATGATAAAGAGGCCTGACCTGTGGTGGCGCAGTGGATAAAGCATCAACCTGGAGATGCTGAGGTTGCAGGTTCAAAACCCTGGGCTTACCTGGTCAAGGCACATATGGGAGTTGATGCTTCCTGCTCCTCCCCACCTTCTGTCTCTGTCTCTCTCTCCCCCTTTCTCTCTCCTCTCTAAAATGAATAAATTGAAAACCTTAGAAAATAATGTTTAAAAAAAAAAAAAAGAAAATGATAAAGAGAAAATGTTCACAGACATTAAGATAAAATATATTATGTCATCATTCCATAAAACAACTTAGTTTTTTTGCTCTTTCCAGAACAGATTGGAAAGAGGTATTTAATGTAGAACAGTGAAAGTTTTCTGAGGATTTCAGTTATCTGAAGTTTGATACATACTTTTAAAAACTAAAATGCCTTCACTGGAGTGTAGGAATTTTGGTTTGACCAAATTTGGGTGAAATTGAGAGATCATTGCGTAGCTTTGATTTGATTTGATGTGATGGGCTAGATCGTAATCTCTCAACTCGAGTTTTATCTACCCCTGTGCTCTGCTGAAACCTGCAAACCATGAAGGATTTGATACAAGATATCGTTTAACAATTACTTTATCTTTCTGTTTCAAAAATAAATTTATAATAGCAAGATTAAGCATTAAATCTAAAATTTTCTGTCTAGCATTTGGAAATGCCAGTTTTATCTAGTTTTAATTCCTAAGTGGAAACTTGTCCAGCTCTGTTTTTCTCTTGCTCGTGGTGGTTCCTTATTCTTATTGATGATGTCAAGCTCCAGAAGAAGCCTTTTCTCTCCCACAGACAAGTTCTCTTCGAGCTGGTTCTCTGGTCTTTTCCTGGCGCATCTTTCTTGAGACCCTTGCCCAGCGCTCTCTGCGGTCGTAGTTTTCCAGTCACGTGACTCCTCTCTCTACCTCTCGTCTGGCACCTGGCAGTCTTCTTGTTCCAGCCTTTTCTGGGCCTGGCCATTGGAGCTAGTGGAAGCTTTATTGCAGCTGACATTGCCTAACTAACTGTTCTGGTGTCGGGCTCTTTTGTGTAGAATTGGAGGAGTTTGGTTAGTAGGGTAAATCTGTAAGGATTCTAATCAGCTGGGAGAGGCACTCGTATTTTTCTTAGTTATCAACATAGGCGAGCTAATCATTCACAACTCTTGGAGAGGGAAGGGCAAAGGTCTCTCTTCATTTTTGCTGTGGAAGATGAGGAAATAAGTAGGCACCAGTGTTCTTGGTTGAAAACTTCCTTAATAGAAATCTTCATACGGTCATGCCTCTTTTTATAGCAAATCCTTAGATACTTTCCACATTCTCTTCTATTTACCAGAATTATTAACTCATTTCTTTGCTATTCTCAACTAACTTGAAACTTCAGAAGGGTATCAGCATCCAGAGAACATGCCTGATTGGGCCCGGGCGCAGGTCAGCAGACCTGTGCTCTATTCTTGGTTTCACCCGTAACCGTAGTACGTGATGATCTCTTGACTATGCAGTCTGCTTTGGGCTATTACCGGGAAGTTCAGGGCACATCCTGACAAGGAATGGGAAATTATTTTCTCTAAAATGGTGTTTCTTTGCAGAAAACTTGATAGGTGCCGCATACAGTCTTTATAGAATGTTCGCACAGATAGGGGATATCTCTGCTGAGAGTGGAATGGTGATTCCTGCCTCCTTGGCCACTTACCTGCTGTGGGGCCTTACACAGATTATTCAGCCTGTCTGTCCTTTCATGTCTGTGTCTGTAAAACAGGCTGGTTCTCCTATTCCTGAGAGGAGTTTTGAGAATTTAAATGAGATACTATCCGTAAAGAGCACCTAAAAACACTTGAAAATGATTGTTCTTCCTATCTACTCCCAATATTACAGAGTAGTTAAATATTATGAAAGTACAGAATTATTTTCCACATATTAGCAAATTGAATCCGTGTAAAAATAAATTATTTGTTTTTCATTCATCTATCTTGACAGAAAGCCTTTTAGTTGAAAAACTGAGAAGGAGTAGAGGGCAGTGTCTAGTTTAAGGGGGATCTATTTGGTCTTAAAGCTTCGTTGAGGAGACTTCCGTTTTTACCAGTCCCTTTAGTGAGTTACACCGACAAAGGTTTCCCGATGGGCATGGACGGGGGCAGCTTTCCTAATTCTTTGGTTTCTGGTGTTTATTATGCAGGCGCTAAATCTGGCTTTTCTCTGAACACTGCTGCCCACTGAAGTGGGGGCAGTGGCTTTGAGTGTGGAAAACCGACTGTTTATAGAGGTCTAGTTGAGTGGGTATTTCATGTTAACCTAATGGTACCCAGGAGAATAACCACAACTCAAGTATTTTAGTTTCATGGTTGTACAGATATCCTGTAGTTTATTATCCTTCTCTGTAACCATTTGCCTCCCTCAATATGCTTATAAGATGTAATTAGTAGTAAAATACAGTCAAGAATCTTTTTGCCAGCGTCTCAGATTCCCCTGGGCTGTGCACTTCTCTCTCGGGACACTGTTGGGCCTAAACCACATCAGAGCCTTGGGTGTAAGTACATTTGTGTAAATCAGAGAGTGTTCCCAAGCTGAGGTTCTGAGGGGTGACTGGAGCCAGGACCTTTGAGTTCTGCTTGAAGCCCTTTGGATTGATGAGCTACATGACCTTTGATGCTAAGGTAATGCCTAAAAAATAAGAGACCAGATAGAGCTGAATCTTAATTACCAGGAGGGGAACCCATGTGATAAATAACATAAAATCATGGATGTTCCAAAAACAGATTTTGATTTTCACACACATTGAAGTTTTCTTCAAAATTCTGAGATGATTACAAGACATCTGTCGTCTTTAACACGGAAAACATGTTTGTGTTGTTTGAACCAAAGACTTTCTGTGTCTGATACCTGGATGATTGTCTCTTGAATCTTGCCTGGCCTTTGGTTATGGCTTTCTGTGTGAGCTGTTGTTCAGACATAGTTAGCCAGCATTGGATCATAGACGGGGAGCACTTGCTCAGTGACCTATCTCAGATGCAGCTAACGTTAGTGAGAAGATGATCTGAGCTGCTTTGACCAGGTAGAGAGAAGAGGAGCCCCCAGAGTTGTAATCAGCCTGTGGAGGGAGATGGTGCAAAGGCATACAGCCTTAACTACCATCTTCATCTCTGCAGTTTTATTTTTGAGCACCTAGCCCAGTAGAAATTAAGCGCATGCTATTTGTAAACCCAGTTGCTGGTACATTAATATGTACTATACTAGAAATTCATTTTCCCCCACTTCCATTTTCAGAGCTAAACATTCCATATAGTTTCGTTTTTAGAAGTTTTGTACGCATATCACTGAGCACTGTGATGGGGGGTGTTTTTAAAGAGGAATAATGTACCAGCTGTGCTTGCAGGGAGCCACCGTCACAGCAAGGAAGATGGACCATTTCTGTGTGCTCAGGGCCTTCCTTGGTGGATTTTCAGGCCCCTCAATGAGCACAGAGGCTGAGGGCTTCTGGAAGGTTCTTTGGAGATGTGGCATTTGAAATGAACTTTGAAGGAAGGATACATTTTTTGACAGGTCGTGAGTGGGAGGGTAAAGGAAAGTGACTTTCCAACTGTAGGAGATGTCACAAGCAGAGGCATGGGACGGGAGACTGCAAAGCATGCCTCAGGGGGGTACATTACTGTGGCTGGAGAGCAGGTTGCACAAGGGATGCAGGAGGACTTAGGCCAGAATTATGGCTGGCAGGTTTACTGGGGGCCTTACACTCTCTCCAAAGAAGGTGTTTGGGGACCCTCCCCACCAAAGTCTTTTATTTTACTTACTTATTTATTTTTTATTTTTTTACACGGAGAAAGAGTCAGAGAGAGGGATAGACAGGGACAGACAGACAAGAACAGATATGAGAAGCATCAGTCATCAGTTTTTCATTGTGACACCTTAGTTGTTCATTGATTGCTTTCTCATATGTGCCTTGACCGCGGGCCTTCAGCAGACCAAGCAACCCCTTGCACGAGCCAGCAACCTTGGGTCCAAGCTGGTGAGCTTTGCTCAAACCAGATGAGCCCGCGCTCAAGCTGGTGACCTCGGGTCTCAAGCCTGGGTCCTCTGCATCCCAGTCTGATGCTCTATCCACTGCGCCACCGCCTGGTCAGGCCCCACCAAAGTCTTTTAAATAGAGACTTGGGAGTGTCCAGGTTGAGATTCAGAACATTGTTGAGAGAGGAGGTTCTTGTAATAATTCAGTCTTGTAGTAAGACTGAAAATGGGGAGTTGAAAGTGACTTATGAGAATGGAAGTCTGTCTTTTACTTTGATTTTCTTCATTGAAAATGTGAAAGAGGTGGGTTGTTTTGATGTTTAGGATTTTAACTTTGGGTAAATGAGAAGTATTAGAGATTTAAAATTTTAATTTGAAAAATAACATGAAAATCAGCCCTTTTCAGCTACATTTCTGGGAATGAGTTCTATTAAATAGATACAAAGATATCTTCAGACAAAAGACCTTTTACATAGAGCCTGTTCCCCCCACAAAGAGTGACTACTATTGAGAAAGGGCTTTAGGACTGAGTTATCAAGATTCTATTAATACTAAGAGGTTAAAAATGACTCTAGCATTCACTTTGAATGTTCAGCGTAAACTTTTATTTAACTTCAGATTATAACCTTAGATAAACAATTTTCTAGCCTCATTAATGCGTAATCTAATGTTATATAACAAAGTATGGACTTCCTGAATAGGTTGATACTGTTAAGGACAAACGTGACATAGCCACATAACGATACTTCAGCAAGTTTCTGGTTTTAAACCAGAGACCTCTACTGCAAATGCTGTGTGTCCGCTCCGCTCACAGTGTGGTATTCAGATCATTGTCATCACGTCACCTGGAGTTCTTGCAAATCACGGACTCCCAGGCTCCGGTCCATTCCTATTGAACTAGAATCTGTATCTCAACAAGCTCCTCTGGTGAGTTGAATGCACAGTGCCGTTTAGTAAGCACTGCTGTTTACAATAATGAAGACTTGCAGAATTCTAAGCTTGTCTGTTGCATTTGTTCTTTTCTTTTTTTTTTTTTTTTTTTTTTTTCATTTTTCTGAAGCTGGAAACAGGGAGAGACAGTCAGACAGGCTCCCGCATGCGCCCAACCGGGATCCACCCGGCACGCCCACCAGGGGCGGTGCTCTGCCCATCTTGGGCGTCGCCATATTGCGACCAGAGCCACTCTAGCACCTGAGGCAGAGGCCACAGAGCCATGCCCAGCGCCCGGGCCATCTTTGCTCCAATGGAGCCTTGGCTGCGGGAGGGGAAGAGAGAGACAGAGAGGAAAGCGCGGCGGAGGGGTGGAGAAGCAAATGGGCGCTTCTCCTATGTTCCCTGGCCGGGAATCGAACCCGGGTCCTCCGAACGCTAGGCCGACGCTCTACCGCTGAGCCAACCGGCCAGGGCAGCATTTGTTCTTAAATAATGTTTTTATTCTGTTAAAGTTGTAAGTTGTTTCAGTGTTAGGGCTTGATTTTTTAAAAATTTTTCAAACATTAAAGAAAGGTATCTGGGCTTATTTTCATTATCAATAGCAGAATTTCTTTTTTTAGAAAGAGAGAGAGAGAAAGGGAGAGAGAGATGAGAAACATCAACTTGTAGTTCTGTCACTTTAGTTGTTCATTGATTGCTTCTCATATGTGCCTTGACTGGTGGGAGGGGAGGGGCTCAAGCTGAGCCAGGGACCCCTTGCTCAAGCTGGCAACCCTGCACTCAAGCGAGCCAGCCTGTGTTCAAGCCAGCAGCCTTGGGGTTTTGAACCTGGAACCTCAGCATTCCAGGTTGATGTTATGTTCACTGCATCACCACCTGGTCAGGCAATATAATAGAATTTCTTAATATAGCTTCCCTCTTCCTGTTTCCCAGTTTTTCTAGAACTACAATTACAACTCTTGCCATATTCATATAAAATCTGTTCTCCTCCTCTTAACTTGTGATATACAGTCCTAGTTTGTGAGTCAGACTCTGTTTGTTTCTGATAGAAATCTTTTTATTTGAAAGAATAAACATCTCATTAATAAGAAGTTTACATATTTAATGCTACAATGTTTTCAGGTGTTGCTTTTACTGACACAACTCATATGAATAAGAAATATAAATGTTTTGAGATCGGCAAGATTCAGTAAAAAGATAGACATTTTAAGCCATACCTTTTCTCTTAATAACTTACTCTCTAGTAGATGCAGATAGAGTTGGAATTTTCCATGCAAGGCGGAAGTGATCACCAGTAGAAACAGCCACTGCCTTTTGGTGGCCAGTACTGTGATCCTATAGTTATTCCCAGGCAGTGAGTTTATTCCCATTAAAATGGAGCAGAGGCTTGAATCTGTTCATTTTGATAATCTAACCTATGGATATTTGACTAGGCAGTGATCCAGTTTTGACTAGGGTCATCTAAGAGAGATTGACTTGTATAAGTGAAGCAGTTAAGAAATTTGCATGTAAGAAACTTTTGGTGCTGATGTTGGGGGGAAAGGAGGTCTTAAAAAATTAGGTGAATCTTTAAACCAAGAGCTTTGAATATTTGCTGCTTGCATTGTTAACATCTTAGGTCTGTCTTTTTCGAATACTAGAGCTGGTGGGGGTAGCATATAAGAGTGCTTCAATGTATGCAATGTAGTATCAATACTTAGAGAAACTGCATTTCCGAAACTGCTTTGGACTTTTTTTTTTTTTAATTCAGTGAGAGGAGGGGAGACAGAGAAGACAGACTACCACATGTGCCCTACCAGGATCCACCTGGCAAGCCCACTAGAGGGTGATGCTCTGCTCCTCTGGGGCTTGCTCCATTACTCAGCAACAGAGTTCTTCTTAGCACCTCAGACAGAGGCCATGGAGCCATCTTTACACCCGGGGCCAATTCATCCTGGGCCGACGCTCTACCACTGAGCCAACTGGCCAGGGCCTTGAACTTTTAAAGTATTATTGAACACGGTGCTGCTTATAAGGATTGGTTTTTGTTTTTTGTTTTTTGTTTTTTCTGTATTTTTCTGAAGCCGGAAACGGGGAGAGACAGTCAGACAGACTCCCGCATGCGCCCGACCAGGATCCAGCCGACACGCCCACCAGGGGCAACGCTCTGCCCACCAGGGGGCGATGCTCTGCCCCTCCGGGGCATCGCCCTGTTGCGACCAGAGCCACTCTAGCGCCTGGGGCAGAGGCCGAGGAGCCATCCCCAGTGCCCGGGCCATCTTTGCTCCAGTGGAGCCTTGGCTGCGGGAGGGGAAGAGAGAGACAGAGAGGAAGGAGAGGGGGAGGGGTGGAGAAGCAGATGGGCGCTTCTCCTGTGTGCCCTGGCCGGGAATCGAACCCGGGACTTCTGCACGCCAGGCCGACACTCTACCACTAAGCCAACCAGCCAGGGCCAAGGATTGGTTTTAAGTATTTGCTAACTGATATTTCTTAGGCTATGGCTGGATCTTGGTTACCTGGTGAATTTTAGATGGAGACATTTATGACTTCTAAGCTAAAACAGACTCTCCCATTTTATTAGCTGGTAAAATAAATGGATGGTTTACAGTGGTCTTTAAGAAGACTTATAATTTGTGATTACTGTGGTTATAGTCAATGCATTAAAATATTTGGAGCCCATATTTTATATCACTAATAGATTTTTTTAACCTTAAGATCCATTGAACCCATGCTAACTTTGAAAATCTAGTTTGCTGATGCTTTTAAAACATGTATCTAGTCTGTTAAAAGCTGACATTAAAAATGTTTCAAAATAAATCAAATCATAATTCTTGTTTAATTGGTTCGTTTTATTTTAAATTATGCTCTTGAGTAAAACTTAGAAAATAGAGTAAAAACTTAATTGTATAGTTTAGAAAACATTCACCTCAGTCTTATTCACAGCTTAGCAGTGGTAGAAAAGATACCCTCCACACCCCCAGCCCATAAAAATTAATTTTTTTTCTTGTATGTAATTTGAAAACCATTAGTTGTATTATAGAAAATAGGAAAAGCAAGCAGGAGAGAACTGGCTTAAGACACCAGACTTCTTCTGTTAAGCTAAGGTGTTTTTTTTTGAGATGTTTAATTCTGAAATTGTTTCCATATTAATGACCTTTGTTCTTTTTTTCACTTTTGAAATACGGTTCTTTGTTCTGTTCATGTCTTAAGTTCTCTAAATTGTGGCATCATCAATCCCAGGATTTGGACTTTGAGGTGTCTAAACCATTGTCACAGTTGGCAAAATTGGGAGTGTTTTGAGAACTGTTTGGGGGGAACCTTTGGTACCAGAGGTGCTCTCTGTGGGGGGACTGAGAGCCCGCTGACCCTCGTGGAGCTCACAATCCAGTGGAGAGGCCAGCGGGGCTTGTGTTCTTGTCTGCAAGGTGCCTGAGTTACAGCCGCTTAGACTCTGCAGAGCTCGGTTACGAGGTGGGGCTGTGGGGCTGTAGGGCTGTACGACTGTGAAAGCCTCCTGAGTCCTTTCCTATATGGACGGGGCCATTATACGAAGAGCTCAGTCCCTCTCCCCAGAAGAATTGTATTTTCTTCTGCCCTTTAAGAATTAATATTTATTTTAGTTTAGTTGTGGACTTTAAACTCTGCTTCCTCGCCCCCCATGCATTTTGTTATGTAGGAACCATATTTTAATACTTCTTTATGTCACCTTTAATGCCCTATAACAGGCCCTTAATATTTGTTAAAAACGAAATTTTGTGTGTGTTCACACATGTGTGAATGAGGGATAAAAATACATGGTAACCATAGATATATATGGTCCTAAAAGATTAAAACTTCTCAATGTTCTGCCCTGGCTGGATGGTTTGGTTGATTAGAAGCGTTGTCCCCATACACAAAGGTTGCAGGTTCAATCCCAGGTCAGGACACAAATAGGGACATACCTAAGTTTCCCCCTTCCTCTCCCTCCTCCTTCCTCCTTCTCCCTCCTCTCCCTCTTCCTCTCCCCTTCCTCCTTCTCCACCTCCCCCTTCCTCTCTCTCACTAAAAATCAATCAATAAATTTAAAAATTTTTTAAAGTTCTTAATGTTTTTTTTTTTGTTTGTTTGTTTTTCCTGAAGCTGGAAACGGGGATAGACAGTCAGACTCCCACATGCGCCCGACCGGGATCCACCGGCACACCTACCAGGGGGCAATGCTCTGCCCCTCCAGGGCGTCGCTCTGTCGCGACCAGAGCCACTCTAGCGCCTGGGGCAGAGGCCAAGGAGCCATCCCCAGCGCCTGGGCCATCTTTGTTCCAATGGAGCCTCGCTGCGGGAGGGGAAGAGAGAGACAGAGAGGAAGGAGAGGGGGAGGGGTGGAGAAGCAGATGGGCGCTTCTCCTGTGTGCCCTGGCCGGGAATTGAACCCGGGACTTCTGCACGCCAGGCTGACACTCTACCACTGAGCCAACCGGCCAGGGCCTCTTAATGTTCTCAAGGAAAAGTTTTCCTCACCTTTTGCTCTTGGTGTTTATTTTCACAATCTGCTTTGATGCTGTTAAAGATCAGCTGAAACCTGGACATCCCAGGCCTTAGACTGTTGAGTGGATAGCAAATCCTTGTTGACTCTAGTGTGCCAGGGTAGTGAGACTAGGACTTGGGGTTCACTGTGCCACATTGGACTTTCCTGTTCTGTTGATATGGTCAGTAAGTCACCTCTGTTGTTTGCACAGCAATTCTGTTTTTGAGATTATAAGATTAAATGTCATTGTTGATTTTTCTCAGCAGGTTTATTGAGCAAGTCAAGAATAAAATATTGTTTTAAGCAGTAGAGTAAGCCCTTAGCCAGTTGCAGCTTGGCTTTAGCGCTGTTGAGAGAGGGGCAGGTGTGAGAGCCAGGTGAGGTAGAGGAGGCTCCGTGTTGCCAGATTCCACAGCTTTGCAAGGTTCCTGTGACTGTATGGATTTCCCCTTTTAGTCAGTTGTGAGTCACCATCATGTGCCGTTTTATTATCTTGAAAACATTCTGGAATTTTTATCCTGTGTCTTTTGCTTCTGAGTGAAACACCACTGAGGATGCTCTGAATACTATTAAAGTTGAAGTATTTTTCCTGTGATGCTTTGGTTATGTATTTTCTGCTGCAGCCTTTCTCTCTTTGTTCCCATGTGCAAGGGCTGGATTTTTCTTGAGTTTGGCAAGAAATGGTGACTTTTGTGTGTGTTATTGTTTTAGAGGTCTGGAGCAACATAGGTCCAACACCTCTGGGACTTGGTGATGACTGATTCAGGCACATGCCTTCTAAGATCAGAACTTGGTTCTCCCTCCCACAGATGCTCCATTTGGAAATAAGTTAGAGGTTTGTGGCCTTAATGTTGTCAAGGGAGGTGTTTCAGTTTTGTAGGAAGAATTTGGAATTTGTAGAACAATTACATTCTAAAGCAGCCATTTTCAACCTTTTTTATCTCATGGCACACATTTTAGTTAATTACTAAAATTTTATGGCACACCAAAAAAATACTGTATTTTTTGCCAATCTGACAAAAAAAAAGTAAAATTTGGATTTATTTACACCAGATGACTATGATGTGTTGGCCGTTTTCTTTCTTTCTTTCCTCCCTCCCTCCCTCTCTCTCCGTCTCTCTTTCAGTCTAAGGAAAAGAGGCAAGTGTTTCTGATTAAGTAGTCAGGTAGTCCATGTTTTCAACATTCTGGCGGCACACAGGTTGAATATCACTGCTCTAAAGCCCTGGTCAGCAAACCGTGGCTGGCGAGCCACATGCGGCTCTTTGACCCCTTGAGTGTGGCTCTTTCACAAAATACCATGTGCAGGCGCTACCTTGATAAGGAATGCACCTACCTATATAGTTAAGTTTAAAAAATTTGGCTCTCAAAAGATATTTCAGTCGTTGTACTGTTGATATTTGGCTCTGTTGACTAATGAGTTTGCCAATCACTGGTCTAAAGGAAATGTGCCCAGTGACTGTACCTCACCTGTATCTGTGGAGGAGTTAAGCCACAGCAAGTGCACTGGGCAAACCTGAGCATTCTGGGAAATGTGGGATTAAAAAAAAGTAAAACCTTTAAAAATAAATTTCAAATTAGCTCTATCCTGTGGACTGAATTTACTTAACAAAACTTGAAATCTTTATTTCTTTTGAACATGTAAGCCTATCAGGTGACTCAGGAAAAAAGTCCTTGTGCTTCTCTGTACCGTATTGTGTCCACCAGGTGACAAAGCAGAATAATACAGTCAAAGGATAGAATGTTTCTTACGCAGTCATTTTGTATGCAAATTAAAATATGTGAGTTTACAATTAGGTACGCTTACCCATTTGTCCAGTATATTTGTCTTAGACTCATACTAACTCGTACTATATTCTGTTCTAATTGCTAATTTCTCAAATGCTAAGTGCCTTACCAGGTATGTCTAAAGATACTTACGTGTGTTATAAAGTTTTTATAGAAATCGGGGACTAAGGGGGTTTAGACAGTATGAATGTAAAACCTTTACAGCTTATTCCTAATAGCAGTCACACAGAGAGCACCTAAAGCAGGGGTCCCCAAACTTTTTACACAGGGGGCCAGTTCACTGTCCCTCAGACCGTTGGAGGGCTAGACTATATAAAAAAAAAACTATGAACAAATCCCTATGCACACCGCACATATCTTATTTTAAAGTAAAAAAACAAAACAGGAACAAATACAATATTTAAAATAAAGAACAAGTAAATTTAAATCAACACACTGACCAGTATTTCAATGGGGAACTATGGGCCTGCTTTTGGCTAATGAGATGGTCAATGTGCTCTTCTCACTGACCACCAATGAAAGAGGTGCCCCTTCCGGAAGTGCAGTGGGGGCCGGATAAATGGCCTCAGGGGGCCGCATGCAGCCCACGGGCCGTAGTTTGGGGACCCCTGACCTAAAGGGTTCATCAAGTCTGATGGGAGAGTTAGAGATGTGGTCCTTCTCCCTGAGGACTTCTGACTGGTTACCACAGCGTGAGCTGGCATGGACCCAAGTGCTGAACTGTGTGGCGTGGACGTTAGTGGTAATGGGAGTTAGAGGAGCTGAAGATGAGCGCTGAGGGAATGTGTGTATCCCGGAAATGACACTCTTAGGGCTGGGGCTACCGAGGGATCGGTGTTTGCAAAGGTTAAAACTTGCTTGAAACACCCTGCCAAAGAAAGTCCTTGAGGTGTCCTTGTTGTCTGTTGAGGAAATTCCCAGGACCTGAATCCCTCCACAGTTTTCCAGATGACTGCTGCCCTGCTCTTCCTGAGAACCTGGTGAGATTGAACTCATTAAATATGACCAGGCAGTGGCGCAGTGAATAGAATGTTGGCCTGGGACGCTGAGGGACCCAGGTTCAAAACCCCAAGGTCTCCGGCGTGAGTACAGGTTCACTGGCTTGAGCACAGGGTTGCTGGCTTGAATGTGGGATCATAGACATGAATGACCCCGTGATCACTGACTTGAGCCCAAAGGTTGCTGGCTTAAGCAAGGGGTTAGTGGCTCAGCTGGAGCACCCTGTCAAGGCACGTATGAGAAGCAATCAATGAACAACCAAGGTGCTGCAACTATGAGTTGATGCTTCTTGTCTCTCTCTGAAAAAAAAAGAAAGTGTGTATGTATGACCATGGTGGTTTTGGACAGTTTCATTGTATGAAATGTCCTTTTATTAAGCTGGAATCTGAGTCTCTTTACTTCCCATTCATTGTCTTGGTTGTGCCCCTTGATGACATAGAAAATTATTGCCATGAACCTCCCTCACAGAGACTCTTAAGATGAGGCTGGGTAGTTGGCACGCTCTTGCCCAGACTCCTGGCTCCCGCTGTCCAGGCACGCCTCTGCATCCCACCCCATGCGTTCTAGGAGCTGTCTGGACTTCTGTCTCAGCAGTGTGGAGCAGCCAGGAGCGTGCCTGTCCTCTGCCCTGGCCTCTCCTACACCTAGTAGAAAGTTGCAGTATCAGTTTTGTTTCTTCTTTTGGGTTTAACACGTCTTAAGGTTAGCATTTTTAACCTACTTCTCATTTCCTACAGTGAGAAAGTATTAATGATTAGGATGTAGTTAAAAAATATATATATATACCTAATAGAATAGTGCATACTCAGGCTAAACATCAGGCCATTTTCACACCTGGAGTGGTGGGCCCGAGCAACAATGGTTCCAGGGACAAACCATAGCCTGGTCACACCTGAGACAGCAGGCCCCTTCCATTAGCCGTGGCCACTACCCCAAACCCCCGGGAACTGTCCATGCTGCTGACCTTGGCACTGACTCAGTCCCTTGACCCACTCGCGCGCACGTTGGTAAACTGGCTGAAGATGAAGAGGGCAGTCATTGAGCAGACATATGCCTTCATCTGTTCGCTGCTTTTGTTTCAACTACCTCCACTCTCCCCCTCGAAAACAAGAAGTCTAGAAGCGGGCTGTGCATGGACTGAGTGGGAGCCCTGGATTTTAAGGTACAGCCGTTGCTCTGGTGCTGGTTCTCAATTTTCCAGATTGGATGTTTTGCCTTTCATGGAGCCTTTTCCCTACTTAGTCCCCTCCCGCCTTTTTCCAGGTGGGGAGAGTCCCCAACAATGAGCTTCAGAGTATGTACTCACCCAGTTGTGGTCATTCCACTTTCCTCCTTACAGCCCCACCTGGTTTTACCAAGCAGATCCCCACCGAGTAGTGAGTCTGCATTTCAGTCTGGATTCTTACCATTCACATGGGATGTCTGCCGTTGCTGGACAACACAAGGGCAAGGTCAGAAGGTCTGTGACTCCGCTTCTGGACCAGTGCCTTGATGAACACTAATTCTTAGCTGTCAGGTTGACCACTTCCTGTTCTCAGATGCTGTACTCCCTCTGCTGGTTTTCAGACAGCTGATGCTTCCTTAAGAAACGCCGTCTCTGCGTTTAAGATGGTGTGGCCTGTTTCCTCAGGTCTTCAGCTGTGTATGTTGCATAGGCAGAGGACAAGTCTTTCTGGCTCTGGGAGAATTATTTCGGTTCTTAGGCAAGGAGTAAATGTGATAGAAATTCCTTTCTAATAATACCATTGCCCTCCCTACTCCCAGACATCCTACCCCTAAAATATGATGGGACATTTGACCTTGTTTGGGTGTCCGGACTGGGCATTTCTGTTTGCCTTCTGTTCACTCACAGTTTTCTTTCACCACCACCCCTGCCCCAGCCCAGCCCCCCTCCACCCCCCAGCACTCACCGGAGGAGTCATTTTTTTATGGCACATACAACCTTTAAACCAAAAAGAAAAGTGCATTGCTTGTAACAAAATGAATCTCTTTCCTGCTTTTATTTTGAAAAGCCCTCCCTGTTTAATGTGGTGAATGTTCACGCTCAAAGCTTGTTCCAAATAGGCGTTTGTGCATCCCAGAGGAACTTTGATTTCCTTAACTCTGCCCTCCTTTGTCTGTGGTGCCGAAACCTTTAATGATCTGTGAAGCTCTGAGACTTCAGTGCACAACAGAAGTCGTCTTAAAAACCCCTCCTACTGTATAAAAGACCTGCTGTTTCCACATGCTGGGTTTTTGACTCCCTGGAAGACTGACCTCTCACAGGTTTTGGTTGTACAGCGGGGCATCCTGGATTGGGACCTTAATAATGCTTTTGTGAAATATTTTTCCTCCTTCTCTCCCTCTCTCTCAAAAGTTGTAATGAAAATTCCGGGCTCTTGGCCAGCCTTTGGGATGTGATACAGTAGAAATGTTTCTGGTGCCCTTTGTTACTGTTCCGCTTTGATTAGTGTTAGCTTTATTTCCCGTACGCTTAGTTTTGCTTCTTCCTCCCCTTTATGGCAAAGGAGGTTAATTTAGCCAAGGTTACGCATTTATTATGCAAGCTGCTGCAACCTCAGTAGAGTCACTGGGACGGTTTTTGTGACAGAAAGAGACAAGGCAAAACAACTTTTTCCTTCATATTCATTTCTTTCTCCCAAGGCTGCCTTTTACTTTTAATGTCTGCTTTCAGAGAAGAATGTAACAAGCTATGCAAGTTATACTGATTTCCCCCATCTCTTCTACTCAAGGTGTTCCAGGAAACCATTGTACTGCTTGTCTTGAGATCTGGTTAAGTTAACAATCCTGGTAGACCTCACTCTTTGGGGTTTCTGCCAGGTGGAGGGAGGAGGCCTCTGGAGCAGCAGTCAACAAACAGTGACAGTCCTTTGATCCTCCTTGTGGTTCTCCAGTTCAAAAGACAGAAGTGGTTACAGCTTAAAAAACGGTCTCGAATACCGCTTTGACTTTGTAGTTAAAGCCCTTTTCATCCTTGCAAATGAGAACACTTGAGACATTCTTCATCGGTTCTCCCGATGAACCTGTGGGGTGGTTCTCCCGATGAACCTGTGGGGTGGCGGTGCCGGTGTTCCTGCATAAGCGCAGGAAGGACACTGAGGCACAGGGACCCCCAAGGGGCCCTGAGGCACTCTCGAAGGCAGGCATGGGGGTGAGCCAAGAACAGAGCCTCTGTGGTGTGAGGGTTTAGGTTTGGGGCCTGGTCTGCCCCTCACAGGAGGAAAGTGAGGTTTTATCATCATAGAAAGTCTTTGTTCACAGGAGGACTCCTTGGCCAACTTGCAGTGATGAGTATAAGTATAGGTGATCTCTTTGTGTCTTAGAATGGACCCTCTGATGAGCTAGCGAAGGGCCTGTGATGGAAACTTTTGCTTTATCGGTGTCCCAAAATCTGCTCAGTCTCTTTCTCTTGCAAAAAATATGGGCTAGCTTCCTTCTGGGTTAGATCCTGGGAGCCTGTCACAGCTCCGTCACACAGGGTGGATATTCTGTAATGGCTAGCGCAGCTTCTGCGTTTCCAGGTTCTATGCTGGAAATGTGCAGTTTACTGGCCAGAATCTGGCCCTGAAAGACCTGTGCTGAGTGGGGTTCCCTGGTGCTCACTCTGATTGCCCTGAAGCTGCGGACACTCACTGGTCTTCTGCCCCTGGTATTCATGAAGTTCCCATGGATTTAGCTGTTCCAACCCATGTTGTTCTTGCCCGATTTTGATGAAGCTGATTTTTCAAGCTTAGATTTTTGTTTTTGCTTTAATGTGGGGATGATTGTGAACTTGCTTAATATTGTAGCATGATTCTTTTTCTTCATTGTTCTACAAACTCCTGTGAACTTTGAGTCTTGTCCAAGCTGAAAATTTGCTTGAAAATTATATATGTAAGCAAGATCACATAGATTTAAAGAATCTGCTTGGACTAAATGGAATAGGAATCTTCAAACCTCTAATTTTTCCCAACCATTCTCTCTCACGCAAGCATGTAGACATACATGAACATTTACCTAGGTAGTACTGTTTTTAAAGTTTGGGTTATTTTATGCACAATTAACCTTTTAAAATCTTTTAGTTTAAATTTCCAACTTAAAAGTTGCAAGAGTAATAAGAATTCCCATATAATCTTTACCCAACTCCCTAAATATTAACATTTTATCACATTACTCCTAACTCTCCCTTTTTAATTCTTCCCTTAAAAACCGCATGTGTGATGTTTTCCCTCTCTGAGGGTGAGTCATTCCTTTCTTCCTAAATATATATACTGCTCACAAAAATTATGAAATATCCCCTAATTTTTGTGAGCAGTGTACTTCAGCACACACAGTTTTTGTTTTGTTTTGGTGAAAGCTGTAGTTGTATTATTGCTGCCTTCTGTTTAAAAAATACTCACGTGGCTGGCTCCACCAGAGCCTCCTACTTCAGTTACAACCTCAATGCACTTCAGTTTAGGCTTTGTAGGTGTGTTTTTAGTAGTTTTTCCCTTGCAAACATACAGAAGAAACTTAAAATCACCTGGTAATTTCATTACCAGGATGTGAGCCCTAGTAATTAGTCCCTAATCTTCAAACTTTTTTTGTTGTTGTTAATTGATTTGAGAAGAGAGAGAAGGAGAAGCACCAGCTTTTTTCTCTTAGTTCCATATAGTTGTGCACTCATTGATTACTTCTCATATGTGCCCTGACTGGGGGTTGAACGTGTGACCTTTGGTGCACCAGGTTGACTATCCACTGAGCCACCGGCCAGGGCCAGACTGTTCTTAGGCATATATCAATAAGTATTTTCATCAGAAGTGGCCTCAATCTGTTCTGTAACCTAAGATTTTTTTTAACTGATATTTTTTTATGGTTAACATGTATCTATAACATCAGTTTTGATGTTTGTATTTTTAAAAATACCAACTTCCAAGTGTGAGCATTTAAGTTATTTCTAGTTTCCAGGTTTTGGACCTGTTTTTCACTGTTAACCTTTTCTTCCCTTGGAGAACAGCTTTGTCTTATTTTAGGGTCTTGTCCATTTACTGGTATTTCAGACATGTTGGGTTTTTTACATTTTTACTTTGCCATATGATTTTGCTCAATTTGGTGGCGGTGACAAGGAGGTTTTTGCTCTGGCAAAACAGCATAGCTGGAAAATAGTGGAGTTCAGAGCCCAGCTCTGTCACTCAGTCCTTTTCTGGGGCTTGGATCAGTCTCTCAAATACTGGGGGACTTAGGTGACTCGCTAGTAAAATGAGGCCCAATTAGAGCCTCATTCAAGGAGTTGTAAATAAGCTCTTTCATAGTGAAAATTGAATAAGATGGCTCTGACTAGAGGTAACTGAAATTGAGCCCTTATGTCTAGGTGCTTTTTTTTTTTTTAATTCAGTGAGAGGAGGGGAGGCAGAGACAGGCTCCCACATGCGCCCCTGACTGGGATCCACCTGGCAAGCCCACTAGGGGGCGACACTCTGCCCATCTGGGGCATTGCTCTGTTGCTCAGCAACCACCTGAGGTGAGGCCATGGAGCCATCCTCAGTGCCCAGGGCCATCAAGCCATGGCTGCAGGGGGCAGAGGGAGGAGAGAGAGAAGTAAGCAGGGCAAGGAGAAGCAGATGGGTGCTTCTCTTGTGTGCCCTGGCCGGGAATTGAACCCTGGACTTCCACACGCCAGGCTGATGCTCTACCACTGAGCCAACTGGCCAGAGCCTGCCTAGCTGCTGTTTTTAGCACTTAAATTCCAATTCCTTTCATCTTCGTAGCAGTAACATGAGGGCACATGAAGCATTGTTTAAAGTCTGTACTCTCTTCCTGTTACTTGTGAGGAAACGGAGGCAGAAAGGTATGTTAATTTGCCCAGCAGCACACACACTTCACGCTGAATCAGAACTTGAACTTGGTGAGTGTGGCTGCAGAAAACACGTCTTAGGCACTGAGTTATGCAGTATCTGTCACGTGGTAAACATTCATTTAGTGTTGGCTGCTGTTATTTCCTCCCAGGGCGGACACACACTTTGTTCACCATAGCTGTCTTACCAAGTGGTTAGAAAATCACATGGCAGGTTGAAAAACCTATTTCTGGATATTAGTCCCCACTGCTCTTTGAATTTTTCTTACCTTTAAAATAAAATGTTATTGAAACTGAATAAAACTGATACTTTGTGTAGAACACAATGCTATAATCTCAGTGAATACCATTAGTTTTTTTTCTTAAACTTAGTTTGGACTGCCTACTGAGGGAGATGGGTCTCCTTTGGGGGTGCTGAGGATGCTCTGGAGCTAGATGGAGGTGATGGCTGCAGCACTGTGAATGGACAAATACTTTTGGATTGTACACTTCAAAGTGATTAGTTCTGAGTTTGATAGTACCTTTGGAAGTATAATTACAAAGAGTGGGTGACACTTCATGCTGTTAGAATTACACCAGATTTATTAGACGCTGACTGCTTTCATTGTTATCCACAGCTGAAAAGGACATGAGAATCCTGCTTGTAGCTGAGCAGTTCTTAGAATTCAGTTGACTGTCTCACAAATTCTGTCACTAGTCATGAGTAAGAGGATTTGGTTATAGGGGGCTGGTCCCTGGAGGACAGGCTTTTCATGTGAGTTTTCAACTGCCTCAAGTCATGTTCATGTCATCACTTCATCAACTTTTGAATCTTGGCATGGGCAGCCAGCCTCACGTTGAATTCAGATCAGAGGCTGGGGTTCAGCTTTGTGCCACGAGAAACAGTGTCATTACAGAATAGACCCCAAGTGATTCCACAGCAGCACTGCCCCCTCAGCCTCCCCAGACAGTGGGAGAGCATATTCCCCCTCAGCCTCCCCAGACAGTGGGAGAGCAGCAGTTAGTATGTGTCCTCAGAGATCTGTGTGTCCACTTGCTTTGTGTCTTTGTAAATAATTATGGCTCAGCACTGGCTTCTGAAGACTTGCTAACCAAGTAGTTAATGGAATGGCTGTCCTTGAAGCATAGAGGGGTAGTTGGCCTCCTGTGCCTTGTCAGAGCAGAATAATAAACAATAAAATTATACTATGAGCATTCCTTTGCCTATTTGTGTCCCCGTTTTTGGGGCTTTCACTGTCTAATTTCACTCAAATATTTTATAGACCACACCAGGTGACCCTGACCCTTCTTGCTGTCCTGTCCTCTCTTTGCAAGCATTCGTCTGAAGGCAGTTGGTTTTTTCCTTCCCCCTCTCCCCATTAAGAAACGCAGATGTCTTACATTGCCACAAAAGAATTTTGTAAATTAACCTGTTTACAGAAATACCCTGACGAGTTTGACCGTGTTTCCTCAGAACACCTGGTCTGGTCCCGAGCAGCCTGGCCACGCGGAGCCCGCTCCCCGGCGCTGTCCCCCTCCAGCCTGGTGTCCTCAGATGCCTGCGCAGCTGAGCAGGAAGCAGAGTTCCCTTTTCCCTAAACTGGTCATGCAAACAAGTCAGGGAGGAAATTGCTCATTCTTTGGTATTATTAAGTTTATTTTTAGTTTCTGAGTACTTGATTTACTTTGGAGGGAGGAGAGGGATAAAATGCAGTGTCTTATTAAGGGAAATATTGGACACCTTCTGTGAAGGTTTAAGTAAGTGAACACACTTCCTACAGGAATGCTGTTTGGCCCCTAAAAGGCATTCTTTTTTGTTTGTTTGTTTAATTTACGTTTGTTTATTCAGTCAGCGGTCCCTGAACAGACATTTAAGCTCCTGTGTGGGAGACTTGAGGTAGATGTTGACAATACAAACATGAATAGGCCTTTTCTTCTCCCTTTAAAGTGTTTATAGTTCACTAAGAAAACGAGTGTAAGTCTATGTGGTAATGCGCCTGGAGATCAAGTCAGTACTCTTGGAATGGGTTCTGGGGACTGCAGAGCAGTTTTTATCTCATTCCATCTTTATGACCGACTTCTGAAGCAGTTAGGCACCATAGGGAGGTGTGGGACTCCAGTCCAGGACTTGTCATCATTTTTGCTTGCTCATTTCACCTCTGGGCATGAAGTGGTAGTAAACATTCCTCCTCCTGGGCTGAGATTCCCTGCCTGATGAGTATGATATCTCTGCAGTCACCTTTTACTCTCCTGGCCCGGGACAGGCTCCCTGATTGCTGGTCATGTCAGGTTTCTCATCTGTTAAGTGGAAACAATATGACCTCCATGGACAGTCATGAGGATTCATAGCGTATCCAGTGATCAAAATGATCTTACCTTCATGTAGTTGTCAAATCTAATATATTTTGAGAATCTGGAAAACAAAAATGTTATACAAAATTGTACATTTTGGAATTGTATACAGTGTGTTTGGCTTTTTTAAAATTTTAATCAATATTTCTATTACACTCCCCATATACACTGCTCACAAAAGTTAGAGGATATTTTATCGCTTCATATCCATTTTGAAATATCCCCTAACTTTTGTGAGCAGTATAATTATGAGGAAAGCTCTATATACCAGTGCTCTGTGTCCAAGATAAACTATGTGAATTTATGCTTTGTGTTGGCTCTGTCCTACCTGTGTAGTTAAGAGTGCTTGAATTAGAAATCAAAATTTAGAATTTAGAATGTGAACAAATGCAGCTGATTTGCTCTTCCCAAAGCATTAGTCACCGTCCCTCCATTCGGCTGTCTTCAAACTCTCAGGGACCGTCAGTAGACAAAGGGCCGCGCTGCAAAGCGGGCAGGTGGGCACTCCTGGTGTCAGGCTTCCGGGTGAGACCTGGGCCCCTAGCCCCGGTGTGCTGGAGCTTCTGACAGCGCCCAGATCACAGAGAGATGAAGAGAGCGGAAAACAATGTTCTCAGTGTAGTATCTTTGGAGATATTTTGAATTCTAGTTTATATAGTTCTCATTTTTTCCAGGATACTAGTCAATTCATAATTAACTTGATGCCATTATAGTTTTACTGATTAAACTGTTTCTGGTTTCTTTGGTTGCTTGGTTCTGGATGTATAGGAGTGGAGGGTGATTACTTGATCTTGCCTTTGCTGGGAGGAGGCCGACATGCCAATAACACAAAACATCCTGTATTGTTACTAAAGCATCTTGACCCATTGGGCCAGAAGTCAACCCCACTTTGTAAGCAGATTTAAAATGAGACATGAAAAGGGGGAATATATACGCAGAAAAGTTCAACAGGTTTTAGACTGAGTGGGCAGGAGAAAGGGTGCTACAGCTCCGCTTGGAAGAGCCCAGAAGGTGCAGATGCCATGGCTCAGGCCTCACTTATTTTTTTTGATGGAGATAAAGATAAGAACTGTTATTTCAATCTTCCAGAAAAATTAGTAAACTTAAGGAAAAGGCTTCAAACTAAAAAATTCACAGATATTGCTGGAAAGGTAAAATAAACTAATGCTAAGTGTTGGATAGTTTTGACAAAGATACCTTTGTTGGGTAGGTCACGTGTTTGGTCACTTAGGGAATAATCCTACAGAATTGCTCTCTTGAGTGTCCGTATCCCTTGTGAGTAAGCCCACCACCCAGCCCTCATACGTCACAGTGGGAGTACATCTTCACTGGGTAGTACCCAACTATATTTCTGACCATGCTCTGCGTAGTTTAGAATTCATGCAGTATTTTTCTGAAATAGAGACCCTTGGAAATGACCACTAAGCCGGCAAGTCTGGGCTCTGCTGCCTGTCCTGTGAATGTCAGTTATGTGGGTCAGAGTGCCGCCTCACAGAGGCTGAAACTTTGATGATAAACATCCCTGGGGGGGTTGAATTTTCCAGGCAAGATGGGCCCAGCTGATAGAAGTGTTTTCCCCACAGCCTTGCAGCAGGGTTCACTCTGGGTGTCCTGACAGAGTAGTGCTGGCCAAAACACCTGCAGGTCTCTACAGCCCTAGGATATGGACCCCACCACTAGTGTGAATCCTGAGTCTTCGGCACCAGGAGTAAAGCTACAAAGCAAAGGATGGCGGTGTTGACAGGGAAGAGTAAATGTTATCTTTTGCTGAATTTTTAGGAAGCTAAACATGAAGAATGAGACCCAGGGGAGAGGAAAAGGGTTCCTTCCTAAGCCTGTTACATATATTCAATGTCTAGATTAAGTGAACCTGTCAGACTTAAAGGATAAAGGAAGGATTTGGTTAATTTGGTTTTTTGATTTTTCAACTGTGTGACATTTTGTTGGTTTCTACTTCTTACATTGCCCTCTGTGAAATTTCTTAGCTGAAAGGAATGAGGCTTCATGCTCCACTTGTAACCTCTTGAGCATGTAAATGATTTTTAGGTTATTTCTTAAAAGAGAAATCAAGTTGGTATTAGATGGTCTTGTATTCACCTTTTTTGCAAATATCTATTGATGACCTGCAGAAAGCTGGCCCTCGTATTAGGTGCTGGCAGGATAGCACTCGACCAAAGGAACACTCCCTGGCTCATGGAGTTTTAAATCTATAAAGATGACAGATTAAGTGAATAATCCCTTAAGTATACTATGCAGTAAATCTCACTTAGCATCAGACAGATTTTTGGAAACTGCAACTTTAAGAGAAAGGACATATAATGAAACTAATTTTATTATAGGCTAATTGATATAAACAAGAGTTAAGTTCCTAGAGCAGATTTCTGGTCACAAAGTCATCACTAAACTTTTAAATAAAGGCCCCCCAACCACTTCCTATATTAAACATTTAAAACAAATATTAGCTATACACACATTTAAGAAATATTAATATAAACAAGTAAGGTAATTCTTTTCCAGCCCACTCTTTTCAGTTCAGGGTTGAGGGTTACTGGAGCAGACCCTGGCAGGGTGGGACACAAGCTCTGGACAGGGCGCCCTTCTAGTCCAGGGCCACACCCACTCACACCTGCATTCACTCAGCCCGGGACAGTGTAGACACCGCAGTTCACCTAACGTGCACAAGCTTGAGATATGGGAGGAAACGGAGAAGCTGGAGAAAACTCCAGACCTTGGCCCTGGCCGGGAATTGGTTATTTCTCCACTCATCAACTTTATATGTATAATGAAATGATGTTGAACAAAATGATATCATGCAAGGACCTGCTGTAATATACAGGATGCAGCAAAAGTAGGGTTACAGTTGTGAGTATGCAAAACATTTTATTTTTGTATCATTATCATTTATTATATTTTCCATAGGAACAACTGTAACTCTACTTTTGCCCCACCCTGTATGTATATAGTACTGGATATAAATACAACAGAGGGGCCTCACTTCAGTGAAGTTGTGCTTGAAAATACTTCATTTAAATAGAGACCCCAGGGGTGAAGGGGGAAAGGTAGAATCGGAAGAGACCCTCAGGGCAAGAGCTCAGCCTGTCCAGAGACCCTAGGATAAAATGAGCTTGGAATTCAGGTGGAACTACAAGAAAGGACATGTAGGGGTCTGGTATTGGGCAGAAGGGAGAATGGGAAGAGACGGGGCAGAGTGATGGGAAGGGTCAGGCGGGTGCCCTTGCGGGCTCCAGCAGCACCTTGGAGTGTCCTGGGGGTGGGGCCGCTGTGCCAGACCCTGTTCTGGGCGCTTTACTACGTGTGTTGATTCATTGACCTCATAGACTTGGGGCTATGTAGCTTGCCCAAGTTATTAAGTAACTTAGCCAAGATTTGATCTCAAGCAGTCTGGCCTCAGAACTCATGCTTCTGAACACCTCATTGTATTTTTTACACTAAGTAATATATAAGCCATTAAAGAACTTTAAACAAGGAAGTAATATCAGAGTAGTTTTTTCTTCTTATTTATTTTTAAGATATAGTACAAAAATGGGTTGTAGCACGCCAAGAGTGGAAGTTGGCTTGGCATGCTTGTCTGCTCCTGCCAGGCTTCACTACCATTGGTACACCCACTGAACCAAACAACAGAAATAACCTGTAAGTAGATGACTGGGTTGGCAAGGAGGTTTCTGAAATGGCTGTGAGTGACTAGAGCAGGACAGGACATGGCACACCCAGCAGATGTTTGGGGTGAGTACGACTTAGTACCTCATTTCTCCAGATACCTGTTTAGTTTTCCAGACTCTACAGAGCGGGTTGACCTGAGTTCACAGATATATTCTTTTGCACAACTTTAGCCTACTTGTCCTATAGATTAATTTGAAAACTGTTGACATCTATAGAGTGGTCATTTTTGGCCTTTTCTAGTAGGAGAGCGTGGCTTATTTTAAGCTGATTTGAATAATTTTGAGGACTAACCTACACGGGGTGGAGAGGTATTTCTTGTCACCCTTCTCAGCACACACACTGCTCACAAAAATTAGGGGATATAGTAGTTTCAAAAGAATGTCACGAGCACCACACTTTCCTTAAGACGAGGAAAACAGTGATTCTAACACTGGGCCCGTGGGGAAAGGAAAGGAAAGGAAAGGTCAGACCTGAGGCCCACATTGGCATTTGAAGCACTCACAACACAGGTAGATGGAGGAAAGTAAAGTAGGTGTAAGTGACCCTGCAGTGGGCATGCCTGGGGGGTTTGAATAGGATCCTCAAAGCTGCCGGCAGGGGGGTGGGAAAGAGTGAGTGCAGGTAGAAGAGACTGTCAGTGGTACAGACACAGCCAAGCAAGGCCAGAAGGAGCCCCTAACGCTGCTGTCCACTGACCAGGAAGGACTTCCATGGAGCTTCCAAAAGCTTGGTAGAGATGCAGGACATTTTTAAATGGCAGAATTGGAACGTTTGACAGTCTTCTGGGGGGGGGGGGTTGTTTGTTTGTTTTAGTAAATATAGAATGACAAAAGAACCGTATAAAATAATGTATTTGGTACAAAAATAAGAACACAATGAATTCCCATGCTCTACAAACCAAGTTTAAGATTGCGTGGAGTGTGCCTGCCACTCGGACTCTCTGACTTCTCCTCTCTGAGATAGTCACCATCTTGAATAGTCTGTTATAACCCACTTCCTTGGCAGTTGTGCCTCACTCGTTTGTATCCTGACACCATGCATTGTTTTGTTTTGTGTGGTTTTGAACTTCATGTGAATGGAATCACAGAGGAAGAAGATATTTCTGTGTCTTGCTTTTTTCATTCACCTCTGTCTTGAGATTCAACTATATCAGGTGTAGTAGGACAGGATTTTATAGCATTGTATGAATGTAACACATTTTACTTCTCTTTTCTGATATTGATGGACATTTTGATTCATTCCAGTTCTTTGCTATTTGCAAACAGTTCTCTGAATATTCTTATACATGTTTCTTGGTGTGTTTCGTGAAAAAGGGATTCCTTAGCATATAACTAGGAATATAATTTCTAGATTATGCATAGTTTTTATTTCACTGAATAAAGACAGGTTTTTGTTCCATATGAGTATATGAGTTTTGGTAATCTCACATCCTTGACAACAGTTGAAGAGCGTTAAAATGTGTGCCAATATTGTGAGTTGAAAATATTGCAGTAGTTTTGATTTGTATATCCCTGATTGCTGCCGATATGGGCATCTTGGTACGCTGTACTGGCTGCTGTTTCCTCCTCCATGGAGGACCCGTGTAAATCTCCTACCTCTTTTTCAGTTGAATTGTTTTTTCTTTTGATTTATAAATTGTGCATAACTCTTTATTTTAAATAATATGTTGCAAATATCTACTTCCAGTTTGTGACTTACCTTCATGTCCTTTATCTAGTATGTTCTTAGTTTTAATGTCAAACTTAAGGATCTTTATGACTTGAGTGTATTGTTTAAGAAGTTTTTCTTGGCCTAACTTGTGGTGGTGCAGCAGATAAAGCATTGACCTGGAACGTTGAGGTCTCCAGTTTGAAACCCTGGGCTTGTCTGGTCAAGGCACACATGGGAGTTGATTCTTCCTGCTCCTCCTCCCCTTCGCTCTCGCTCTCTCACTCTCTCTAATGAATAAAGTCTTTAATTTTCTAAAAAAAAGAAGTCTTTCTTTATGGTTGTAAAGGTAGGCTCCTATATTTCTTGTCTTTCAAAAGTTTTATAATTTTACTTTTCATATTAAAGGCTTTAATCTCCTGGAATTGGTTATTGTGTATGGTGTGAGGTAGGGGAACCATTTTTTCTTTTTTTTTCAGTGTGTATAACCAGGTGTCCCAGTACCATCCTTTAAGACGTCCAGCCTTTTCTCCACTAATTTATATTGCCTAATTGTCAAAAATGAAATTTCCAGAAATATGTGGACCTGTTTCTGGGCTTTTATTTGTTCTGTTGGTCTATTTACCCCTGTACTAGTACCTTATTGTGTAGCTTAAGAATTAATTATCGATATTTGGTGTGGCAAGTCCCCTACTTTGTTCTTTTTCAAGAGTATCTTTGTTATTGGCCCTTTGCTCTTTTAAAAAGTGTTTATAAAATATAAAATATTTCTCTACACTATTTCCACAATCCCAAGATGCAGTCTTCCCTTGAAAGAAGATAGAATAGATTTCAAAACCTTTGTCTCCTGTATTATGTCTTCAAAGTAAACTTTGCTTGAAAATCCAACCCTAAGCCCTGGCCAGGTGTGTCGGTTGGAGCGTCATCCCAATATGCCAAGGTTGCAGGTTCTATCCCTGGATGGGGCATGTGCAGGCATCAGCTGATGGGTAGATAGAACAATGAATGGGTGTTTCTGTCTCTCCCTTTTTCTCTCTCTAGAATTAATCAATAAAAATAATAAGTATTTTTTTAAAAAAATTTAACCCTAAGAATTTGGGGCCACTGCTTAGTCTGCTGTCCCCAGAAAGAAAACTTGCTATTGGCGGTTCTGCCGTGACTGTATTTCAGAGCCGGTCCTATAGAGTGGGAGGCTCTGCTGGTGTGGCTTCCATGTCTTGATGGGACAGTGCTGCACGGGCTGATAGGGCTTCATGAATGCTCTTACTATTGTTAATGGCCAAGTGGGGGAAGTATATCTTGGCTCTATATTTTCTCCTCTAGATTTTTTTTTATTCATTTTTAGAGAGGAGAGAGAAAGAGAGAGAGAAGGGGGGGAGGAGCTGGAAGCATCAACTCCCATATGTGCCTTGACCAGGCAAGCCCAGGGTTTCGAACCGGCGACCTCAGCATTTCCAGGTTGACGCTTTATCTACTGCGCCACCACAGGTCAGGCTCTCCTCTAGATCTTTACAGGATGCAACAATAATATTCTTTTTTTATTTATTGATTTTAGAGAGAGGAAAGGAGAGAGAGACAGAAACATTGATATGTTCTTGTATGTGCCCTGACCAGGAATCGAACTGGAAACCTTTGTGTATTGGGACGACACTCTAACTGAGGGGTCAGGAACTTATGGCTCGCGATCCAGATGTGTGGCTCTTTTGATGGCTGCATCTGGCTCGCAGACAAATCTTTAATAAAAAATAATAACGTTAAAAATATAAAACATTCCCATGTATTACAATCCATTCATTTCCTACCTCTCATGTTCATGGTTGCAGGTGGCTAGAGCCAATCACAGCTGTCCTCTGGGACAACACCAAATTTTTATGGGAAATGCGTAATGTGCACGGGTCGTTGTATGGCTCTCACGGAATTACATTTTAAAATATGTGGCGTTCATGGCTCTCTCAGCCAATGTTTCCCGACCCCTGCTCTAAGCTGAGCTGTCCAGCCAAGGCTATTTATTTTTGTCTTTCTGACTCGAAAGAATATTTTTTTAAGGAGACATTAACTGTATTATCACAAATTTTCTTAAGTATGCTGATATTTTGACCAGTTGGGACAAGAGTTCACATTAAAGTCATGTAAATTCCTTTCCTTACCTGCTAGGAGGTTTGGAAACAGCTGTTTCTTACTTTGCATTTCTTTTGACTCTAACCCCAGGAGTTTTGGGGGGTGGAAGTTTAAGATCAGGTCTCTTTGGGCCAGAGGTTTGTTTTGTATTGTGTTCTTTCATTTTGCCACCAGGAGCTGGAAGGTAGGTACTACATGATCTGATATTTTTAGGGTTCCTTTTTGACACCCATGGAATTCCTGCATTTTCTTTGTAAATTAACATAAAGCAGAATTTAAAATTCATGGTAGTTCACCTCACTACCATTCAATATGTACAAATGAAACCAGGTCTTCCCTGGATCGTTTGTGACTTAGCAGGGCTGGGGTTTACCTGAGGCTTCCTGAGGAAACCTGACTCTTGATCTGGGCGGAGGGCAAGGTGGCCCTACTATGTTAACAATCAACTCAGCATTCAAACAATTAACATGTTAAATTCTAAAATAAAATTAGAACAATTTGGGAGCTGCCCCCCCCCCCCAATTCCTCTAAAGAGAAGTCTAGGCCCAAGGCCACACTTAACCTAGTCTTGCTGGGAATTCTGGGAATGAAAGATTGAGGCCCCGAGATTTTGGTGGCTGGTGTAAATAGTCTTGCAAACTGCTGTGGGCAGGCCGGCCCTAGAGGGGCAAACGGGACTTGTTGGAGACTGCTCTGGGTCCATCTTTAGATAGTTGTTGAAGCGATAGTGGTTATTTCATCAGTGAGAAATATGCCCTTATTGGCATATTGATGGCCACTTGTTAACCTCTGTTCCCCAACATGAAGCACATTCCATTCGCACTCCTGACCACAGGAGTGAGGTTTCAAGTTTAGCTGGGTCTTCATAGAATTTAAGTCATGGAACTAAAAATCATGTAGCCTGTCTTTATTAAAAGCCTTTCGGGAACAACTGAACAAAAGTGAACAGAATTGCACTGTTTTCCATAACCAGAGAGAGCAAAGAAGATGCCTTCAAAGTGCCTGATTGTGGCATCAGAGCCTTTCCGATCCAGATCACGTGATAAGAATTTTTAAGTGATATTCATCAGACCAATTTTCCTCTTATCAGGGGTTAGTTTACAACCCCTGTCTCTGCTGTTGCCTTAAGCAGCTAACGTCTTGATTTGCTACTGTGTGAGTCACTGTTGAAATGATTGCTTTAGTTCCAGGAGAGGGTCCCCGCTCTTCTTACTAACGCTGTGTGAGGACAGAGGTGCCTCTGTGCCCAGCGCCCCCACAGCAGCACACTGATTTTCTGGACACATCAGCAAGATCCCTATAGCAAGAAAGCACTCAGGAGCTGACATTGTGTCCTGAGAGGAAAGGGGAGGACAGTGGAAGAGAGATCATGTGACTCAAGGGTAGACAGAACTTCACAAATGTCCTGGCTCACACATTCCCTGATTGCATAGCACAGAATGGAAGAGGGACAGCCACGATGGCAGAATAGATTGTAGCGCCTGGATTCCCTGAGTCACTGGGCCCAAGGGTGCTCTGCAGGTGGTACCCCTGAGTCGTGCAACACTTGTTTCAGTCCTCAGCTCAGCATCAGAAACACAGATTCTTGTTAACTTAAACTCCTGGAGAGTCTTTTAGACTTTCTTTGAGCTTAGAGTGTTTGCCGTTCCTGCCAACAATTTCCAGCCTGAGGTTTGTGATACTCTAGTATGTTCTACACTACATATTCCAAGAGAGTATTTTAGAAGTTATAATAGAGTTCATCCTAGTTAGGCATAATGTTTAACCAAAGTACGTGTTCTTTGATACTTTTAAGAGTGGAATTTTGGTGTGATGAAATGCAATAAAGGGATGTTGTAAGCCCCCCACACTGGACCTTTCCAGTCGGTGCGTCCAATCTAATTCTGAACTGCCGCCTAAGCACCACAGATAAACCCAGAGCAGCCTGCTGCAGATTAGCAAGACATTCTCTTGGATTTTGTTCTCATCCTTCCTGAAATGTTTAATGATACTGTGTGTTTTCATTATCTTGCTGATTATCGAAGGACAAGCCTGGGCCGGGCAGAGACAAGACTGTTTAAGTTCCTCAGTGAGGCTATTAGGTTGGTATGTGTTGTTCTGATGATTCCCTCTGGGGTCCTCAAGGAGAATGCTCTTTGACCTGAGTTACCTTTTCATGCTGTGAACTTGCCCAGAACAGCATTGTCATTCACTGTGCTTCCCATGGCTTGTTTTTTTTTACTATACCTGTAGTTTTCTGGGGGAGACGAGATAGAGAAAAGGAAGTCATTTAAAGAGACTATTTTTGAAAGATTTTTTAAAATTTAAATTATTAAACTAGTACTTTCCTCAAATGGACATAGAATAAAATGTATTAGCTGTTATTTACTGAGCATATGTGTGAGCCCTCTCCCTGAGCACTCTAAGCCTACCACAGTGTGTAAAGGAGTGAGCTACTGTTGAACCGTCCCTTATTTACAAATGGGCAAATAGACTTTGAGAGGTTACTTAGACTTCCCGTGAACCCAGCACTAATGGTGGAGGACCAGAAAGGACTCAGCCCGGGAATAGGATGCAGGCAGGTGAGGCCTGTGTGTCACATTGCTGGATTCCAGAGGTGCGTTCCAGCCCACTGTAGTTAATGTTTTGGTCTGTGCGAAATGTAGGTTTTAATAAGTACCGATGAGAAGCGGTCATTGGAAACAGACAGCGCTAGCCTGGGTTTGTGGGTCTTGTTTGGACTTTCTGGCCTTCCCCAGAGCCAGACTGTGCCTGGGACTCCGGGGGGTGGCTGTAAGCAGCCAGGAATCTAGCCAGTTCATCTCCTAGCAAGTGTAAGCAAAGCATTGGAGCCATTCAGAGCCTTATTCTTCTTGAATATAATTATATTCTTTTCACCCATTCAGCTCAGTTCTGCTTTCTTGAGTCTGATTTTTAAAATATTTAATGCTTTTGGTGTTTCTAGAAATACTGAGCCTGTTTGCTCTCTCTCACTCGGGACCTTGTGTCTTGTCTGTGACAGTGGTGCAGTTATTGTCCAGTCAAGCAAGAGAGCAAGCATCGCTGCCAGTCACCAGCATGTGACCCTTCTTCTGTCCCGTGTTGCTCATCAAATAATAAATGCCAACATTTATGTATCTTTTTTTTGTTTGTTTGTTTTGTTTTGTTTTGTTTTGGGTTTTTTTTGCATTTTTCTGAAGCTGGAAATGGGGAGAGACAGTCAGACAGACTCCCGCATGCGCCCTACCGGGATCCACCTGGCACGCCCACCAGGGGGCGACGCTCTGCCCACCAGGGGGCGATGCTCTGCCCATCCTGGGCGTCGCCATGTTGCGACCAGAGCCACTCTAGCGCCTGAGGCAGAGGCCACAGAGCCATCCCCAGCGCCCGGGCCATCTTTGCTCCAATGGAGCCTTGGCTGCAGGAGGGGAAGAGAGAGACAGAGAGGAAGGCGCGGCGGAGGGGTGGAGAAGCAAATGGGCGCTTCTCCTGTGTGCCCTGGCCGGGAATCGAACCCGGGTCCTCCGCACGCTAGGCCAACGCTCAACCGCTGAGCCAACCGGCCAGGGCCAACATTTATGTATCTTAAAATAAATAAGCACCATGCCAAATGTCGTACATGCATCAGCTCTTACTATCACAGTGCAATGAGTGGGGTGCTGTGATTTTTCTTCATTTTTAAAAATAAAGGAATAAAAGGCTGAAAGGGGGGTTAGGTAACCTGTCCAAGGCTGCACAGCCCCTGGCTGCCTTTCTCACTGAGTCTGAGAAAGATGTAAGCCCAGTATGCTCAGCACCCATTGTGTGCAATGTATTAAAATACTTGTTCATCTAGAATGGTACTCATTATGTTTCATTCTTAAGAGAATTGAGAAAAGTCACTTCATTTTCTAAGGTCTTTGGTTCACATGAGGAACTCCACTTGAGAAAGGCTAGTCAGTGAGTTCACTGCTTTCCTCTGTTTTCCTTTGCATGTAGCAAGCCTACCCCACCTCCACTCCACCCTACCCCCACTCAGCCTTCCCCACTCCACCTCACTCTCACTCCACCTTACCCCCACTCCACCCCACCTCATACCACACCCCCACACATTTACCACTTGACCAAGATGACTGAACAACAGCCTAAGCTTGGAAAGGGAGTTTTTTCATCTTTCGAGGGAGCTTTGAGTGCCCCCCTGGTTCTGCTGCCAGGATACTTGTGGGCACAGAGATGGACCTGAGGTCACTGGAGCCAAGCTGGTGGAAGCAAGGGCCCTGTCCTGGGCAGTGGTTTGTTGCCAATGGTGCTGCAGGCCATAGCCTGGCAGACTGTCCTTTTTTGGTTCGGTTTTGTTTTCTTAAGAGTCCAGCAGAGCCTGACCTGTGGTGGCGCAGTGGATAAAGCGTTGACCTGGAATGCTGAGGTCACCGGTTCAAAACCCTGGGCTTACCTGGTCAAGGCATATATGGGAGTTGATGCTTCCTGCTCCTCCTCCCTTTCTTTCTCTCTCTCTCTCTCTCTCTCTCTCTCTTCCACTCTAACTCTCTCTCCTCTCTAAAATGAATAAATAAATAAATAAAATAAAATAAAAAAAGTCCAGCAGAAAAGCTAGCGTGAAAGCACAATCCCAGGGCCTCCTGGCGGTGGTTGACAGAAAGCCTATGTGCGCACGGGACCCAAAAGGAAGGTGTGCTAGCATTCTTCTGGCTCTGAGCACTGGGCCTGTGTTCTCCCTGATCCATAGAGGAAGGTTTAACTGGAACCATATATAACTTGCTAGTCTATCAGGTTCAGTGCCGTCTGAGCCATACGGGGGCCCACAACTAAGCAAAAGGTTGGTATTCATGGAAAGAAGTCCATGAGCAACTCACTCCCTGCAGGTCAGGAAAGATAGTGCATGCGAACTGGCAGGTATGACGAGATGCCCTGAAAGGTTGTTAGGACCACAGATGGAGCTGGGGCGTGGGCTAACAGCCACCAGAAGAAGACACTCCAGGAGCCTGCACTGAGAGCCTGGGCCAGCAAGCAGGACCCAGGCAAGCCGTCGGTTCCTCCTGTCCCAGGGGAAATGTAGTTGAAAGTAGAGGCTACAGAGGTCCCAACAGGTGTGGGAGCAGCTCTTTCAGGACCAGGGTCGTGAGGACCATGTCTATGGAAATCCAGTTCCCTGCCCTGACTTTTGATCCTCTGTCCACACAATAGGGCTCCTTGGCCAAGAGCTCATGTCTGAGTTGGTGCACAAAGAAGTTTCTACTGTTCTGTTCTCACTGCAAAGGGCTTTGACTTTGGGGAGGTGAAAGAGAATTGAATCAAGGCCAATTTCTGAGGCTTCTGCAAGTGGAAACTATTAAGCTGTTAGAGTTCTTAAATTAATGCAAAGTTTGTTGACTTTCTGAGTTGTTTCTGGGAAACCATGTTTGAATAGTAAGAATGCAGGGTTCATCCCTTTGTATGACTTTTTTTTTTTATTTTTTTTTTTTTTATTCATTTTAGAGAGGGAGAGAGAGGAGAGAGAAAAGGTGGGGAGGAGCTGGAAGCATCAACTCCCATATGTGCCTTGACCAGGCAAGCCCAGGGTTTCGAACCAGTGACCTCAGCATTTCCAGGTCGATGCTTTATCCACTGTGCCACCACAGGTCAGGCATGACTTCTGTTAGAGATGGTTAATGCCCAAGAGTAGCCTTTTAAAAGATTTTATTTATTGATTTTTACAGAGAGAGGAGGAGGGAAACAAGAAGTAGTTGCTTTACTCTACTTGTCCATTGGTTGCTTGTTGTAGGTGCCTTGACCAGGCAAGCCCAGGGTTTTATCCAGTGACCTCAGCATTCCAAGTTGGCTCTCTACCTGCTGCACCACCGGTGACAGCCTTTTAACAACATGTGGGACATGAAGGAAAATTACTTCCCAAGAGCAGACCAAGAACACCTGTATGTCTCAGACCAATCTCAACATAAAATTGGGGGGTGGTTAAGGCATCCCCAGGAGCACTTTGCCATACCCTCATCTGTCCCCGGGGATGGGGGGTGGTTAGGTTGGGTCACTGAGGTTACCTGTGATGATGACTTTGGTGGTTTGTCTCCAGAACAAGAGTTACAAGGATTTTGATGCAAATATAAGGCATGCTAATTATAAGTCTGTTCCATTGTGCACTGGAGGGAAGATCCGGATCAGCCCTGGAGTCGTCCCTACCACATCATTTGTTTCAGAGATCTGGAGCCATCCATCTTTTCCAAGATGTGTATGGAGTGGCCCTCCACCCAAGTGCGCCCTACAGGCTCCACACCCATTTGAGTTCACATGGAGTAGGAGTGCCAGCCACGCCCCCTGGATGTCCTAGCATCCTAGCAGGGAGCCTGGATGTCCTAGCGGGGAGCGGCTTCCAACAAGAACCCTGGGGGAAACCTGGATAGGAACCAGAGCAGTGAGCCTTGCAAGTTCGCATTACACATTGTGATTAGGGGACCCTTACTTTATTTTTATAAACTATACCCCAACCCCCATGGGTCATGTCCTGTATGTTTCCTAACTATGTTATACATGTCCGTGTGAGAAACCCAGAACAGTCTCTTGGAGACCTTAGGACCACTGAGCTGCTGCCATCGAGTTCCTTGCATATTAAATCCTTTTTCTTTTTTTTTTTTTTGTCTTTTTCTGAAGCTGAAAACGAGGAGGCAGTCAGACAGACTCCCACATGCGCCCGACCGGGATCCACCCGGTACGCCCACCAGGGGGCGATGCTCTGCCCATCCGGGGCATCGCTCTGTTGCTACCAGAGCCTCTCGAGCTCCTGGGGCAGAGGCCACAGAGCCATCCCCAGCGCCCGGGCCATCTTTGCTCCAATGGAGCTTCGGCTGCGGGAGGGGAAGAGACAGACAGAGAGGAAGGAGAGGGGGAGGGGTGGAGAAGCAAATGGACGCCTCTCCTGTGTGCCCTGGCCGGGAATCGAACCCGGGACTTCCGCACGCCAGGCCGATGCTCTACCACTGAGCCAACTGGCCAGGGCCTAAATCCAAATTTTAGGTGAAAGAAATGATGTTTCATTTTCAAAAAGAAGGATGTAGCATCATAATCGTGTTTTTGTGCTTTGAAGAGTAATCTTTGCTTCTCCTTTTATTAAACAATGACAAAAGTAAGTAACCTTTTCCCTCCTTTATATGTAATGAGGGAGTATTTTAAAATTCAACTTGTAGAAATGAATTATACTTCATAATTTGCTATGTGTCCATAAAAACCATAAAATGAAAGAAAAGACGTTGCTAGAGGAGCTGTTCTCATTTCCTGACTTGTCATTACATTCTTCCCATACAAAAACATTTTTCTCCTAACTATCCTTTCTGAGCTCAGAAATGGATTTCCCTCCAACCCCCGTCATTCAGTTATCACCTCGGGAAATGCACACATATAAGTGATGATCCCTCTACGGCGTCCTGCAGCATGCCACCTGCCCCCATCCTTCATCCTCTGCCTTGCTCCCATCATTAAGTGTTACATTGCCAGTGTATATTTTATAGGGTGGCCCTGATGGATGTCACTTTGATGCTGTGCAGGGATGATAAGATTGTACATACAATGAAAGGCCAATAAATAGAAAAATGTTTACGAGATGGAGAATGGTGGTTTTAACAGTTTTATGGCTTTCTTTTTTTCTTCCCTCCCCCACCCCCCACTTTTTTTCCTTTGCTGGAAGGGTCGTGTTAAGGAACTAGGAAACATTGAGAAGGGTGATGTGGTGACAGACCAGTGTCAGTGAAACCCCACTCGCCCTGTTACTGAACTCCAGTAAAATAAATTCAGGAAATAATGGAGTGTTCAGCTTGAGGGAAAGAAAACTGACTTCAGCAAGTGAATTCTTGGGGTTTGGGAGGCCTACAGAGAAAACAAGATTTCTGGTTTCAGCATTGTTATATTTAAAATGTTAAAAAGTCTTCATTGAGCCCTGGCCAGTTGGCTCAGTGGTAGAGCGTCAGCCTGGCGTGCAGAAGTCCCGGGTTCGATTCTCTGCCAGGGCACACCGGAGAAGCGCCCATTTGCTTCTCCACCCCTCCCCCTCTCCTTCCTCTCTGTCTTTCTCTTCCCCTCCCGCAGCCGAGGCTCCATTGGAGCAAAGATGGCCCGGGCGCTGGGGAGGGCTCCTTGGCCTCTGCCCCAGGTGCTAGAGTGGCTCTGGTCGCAACAGAGCGACGCCCCGGAGGGGCAGAGCATCACCCCCTGGTGGGCAGAGCGTAGCCCCTGGTGGGCGTGTGCCGGGTGAATCCCGGTGGGACGCATGCGGGAGTCTGACTGTCTCTCCCGTTTCCAGCTTCAGGAAAAAAAAAAAAAGTCTTCATTGAAACAAACAGCTCAGTAAAACCAGAAATAGAGGCCCCCACGTGGTGCTGTGTGAGTTTTCTGTTCAATGAGGGCTGATCTTGTTCTGTGTCAGACTGCCTGGGCTTCGTGGGTCCTGCACGTGGCTGGGGGCCCCTCAGTTCAGGCAGCTTTAGACCAGTTTGGGATAGCCTTGATCTCTCTTTTCAATCGAGTCATTTCAAACTACCATTGATTTTTATATATATATATATATATTTGGTTAAGTGGGAAAACCTTGTCTCTGTGCTTGATTGATAGGTAGGTAGGCTTTCTAATGGAGCTGCTTGGACAGGTAGCAACAAGTGTGTCAAGGTTCAGGACATCCACGCCAGTGGCCCTTGAGTCACCTTGAGTCATGGTTTCGAGCAGTTGGAAGCCACTATTTTAGATGTTTCTGGTGAAGGTAATTTGGGAAGCTGCTGTGTAGCCCATGCCAGAAGTCTTCTCCTGAGGGACTCCATTTGAGCTCAGCTTTCCTCAGGAAAGGAAGAGTTGGTGCTGTGGGGCCCAGAGGCCTGGGAAGGCCACTTGCTTGGACATCTCTGTGACATAGGTAGCCTAGATCCAAAAGCAGGTCAGAGGACTTCTCTGGTCACATCAGCAGCCAGTTGTCTTGAGGCCTGCCGAGCCGGTCATGGAGGGAGGTCCTCGAGGTGGGCTCCCAGGGCCTTTCTCACAGTCCATGGAGCTTGTTGTTGGTGTGGGAAGTGGAAGCTTGCTCTAGATGTGTGCATCCTGCTGGTTGTGAACTTGTGCTTACCAAATGTGTTTCTGACCCGGTTCCCCAGAGACTGCCGTAGGTTCTGTGATTCCAGGTGCTGGGGATGGTTTCCCTGGGCTCTGTGCTCTTGCTGCTCTTCAGCCATAACTATTTAGGGTCCAGGTAATAGGTTTATGATGCTATTGTGCTGAATTCCATAGATAAAAGATGACTCAGATTTGAGCCTCTGGCTTAGAGAAACATTGCAATCTGTTTTCCCTTAGTTCATAGTAGAGTGGTTAAGATCATAAGACTCTGGAACCAGACCTTCCGGGCAGTCACTGAGGCTGTGTGAGTTTGACCACGTGACAAGTCTCCCTGTGCCTCGGTTTTCTCCTTTGTGAAGCGGGATAATGAAGATATGTATTAGGTACCTATGGAGATTAAATATATTTATATGAAGGTGCTATGATGGTGGATTTTACAGCCCAGTGACATGTGCTTTGTTGGGTTAGGAAAGCCCCCGAGGGAGGAAGTGACTGCGGGAGTCGAAGCCAGCGGCCAGTACCCAAGACGGCCCCTTAGAGCAGCTGCTCCAACTCCGTGCGGACTGGCGCGTGGGGGGTGTTTGAACTGGCTGGTGCTGGATGAAAAATAAGAAACAATGTAATAATTTTTCATAACACTAAATATCAAATTAAGGAACTCTTCCTGTTTGGAGATAGTCTGTCTTTTATACTATTTTAGAAATAAAATGTCATTTTGTTTATGAAATAAAAGGCAATTAATTTTTAATGATCTTACTTGGCAAACTCATCTATTTCTCAAAAGTTTTATCCTTTAGAGTTAATTGGAGGTGATTTTTTTGCTCATGGAATGCTCATTCAGTCAGAAGTTGAGCGGATACTCATTCTCACTCTGCCATCCTGGACCTCTGGTCCTCACAGATGAAGGGTCACAGACTTGGGGAGTCGGACAGGCTCGTTCATGACGACAGTCCACGGGTGCCCACTGGTGCTTGGGGACGGGTAAGGAAGGCTTCGAGGAGATGGTGATGTCTATGGTGTCCCCATGGTGAGGAGGACCAGAACTCGGACACTGGAGGGATGGAGTTGTGAGGGCTCAGAAGATGAGTCCAGGCGGCAGAAGTGAAAGGCCTTGGGGTCCAGGGAGCAGAGACCAGTCTGCTGGGGACAGAAATGCCTGGGAAAGGGGGGCAAGGTACCTGGGCCTTGGTCCTGTTGGCTTTGAGTAGCCCTCCTTCAATAATTTGGAGGGGCAGGTGACAAAGGCACAGATGGACTTCTGGGGAGGAGACAGGCCAGGTCAAGGCCTCGATTCTGGACATTACGTGGAGATAGAGGACCGAAGGTAGTACCTGCAGGTGGCCGATGCCAGCCACTGAAGCAGCATAGATACACACCTTAGGATATCTCAGTGCAGTTTTGGTTGAAATAAAAACAGCACACACTAAGTCTGTTCCAGTTTCGTCACAGTGTATAAATGTAGTGGTAAAAATCATTATAAAAAAATTATTTTGTTTTTTGTTAACCTGCCCAGTTGGATTATTTTTTTAATGGGGTGGGGAGTGAGTATCTGGTGCAGGAGTATCTCCTTGAGTGTCTTTGTGTGGCTTCATCGCTACAAGTGAGGCCCAGGAGACAGACCTTCATTAGACCCTCCCTTCCCTCCCCCCTCTCGCCTCGCCTCCCCTCCCCTCCCCCCATGGGGAAAAGGGACTGGCTTCTCCAGAAACAGGTTGCACCCCCCCCCCCACGCCATAGCTTCCTCCTGTGTGGCATGTTAGGTCAGATGCACATAGGAGCTGGGGTTCTGCTATGTGCCCTCCAGGGGGTCATCATTCCCCCAAATGCACCCTGAGGCCACAGAGGTGGGTGGTATTGAACCCTCAGCAGCAGAGCCACTGACAGTGTGGGTCTCCCTTAGGAATATGAGGGGTTTCGGCTGGTTAGCAAAAGAGGGAGCCCAAGAGAGCAGCACTTTCATTCATTACCACAGTCTTTGCTGGAAGGCAACCCATTGCCTGCTGGGAAAAGATGTATAAAGGTGGCGGCCCTGAACATCGCTGATGGCGCTGCCCAGTGCCCAGCTTCTCAGCTCAGGTGTTCTGAGCAGCTGCCAGACCCAGCCCTTGAACCCTTGGGGAGTAAAAGGGAAGAATGACTTTCCCAGGAGTCTGTGCCAGGAGGTTTTACTGACTTGCTTCACTACCCTTGAATTAATAGTTTTTGCCAAGAAACAATGTGTCTGTGATGCCCAGGCAGGCAGGTTGGTCATGGAGTCAGAGGGCCATGCTCGGCTGCAGGTCCCAGCACTCGGTTGGAGCAGCCCTTCCCAGAGGACACATCCTGTGCAGGCTTCCCGGCCCCCTTGGCAGTCCCATTTTGGGGGGCCCTGGTTGGGGAACAAAGTTTGAGAAGCAGCTCTCTATGGTGTTTCCTTCTCCCTCCCATCCTTCCTGGGTTTGGGCACTTGTGTCATTACTTCTTGGAACTTCTTGGAGACAAACACCTTAAAATTTTTTTTAGATCTCTCTATTCTATTCAGAAAGTAAGTGGGTTCCTTCACCTTCTTTATCTGGCCACCAAGGCGGAGCCAGATGATCACTGAAGGACATTCTTCCAAACAAGGGTCTGAGCAGAACAACTTGTTTCTAACTCTGTGTTAGCAGGTAGATGTAAGGCATTATATAGTAGAAGTTAGGTGTGATTTCTGTACAGATTGATGTTAAAATATTTATTTAGCATCAGAACGGTTACTGTATGTCTGAAAGAATTGAGTATCTTGTAAATGCTCCCTTTCTTACCCTGTGGGTGTGTCAAGTGTGTGCAGAGGTGTGCTGGCCCTGTCACTTCAGGGGGTTCGTGTTCCATTGGGTCATTGCAGTCCACTCAGCAGACAGGTGGGCCTGAAGGGCCTGTGAGCTCCAGAAAGGTGTGTATGTTTGTGATGCCGTGGTCCACAAGCAGCTTCTACACCTGCCCCATCTCCCACCTCTTCTGCCCTCCCTCCCCCTTCCCTCTCTCCCTCCATCTCTCTTTCTCTCCTTCTCCCTTCCTCCCTGCTGCTCTGCTGGGCACTGCAGACAGACAGGTTTGCTGAGAGTGAGACAGAAACAGAGTGCTACGACTTCTTCCCTTTTCAATGCTCTGCTATATGCTTTCTTTTCCCCAAGGTCCCTGAGAGAGGAGGTGATTTTTAATTGGGCGGGACAGGTCACAAGTCCCCCCTCTTAACATTGCAATGCCTGAGGGACATTAATGAGCAGTTAGTGTCCACCACAAGCCTGCAGGCAGTGGACATGCTGATAGGCAGGAAGGGGGCCCAGTCAGCTGTCTCCTGCAGGGTGGGCAGTTTCCACACTAGTGCCCCACCTTCCTTGTGTCAGCTTGTGCCCACTCAGGCCCTGAAACATGTCTCCAGGCTGCTGTTCACCTGAGCTAAAGCAGAACTGGGCCCAGGCCATCCCAGCTGGCCCAGCGTGGAACGGGTTTATGCCTGAAAAGCTACCTGGAAGGACAGAGCCACCACGGCCCCTGTTACTTCAGCTGCATCGCCCAGGCTGTGGGCTGTAGAGGAAGCCTGCTCAGAGCAGCAGCTCTGTTCCCAGTGAACTTGAGGAACTCTCGGGTTGGTGTGGGGAGGCACAGAGAGAAAATGCCCACTGCAGAGGAGGAAGCTTTTCCTCCACATGATTCCAAGTGGCCCACGATTGAGCTGCCCGCTGGTGCCTGGGCCTTTGCCAGCCTGCCTCTTCCAGGCCTCGTTTTCCTTCTCTCCTCCTGGCCCCCCACCCAGACAGTGTGCTGAGCAGGCCCTGAGGTCTGCTTCCCCTCTCATTCTCCTCTGCAGGGCACCACCCACCTATTTTTATTTTGATGGAAAATCTGAGAAACCCAATGTTGTCTAGTTCTCCACTGATGGGACAGCGTGGAGAGCCTGCAGGGGCAGGGCGACTGCTACCTAAGTCCAGGAGGCAGTCTCTTAAAGCCAGTGTTCATAAGACCTGCCAGGGAAATCCAGGGGATTCCCCCACCACCACCACCAACAGAAAGAAAAGGCAGAGCAGCTGGGAGCAGAGATGGGGCGTAGGGAAGAGAAGCTGCTAAACGTAGATCTGTGGATCTGAGCACAGTGCTCGGCAAAAGCTGCAGTCCATGGTGCTGGCAGCGAGGGTGGTTCTACTCCTTTCCTTCCCTTTCTGTTCTGGCGCTAAGCAGTTCAGTTCCTCGTGCCGTGTGCAATTACAGTTCTGAGACATGAGGTGTGTTGACTGTGAGGCCTTGTTGTGAGATGAGGTGAGAGCCCCGGGAACAAAATAGTCATTATAGGCCATTCATGTTGACAACATTTATACCTCTGTGTTTGCTTGCAAGCAAAAGCAGGAGCTAATTTGCAAGGCTGCCTTTGTTGAGCTGCCGTTTGATCAATGGTTGCCTGTGTTAATGTTTCAGTAAGCTATTGATTTCTGCAGCAGCTTTTGTTCCCTGAATTTATGTGCCGCGGGTCTCTGCAGAACACACTATGCATGTTTGATTAAAGTTCAATTGACTTCATTCCTAGTGAGGCTCGAGCTGCTTCACCCCCTATTTGTAGAACCAAAGCTTTCTCTGACGTGTTCTTTTGTTTGTGCTCAAGACCTAGCCACCCATGCAGTCACCAATATGCTGTTTCTAATCCTTCTGGATTTGCTCCATTCCAGTGTTTAATCCCTTCATAGACATAACAGTGGTTGAGAGGCAGCTCAGAAAACCTGGTCTGGATTTATTTTTTTGGTCAACTTTATTGATATATGAGTGGTATGCATATTACATATACCATAAAAATGTGTACCCACTTTAAATGCACAGCACAGTGAGTTCTGACAACTGTGTAAGTCCATGTAAGTACCGCAGTTAATTTATAAAATATTGCTGTCCCCTCAACAAGTTTCCTGGTGTCTTTTTATAAGCAGTTTTCCTACTCTCCAGACTCCAAGCAAGCACTGACTTCCTTTCTGTGATTAGCGGTTTGCCTTTCCTAGAGTGGAACTCTATATGTGTACCGTTTCATGTCTGGCTGCTTTTAGATTCCTCCAAGCTGTGTGTCAGCAGCTTGTTCCTCTCCACTGCCAAGCAGTGCTCCAGTGAACGGTGTACCACAGTGCTGACCCACCCTCTGCGAAGGTGTCTGGTGGCTTCTAAGAACTTCTGTGTAGAAGTCCTTGCGTGAGCACGTGCCCAGGAATGGAATAATTGCTGGGTCATGTGCTGAGTGTTTGTTTAGCTTTCTAAGAACTGCCAGACAGCTTTACAAAGTGGTGTGACCATTTGAACATTTCAAGGACATGACTTTCTCCATCTTTTCTCATTTTTGAAATTTATTTTCTTTCATTTTCTCATCAGCCAGTTTTAGACTGGTAGAGGAGGACGGTCCTTGTGGCCTGGTCGTTTCGATCCTTGGCACTCGGGTGATGGGATCGCTTCTGCTCCTATTGTGTTTTAGCAGCTGTTACTTATGTGGTAACAGAAAGTTGGTGTTTATTTCAGTGTCCGGCTTCTTCTCCCTGTCCTGATTCCCTCAGAGACCAGAAGAGGACACGGGAGGACTAAGGGTGGAGTTGTGAGCCTGGGCTCCTCCTGAGCCTTTATTCTGTCCAGTGTCTAGCGCTGAGCCCAGCTTGTGGCCTTGCTGAACCCTGGCTCCTGCTGTTTTCATCTGCAAGTCATGCCATCTTAAAACAATTTAAATTCTTTCAAAACGTTCACATTTGAGAAATAGAAATGGTCCCTGGGAACCATGAGAGGCAGCACGGCATTGCAGACCAGTGCTCTGCGGAAATGACAGGGTGGCTCTTCTTCAGCAGCTGTGAAGTAGGGCTGAGGTTTGACAGAGAGCCTGGTGGCACCCCCACACACCTGATTTTCTCTCCCACTTTTACTCCCTTCCATCTCCTACAGTTTCACCTTTTCTGTTGGATTCCAGGCCTCCATCATCCGCTGGCCCTAAAACCACTTCCACTGAAGGAGGCAAAAAAGCCCTCTGGGTCTTCCCATTCTCTCCACCTCGGGATTGGGCTCTGACTTACTGCACAAAAGTTGCCCTTAGAACTGATAAGCATGCCCCTCTGACAAAGTATCTGAGGGGTGACAGGGACCTGCCGTGGCTTCTGTTCTATATTTTTTCATAGTAAAACCAGAGCCAGATCAGTTTCGAGTTCACACATGTCACTTAATTCCCTAGTGGATTTTGAGTTTGTTCCCTCCAGCCAGCCAATACCAAAAGATCAGTACAGATAAATCACATTCCAGGTCAGGAAGGCAGAGAGTAAGGAGGCAGGAGGCAAGAGGTTCTCGGGCCATGCCCGTAGGGGCTCAGAGTGCCCCTTCACCACAGGGACAGTTAGCCTGTGTTTGTAGAATAACACGGTAAACAAACAAGTCAGAAATTCTGGGCAGTCCCTCCGTTTTCCCTATTGTTCCATCACCTTCTTATGAAACCCAGGAGGGGCTGGGCCGGACGTGCGTACGTGCAGACAGTCATGTGCTTGTCCTTGGTGGCTGACTCCTGGCCTCCTTGACCTGGGGTCAGGCTTCAACTGTTAAATATTGGCCATCACTAGCATTTTGTTAAGCGGTGTTTGAAAAAAAACACGTCCATAGCTTCAAGAGATCCATGCTGTATGCTTATGCTGATTCTTTAAGACTCTGGTGACAGCTGTGGTCCTCCTCCGAAGAGAACGCAAACATGGCTTTTCCAGTGAGTACTTGGTGCACATACTTCCCTGCTTTACAGGGACCGCTTCCCACCAAACATCTGCCCACTTCTCTGCAGCTTCCTTGTCATCGTGCTCCAGGTCTTCTGGAGGGTCTTCACGGAAACCTTGTCTGGTTGGCATTCTGTCCATCACTGGTTTGTTGTGTGGTTGTCTGTGCTGCTTTGTCTATTTCAGCCCTCCCAACATCAGTATTTCCAGCTAGACCTTAGGTCAGTGGAGAACAGAACCTCGTCTTTTTCGTGGCTCCTTCATTCACGAGGCAATGAGCCATTTGTGGGCCTCAGTGGTGATCTGGCCAAGTAGCTCCCACCCTGGGATACAGGTTTCCCCAGGGTGACTTCCCAGGATATGGTTGTCTGCCAGGTTAATCGACTTTCCACAATATTTATTTAATTAGAGAAGATCCATGTGATCTCAGCACCCTTGCTGTCTTGAGTAGGTTTTATTATTTTTTTTAAGTTAAAGGTATTTTATCTTGGGATGTTTATTTTAAGAAATCAGTCTTTTGTCAACCAGGGGTAGGTAGCTAAATGTCATTCACTCATTTGTGTTTGTGATGCCTGCTGTCCCTGGAGGCGGGGTACCAATAGTGCTATCTTTTTTTTTTTTAAGAAAAAAGATGCCTTGCCTCTCTTTCTGCTAAGAGTGCTCCTTTTGCATTGAAGACTGACCTTGTGACATGTGTCATTTCATCTGTACCTCAGCACCACTATGTCTGTCATCTAGTCTGCTTTGTCAAGCCCTAGTCATGACCCTTTGGACTTTGTGCCAGCTTGTCTCAGAGTTGGCACGAGGCTGCGGAGCAGTTTCCTTGGGTTCGGGGTTTCTCTTCTTCCTGGCCTCCCACCTGGGGTAGTTCCCCGTCACAGCAGTAGTAGCCATGTTGCTGGAGTCATCTGTCCGACCAGGCATCCCTGCGATGAACACATCCTTTGTCATGTGTGCATGGGTATACACACAAGAATTATTGGAGCACCACCATTGCTTAGAATGGTGATGGCTCCGGCACATGGTAGGCACCCACTGATCGTGTTGAATGAATGGGTGATCTTGCTGTCTGGAAGTTATGCTCTGCTAGTCTGAGGCAACAGGTTCCGGTTGCCCAGCTTTGGGGCAGCTTGGTCGGTGTGTCTTGAGCAAGCCCCTTATGACTCCAGGAGCAAGCTGTTCTCTGTCCTGGTCTCCAATCTGGTCATTATGTGCCCAGCTGCTATTCCCAGCAGAGGAGCAGGGAAAGTCAGATTCCCCTGGACATTCCCTCACAGCCAGCCCTTCTGTCTGCAGGGAGAGCTGATCACCTTCTATTACTACTGGAAGAAGACTCCAGAGGCAGCCAGCTCCCGCGCCCATCGCAGGCACCGCAGGCAGGCTGTGTTCAGGAGGATTAAGACCCGCACTGCGTCCACACCTGTCAACACACCTTCCAGACCCCCCTCCAGTGAATTCTGTAAGTGGGGGACCTTCCACGTGCACCCACACTTTGTGTCTCAGCTCTGGGCCTGCACTCCCAGGTGTCCTAGTCACAGTGTAGGCCAGAGATGGTGACCCGGGGAGCTGTGTGTGCAGATGAGTGTGCCTGTCACACTGACCTGGGATTTGGTAGGAAAGTTTTACAAATTATTCATCATTTAAATTTTTGTAGGAAAAACATCATTTTAAGTTTTTACACAAGTTTAAGTCTTGGCCTTGGCCTGTCAGAGGTTTTCTGCTTAGTGGACAGTATGCTGTTTGAGTTACATTGCACTTGTATTCTGGGAGCAGTGAGATCCGCTTAATGTTGTTTCTTTTTCCTCTTGCTTTACCAAGCTCCTCCTCTTAGTCCTAGTGTGATGTGCTATATGACAATGAATCCACACCTGTTAACCCCTAAAAACTAAGATGCAGGAGTACTGCATTACAGTTCTGTCCCAACCTGGAGCGTGGACCTCCAAGAGTCACTTGCGTTGTCTATGCAAACAAAAAGCAGTCTAGTCATCTGGGGCGGGTGGGTGGCACTGGGTGGAGAGGCAGGTCCTGAGGATGCCTGGCTGTGTCAGGAGGACATCACGAACGCTCTTCACCCAGTTCAGAGTCACCAGTTGGGACATCTGTGCCTACCACCCAGGCTTCAAGTGTGATACCAGCCCTTAGCAATCTAGCAGGGCAGGCCCACCCACAATGACAAGTTCTTTGTTCTAATGGCTGACCATGAAATTCAGTGTCCCACCTCAGCGTGATGGGCCACTCTGACTAGTGGCTCAGAGCCTGGGGCAGGCCGAGCATGACAGTGTCCCCACCCTGTTGTGTGCCTCCCATGCCCAGTGGACCTGAGTTCGGCCAGTGAGGACGACTTCGACAGCGAGGACAGCGAGCAAGAGCTGAAGGGGTACGCCTGCCGCCACTGCTTCAGCACCAGTGAGTGGGGCTCTGACACAGCCTCTGTGCTTTGGGGTCGCAGGGAAGTTGGGGGTCCTGCTGTGCGCACTCCCCGTGGAACAGTTGATGCCCCGAGATGCGTTGGGGTGTCCGTATTTGTGAGTCCTGTCCTGCTCTGGGGGAGAGAGTGGGGCAGTGCTGTCACCTGAGCAGTGTGAGTGCCAGCTGTCTGTCTGAGTCCAGTGCTCATGGCACCAGGGTTGCTGGAGCCCCCGGCCCCTGCTCAGACATTACAGGAACATTGGGTTTTGAGGTTCCATTCCCACCCCTCTTCCCTCACTCAGCCTCCAAAGACTGGCACCACGGCGGCCGGGAGAACATCTTGCTCTGCACAGACTGCCGCATCCACTTTAAGAAATACGGCGAGCTCCCCCCCATCGAGAAGCCAGTGGACCCCCCGCCATTTATGTTCAAACCTGTCAAAGAAGAAGACGATGGGCTCAGTGGAAAACATAGCATGAGGACGCGGCGGAGTCGAGGCTCGGTGAGTCCCAGGGCCAGGCACCCCAAGGCTTGGGCGCCCCTGCTCCTGCCTACACATTCAGGTGACCGGGGTGCTGGGGGCCTTGCCCACACCCAACGAGGACGGGAAGTGTTTCGTTTTAGGTAGAGAAGCAGACCCCTAAAGTTGTAACAGATTGTCCAGAAGCAGAAACTGCCTGTGGGGCTGGGAAGAGCCCTTGTTTTTTCCCTCCCCTACCATGGGGAGTTGGGGGGGGGGCATTGGTCTTAGTTTCTGCTTCAGTGCAGGCTCTCCAAGTCCCTCAGAACCTCCTCTGTCCCATGGGCCACTCACCTCTCCTGTGGTATATCTCTGCTATTTGAAACTTGCAGGGATTTTTTTAAAATGTTTAAAAAACATTGACCCAGTTTTAGAATATTAAGTACCTTTTTTTACTCACTGTATAGCCTTTTCCTTCTATAAAGAGACTTTGTTTTCCAGGTTGGAAATGTGGCAGGGACCTTTGAGAGCAAGGGTTTTTCGAGGTCGGGGACCAAGGATACCGCCAGGGTCTTGGCCTGTAGTGCTGGCCTCCCCAGTGGCCCTTTTAGGCAGGTGGGTGGCACCATCCACCTTCCTCTAACCCTAGCATCCAGACCTTCTGGCTTCTGCTCACTCGGAGAGGAGCAGATGGACCGGAGTGAATCTTTTGGAGCCCCCATGGCTCTGCAGACCCCTGTGGAAGTGCTTGGTGGTTTGGGGAGCTGAGCTCCGTTATTTGAGAGCCCGTGTCTTTGGGTCACTCCCCATCATGTTGGGTGAAGTCAGCAAGTGTTTGTTTTGGTTTGGTTGGGCAGTTACATGGAGTAAAAGGAAAAGGTGAGGTCACTTGAAACCGATTTTGTGTAGTTGTCATTCTGGAGACCGGGCAGAGTGGACTGACTTGACCAACCTTGGCTCAGAAAGCCGTGCTCCCTCAGTGGACGTCATTCGGGAAAGTCAGAGAGACGAGTGCTTTGGGTTTAAGCCAAGAATTGCTCTTTTCCGTGTGAAACCAACCATTCACTACCCCCACCCCCCGCCTTTGCTCCATATTGACGTTGTGCAGCAAGGGATAGCCAGGGGCCCTGTTGTTTGCCAGGGGCTAGGATTTGTTGTGAGGCCAACAGTAGGGCCTGCCCTTGATGCTCTTGTGTATGTGCTGGGTCAGGTGGCCCCGTGGAGGCTGGGGCCCAGTCTCACTAGCCATGGGTGTGGGCGGGCAGATGTCTACACTGCGCAGTGGTCGGAAGAAACAGCCAGCCAGCCCTGACGGTCGTGCCTCGCCCATCAATGAAGACGTCCGCTCCAGCGGCCGCAACTCCCCCAGCGCGGCCAGCACCTCCAGTAACGACAGTAAAGCAGAGACCGTGAAGAAGCTGGCCAAGGTGAGGGGCTGGGGGGGAGTGAGGACTGGTTGGCCACCCTGTCCTGGAAACCCGAGGTTGGCGTTGGTGTCCTGCTCCCTCAGACGTGATGCCAGCACTGCCCTCTCCTGGGGCTTCAGCCCAGCTCTCCGCATCAACCTTCGGGGGCTCCCAAGGTCTCAGAGGCAGAGGGATCTCTGTCTAAGCCAAGTTATTGTCATCCCCAAATACTGTTCCTTCTTGGCTCAGGCTCTCTCGTCAGAGCTTTTCGGTTTTGGAGAGAGAGCTCAGTGTGTTAGAGTAAGATGTTGGCCCCCAGTCATCACACGCCCTGCTCCCCCCAAGGCTGGTGGCACATCCTCTCGGGGCCTGACCCATCTTCCCTGTGCTCTCTGCCGCAACAGAAGGTGAAGGAAGAAGCCTCGTCCCCCCTGAAGAGCACCAAGCGGCAGCGGGAGAAGGTGGCCTCCGACACAGAGGAGGCCGATAGGACCAGCTCCAAGAAGACGAAAACCCAGGTGAACTGGCAGCTGGGACCCTGAGAAGCCCTCCGCCAGTTCTCCCTGGGGGTGGACGGCCCGGGGCAGGGCCCCTGGTCCTTGGACCCATGCAGGGAGGTCTAGAGCATCCCTCCTCTCCTTTCTGGTCTCAGGAGATCAGCCGGCCCAATTCACCATCCGAAGGCGAGGGAGAGAGTTCCGACAGCCGCAGTGTCAATGATGAGGGCAGCAGTGACCCCAAGGACATCGACCAGGACAATCGCAGCACGTCCCCCAGCATCCCCAGCCCCCAGGACAATGAGAGTGACTCGGACTCCTCTGCCCAGCAGCAGACCCTGCAGGCCCAGCTCCCCGCTCTGCAGGCTCCCGGTGGGGCTGCTGCAGCTCCCTCTACGGCCCCGCCCGGAGCACCCCAGCTGCCCACAGCGGGGCCCACACCCGCTGCAGCTCCCCCCCAGGGTTCCCCCGCAGCCTCCCAGCCAGCGGGTTCTGCCGCCCATGCCCATATCCAGCAGGCTCCGGCCCTGCACCCGCAGCGGCTGCCCTCCCCACACCCCCCACTGCAGCCTCTGACCGGGCCTGCCAGCCAGACCTCCGCGCCCCCTCACGCCCAGCCTCCCCTGCATGGCCAGGGCCCACCTGGGCCGCACGGCCTGCAGACCGGGCCACTGCTACAGCACCCGGGGCCCCCACAGCCCTTTGGCCTCCCAGCCCAGGCCACCCCAGGCACAGCCCACTCTCACAGCTCCCTGCAGCCGCCTGCCTCTCAGTCAGCGCTGCAGCCCCAGCAGCCCCCACGGGAGCAGCCCCTGCCGCCAGCGCCCCTGGCCATGCCGCACATCAAACCCCCGCCCACAACACCCATCCCCCAGCTGCCCGCACCGCCTGCCCACAAGCATCCACCTCACCTCTCGGGGCCCTCCCCCTTCTCCATGAATGCCAACCTCCCACCCCCTCCAGCGCTGAAGCCTCTGAGCTCCTTGTCCACGCACCACCCGCCCTCGGCACACCCCCCGCCCCTGCAGCTCATGCCTCAGAGCCAGCCGCTGCCCTCATCCCCCGCCCAGCCCCCCGTGCTGACCCAGAGCCAGAGCCTGCCCCCCGCCGCTGGCCTCCATCAGGGGCCCCCGCAGCCCCCATTTGCTCAGCACCCCTTTGTCCCTGGAGGCCCCCCTCCCATCACCCCTCCGTCCTGCCCCTCCACCTCCACTCCACTCGCAGGGCCTGGCCCATCGGCCCCACCCCCGTCTGCTGCCATGTCTGCAGGGGGGGGCAGCGCTCCTGTGGGGGCAGCCTGCCCATTGCCCACTGTCCAGATCAAGGAAGAGGCTCTGGATGAAGCTGAGGAGCCCGAGAGCCCCCCTCCCCCACCACGGAGCCCTTCCCCAGAGCCCACTGTGGTGGACACCCCCAGTCACGCCAGCCAGTCGGCCAGGTACTGTCGCAGGGACCCAGGCTGCTCGGGGCAGCCTTGGCTTCGGCCTGGCTGTCCCTTACTGCAGATGTGGCCTTTTTCAGGTTCTACAAACACCTGGACCGGGGTTACAACTCATGTGCACGGACAGACCTGTACTTCATGCCTCTGGCGGGATCCAAACTGGCCAAGAAGAGGGAGGAGGCCATCGAGAAGGCCAAACGGGAGGCCGAGCAGAAGGCACGCGAGGAGCGCGAGCGGGAGAAGGAGAAGGAGAAAGAGCGCGAGCGGGAGCGGGAACGCGAGCGCGAGGCTGAGCGCGCGGCCGTGAGTGCTCAGACCTGGGCGGGGGTGGCCTGTGTGTGGGGCTGCCGTGCCAGGCCGGGGGCACCAGGCCACCCTGCTCTGTGTGGGAGGCTGTCAGAGTCATTGTTGTGGTGGCTGGAGGATCGGTAGCTGTTTGAACAGAACAGCTGTTTGAACAGAACAGAAAGGCCCGGAATGGGTTGCTGCTCATCCGTGAGCAAACCTGGATCTCTTTCCCAAGAGGTTCATCATGCACCCCCTCCTCGGGCGTGGACCCCACTCCCCAAAGTCTCCCTTCAGGCCCGGAACCCCCATCCCCAGAGTCTCCCCTCAGGCCTGGAACCCCCCTTCCCGGAGTCTCCCCTCGGGCCTGGACCCCCCTTACCCAGAGTCTCACCATGTGCCCCCTCTTTGGCCCTGGAGCTCCTCCTTTCCCAGAAGAGGCGTTGTGCCCCAGCTTTGGCCTTGGCGGTCCAGGTTGATTGACAGCAGTGTGGGGGGCAGGCCTGTAGGCTTGTGTTTGTCATGGAATTGGAGGGAACGGAAGAAAACTGAAAGGGAGGAGAGCCAGGCTCTGGGGCGTTCACTGCCACATCACCTCCCTCTGGCAGTCCTGTCCTGTGGCACTCGTGTGGGCTTTTGTGGTGGAAGGCTGTCCTCCCCGCCTCCTGCTGTTTCCCAGATACATGAACTCATCTAGGACACAGGGAGGCCACAGGCATAAAGGAGACTGTCACACAGTAGAGTCTGGACCATGTCCCTCTGACAGACCATGGCAGGGGCCAGGTCGTTATCAGTATTGAGGTAGAGGGTCAGAGATGGCTGGTCAATGCAGGATGACCTTAGAGCAGGGCTCACCTCTGTAAGGAACATCAGGCAGTTGGCGTCACCCCTCACACCCTCCTTTCTTTCAGCAGAAGGCGTCCAGCTCAGCCCATGAAGGCCGCCTCAGTGACCCCCAGCTCGGTGGTCCCGGCCATATGCGGCCATCCTTCGAGCCACCACCAACCACCATTGCTGCTGTGCCCCCATACATTGGGCCCGACACCCCTGCCCTCCGGACTCTGAGCGAGTACGCTCGGCCCCATGTCATGTCACCCACCAACCGCAACCACCCGTTCTACATGCCCCTCAACCCCACCGACCCGCTGCTGGCCTACCACATGCCGGGCCTCTACAATGTTGACCCCACCATCCGCGAGCGGGAGCTCCGGGAACGCGAGATCCGGGAGCGTGAGATCCGGGAACGCGAGTTGCGAGAGAGGATGAAGCCGGGCTTCGAGGTGAAGCCCCCGGAGCTGGACCCCTTGCACCCAGCCACCAACCCCATGGAGCACTTCGCCCGGCACAGCGCCCTCACCATCCCCCCAACTGCGGGCCCCCACCCTTTTGCTTCCTTCCACCCGGGCCTGAACCCCTTGGAGAGGGAGAGACTGGCCCTGGCAGGCCCCCAGCTGCGGCCCGAGATGAGCTACCCTGACAGACTGGCAGCCGAGCGGATCCACGCCGAGCGCATGGCGTCGCTGACCAGCGACCCTCTGGCCCGGCTGCAGATGTTCAACGTGACTCCACACCATCACCAGCACTCACACATCCACTCACACCTCCACCTCCACCAGCAGGATCCCCTCCACCAAGGTGGGTGCCCAGGCTGGCTCTGAGTGGGCGCTGGGGGTGAGCGCTGGTCTGCAGGAGGTGCGGGCTGAGACCGAGCCGCGGGTCCCGAGCAGAGACTGTTTTTCTCTAAATGTGCCCTGCTTCCAGGCAGAGCTTAGAGTGTTCAGCGTTCATTGAGCAGTCTCGTCATTTCACTCAGCTGCCCATCTCTGCTCAGCCCTTCAGCTCTCCAGAGCTGCATGTCCCCAGAAAGCTGTGTCGCCCTAGGTCCTTCTGCTTGCCGCCTCCTGGATACAGCTTAGGGTCTTGGCCCTGTGCCTGGGGTGGGCCAGGGAGGGCTGTGCTCACCAGAGCAGGAAAGGTGAAGGCGACTAGGGCACCCAGGGGCTCTAGATTGTCACTGAGTGAAAACGTAAAGGAACAGTCTTATTTTCCCTACGGGAATGAGGCTAGCACCCCCAGCCTTGCCACTCTAGGAATGAGAGCCTGAAGGCCTACTGACTGGCCAGCTCAGGGTGCAGGCTGGTCTGAGGCAGAGACAGGCTAAGCTGGAGCCCTGTGCCCCCTGAAGCTGTACAGACCAGGTAGATGGGGGTGGGAGGGGCGTGTGGAGGGGCCTCTGGCCCTGCTCTCGAATTGGCAGATGTGCCTGCACCCTGGGACCAGAGCCTGCCACAGGTCCTGTGGTGCAGCACATGCATATCCATGACTTCCTCATGGACTGACCTCTGTGCTGGGTAGGAGGATGGCTGATAGAGCAGGACCTGGGGTGGGGGGTAACACCTGGCTTCCTACCTGCATCCCCAGCCCTGATAAATGGCCCCAGGTAAGCCAAGGAGCTGTCACATTTACCCCATGGTTCTGACACCTTGAAGGGTCATGCTGTCTTCAGTGTGTGGCCAGCAGACTGTCTAGGAGCCGTCAGAAGACAGGCAGTCTGTTGTAGTCATTCATTCAACAAGTGTTTGCTGAGCACTTGCGAAGTGCCAGGCGCTGACAGGCCCCCTCTGCATTTACTGCCCCAGTCTGGGAGGCTGTTGCCATGGGGCTGGGGAACAGCAGGAGTGTGGGCAGTGGTCAGCATTGCAGAGGAAGCTAAGCAAGGAGAGGGAACAGGAGCTGGGCAGTGCTGCTGCAGAGGGCTGTAGAAAAGCCTCGCCAAGGTGACTTTTTTGCAGGGGGGTGGGAGGGTGTGTCATTGGAAAAAGCATCTCTAGGCGGAGGGAGAGCAAGTGCAAAGGGCCTGAGGCAAGGGCGCAGGCTCAAGGGGGCCAGCGTATGATGTGCAGGAGAGGCCAGTGGTGCTGAGCCGATCCCTGCCCGCAGCAGCCTGCTGGCCTCTGGGTTCTGTGGGCGAAGGGTCCCGGGGAGGCAGCCTGCACAGGGGACGCTGGCTGGGGCCGGGCTGGAGGGCCATGGGGTTCCTGTAAACATAACGGGTACAGGGTAGCCCTGGGGTGGTCGACCCGGCAGGCTCTGCTGATGCAGGGTCCTCGACAGACTAGGTTGGGGACACTGCCTGTGGGGGGGTGCTCAAGGGTGGGAGGAGGGGACAGTCCACTCTTCACTTCTGCTTTCCTTTCTGGAGCTTTGCTGCTGCGTGTGCAGTGCACTGAGGACAGTCACTGGGTTGATTTTTGGTGGTCTTGGTGACCAGGAGCCAGCTTGGTGACAGGGAAGTCACCCATAGTTCCAGCCAGGAAGGGAACCATTGAGAGCCCCAGATCCTTGCACCACCAGTATCGGGCTTCTGTTCTTTTTCTAGGCTCAGCAGGCCCGGTTCATCCACTGGTCGACCCCCTGACTGCCGGCCCGCACCTGGCTCGCTTTCCCTACCCCCCCGGCACCCTCCCCAATCCTTTGCTTGGACAGCCCCCCCATGAGCACGAGATGCTTCGTCACCCGGTTTTTGGTAAGAATGCACCTGGGGAAGGAGGAGTCCGGTGTGAGTTGGGTTTGTGGTCTGGTCCAATGTCCTGTTCATTTATTCATGTGTTCAGGTATCCTCTCAGAGCGAGGGTGGGGGTGTCAGTGTGAGACAGGAACCTAGATGAGAATCGTGGGCCGTGAAGGACTAACAGGCTCCAAGTTTGAGAGCTGAGCAAGTCAGGTCTGTCTGAGGAGGGACACAAGGCCGAAGCCTGGAGCCTGAGGAATAGAGGAGGTCCTCCCGTACTCAGGAGAACGGGGAGGGGGGCATCTCCCATCCCTGCCCCCAAGGCTGGCTCTCTCCTGACCACCTCACAGCCCTGGCCTTTCTGTAGAGACTGTTTTGTGTTTGGCAGGCACCCCCTACCCCCGAGATCTGCCTGGGGCCATCCCGCCCCCTATGTCCGCTGCCCACCAGCTGCAGGCCATGCACGCCCAGTCGGCCGAGCTGCAGAGACTGGCGATGGAGCAGCAGTGGCTGCACGCACACCCCCACATGCATGGCAGCCACCTACCAAGTCAGGAAGATTATTACAGGTGAGGCGGAAGGGCCTGAAGGAGCCCAGCTAGCTGGCTGACATCCACCTGCCCTCCAACTGTGCAGCTTGGCTCTGTGGGGCCCTTGCCTGTGGCCCCAGTGGGGACTGTCATAGCCATCTTGATGGGAAGGGCGGAGGGCAGGGGAAAACCAGCTGCGTGGGAGGCAGCTTGGGTCTGCCTGCTGCCTGCCCAGGTCTCCTGCTGAGTCCTCTCCTTTATTTATTTTTTTTTCAGTCGACTGAAGAAAGAAGGTGACAAGCAGTTATAAGTTATTTATTTGTTAACGCTGGCTGTGGAAACCCCACCTCTTGGGGATACAAACAGAACTTTTTACATACAATAGGAGCTGCAAAAGCAAAACGAGTATCTTCTAAAGATTTCTTTATATATTTAAGACCCCACAACTAAAGATGTATCAGCATAATAGTGTTTGTTTGTAGAGAGGATTCCTTGAGACTGGTTTGGGTCTCCCTGCATGACAGTCCCCCAGAAACCTAGCAAGTCCTGGACTGGACTGAACATTCAGAACACTTCCCGGCAATCTTGGGGTTTGGCTTTTGTTTCCTTCCCTTCCTCGACTTTCCAGTAGGTGCTAGAATGCAGTTCCACCTTCACTGTGCGTACAGACACACTCAGTCATGTGTTCCAAAACCCACTCAGTTTGCAGGTAGGCAGCATATGAGTTTGGAATCCAAGAGCTATAATTTTTAAAGAATCTTTTATTTTACTACATTGTTGGAAATCTTCATAGTTTGAGAAAGTTCTGCAGCACGGCTTTTTACGTCTGTAAATAATTTGAGAGCAGCCTTTTTCTTCCTTCCACGACTACTATTCCGATCTATTTTTTCCAGCCATGTCACTAATTGTGAATTCCTACCAGCTATTGACAGAATACAGAGTTGATTTTTTAATAAAAAGTTTATATAATTATCCCTTTAATTAAAGGGAACAGATGGGCGTTACTCATTACAAGTGGGCAAAAGCTTGGGACTAGGTTTGGTCGTAGCAGTGAGCCTCCAGGGGTTTGCAGGGACAGTGTTACAAACTTTTTGTTTTGCTGCTTTGATTTTTTCACTTCCGTCTGTCCTGGCTCGTGCTTGGCCAGCGATGCAGGCATCTGTTAGATCGACTCTTGTCATTCTGCACCAGGAGTGCAGGAGTTAAATGTCCGCTGTTGTTCTGTCTCTGCGGGATAGAAAACACGTTTTCTGTGTCTGGTTGTAGATTTCCTTACAGATTTCTGTGCACACTTATTTGATTGTTCTGGATGAACTGCCTTTCTTACTACTCTGACAATTGCATAAACACTCTAGAAATTTCAAGAAAGTGATACCCTACAAATACTCAGCACATATGCTTGCCAAAGTGTAGTCTGTTAGAAGTCTGCCTTTCGTGCATGTGTCATCATGGGGTCTTGTGGTGAGGCCGGACCATGCTCACCATAGCCTGGGCTGCTTTCCAGTGGGGGGGGGGGGGGTCCCAGAGTTGGCACAGTTGTGGGCGGTGGCCTGTGTGCCTGCCCCAGGAGCATGGTGACCCGTGTCAGACTGGACACCATTTGAATCCCACCTTCATCCTGAAGTAGAACAAGAGTGGCAGCCATGTACGTAGAGGGGGAAGGCAAGTTTTTCCTGGGCGGTGCCACCCTGGAGGGCTCAGACTGTTCTGCAGAGAGCCCCTCAATTTTCCATGTGCTGACACGAGAGGGGATCCTGGGCGGTCTGCCGCTCCTTCTGTAGGGAGCGGCCTGTGCATTCTTCTCTTGGGATCTTGAGGGCTCTTTTCTGCCATGGTGTGTGGTGGCCATGCCCAAGAATGGTCAGACAACAGAAGGTCATTTCAGTGGGTCAGTTAAGTGAAGTGGCTCCCGCATCCAAGCCGTGTGGGTAAGAAGAGAGGCTGGCGCATTAACCCAGAACCTGCAAGTGTTAGCTCTGATTCCGGTTCGGACCTGCATCGTGGCATTTCCCATCTCTGTAAAACCATGTTTAGTTTCTGTTGGGACAGATAGAGAATTGTTTGTTGAAATGTTAGTTTTTCTTTTGTTTTCTTTCATTCCATTTCTGCCTTAAATTTAGCTCCTTCTAGGGGAGACAAACTCAAATGAACCCTTAGTCATCGTACTTGTGGCTGCATGGGCAGGAGCCTTCGTCTCCTGGGGCGGTGAGCTGCCGTCAGGTGGGCCATTCTCCTGCAGGGTTCGCGCTTGCTGAGGCCCCTTGCTGCTGGACCTGGACTGCTGAGCCCCGCCCCCACCGTGTTCCGTCTGGTGGGACACAGTCCTTCCACAGCCTCTTGATCTCTCCAACCTCCACTTTCCCAGAGGAGAGAGTGCTTGGAAGTCTGGACTGAAACTTGTCTGAAGGCATTTTCCTGTCAGGTTTCGGTTTCCTTACATCCCGAGGCGAAGCGCTGAGATTCTTCCCTGTAAAAGCCCCACCTGGTCAGCAACAGTTCAGATGGCCCCAGGTCTTTGCGGCATCTTTGCAGCCCGACCCCTTGGTTTCCTTTCCTCCCTTCATTCGACCTCGGTTTTGCTCTCCTGTGTTCTGTATGAATGTCGTTCAGTGTTGTCGGGCTGAGGTTCGCGTCCCACTGCCGCAGCACCAGCGCTGACATGCGTTCTGGTTTGCTGCGTTTATATATATCTGAAGCTGACTGTATATACGAGTAGTTTGCCATGAGATAACACAGTGTAAACAGAGTAGCACCCAGAAATCGTGACTTCTGTGTTCTCTCCATTTGAGTATTTTGTAATTTTTTGGAAATATTTGTGGACATAAATAAAACCAAGCTACACTACACTAGCTGGGAGTTGACCAGTGGACTGTGTCTCGTTCCTGGGAGCGGGTGGGATGCTGGCTGTGGCCCGACCCAGGTCCCCCAGGGAGGGGCAGAGCAGGGGAGTGTCTGGAGTTCTCTGCTGCCGCCAGCACATAGCTTAACCTTCATGGCAGCTTCTGGAAAGATCCACGTCTCTTCTGGGAGGAAGGTGAGTGCACTTGAGACAGTTGGCCTGCCATGGGCTCCCATGCAGCAAATGGGCCCGGGGTCGGGGGTGGCGTTGGAACCAAGAATACCCTCTTCTCCCAGGTCCCTTTCTCTCCTGACATTTACCCAACACCTCGGACTGGCGGACATCCTCCAGGTGTGTGGCCATGTAGCTCCTTCTCTGCTTGGCGGGAGAGTTCTCAGCCACCCACCAGTACGGTGACCTACTCCTGGCCGTTCCTCCTGCCTTGCCCCCTCCCTCCCTCCTTGAGGCCTGTCTGTGCCCCCACCACCCTCAGCTAGAGGCCCTGCAGGCTGAGGGTGCATCTGCCCTCTGCTGTCCCCAGCAGCCATGGCCCTACTCAGCAGCCTGAGCGTTGGGGGGAAGATGGGTGGCTGCCCCAGGTGTGGAGTGTGTGCAGCTGTCGGTCTGGGCCATGATGAGAAGGGGGGGCTGGGCTGCGGAGGGCACAGTGGGCAGCAGGAGCCCACGTACCTTCTTTACTCGTCTCTTATTGCAGCATGCTGTTCATGATCCCCTTTTGTAGTGGGCATAAGTTTATGAAATACAAATTCCAGAGTTCAATGATGAGACGTGTCTGAATGGATACAGACAGCTATGCTACAGCAAAGGCCCTCATCAGAGCTGCACGGGCTCAGGTTCCCAGGTGTGGACGGGTTTTGCCATGCCGTGGACCCAGTCTGAGGGACGGGCCCACCCCAGTGGTCATTAGGGAGGGGCCCACCCCAGTGGTCATCGGGCTTTGTTAGGAGATACAGGGTCTGCTCACTGCCTAGCAGCTGTGCCACCTAGCAGGCCCCTGCCTCTTTTGCTCTGCAGATAGACTGACCCCAGCCTGCCCTTCACCCCTGGGTCCCTGTGAGTGCAGCATGGGCAGAGAAAGGAGCACTGCCAGCTGGTGTGAGGCCTAAAGCCTCGGCGGAACCCGTGGCACCAAGGAGACGGGTGTGCATGGTAAGTTCAGGTGAATGGGGACAAGCTCATCTAGCATGCGGGGTGAGGTGCACAGCGAGGAGATCAGCAGTGACCTCCCACAGGGACTTGGAGTGGTGAGACCACAGAGCTGCGCGATCATGGGTGCAAACAGGTGAAGAGTGAGGGGCAGGGTCCCCGCACTCAGTCGGGAGCCCCTCGCCAGTCTCAGGCCCACAGCATACCGGCTGACCACACAGTGAGCAACATGGGTTTGGAGCAAGACCTAGACCCCTGGGGCCGAGCAGACAGTCCTCAAGACCAGCGGGAGTCCATCTGCACTGGGCACTGAGTGTGGGAGGGGATCATTCAGGCAGCAGGATAAAGTTAGCCCTTTGGATTCCCAGAGCCCCGCTGGAAGGCAGGATGATGGAGTTGGGCCATAGGGGCTGCAGTTTCCACTGTGGAGGGGCCACACGGGGCAGCCCAGGGGGCAGCCCTGGCTGCAGTGCGGTTTCACCCTGGGGCTTCTCAGACGGCTCCTGGGTCTGCATTTTTGGTCCTTGGCTTTCTCAGGATCTGAGGAGTCCTTGCTGGGTTCATAGCTGCCCCACAGAGCTCTGGCTGATTAAATTCTGGGCCCTGGAAATTCGTTTTGCTTCAACCCCTGAGGCTGTCTTTGCCATCAGGAACAACTTGTATGTCACCTGTACTTGTTCCCTTTGACATGTCAGGGACACAGGAGGGACCCAGCTATGCCTGCAGTGGCACCCAGCTCCTCCCTCCCAACAGCTTGTGATGGAACCAAGTTCTAGTGGGTAGGAGGCCCTTGCTCTGGAAGTGTTTGTTGGGCAGGCCTCCCAGAGGAAGGTTCCTTGGCGCACTACAGATGTGCTGTTGAGTTGTGAGTATGCGTGACCAGATAGGATGGCCACTAGCCACATCCAGGGAGCTGGACCCATTATTCTGGTACCTGGTGCCCTCATACGTTTCTTTGCGTGTGCATCTGCACACTGATGGAGGTTAGACTCGGAGCACAGATTGTGGGAGCATGGCAGAATCCCACGACTGTGCAGGCACTCCTGGTGATACTATCACCAGGGTAATTAGGGTAACAGCAAGACTGTATGCCGACAGTATCCTCTGTGCCACTCCACTGGTAAGCGGGGATTTCCACTACATGTTTCTCAATCCCGCTGCCTTGACCAGTTGGGCCTGCTCCAGGAACTCAGAGCCCCAGCTCTATCCCTGGTTACACCATTCTTAGAAGTTTGCGCAGGGTCTGCTTTGAAATTGTGGCCTCTGGTGAACCCCTAGGGTGTGGACACCAGTGATGAATTAAATTAAAAATAGAATTTTAAGGCACTTAGTTCTGACACACAACAGATTTGAAACTGTCCTCGCTACCACTCCCAGTCCTGGCCACTAGGTGGCAGCATCTAAGATCCAGGCGCTATCTCAGGCTACTCAGCCAACCCAGGGTGACACATGTGGATAAGCCCCCCCTCTACCAGATGCTCCAAGAGAGAGGCTTGTGGGCATAGTGAGTATTTTGCAAAAAGAATTGACATTTCCTGGAGGCAGAGAGCCAGACACATGAGGCATGTGTCTCAGGGAACAGGAGGAGTGAGAGATGGCAGGGAAGAGGGCCTGGGGGCTACACGGAGTGGGCAGCACCCAGGCCTGGATGTTACAACCACAGAAAGACTGTTTGAAGACAGTGGCTGCCCCTTTGTTCTCAGCTGCATCCCCAGAGCCTGGCCCAGTGCTGGGACATACACCGGAGGTGAGGTGCTCGCTAACTGGTCGCTGAGTGGAAGAGGAACCATGTACACCCTCAGCTGCTGGTCAGACCCAAGCATGATGGCATCAGTAGTCCCCTCCCCTGAGCTGATGCTGTCCTGGAAGCCCTGTGTGCCCTGAATGTGCCTCCAACTCAGGACATCTCCCAGTCTTCCAGAACGAGGGTGCTCAAGCCAGGACGAGGCCTCCATGTGGACCTGCGGAAACGCTCGAAGCAGGCAGGCTCCATGGGCCCAGCAGAGGTCAGTTCTGGTGTATTCCAAGGGAGACACCGCCAGTCCCTTGAAGCCTGCGCCCCAGTATGATGGGTGTCGGATGCAGCCTCCTCCAGTCCCTGTATCCCAGACCACGGTCCGGGTTTCGTCCAATAGCCAGGGAAGGTAGGAATGAAACAACAGCAGCGGCTCTGCCGTCCGTTCCCTCTGTGGACGATGTCTTGTCCTCCGTGCTGTGACTGCGGGGGAGGCACAGGCCCTTTATTGCCAAGAGCATCAAGAAAAGAGTTGATTTTCCAATTTGCTGAGGGGATGTCTAGGGTGGCCTCAGCGTTTGTGGCAACCAGTGATTTGGTTTTGGTGACTGAGGGGCGAGTCTCATCACGGCCGCAGAGCAAAGCTTCCTGTCCCTTCCCTCTTTCCTTGGAATGGAACCAGGTGCTCCCTCCAAGCTGAGTCCCTGGGAGCCAGCCCAGAGCAGGACGGCAGTTGGGCCACAGGGAGGAGCTCCACAGCCCGCCTTGGGTCCGGTCTGGAGTCCCGTTTCCCTGGTACAGGAGGTGACATGTGTGACCTGAGCCGAGGACCTGATGTGCTGCTCAGGGTGCAGGTCTGACAGAGGGGGTAGCGACAGCCCCTGCCTCACGGTGGGGAGGGGAAGCAAGAAGATAGTGCACATCTGCAACCACAGGGCGCATCAAGGACTCCACGAACCTCTGCAGTCACCGTTGTCACAGCTTAAGTTTTAAGTCGAAAGTGATGCTCTGAGACAGAAAATGAATTAATTCAGCAGGTGCGGCTCCCACTGATCTGCTGGGAACAGACCCTGGAGGCCAAGGGCAGCCTCTTGCAGCTGGCCCAAGGGCGGCCTGACTCTGCTGTCACTGTCCCTGGACAGCGAACAGCGCCAGGCTCATAGCAGATCCATAGGAGGAGAGGCTGACGACAGCCATTTCTGCTTGTAAAACGGCCTTTGTTCAGAAAGTTCCAGGAAAAGGTCCCAGGGTTTGAGAAGCCAGGAGTGAGCAGAGAGCCCCTCATTCCTCATCTGTCTCCCAGTTTGACCATCCTGCAGCAAATAGAGCCCAGGCCAGGGGCCGCCGTTCAACACCACGTTTTCTAGAAACAGTAAGTCCCAGAGAAGCATGGGACCAACAGGAGGTTCCAAGGAGCCATGGGGCTTGGGAAAGGCAGTGAACCTCTCAATGCTCCACCTACACGTGGAACAGGAACGATGGGACCTGCCTCTCTTAGCCCACGATCACGAAGGGTACAGTGGATGACATGAAGACACAGGGAAAGGACTCCCCGGTTCCAACCACGGTGGGCTGCACAGAGGAGAAAGCATTTTAAAGTGGATGGATGAGAAACTGATGGGCAGTGAAGAGGTGGAAAGACTTAGCCTGTGGGAAGAGCACAGGTGCGGGGTGTGTCATGGCTGGATAGGGTCTGTGCCTGCGCTGCAGGAGACTGGAGCCACGCAGAGGGCGGGGGCTCGGGGGGTGGGCAGGGCTGGACAGGAGGCCTCCAGAGCTGGCTCCTCAGGCACTGGGAGCCGTGGAAGGAAAGAAAAGGCTCAGACCTGCAGGGCAGAAGATGGATGATGAGGGTGGACTACGGGCAAAGGGTCAGAGGCCCCAGACCCCGAGACCCCCACAGGAGTCACCACCGCACCAGGAGGGCACTGAGGGAGCCCAGGGGGAAGCCCACTGGGGAGTCCATGGATCAGGTGAGAAGGCTGTGGCCCAGGTGTGGGAGGTGGCCAGAGTGCCCTGCAGAGAGTCATGGTTTTCAGAAGTGTCTAATTGGTCAGAGTTAAGATACCAGGAAGCATTAGCTACCCATAAACCCGCGTCTCCTCAGAGGCTGGGGATGCACCCAGGACCACTGTTACATTTGGAACTTGAGGTCACTGTGTCCAGTATGCCCCCAAAACAGGGACAGTGCAGTGAGGGTGCAGGGACCAGGCCTTAGAACTGGTCACAGCAGGTAGCACAGTGGCTCTGTCCTTCCCCTCCCAGTGCCCAGCTGGTACTCACAGTGCCGGGAGGGGAGCGCACCGGGCACACTGGGAGGGGCCTCAGCCAGCTCTGGCATCACGTGATGGCAGAGGGGAAAAGCCACGTGGCAGAGGACCCTGATGTACCAAGTCGGAGACTTACCCAGTTCCGTAAACAGGCACTGGGAGATGGCCAGGTCAGGGCAGGCCACATTCCCCCATGCGTCTGCTTCACCGTAAGGCTCCTGCCTGGGGGAGCATCCTACATTCCGAGTGGGTGCTGGTAGCCCTTGGACACACCCAGCAAGTTCCCACCTCAGCCTTAGCCCTCTGCCTCTTCCGCAGAGCACTGCTCAGATGGCATCTCAGCAGAGGCCGCCCATTCTCCCTGGGTTAACCCGGCCCTGTCACCTGGCCCTCGTTCACGTCCTCCACAGCACTTCCTGCCGTCCCCAGCAGACCTTGGTATGGCACATCTCCTCCCATCGGCCCCATGAGGGCAGACACGTGTTACCGCCTGCCTGCCTACCCGCCATGCCCAGAGCGCCTGACGGCTGTCTGTAGGATAGGTGGATGCGAGAAGGGATGAAAGAGTAGGAGGCCTTCTGACCCAAAGGCATTGTGTGTTCTAACTGCTCCGGGTTGCAGGGTGCAATTAGACCAGGCTCTGTCCCCCTCCACACAGTTGACTTTCAGGGCCTCCTGTCAGCGCTTTGTTGTGGGGCTGTCCTGTGCCTTGCTGGATGGTCACAGCATTCCTGGACAGGAGCAGCCACCCAAGTTGTGGCATGCAAAAATCTCTCCAGGGTGTTGCAAAACGTCTTCTGAGGTGGGGGGGGGCAGGGGTCAGTCACCTCCAGCTGATAACCATTGAGTTACACCTTTACTTTGAATAAGCAATTCTTACAGCACTTCTCCAAGTTTCCCTGGAGAGTGGCCAGACCCCCAGGTGAACTCTCACCTCTCAGAAGAGCCACAACAAGAAGCCGTAGTCTTTGCCGCTGCCATTTACTGTTTTCTCACGTATTCACACTGCGACAGACCCGTAGGACCGGGCCAGAGTCTGCTGTCAGACGTTCAGCAGGAGGGGCTGGTGCTCCTCATCTGCGGTGTCGCTAGGAGGGATTTCATAAACCACACACAGGGAGGAGTACAGGCAGCCCAGGAAGGCCACCAGGCTGGAGAAGTACATCACCCCGCTGGCGCTGCCCACGGCCGAGGTCAGGGGCCCCAGCACCAGCGAGACCAGGATCTGGGCCAGGAAGTACTGGCAGCTCAGCAGGGAGATGTCCACACCCATGCCGCGCCGTGTGCCATCCGCACTGGACCCTGCAAACTGACCCAGAGGAGAGACCGTCAGCGGCAAGGGGCCAGGTGACCAGGCCCGCGTTCCTGAAGGCCCAGCGGCCCAAGTGGCCCACGCACAGTGGGTTCACATTCTCTAGGGCCGGCGTGCACAGGGAGTTCAGCCAAGAGTCTAATAATATTTGTGTGCAGAGAGATGACACCAAGGAAAAGAATCCATGACTAACAGGCAGGAGGGCTGTGTTCCCACAGGCCCGGGTGGCACTTTCCCTGGGCAGACATTCCAGTCCTTTGCTCTTACCTGCAAGAAAGCAGTCTGCCCAGCCAGCCGGTGCTCCAAGTCCCAGACCACCCCCTTCCTTAACTTGTGTCTGCTGCAGTGCCTGTCCCATCCTGAAATACCCTCTCCTAATCCACAGCAGCTGGGCCTCAGTGGCGTGGGGCCCTCCCGCACGCAGCCAGCAGCCACTGAAGCAGGTGGGCCTCGGTGGCGTGGGGCCCTCCCGCACGCAGCCAGCAGCCACTGAAGCAGGAAGTGGGTGCCACCCCACAAACACCTGCATGTGCACCGGGAGGGTACTAGCATGGCCAGGCCCTGATCCGGACACAGGAAGTCACCTCTGGGATGCCGCCAAGCCCCGTCCTGGGGAAGGCTGTGTCATCAGGGGTACACGTGTGTCCTGGGGAACTGTGACTCCCATGACTAGGTACAGCCTTGTGGCCTGCAGGGATGCCACTGTGGTAGGGCAGCAGCTGCAGGCAGAGGGACTGGCCGGGAGGGGCTGCCTGGTCCCCACCCAGTGGCCCAAGGTCTGTCTCAGCTGATCTGACTTTGCATAGAAAGTCCACTCAAGGCCACCTCACTGAATTCATTGAGTCTCCAAGCCCCTTAAGACAAATCAGGATGCCACTGGGGCTGGGCCCAGGGGAGGTGACAGACCCAAAACTAAAAGGGGTGCAAGAAGCTCAGTTACAAAGGTAACCTTTAATGCACTACTTTAAAATCTCACCATCACTGCAAAATGCTGTGCTGAGAGCATCATTCGGCCCTGAGTCATGAAGCCCTCCCTCGCACAACAACACGGATGAACCTGATGTCCCACTGAGTGAGAAGCCACAGCTGGCCACAAACTGTATGACTCCTTGTGCGTGAAATGTCCAAACAGGCAAACCCATATGGACAGGAAGTGGGTTAGTCGTTGTCAGTGGCTGAGGGGCTGGGGGGACTGGAGGGGTGATGGCTAAGGGGGTACGGGACTTCTTTGGGATTGTGGTGGTGGTCGCACAACTTGTGACTAGTACACTGACCCCGAACTGTGTGTGCACTTGAAACGGGCGGGCCACATGGTGAATTACTTCTCGGTAAAGCTATTAAAGGAAAATCCACACCAAACTGAAGACCAGACTCGTGTAAAAGAATCATGTTCCTCAGTTCCCCTTTGCCTCCGCCTCCACCACGGCTCTGCACGGCTGGCTCTGTTATCAGCCGTTCAAGTTCTGATGTTTTGTTCAGTATGGATTTTATTGTTCTTAGAAATGCCATGTTAACATAACATTGATCTTGATGGCTGGGTTTTTCTGCCCAAAGTGAGCACCTCACTCACCTGAGGCTCTGTCCTTACAGGTGACCCCAAAGCCTGACACAGGGGGATGCTAGGGGATGGGTCTCCCCTCCCACCTCCCCAGCTGCATAGGGGTTGTACCCTACTGCCACCGTCTTGCTGTTCGAAGCGGCCCCTGCATTCCCCTGGGTACCGCCCCCAGAGTGCATAGCTGGACCCAGACCATTGCTCAAGTGGAACTTCTCTTGAGAAGCTGGATGGGTGGGTGGGTAGGTGGAGGCGACACGGAGGCTGGAGGCAAGGGCACCTACCTTCTTGCTGTGGTAGTAGTCACACAGCAGCGAGTAGGGCAGGGTGCACAGTGTGGAAAACAGGATCCCGTAGGTTATGCACAGAGACAGCACCACGTAGAGGTTCCTGGACAGGGTGGCAAGCCCGGTCCCCAGGCCAAAGGCCAGGTAGGCGACGAAGTACAGCGTGCGGACGCTGAGGTGTTCCTCCAGCTTCTCCAGGATCGCTGCAGGTCAGACAGGACAGTGAGGACTCCGTGTCCCAAGGCCACCACCCCAGGGCTGACCCTAAGCCTGGGAGGGGTGTGAACCACATGGCAGGCGCTTGCCCTGGACCAGATAACTTGTGTGTGGGCCCCAGGAGCCAAGGGACCCCTGACACCTCCGGTGGGGCCAGACAGTCGGCCAGACTGGCATGGCCCCATTCACACGCTGGGCTAGGCCTTCAGGTGCTGCGGCAGGTGAGGGGGTCTTTGAGTTGAAATCCCAGAGGTTCAGGAGCGTAGGGTTTCAGACTAGAGCCCCTGTTCCCACCGTGCTTTCTCCCAAAATGACCGCAGCAGCCCATGTCCCCACTGACATTGGGGGACCCTGAGAGGACACATGACACCACTTCCTGGAGTCAATTAACTTGGGGTAGTTATACCCTGGTGTCTGTCACCAGCTGTGGAGAACCAAGCAACCCATGTTTGTACCCTTGCAGCTAAGAATGGTTTTCATGTTTTAAAATAATTTTTGAAAAGTCAGAAGAGATGAATATTTTGTGTCACATGATGATTATGTGAAATCCAAATTCCCACGACCAGAAATGAAGTTTTGGCTGGAACCCGGCCCACACGTTCGTTTTCATCTTGTCTGTGGCAGCTGCCAAGACACAGGCAGCTGCGAGTCATCCAGCAGAGACATGCAGCCTGCGAGGGCCGCTCTCTGCTCTCTGGCCTTGTACAGACAATGTGGACCCCTGAGATATGCGGTTACTCCGCCAGCCTTCCCCACTGGGGTGGCTCCGAAGCCATATAAAGGCACACGCTTGTGTCCCCTGGGTCACCCAAGCACAGCCCCAGGGTCACCTTGGACTCGGGCCTCACCCCCCTATCCCCATCCCCCCCCCCATGTGTTCCTCTCCCACGGTACCCACCCTGCCTTCTCGCCTTCACGTCTGCCCTTCGCACCAGCTGCTCATGTTAATGGAGCTGGGGGGGAATTGCGAGGCTAGAGGGCAATGCACCTGTGGAGAGGGGCTGAGCCCCCACTTTGCCCTCAATTACAGGCCTGTCTTCTCTGTCCAGGGGCTCCTTCAGGTCTGGACATACACCTGGCCCTGTCCTGCCCGGCCCCAACTCCTACCTAGCACAGAGCACGGGCCCGTGCCGGGATGGTGCACTGATGGTTGTGAAGACACACACCTGCCTTCAGTGCTTTCAGTCTGCACGTCCCAACCACAGGCTGTCCGACCACCATGAAGGGCCCAACCCCGCCCTCCGCCCAGGTGGGTACCTGAGTAGAAGGCGGCGCTGAAGGCGTAAATGCACATCCCCCAGCAGCCCATGGTGACGCCACTGTTGTATTTCTGGTACTCCTCCGACGTGTGTGGGGCTTTGGGGTCTCCCTGAAACACCACCTCGCCCATGAAGTCCGTGTAGAAGAGCAGCATCCCCTCGAAGGACAGCCAGCCTGGGAAGGGGACCGGGCTGTGACCACAGAGGCTGGGTCGAGGCCTGTCTGTCACCAGCAGCCAGTTTTGACCAGTTCTCAACACGTAGATTCAGAACTTCAAGAAAGAACCACCTCACCCAGCCCGGGTAGCTCAGTTGGTTAGAGCGTCACCCTGATATGCCACAGTTGCAGGTTCAGTCCCTGGTCAGAGCACACACAAGGATCAACCAATAGATGCATAAATAAGTGGGACAACAAATCAGTATTTCTCCCTTCCTCTCTCAAAATAGGGGAAGGGACCACCTCTAGCCTGACTACCCAGAGATCTGTTTACCTCTTGTTAAAATTGTGTAGGTTTCCTAACAGTCTGTCTTTTTAAAAAAAATAGTATGTATTAGCCTTCTTGAACTGTTCCCTTAAATATTCTGAAACGGCCCCGTTTTAGTGGTGGCAGAATATTTCACAATGTGGGCGCACACCGTCTATCCAGCCCTTCTCCCATGGCTGGACATGCATACCTCCCCCCACTCCAGTTTTTGACTATGATAAATCACGCTGTGATAAAATAACTTGTACATATATTTCTTGATAAAAATCTGATTATGTCCTTGCAAAGAATACCAAACAAGGCTCCCTAGGATAAATGTTATGGACATTTTTAAGATTCTTGCCTGTTGGCAAAGTGCCACCTAGAAAGTCACTCTGATTTATATCCCACGGTGTTTGAAAGCCCTGGATTAGCTCAAATGTTTAATTGTTCTCAGGTGTTCAGTAACCCAACAGCAAAGAGACACTAAAAGGGAATGAAGTGCAAGTCCGGGCCCTTTCTATAGAAATTCGAATGCCACAGCTCGTGAACTTGAGACGACCACTGGACGCATGCAGGCATGTGTGGGTGTCTGCGTGTGTCAATCCTGGCTCCACGGGAGGCCCAAACTAGTTCAAAACACCAGCCCCACCAGTGGGAAAGTGACATCCATCACTTAACTAGGAGTTGTCTGAAGAGTCTTAGGTAATGAGGTTTTGGACTCTAGAGACCCAGGTATCAGGCCTCTGGTCTGAACTGATGTAACCTGGGGCTGCCTAGAGCAGCCACTCTCTGGCCTTCATGGGGAATGTCCCTCGGGGCAGCCCACACCACATCCTGCCCTTGCTGGTATCTGAGAACCCACTGAACATAGGGGGCATCCTGGAAGGCCGATGGGAGCGAGCGCCCTGGCCAGGATGGGGACGCATGGGGAGGCCATGCCCAGAGCTCACCCAGGAAGTGGTTGACGCACAGGTGGCGCAGAGCCTTGGGCATGTGGCAGATGGTGGAACACAGGTGCCGCATGGACAGAGGCTGCCCAGTCGGCTCACTGGAGCCCGTCAGCTCACTTTCGTACTTCACACCGTTCAGTAAGATGTTCGCTACCTAGAACGGGAGCCCCCAAAAGTCCCTCATCAGAGCCCTGGACTCTGGCTGGCCCCCGGAAGGAAGCACAAACACAGACGGGCTGAGAGGTCTGTCTTCCCGGATGGTGCCGGCCGAGCACCATCTGCCCAAGAAGGGACATCAGGTCTCTTCAGGGACTCGAAGCTGCTGAAACGGAGTTTCATTTCAGGGTGCCTGCATTTGGGGCCCATGGTGCAGGGTCTGTTCATGGGGAGTAAGCTTGTGCTTTGCCAAGTGTGAAATAAAACATGGGTCAGCTCAAATGCAGACTCTATGAAGTTCCTTTCCATAAGAAGGGTGTGAAAGACTGATTTCACGGCAGCTGGGAAATCTGTTCACCCCTCCCTCTGGACAGGTGTCTCAGGAGGAAAGGGAGCCGCTGCCCCTGCTCCATGGGGGTGGGGGGCAGTGCTACATCCACACCTGAGGATCCAGGTGGGATGGGAAGAGAAGGAACTGGCCCACAGTGCTGGTTCAAAGTCAGCCATCGTCACAGAGGAAGACTGCAACATCACGCTTGCATCCCCACCTGAGCCCCTAGGTATTTATATTTTGCTAGGGTTTTTATTTTCCTCAAATAACTGACTCAAAAATTACACTGTATCGAGAATGACATTTTAAAAAGGATTAGAAGGAGACTGTCAACCATACATAAAAGTTGGGTTTAGATCTTAAACTAACAACCTGTATCCAGAAGCCAGCTTGAATGTTTAGGAACAGGAGTGGATGACCCAGTGTTGACCAAGGGCCTAAGGGGGCTGCTCTAGTGTCATCAAGAACATCAAGGAGAGTTGCCTGACCAAGTGGTGGCACAGTGGCTTGAGCGTTGGTCTGGGATGCTGAGGACCCAGGTTCAAAACCCCAAGGTCACAGGCTTGAGCACGGGATCATGGACATGACTCCCGAGGTTGGTGACTTGAGCCCAAGGTGGCTGGCTTGAGCCCAAGGGGTCGTTGGTTTGGCTGGAGCCCCTCCCCATCAAGGCACATGAGAAGCAATCAATGAATAACTAAGATGCCACAACTATGAACTGATGCTTTTCTCCCTCTTCCCGTCTGTCTGTTCTGTCTGCCCTACCCCCACCTCTCACTCTCTCTCTCAAAAGAAAAAAAAAAGCAACGCTTGCAGGTGCAGAAATCTCTGCTGTGACAAGAACACACTTCCTGACCCTCTAGTGATTTCTGGTTCTTCTGGCCCTTTCTGAGCTGAGCTCATGTGATGTGATGCCCATGGGCAGCCTCAGTACTTCCTGCAAGGATGGCCACGCACCTTGTGGCGTCCTTCCTGGGCATGAGATGACATTCACGCTTAAGGGGTGATGAGTGATAAGAACAGCACTAGAACCAGCGGCTGCGGTGCACCAGAGAAAAGCAACCAAGAAACTGGTGCACTTAAGAATTTCACAACGAAGAGAAAGTGAACAGCTACCTCAAGGTGTCTAGTTAACCTCCCACAACTGGTCTTCCCAGGCACACAGAGGGGACATGGGACCGAGGACCCAGCTGTCCAGTGGCCTGTTTGGGGTTTGCATTACGAGGAGACAGCCCAGGTGTGTCTGCTGCACATGTGCTCGTGGGCTGAGCTGCTGGGTCACCTGGCCCTCAGAACTGCCTCCCGGGGGTTTGTGTAGCCAGGATGTGGTTTTATAGGGTTCCTGCCCAAGAAACGCCACATTCTCATTGACATTCCCTCGTCCACCTCGCCCCTGACGTCAGGTGGGCCACAACCCTATTCTGTCACCTTTCAAGGAGAGAACAGCCTTTCTTTAAAGTAGCCTCTTCGTGATCAGACTCTGAAAGCTGCTCAAAGCCCATGCATCAGCCTTTCAGCCAATTCTACAAATCCTGCATACGACAGACAGCCTTCGGAAGGTTCTTTGCCTTCACAGAGTCTGTTGCTCACTGCCTTTTCGAGTTCAGGGTTTGGACAGCCTCTAGGATGGCCAGCTAAGGTCAGACATGAGGAGGGGGCTGGCGGGGGGAGGCCCAGGGAAGACCACCAGGGTGTACCTGCCGTTTTGTCACTCAGGAAGACGCTGGTGCCAGAATCCCACCCCAGCACGGGCTGTGGACATTACAGGGAAAAGGCAAGGACCTACTGAAATGCACACGACACTTGTAACAGACTCAGCACAGGGCCATCTGGCAAACGATAGGGTTTTAAAGAACCTTCTTGTTAGTTGTGGCCAGTGTCTGAAAGCACCCACCGTCCCTGCCAGGTGCCTCAGCTGCTCCCCAGGACTCCTGTGGGGTCAGATTCCGCTCACAACACATGGGTGAAGACGCGGAGAGTTGCCTGACCAGGCGGTGGCACAGTGAATTGAGCACTGGTCTGGGATGCTGAGGACCCAGGTTCAAAACCCCAAGGTCACAGGCTTGAGCACGGGGTCATGGACATGACTCCTGAGGTTGGTGACTTGAGCCCAAGGTGGCTGGCTTGAGCCCAAGGGGTCGTTGGTTTGGCTGGAGCCCCTCCCCATCAAGGCACATGAGAAGCAATCATGTGTTTCTGAGGCTTGTCTATCTAGCCCCAAGCACCCCAGCTACCCCCGAGATGGCGGGGATCTTTCCAGAACAACAACCCCTCTTTGTCACCTAACAGATGGAGGACACCTCACGGTGCTCTCTGACCTCTGCCCCTCTCTCCGTTTCGCCTTACCTGCTGACTGAAGGTCACATTCCTTCTCTTGCCGGTGTCAGGACCACCCCCTCCAGCCGCATCCGGGAGGGCCAAGGTCTGCGGTCTCTTCAGGATCCCCGAGGACCGCGGCTTGGAAGCGTCCAGGGAGCCCACCCTCAGGACATCCCCATCACAGCTGGCCGGCAGGGCCACCTCCCGCCTCTCCCCGGGGCCGCAGTCCTGGCGGTAGAAGCCATCAGGGGCCCGGGGGAAGCTAACGCTGATGGCTGGCCGCGGGACGCTGCCCGGGATGGCCAGGTAGTTGTCGTGGCCACCGGTGAAGCAGTCGATGAGGACGCTGTCGATGTTGGAGGTGGCGAAGGACGAGGCGAAGGCGCTGAGCCCTGTTGGGGAGCCGTCCCTGCTGACGAAGCTGCCGTACTTGGGCGTGAGGGGGCTGAGCGGGGAGATGGGGCTGGAGAAGCCCACGTCCGGGCCACGGTCTGGGTGGCAGGCCAGGGTGTCGCTCGCACCCTCCTGGCCCGCGACGGGTGGGGAGGGTGGCAGCGGGAGGCTGGGGCTTTTCATGGCGGGCCTCTTCTGGCCCGGGGGCCGCAGGGGCCTCTCTGGGATGCTGAACAGGGTCAGGACAGTGGTGACGCTCAGGATGACCGCCGTGAAGATGTAAATGACCCGCAGCTGCCCGCCCAGGGCTCTCCCGAAGCCAGTTCTGTCCCAGTGGATCCCACCGACCACGTACCCAAAGCCGCCGCCAAGACCTGGGGGGAGAAGCGGGATTTGGAAGGAGCCTCTGCATCTCACGGTACAAAGACCATTCCAAGGATCCGGGTGTAGTATCTGTTTCAACAGCACTCGACAAAGGTGAGGTTGAGAATGGGGTTCCCAGGGGCCCCTCGGCGCCCCCCTCCCGTGCGCTCCAGGGCCCGACATCAGAGCAGGGGACGTGATGACCCCCTGTCCGCATTTTTCCACGTTCTCCACAGCCTTTCAGGAATGCCTACCGTGAAGGTCGGTACCAGGTCACATGCCTATACTGGGTCACACCTCCCCCGCTGGTCCCTCCAGCCCCCAGCTTCACTGTGGCATAAACACGGGAGAAATCTTCAACGCATGTGCATGCTGGAGTTCACGGGGCCGTGCCTGATGATATCGTCCTCGAGCATGACTGCCATTGAGAGTCCCCCCTAATGTAGGATGAGCAAAGATGGCCCAGCTGGGCGGTCAGCGCACTGGGTTATGGAGCTTTCCCCCGGTCCCGCTCACTGTCTCTGTGGCCTCAGGGAACCGGCAAATGGCTGGTAGGCTCACACACACTCACCACCCCCAGTGCGGGTTACCGCAGCCCAGCTCTGTGCTCCCGAGGGCACAAGCAGGGCACAGCAGACATGACCCCCGCCCAGCGCCCCACACTACAGCCCCCTGGTTGCCATGCCCTGTGGAACGGACATTCCTTCATATGGGGTCAGCCATGCTCTGAGCTCGTCTGCTGGCCGGGAGGCGAACCCTCCCAGTTCTCCCTGGAGGTGAGGGGAAGTTGCCCCCAGCCAGCAGTGGCGTCCTGGCCGCGCCCTGCTTTGGGTTTGCCAAACCCCACAGTGGGGTTTGCCTCTTCAACCGTCTCTTCAATGGAAAAGCTCAGACACATTTGGCTTAACCTCTGACGTGTCCCTAAGGTGCACTGTGACACAGAGTCCATTTACTGAATGCTTTTACTGTGGAATTTCATTTGTCCCAGACTGTCCTCACGGGTCTGTAAACCTCAGGTCTCCCTTTCACTCTTTTTAACTTCTCACATTCATGGTCCTGGTGAGGGTCCCCTACCTCTTCTGAAGACACAGTTGCTGTTTCAGATTCTAAATCAAGGTCATATTTGAGAGAAACCTTATTAGTCAGTGACGGAAGTGATACATTCTCACAGGTTAAGAAACCAAACAGTAACTCAACAACAACAAAATAAACCCAACTCAAAAATGAGCGCAAGACTGAACAGCCATTTCTCCAAAGTAGACCAAGAGATGACCAACAAGCACATGACAAGATGCTCACCATCACTGACCATCAGGGAAATGCAACTTAAAGCCCCAATGAGACACCACCCCCCAACCAGTGGGGGCTGCTCTCAGAAAACAACCGGCCTCAGGAGGACATGGGAGAAAGGGAACCCTTGTGCACTGTTTGCAGGAATGTAAGATGGTGCAGCCACTGTGGAAAACAGTATGGCGGTTCCTCAAAAAAAAAAAAAAAATTAAAAATAGAATTACCATCTGACCCTGCAGCAATACCCACTTCTGGGTATCTACCCCGAACCTACTTGTCCACTGATGAATGAACAGAGAAGCAAAAGGTGACCTAGTCACACAACAGAATATTATTCAGCCTTAAGAAAAAAAAGACGGAAACTCTCACACATGCTCCACATGCTCCACTGGATGAAAACCAAGGACAGTATGTTATGTGAAACAAGCCAGTCACCAAAGGACAAATACCGTGGAAGTCCACTTAGATCAGGTGTTGGAAGCAAAGTCATAGAGACCGAGTAGAGCGGTGGGTGTCTGGGACTGGGCGGAGGGGGGACTGGGAGGGGGACTGATTGGACGTAATGGCTGTAGAGTTTCAGTTTTATAAGATGAAGGGAGCTGTGGGGTGGCTGGTGGTGACGGCTGCACAACACAACACTGTGACTATATTTAATGCCACTGAACAGTACACTTCAAGATGGCTATGGTAGTAAATGTTTGTTACATGTCTTTTGACCCCCACACAAAAAGAATATAATGTAGAAAAGTGTGCAGTGACAAGATAAGTCTTTCCTACCCTTCAGATCCTAGCACCGGCCTGGCCAAGACCCAGGCGGAAGGGCTCCGGGCCCATGCCCACACCCCCACGCACATGCAGACACACAGAGGGGTGAACAACGGTCTCTCCTGGAAGTGACGGAGGCTGGAGAGGCTGAGCACGTTGCCAGCATCTCCCAGTTAACAGGAGGGGAGCCCCCAACCCTTCTGGACTCTAGGGCCTGTGCCTCTAACCACAGACTGCCCGCCTCTCCATCCAGCTCCCGATGTGTCTCATTACGCAGGTCCCTTGATGTTTAGAAGTCCTTCCCTCTGCTGTTTCACATGGGATTGTTTCTTTCCATGTTGTTTTGCCGGAAGTGAGAGTGTTCTGCATTAGGAATGCTAGAGGTATGGCTTTTAATCCAAGACTTATGTCACTTTTATATCTGGCGTTTATATTATACTGAATTCCCTTTCATGGTTAGCAGTTGATTTTCTTGACATTTACCACGTACATGTGCAGCCACGGATTTGGGGGTCATCTGCACCCCCCACACCTGTGTCTATTTCTGTTTCATCACATAGGCTCTGTCCTCCTTTGCCTGGTTGACTTTGATAGGAACATTTCTCGTGTTTGCCATTCAGCACAAAACAGGTGTGTGTGTGTGTGTCTGTGTGTGTGTGTGTGTTCTGTGTGACACATGTATATACACACCGAGTTGATTTTCACTATTCTCGGATTCCATATCTGTAAATGGACCTGCTCACGAACACTGATCTGTAACCCTAATTGCCACAGGTGGAACCCCCAGTCCCCTGCAGATATGTGCAGAGCAACCAAGTACCAGGTCGCCCAACCCGCATGTCCCCGTTGAGGTTTTGGAAGGCGACGTTCTGTGGTTTTGCGCCAATTCTCAGGCCATAAATAACCATCCCCTTCCAAGTCTGTTTGGTTCCACAGTTTTGCACGTTTGTGCTTTACCGGCGGGGACACCGCTGTCTTAAACAGCCCCCAAGTGCAGCGCTGATGTACTGCGTCTCCTCTTCCTACGTGGGAACAGCGGTGATGGGCCTACAGGGACACCGCAGGGTTACACAAGTTCCCTTCAGCCCTGAGGTGCCATGCTGTTGGCCTGGTTCAATATTCATGAATCTGTTCATTTCATACATATTAAATAAGGCGTCTTCACATAGAGACACATAAAACAAGGTTCTGTATCCACCGGCTGATGGCTGTGTGACCACAGGTTTGCAGGAACCTAACCCTGTATCTGTCCTTGAGTCAATGAGGCAGGCTTGGTTGGGGTCGCTGCGACTTTGCAGAACATAACTTCGAAAATAACAAGAATCAACGACATATGACCCTATCTAGTTATAGCCATATGCATTATTGTTTATCTCTACTGTGTGAAAGAGACATTTCCAATCACTGCAGCGTTCACCCACCCTAGGAGAATTGTAGCCACTTAACCTTTTTAAATCAGGGCACGGGGAAGGGACGTGCAGAGATGCGCACAGCCACGTGGCGGGGACTTACCTGCCAGGAGCGCGTGGATGTTCAGGCCCCGGTCCTGGTCGGCAGGGCTGCACACGTCCATCATGTAGGCGTGGCTGGGGTTGTCGGCTGAGTCCGCGCTGAAGTCCATCAGCACCACCCCGCACACGGTGAGCACGATGCCCCACTTATGGTGGTCGGCCGTGTCCGCCAGCGCCCAGCCGATGTCCCTGCCGTTGAGGAAGAGCGAGAGGCCCAGCAATGCCCCTGAGGACAGAGACACACAGTCATCCAGGGGAAATGTGGACCAGCAGCCCACAGCATAAGTCTAGAATCTTTAGGGCCCCAAGAATTCCTTTTTAATCAAATTCTAAGCAGAGCGGATTGGAAAAGTCACCTGCAGGCTCACCAATTTTTTTTTTTTCACTTGGATCAGGGTTTTTTTTTATAATGTCAAGCAGAGCAGGAATGACAGGAACTTAATTAACTCATTAAAAAATAACCAAAGTGATATATTCTCACAGGCATCTGTGGCCAGGTTAGGGGTGCTTCTGCCATCATGCCAGTGGGGTTATCTGGGCAACTGCTTTGGTCAACACTCCCTTAGATTTTCCTAAGAGGAAGCTGTGGGGCCTTTTTTTTTTCTCTTTTCCACTTTATTTCAATTCCAAAACGACAGACCTATAGCCAGGACAAGAATGAAAGGGCGTCTCCGTCCAAACCTTGAGGTACATCGGTCACTCCAAGCACCCAAGAGTGGCTGCAGTAGGAATCCTGAAACAGAGCAGGCCGCTGGTCACTGCCGGGGTCCCCACGGCACATTGGGGTGACCACTGCCCCAGCCTCTTCCCGTTCTTGAGACACCTGCCCTCAAACGTCCCCAGCGTAGCAGAACTATAAGACGATGCAACTCAGGGTCAGCAATTAACCCTGCGCTAGAAAACAGAAGACCGACAGGCCCCTGGAATCACCCGGCTATAAGGCACGAAACCGCCGTGACCTTGAGAATGCAAGAAATTCTAGGACCCCCTAGACCCAACCCACACCAGGCGTTGTTGCTTGGATCCTCCAGTGCTGGTTAGTTCAGCTCAAGACCGTACAAGTCCTTGGGGGCTAATATGTCCCTGTTCTGTAATCTGGATTAGATAAAGTCACTTGAAATAGGGGGGATGACTGGCCACACCTGTCCACCCAAAGCCCCATACTAAGGAGTGGAACTTAACTCTTGCTACTCCCTTGTCCCTTGGGGACCCACAGGCTGCTTCAGCCGAGGAGCCCGGAGCCATGAGGAGATTTCTGGAGGGCGTCTACCAGCGGGGCTCACCGAGGATGGGGCTGATGAACCACACCAGGCTGTAGAGCTGGTCGGGGAGGCCCATCTGCAGGAGCACGGGGGTCACATACGCCGTCTCCATGGCATAGCTGAACTCAATGCCAAAGAGAATACAGCCGTTGAAGAGCAGCTCCCGGAAGGACCTCTGCGGGTGCAGGTCCCCAAAGTCCACCAGCTCGATTGGACACGGGGTGTTGGGCGGCGGGGGTGGGGAGGGCCGGATGCACTTCTTCCTCTTGGGGTGTCGTTTGAAGTTGTTGGCCCGGTGACTGATGTGCCGGGTCGCAGACCCTGTGTAGCCTGACAGCTGAGACCTCCAGAAGTCCTGAGGAGCCAGACTGGGGTAGAGGGTCTCTCCCGGAAGGGGGCTGCTCGCCGGGGGGATCATCGTGGGGGGGGCCGGTGGGAGCGCCTGGGGGGAAAGCCCGTCCGGAGGCCGAGAGTTACTCACAGGACCTCTGCTTCACCAGTCAGCCTTTCTGGGTGGCTCGCCGCCCCCGCCCCTGACTGGCCCTTTCTTTTGGGAAAAGTTGAGTTCGCACTGGGGAACCCATAGAGTCACACCGGCCCCCAGGGTAGATCCCCCTGCATGGAGAGGGCATCCCCCACCTCGATTTTGAATCAGTGCAGCCTGTGGGCCCACAGAGACCCAACGGGTGCTGGTCCCCTGCTCAGAGAGAGGGCATGGTCCTTCAGGTCCCTGCACTCAAGCTCAAGGGGACTGTTCCCCACACAGGCACCGACAGGGAGTGTGTGTGTGTGTGTGGGGGGGGGGGTTAGGCAGAGAACCTTCTGAGGAGGGGGCGGCCAGGAGCCCTTCAGATGTCACGCTATCTCACAACCTGAGACCCATGTCCAGGGCCATGTGTGCCCATCTGTCCCTGCAGGTCCCAGGAGAGCAGAGAGGAGCGGGCACAGGCATGGACAGGAGCCGCCTATCGGCACCCTGCGCACCCACACATGGTTAGGGGGCACCCCTTCCCTCCCGGAATGTTGTCACAGCAGTCACCTTCCCCAGGATACATGTCCCCTCTTCACTGCAGGCTGGTGGAGGCGGCGGCGGGGGGGGGGGGTATTGCCTAAAAGCAGCTGAATTCGTTTAATTCAAGTTTTCTAAGCATCAACTTGAACATGTGACTTTTCAGTCAAGTCAGGACGGAGGCTTTTTTTTCGTGTTAGAGACTGCTCTTTTGAAAGAAACAACCAAACTTCCCGAGTCCCGCATGTCAGACAACATATTGAGTAGGGAGAACCGGGCAGGGGCGAGAGATGGGGTTGCCCCTATCCTTAAACTATCCCATGAGCAACTATCCCGTGAGCAATTTCACACCACCACCGGCCGGGGTAGGGAGTCAGCAAGCATGCAGGGCTGGCGAACACTCAGCCCCCCTCTCCGCCCCCGGGGGGCTGCAGTCAGCACCGGAGCCCGGGGCATCCCACCTGCTGTGAAATTCATCCACATTGCAAACATTAAAGAGTGCTATTGACCTGTGTGTTTTAGCCAACGCCAACCTTACAACAAAGCACAGAGCAAGGAAAGCTACTAAGGTCGGAGGGAAAGAGAAACATAAGAGGAGGATGGTCTATTCACAGACAAAAAGCAACTACCTCAATTCCCTTGAAGTCCTTCCTGAGAAGCAGGCCCCAAACCCGAGACATCATTCCCAACATGGATAGCTTCCTGACAAGAACAATTGTTATTTACAAAGAAAAATATTACAGGTCTTCTTTTAAATTTAGTTTTAAGTCTTAGAAACGAGGCCCTTCTTTTGGACATTAACTTAACATACCAGCTTCCATTGCACTATTGATAATGACAGATAACCAGTAACCTCTTTATGAAAGTCCTCATTGCTCCAGATTTGCATCCCAGACTCCTCTCACCACCCTCCCCACTCGGGGGTGGGGGGAGTCTTCCTTAGCCACAGGTGGCACCAACAGTGGAAATGATTTGTTCTAGAGATGTCCCACTGAGATAAACACTATTACCCAGTAACCTGCCCTACCATCCAGCCAGCTGCCCTCCCACCTGCCCACTGAGGTAGTTGTCTGTCCACACAGCCACCCACTCATCCTCTAATCTACCCATCTGCCCATCCATCCTCCCAAACACACACACACATGCATGCATTCACCCATCCATCCTCTTTCCATTCATTCATCTCTCTACCTGCTCACCTACCCATCCTCTCCCTCACCCCTCTACCCTTCCATCCATCCTTTCATCCACATATTTGCCTATCCATCCTCTATCTACCCACCCATCCTTCCAAACATCCATCCATCCATGCATCCATCCATCCATCCATCCATCCATGCATCCATCCATCCACCTGTGTCTGTTGATTCCCTACTCACTCATCTAGCCATTCCTCTTTCCACCCTTTTTTTGTTTGTTTTGTTGTTTTTTGTTTTTTTTATAAATAAATTTTTATTAATTTTAATAGAGTGACATCAATAAATCAGGGTACATATATTCAAAGAAAACATGTCCAGGTCATCTTGTCACTCAATTCTGCTGCACACCCATCACCCAAAGTCAGATTGTCCTCCGTCACTTTCTATCTAGTCCTCTTTGTGCCCCTCCCCCCTCCCCCTCCCTCTCTTCCTCCCTCCCTCCCCCCGCCCCCCATAACCACCACTCCCTTGTCCATGTCTCTTAGTCTCATTTTTATGTCCCACCAATGCATGGAATCCTGCAGTTCTTATCTTTCTCTGATTTACCCATTTTACTCCGTATAATGTTATCAAGATCCCACCATTTTGTTGTAAATGATCCGATGTCATCATTTCCCATGGCTGAATAGTATACCATGGTGTATATGTGCCACATCTTCTTTATCCAGTCCTCTATATATTTTTTTACAGTGATTAAAGCCTTTAAGCAAACTCTTGGCCAATACAGCAAGACTCCATAAAAGAGTAGTGTCCTTAACATGTTCACCAAGTCCAAGTTGGCCCCAACACCATGCCAAATCCCTGAAAAATGCAACCCAACCCCAGTTCAGTCTGTTAGGAGCTGTCACTAGGAGCAGGAGTCCAGGACAAGTCCACCTCCAGGAAAAGTCCGCATGGCACTGGAATTGTCCAAATCTATACTTAGCAGCTCACGTCCAAGTCCCAATGACCGCTGCTTCTAGCTGGTAATGATTCAGGTTTTCCACCCATTCTTCTACCCACCTACCCACCCATTCTCTCTTCTAGCCAAATACTGAGTACAACAAAGACACAAAATTCATATAGATAAAAGAAAGGTGTGGTTCTTGCCTTCGAATTAGGTGAAAAGGCAGAGGAAAGGCATTTGAAGCCGTGGGAACCACCCACGGAAAGAAGCTTATGTGCACCACTGGGGCACCATGGGTGGCATGGTGAGAGACACAGCCACCGGGAAGGGACTAGCTGACCACGAAAGACCTTGAAGATTTGCAAAGAGATGGATTTCATTCCAAGCCCACAGGGATTTACATAACCAGAGGCTCAGTCTGCTCTCACTTCTATACACAGCTTATCTTGTGACCTTAGGAAGATCCCATGCTCTTCTTTAAAACAAGAACAGATGTACCCAAGAACTATGTAGACAAGCAATACTTCATTAAAAATATAATTCCTATCCAAAGATTAAAAATCAAGGTTTCCACATTTTTAAAGCTAAGCTCATTTATGTTCCCCCTGGTCTAGCTCAGGCCCTTGCACGTAGTAAATACTTCGGAAAAGTCTATCCATGGGCTGGTCTTGTCTTCGGAAAGCCACGTGCAGCTAGCGTTCCCTGGAGCTCCGCTCATTCAGATCCCAGAAACATAGTGCCCATGGGAGCAGTGCATAAATTTTCTCCTTAATAGTTGAAGGGAGGCCTTTAGCACAGCTGTGGGGGGATCCAGACCGGACTCCACCTGTCCTGTCACCTCCCACATCCCACTCCGTGGCTGATTGCCCGTCTGCCTCTCCAGCTGCCTTTTCACACACATAGCACCTCTCTTTCCTCCCGGCATTTTACCCCCACAAAGTGAACACAGGTGCATGCACAATTAGAAACTGTCCCATTCATTTTGCAATGAAGAACCAAGGACCCACATTACAACAATTTCAGCTTTAAACAGCCTATTTTAGCTGTTTAAAGGGAGCATATTTTTTGAAAAGGGGAACCATTTTGGCCCTACCTCAATGAACTATGTAGATAGCCTGTGACTCTACCTGTGATGTGACAACTTCATCGTCACCTATGTTCCGCTCCCAGCTTTAAAACACAGCCTGCAGGCCCTGGCCGGTTGGCTCAGTGGTAGAGCATCAGCCTGGCGTGCAGGAGTCCCAGGTTCGATTCCCAGCCAGGGCACACAGGAGAGGCGCCCATCTCCTTCTCTACCCCTCCCCCTCTCCTTCCTCTCTGTCTCTCTCTTCCCTTCCCGCAGCCAAGGCTCCATTGGAGCAAAGTTGGCCCAAGCGCTGAGGATGGCTCTGTGGCCTCTGCCTCAGGCGCAAAAATGGCTCTGGTTGCAACAGAGCGACGCCCCAGATGGGCAGAGCATTGCCCCCTGGTGGGCGTGCCGGGTGGATCCTGGTCGGGAGCATGCGGGAGTCTGTCTGACTGCCTCCCCGTTTCCAACTTTGGAAAAATACACACACAAAAAAAACAAAAAAACCCCACAGCCTGCAGCCTGTCCTAACAAAAGCACAACACTGAGTGTAGAGACCAGAATTAAATCCAAGCTCAAAAAAAAAGTCTTCGCTAAAGGGTTCGTCTTCAAATTTGGGGGTCAGGATCACCATTTTTATTTGAAAACATATATTTTATTCAAAGCCGTCCATGGAAGGTTATTCTAAGAAAAATGTTTTAAATTATTTTTTGAACGTTATAAAAAAAAGTAAAATTTAAAATAAAGAAATAGAATTTTAATACACTGATACAAATATTCACCAGCCCATCTTGATCATACTGGATGCCCATTTAGTTAGTCCAAAAAGAAAAAGGAAGCACGCATAAGCCTGGACTGCACGGTGATATGTCTGACCCCACTGTGTTTCTAGAATACAGAGGAGGTTTCAAGTAACAAGTCCCTCAAACTATATCATGGGAAGATTCAGCAGCAAATGATTAATAGCAATAAACAATGTCCATGATATTTGAATGTTTAAAACGGTCCTACTCTGAGCCAAACTCATTTCCTTCTCATCTGTCTGAAACCAGTCTTCCCACCACAGGGCATGTGGGGCCACCTCCCTTCCCCACTCTACTGTCTACCAATTCTCTGAGTTCCTACTTCGAGGATACCCCCACCCCCAGACCATTAAAGGGTTCTGTGGACTTGAGGGCAGGAATTCAACAATCCAGTCGCTAAATCGTGGCCCCTCCCTGACGGCCAACTGATCTTAAAAGCCCCGGTCAGGCACAGGTGGAACTTTGGGTCCATTGACACACCTGACTCTACTTCCCTATAAAGCTGAGAAACATTGTGGCCACCCCAGAAATCATCTGAAAAGTTGCTTCACTGTCGAGGACAGCACAGACTCAATTGCAATAAGCCTCCTGTTTCTACCTCGTCTTGTTTCTCTTGGCAAAAGGGCAGAAAGCCTGGGTGTTCGTGATAAACTTAAATCTTGGGTTGCTGAAAGAGGTTAAGCCACGGCCCCTGGCCGTCTAGAGGGCTCAGCCTCGAGGCGGGAAGTGAACCGGAAGCTGATGACACCTGCCCAGGTGACTCAGGAACAGGCCTCAGGCACCACTAAAACATAAGCCGGGGCAAATTTCAGCATCTGTGCTCCTTCCTAGCAAGGGAGAAATCAATGTCACCCAACTGCTACCCTCCTCGGGGGCCAGAGGCGTCCAGGCGGGGTCTCCGTGTACAGTTCAATGAATTAGACATCCAAGAAGAACAAAGGTCCCCGTGCCAACCTCCGGTCCCAATCTTGGCACTTGGGATTATCGCCCTGGGGCCTAACCCGCCTCCCTCGCAGAGCAACGCCGGAAGCTGTGCGGAGGGCGCGGGAGGAAACGGTGGTACCTGTGGTTCGAGCCAGGAGGCATCCCTTCCTTCCCGAGGCCGGGCTCCTGCCTGCCCGGTGCGCAGCTCGGGTCCCGGCCCCGCCGCCCCCAGCCGGCCGCTGCCGCTGCAGCATCACCCGCGGGGCGGGGCTGTGACGTCACGGCTGCATCCTGGCTGCCCGCGGCCGGTACCGCAGAGCATCCTTAAAGCGGCACCGCCGGCCGCTGCGGAGCCGCTGGACCCGGCGCTCCGCAGGGGCCGCACATCCCGCCCCCCCCCCCCAACCTTTAAATGCCGGTGGGTCTGCCCGAAAGCCCCAGATACTGGCCCCCTACCTACACCTTTCCTGGACAGGGGACACTCATACCACCGCAAGCCCCTTTCTCTATCGGAAAAATGTTAAAGGTTAATATAACTACTACGATGTTGATCTATAGATGAATAAATTAATACTATATGTTAAAACATTTTCTGTGGCCTGAGAGGCCTTTTTTTTCCCCTTCCGATTTTAAAAGAAATGAACTCATTTTATGGATCCCTAAAAGCATGTGTTCTCTGGGCACTGAGGCCGGGCACAGGGTGGACATGGTGGCCCTGCCCGGAACTGTTCTACTGCATTCACTGTTCACTTAACCCATGTGTCAGGTGAGACTCTGTGCCAGGCGCTGGTCTAGGGACTGGGGATATGGCAATGCACAAAATGAACAAGCGTTCCTGCCCCTGTGGCGTGACATTATAGAGGGGAAGAGACACATTAAAAAGACAAATACCATAAACAAATGAAATGCCAGAAGATAATAACTCCCCAGAGAAGGGGCTCGGGACTGTGGGGCTGGAGAGTTGTTGATGAGTCGCCACCTAAAAGGTGACACTGGAAGAAAGACCTGGAGAAGATAAGGGACCGTTCATGCTGATATCTGGGGGAAGATATCATGCCAGACAGAAGAGGGAACAAGTTCAAAGGCCCTGGGGTACAAGTGAGGTGGGCTGAGTCAAAGACAGTGCAAATGATTAGATACCTTGCAGTCAACTTACAAATGCAGAAAGTGCTATGAAGAAGAGGCATGTGGCTGGCTCTATGAAAGTTTATAACAGGGGGATTTGACCTTGTTGGGAGATTCTCACTTGTTCCTTGAGAACAAGTGGGAACTAAGGGGTGCAACCAAGCTGAGTAGACAGGACAGCGTGTTCCAGGTAGAGGGGTCCAGTGTGCAGAGCCCTTGCAACAGGAGAGGGTATGGGGAGCACAGAGGTGAAGGAAGCCAGAGCCAGGGGGCGGGAATGCGGAGGCCCAGGGTGACTGGGGTTGGGCCAGAGAGGCAGACTGGGCCCAGCCTACAGGCCCAGTGGGCTGCTCTCATTTTGTAGGAACAAGGTGAAGCTTAAAAATGTTCCGTGCAGGAGAGCAGGTGATGTAAATTATACTTGTGTTTTGCAAAAATCACAGAGGTGAGGGTAGAAAATGTATGGGAGGGGCAGGAGGACTAGTCAGGTGCACCCAGTAGGAGCTCACAGAATGGCCCAGGTGGGAGAGGCTGGGGGCGATGGCGAAGGGTGAGGTAAAACCGAGGTGACTTGGTGACAGATTGAAGGTGGGGGTCTGGGAAGGAGGGAGGGTGGGGCCAAGAAGATCCTGGCACCTGGTGTGCAGGAAAGGAGGCTCACTTGTGAGAGGAAAGCAGGGTGGCTGGGGGCTGAGACTTACAGGCTGGCTCTGGGACAGGGTGAGTTTGAAGGGCCTTTGAGGCATCCAAGTACCTCCATCAGAGGCGGTCCTGCACACAGCAAACTGAAGCCAGAGAGTGGTCAGCAACATCAGCAGGGAGAGCCACCAGAACCTGGTTCTATCTTATTTTTTCTTCTAAACAGGAGTAAAACAATAGTTTAAATAGCCATTTTTTTTCTGTTTTGCGTTTACACACAAATGACCTGCTATTTGACTGATAAACCTCGACATCTAAGGTGCTTACCACAATAGAGGTTTACTTTTGGCCCAAGTGAAGTCAAAAGGGTGTCCCTGCTGGGGGTGGGGGGACCTCCACACAGTCATTCAGACTCCGGGTCCTTCCCACCCGGCTCTGTCCCAGCCAGGCTTGCAGGAGAACAACATTCCATGTCTAAGACTCAGTGACATGGCCACCCCCTCCCCAGGGACGAGGAGGAAGTGGGGTGACCAGCTGCCTCTTTAGCTTTTATCTGCTTGAGAAGGTGGGAGCGGGAGGGTGGGAGGTGGGGATGGTCAGAAAAGCTATGAAGACAAAAGTTAATATTCAAAACAGGATTTTGTAGAAAGCAAGAAGGCTTGAAATGTAAGTATCGTTGAGAAGGGACTTTAAAAAAGATTCCTTCGACTATTTTGAACCTTCCAAAGTGAGAGCCTTCTGGAATTAGAGGATTCAAGACCCCCTTGCTTCACCAGCCAGGACCAGCCCTGAGTGGGGCATTCCTCCCCAGTGGAGACGGGCTCAGGTCCAGACAGGGGCAGGAGTGGAAGGAGACCCCGAGTGTGGAGGAAACGGGTCCCAGTGGGAGGCTGGCAAAGGCAGGAGGGAGAGGGGTGCCCAGCAGGTGGAGCTTAGTGTCCGGAGGACCCCTGAGGGCCCTGGCTTGGGCTTCCCCCAGTCCAGAAAGGAGTCTGTTTTGGGCTGAGCTGCCCCAACCTAGGTAGGGACCCCAGCCTGGCTGGGGCAGGGGGCAGAGGGTGTGGTGAGACTAGTTTTGCTACTTGAGCTGAAATGGGCAGTGGCTTCTCGGGAGGGTGGTCCGAGGGGGGCTGCTTCCCCCCACACACACCGTGTGGAAGGACAGCCAGGCTGGGAGCAGACAAGGAAAGAACCACTGAGGGCTCTGCGGGGCCAGGCGGGCCCCAGCAACCGGGACAGCTGAACCCATCAGGGGCCCTGCAGGGCACACGGAGGCCTGGCCCACAACCCCAGGGGGTCGCAGGAGTCGCCCATTCCCCCAGCGGCATCCTAGAGAAGAGGGGGAGGAGGAGAGGAAGGGGGAGGGGGAGAGAGGGGGGGGGCCAACCGGTAAGGTCTTGATTATCCTAAAGAGGCCAAGCCAGACAGACCCAAAGCGACTGTGCCAGTGATCCCATTGGACTCAATTTTATATCAGTTTTGGCCAAGTTAGTCTCGGTCTCTTCCCGCCCCGAAACCCCCCAACCCCCAAGCCCGCAGGAGGCGGCGGCTGATGAGAAAGCTCAGCTCGGACCGAGTGCGTGGGGCCAGTGCCCCTACGCCCGCCCCCGAGCGCGGGGAGAACCGCTCAGCCAACCCGCAAGAAGAAAGCGGGCGCGGAGGGCCTGGGCGCCAGCGTCCCGGGGCGACGGCCGCAGGCAGCTCACCTGCTTTCTCGGGGTGTCCACGAGGTGGTGGAAGAGCCCCACCTTTCCTGCCCGGCTGGGGAGAGACCGCGAATGTCTCCAGCTCCAGAGCAAAGAAGAGACGACGCTTTTCGAGTCCTTTCCAACCTGGCGACAATTCGCACTTCGGCAGAAGTTTTATTTTACTTTGTGTGAATGCACTTTTTTGGTCAATTTTTCCTGCTAAGCACACAGCCACGTAATTTTTGTGTGTGTGTGTGTGTGTGAATAACATTATTTTTAATATCAGATCGTGGGCCTGGCCCTAATTAAGGTTTATGCACTTTAAGCCTCCTGTAATTATCCTAACTGTATGCGTGGGGTATTAACCCCTCCGTGTGTGTTTGATCCGAAGCCAGAGGGTGAGTCCCCCACAGTCTGCGTGGGAACGGGGGCTGGAACGCAGGGCTGCGTGACCCCCAAGCCCAGCCCATGCCTCCCGCGGCCTTGTGCGAGGGCCTGTCTGGCTTGGGGGCACACATGCCTTCCGGGGAACACCAGCCTCACACCTCGCACCCTGGGCTCCCGCCTCTTCCTCAGTCTCCTCAGGACTGCGACCTCCTCCTCTCCAGTCACCCCTGCCCTCCCACTGGTGGCTTATCAGGGGCGCTGCCCTTCGGTTCCTGGTTCAGAAGATCCGGGCAGGTGCAGAACCACAGGCATGTGCGCATGTGTGCGCATGTGCATGCGCATGTGTGCTTACACAAATGTCGACACTGATTCCTTCTCTTCATTTTGTGGAGCTAAGAAGCTATTGATGTCTTCTGGTCCATGATGCTTTTCACTCACACACACACAGGTGCAACCCACACAGGATGTATGCATGCACACTCACGTATGCACACTGGTTTGCACAGGCACATGCATGTGCATGCGCTTGTGCGCGCGCGCACGCGCACACACACACACACACACACACACACACAGACACTATTGCCAAAGCTGCTCCCGCTGGGGGAGCAACAGCCACGCCGGGACTCTGCATTCACACCCAGAAAGTATATATGTTTCTATAGGGAAAGAGCCACAACCGTGCTGGTTCTTGGATGGCGCTGCATCACAAGCTCCCGGAGGACCTGGCAGCCCCACCCCCTCCATGCCCTCCTGAGCACCCCGCGGGGCAGACAGGCACCCAGACACATGCAGTTGATCCACATACAGAGGAGTCTGTTGGTTGAAGTTGTGCTGTTTACCTGCGTCTGCACAGGTACATTACGGGTTAAAACATCCTCATTGGCTGGGTTGGGAACTTCTTTACACTATTTCAGCAAAGAAAATGGATTCTGATTCCCAAACGTCTGCCCTCCTCCGTACAGGGAGCCTGTGGAGGCAGCCCCACACTCTGGACTGTCCAGGTTGCTGTGGCTGGATTCCGAGCAGAGCCGGAGCAAGGCCTCGGGACCTGGGTGTCCGGCAGCGCGAGAGCCAAAGGGTGTGGACTCAGGTTCCAGAACCAAGGCAGTGGCCCCAGGGGAGGTTGGCACTCCGGGTAGCCGTGGCCTTCCCTGTCCATGGGCTGGGAGAGAGCCCCATCGGGACACAGAGTCCCCAGAGAAAATGCAGGATGCCCAGTTACACTTGAATTTCAGATAAACAGTGAATAATACTTATAGACAAGTATGTTCCAGGCAGTATTTAGCACCCTGTATTTCAGTGGGTTCCCTCCAGCTAGCCTACTGGGACAGCTTCTGGGACCTGGCAGACGAGGCCACCAGGGAGCCCAAGGCCCTTGTTCAGGAAGCTGCCGTCACTGCATGGGAGCCACCCTCTCCCAAGCTCAGCTTTGATTTGCTGTCCCCCTAAGACAGCGGTTCTCAACCTGTGGGTCGCGACCCCGGCGGGGTGGAACGACCAAAACACAGGGGTTGCCTAAAGCCATCGGAAATATATATTTTATTAAAAAATGTATTGTATAATATATATTTCCGATGGCTTTAGGCAACCCCTGTGTTTTGGTCGTTCGACCCCCACCGGGGTCGCGACCCACAGGTTGAGAACCGCTGCTCTAAGAGAACAGTGAGCACCCAACACTCAGAGAAGTCCCAGTTGTGCTCTGGGGAAGTTTTGAGATCCTCTCCCAGGGGATCACACTTGCTGGGATCTTTAAAGTTCCCAGTGGGATTATTTTGTGTGTGTTTTATCTACTTGTTCAATTTACTATAATCAGGAATCTACTAACCAACTCTCTAACCCTTAACCATTGTTCACACAGCTACTACATTTAAAATAAATTTTCAGATGGTTTTACTCTTTCATCTTAATGCCTGTGAGTTACGAAGCTCTTATATTTTGAACTACAACACAGAAAAGTGCAAGAGACAAAGTGAATAGCTCAGCGATTTATCGCACACGTGTGAGCACAGCCAGGTGGATGTGGACCATTTGCCAGCTCGCTAGAAATCCCCCCCATGCCGTCATATCACTGCCCCCTTCTCTTAGCCTTTGCCGAGAGGAGAGGTAATCACTACTCTGACTCAAGTTCATTGCTTTCTGGCTATTAAAAAAAAAATAGGTGTGACGCATGTATACATAACACTGTCCGGGTTTCCCCAAAAGCCTGCACTCTATGGGGGCAGTGGTCCTGGAAGCAGGACGAAGGCCAGTGAGCTGGAGCTGGGAGAAAAGCTATCAACAGTTATGTGAATGACCCAGTCACCAATGGGGGCACTTGGAGCTCAGCCCTGCTGGGGCCCTCTGGGAAGCCACATGGAACAAGCTTTATCCTTGTCCCACTGGACGATGGGGAGCTGGGGCATTCATTTACCAACTTCCTGCCCCCACTGGTGGAGGACTGCCCTGGGTGCTGGAGGTGGGACTGTCATCATGCTAGGAGCCTTTTACTGCTGGTACAGGTGAATGCAGGTGAGCCTAGGTACACGGGGCTACTAAACGTGGCAGTGTGCTCTTGCACCAGGATTCAGATCAATGCACTTTTCAGCTGGAAAGTCTTACTACCAAAAACAAAGGAAAGAAAGAAAAAGGCAACTGAACTAAGCAGTGTGTTTAGTGACACTCAGAGGCAGGCATGCTCCTTGCTTCCCGGTGGACAGGAAGGTTTGCAGACTGGCAGCCCCGAGTGGGTGGGTGCTACAGCATGCATTCCTAAACTCTAGGGTATAGCTTAGCATTTTAAAAAACTTGGAGTCAATGCAATCAGAAATGTGTGTTCTTTTGTGTCTAGTTATTTTTGTTGTTGTTGATCATTTTGCTTTGCAGACTCATCCATGCTGTGCACGTAGCTCTAGCTTGTTTCCATAACTACATCTATTCCCTTGCGTGAATGTATCCTCTGATGTCCATCCATCCTTCTGTTGATAGATGTCGGGGCCATTTCTATTTTAGGGCCATTATAATAATGCTGCTATGGACATTGTAACACATGTTTTTGGTATGCCTATGTAGGCATTTCTTTTGGACATGTACCCAGAAGTGGACTTTGGGGTAAGTATATGTATGTATTTTTTTCATAGGAATGTCTGCTTGACTAAACACCATTTAATGAAAGATATGTCCTTTTCTCACTATTCTACAGTATCATCTTTGCCACAAATCAAGTAGCTATATGTGAGGGGTCTGCTTCTGGACTCTCTTCTGTTCGGTTGGTTCATTTGCCTTTGTGTACATAGTTTTATATGTCTATGTCTGGTAGAGTAAGTTCTCCAACATTTGCCTCTTTTAGTGTTTTCTGACAGTTCTTGGCCCTTTACTGTGCATGTTTAAGGATTGGTCTTTTAATATCCCTGACACAGATTTCTTTTTAAACTCTGGCTATTTATTTATTTATCTGAAGTGAGAAGCAGGGAGGCAGAGAGACAGACTTCCACATGCACCTGACTGGGATCCACCCAGCAAGCCCACCAGGGGGCAATGCTCTGCCCATCTGGGCCCTTGCTCCATCGCAACTGGAGCCATTCTAGTGCCTGAGGTGAAGGCATGGAGCTGTCCTCAGCACCCGGGGCCAATTTTGTTCCAGTGGAGCCTTGGCTGCGGGAGGGGAAGAGACAGACAGAGATTAAGGAGAAGGGGAAGGGTAGAGAAGAAGATGGGTGCTTCTACTGTGTGCCCTGGGCCAGTATTACCCGGGACTTCCATACACTGGACCAATGCTCTACCACTGAGCCAAATGGCCAGGGAAAGCTCTGGCCTTTTAAAATGCTCAGATTTTAATATGATAGATTAATCTGGAGAGAATTAAAGTTTTTGCAGCATCTAATCAATGAACATTAAATATATACCTCCATTTTTTTAGATCATTAAAAATTTTAACAATGTGTTATGGTATACAGGACTTACATATCTTTTATTTATTCCCATGTACTTGATTTTATTTCCATTTTCAGTTTGTTACTAGTATCTATAAATACAATATTTCTATATTTCTCTTATACCTAGCAACCTTGCCAAACTCACTGAGTAATTTTAATAATTTGTTAAGATCCTTTTAGGTTATATATGATATATATATATAATATATCTATCTATCTATCTATCTATATAGATAGATAGATAGATAGATAGATAGATAGATAGATAGATAGATATCCAGACATGTTGTCAGTGAATAAACACAGTTTCTCCCTTTTTTTTTCCAATTGGTATCTCTTGTCTCTCCTTTTCTTGCCTTGTCACTATCTAGGACCTCTAAAGCAATACCTAATAGAGGTGTGGTCAACAGCAGGCCTCCTCATTCATTCCTAATCTCGGAGGAAAATCTTTCAACATTTTACCCAGAGCACGATGCATGCTGTAGTTTTTTTGCAGGCATTCCTATCATATTGAGGAAGCTATCCTCTATTTCTACGTGTTAAGAACTTTTCTCACATATGAGTATTGAATTTAATCAAAGCCTTTAAAAAAAATCCATTGGTAGGTTCATAATTGTTCTTCCTTTGACGGTTAATGTGGTAAATTGCATTGACTGATACTTATGAAATGATAAACCAACATTGTTTCCTAGGAAAGAAAAACCACAATTTAGTTGTGGTTTATGATCCTATTCATATTTGATTGATTTTGCTTAAGAGACTAGCCTGTAAGCTTCCCTTTAAAAATGTCTTGCTAGGTTTTGGTTTCGAGGTCATTCTAGCTTCTCTCTGCCTCCTTTTTCTATTTCCGGGAAGAATTTGGATAAGATCGGCATTGTATTTTTGTTAAATATGTAGGAAAACTTACCAATGAGACCGCTGGACTGAGAGTTTTGTGACAAAGTTTAAAATCGTGAATTTAATTTCTTGAGCAGTTATAAGCTATTCAGATTTTCTATTTCCTTTTGTAATAGTTTGGAATATGTACTTTCCAAGGAAACTGTTCAGTTTGTCTTAATTTAAAGATTATTTTTGTCATCTCATATCCTCATATGATTGCCTCCTATTCTCTTATGACCTGTATGATGTTTATAAGATCTGTAGTGATGTCACTGTGATGAGCTGAACTGTCTCCTCCCCGCCCTCCCCGAGTTCTCATGTTGAAGCCCTAACCCCCAATATCTCAGAGTGTGACTGCATTTGGAGAGAGGGCTTTTAAAGAGATAAGTAAGGTAAAATGGGGTCATTAGGGTGGGCCCTAGTCCCATATGACCAGTGTCCTTATCAGCAGAGAAGATCAGCACACAGACACCCACAGAGGGACAACCATGTGAGGACACAGGGAAAAGATGGCCATCGACAAGCCCAGGAGAGAAGCCTAGAACGCTCCTTGCTTCCTCACAGTCTCAGGAGGAACCAACCCTGCCGACACCTTGATCTCGGACGTCTGGTCTCCCCAACTGAGAAAATAAATGTCTGTTGTTTAAGCCCCCAAGTCTGCGGGCCTTTGTTATGACAGCCTGGGCAGACAAATGCAGTCCCATTCTTCACTTCTAATATTAAATTATTTAGTCTCTTTTTTTCTTGCTCAGTCCTGCTAAGGGTTTATCAATTAGTCTCTTCAAAGAACCAATTGACTGATCCTCTCTATCCTATGCTGCCTGTCTAGTTCCCTAATTTCTGCTTTTATATGTGTTATTTCCTCCCTTCAACTATCTCTGGGTTTAATTTGCTGCTTGTTTACTAAACTTCTTGAGCCGAATACTTGGGAGCTGTTGATGTGTTGGCCACCCCCCCCTTCCCTAATGTAAACATTTGAAGTTACATGTTTCCCTCCAGCCTGACTTCAGATGCCTCCCACACATTTTGACACATTGTATTTTCATTATCATTGAGTGAGACACTTTGGCAAGACCTCCAAGTGAAAAAAACATTCAGAGTTAGAGACAGGGGCCTGGGGCTTAGCCATACTTCAGGGTTTGAATTGGGGTATTTGGAGATGGGTTTTGAATGAAGAAACAGATGTGCTTTCGGGTTCCAGGGAAGATGGATCTGGGCAAACTGGGGGGAGGGGGTCCTTGGGGCACTAATCAGCATTTAGACACCACCCCCACACTGTCTCTCCAGGGGGGTCTCTGTTCTCTAGACTTTTGTATCCAACTATTAGCTATGTAACAGGCACCTCAGACTCATCTAGTCCAAAACCCCAAACCCTTGACTTTCTCCCCCAGATCGGTTCCTTGCTTGATTAATCACCAGGGCAGACTTGGGTGACACATGGGAACCCACCGAGATTTGGGGTGTAGGTATTACTTGCTTCTACAGGGGTGTCCCTAAGTCAGAAGCTGATCTCTTGTCCATAGCTCAGAGAGACGAACACTTCCTAAATGTCTGCTCGGAAGTGTCCTCTGGCCACTTCCGCACCACAAAGCCTGAATGCGTGGCCTCGTTTTCCCAGCCCGCTGTCCTCTGCTTCCTTCCGTTTACACCGACTTTCTCCTGTCCTCGGCCTGCACAATCCTCTGTCACATCCCCAGACCCACACCAGTCGGTGACCACACTCTGCTCGCAGAGCTCCTGGTTCTGCGCTTCCTGGTGCGGTTCTCAAACCCAACCAGTATGTGAGGCCTGGCCCCACCTCTCTAACCTTCCTCTGGCTCCTCTGAACCCGCCTGTCTGTCCCACAAGACTTGGTGCAGCGGCTTCTGCTGCTCGATATCATTTCACTGATGCTGCTCTGTAGTCCCTAAGCGAGGCTGTCTGCCCCAGGGCGCTCAGCACATCCTTAGCGCTCAGCCCATACCCCGCACTTGTTAACTGAGAGCAACTGAGCTGCAACAGCAAAAGCTGCTTATTGTGGCTTCGGAAGTCCCAATCGCCTCCGCCTGGGAGGCCTCTACCTTGTACCCATTGCTGCGTGTACACCAGGCTGAGCGTGGCTTTGAGGCCTCCTGTGTCCCCCTTCCCATCTCTTGGCTGGAAATAAGCCCAGGGACAGAGATGGGGCTCTGCCTTCTTCTGTCCTCTTAGATAGTGATGTTCCCATTTTGGTGGGACAAAGGTCCAACTGGGGTGCTTTTAGAAATGCTGGTCACGACTCTCCCAGACTCTGATTATGTCTGGGGCTGCAAGGTGAACGGACACCCGGTGCTTCCGGCCAGATGGCCCTGTGACCACCCCTGGAGACACCACGCCCCCGCAAGACGTGGATGGGTTTAGAAACGGACCACTCTGCTTCCTGGAACTTCTTTTAACGCATGACCCCCTCTGTCTTTCAGCCTTAAATGAAATCACTGCAGTACTCTATTTCCTCGTAGGTTCCCTCTAAAAATCATCAAAAGTTTGAACTGGTTGGAAAGATTGCCCTTTGGGCTCCTGGGGCCTCCCTGCGTCCCAGGCCCTCACGTCTCCTTTCCGGAGCTGCGGGACCCCAACCCGGCGGGGGGCTTGGCTCGCTAACGGCAGTACCTCAGCAGGCGCGGGTTGGACCGAGGTCGGAGCACGGCTCCGACTCCAGCACTTGGCATGTGGCGTGGCAATCTTCCCTGAGAGAAGGCGTTCTGGTTTAGATCACAGTTCAAACCAGTGCTGAGTTATGATCTATAGCTCAAGAGAAAGGAATGTTTAGCGCTGGGTCTTAATTTTATCATTAGAAGCTCACGGGGGGGGGGGGGGGGGGGTTGCACACTTCCGGGGGTTTGTACAAGCAGAGAAACAGGCCGGAATGACCTGTACAGCAATAGTGTGGCCTTGGGCCATGGTACTGGGGTGGGAGCAGGTGACACTGACCTTTTCCTTACTCATTTCAGTACTCTCTGCGGGGGCGGCTGATGTTCTACAATGATCAGGTGCTCCTTTTGTAATAAAAACGAGTTAGAGAGCAACCACCCCCGCACAGTCTTCTAAATAAAATATGCGACCCAAGTACTGAATGTTCTGGGTGAAAGCCTGCCTCCCTTTCTCTCTCTCTCCCTCTCCCTCTCTCTCTCCCCCTCTCTCCCTCCCTCTCTCTCTCTCTCTCCTTTCCTCCTTCCTTCCCTCTCCCTCTCTCCCTTTCTCCCTCCCTCCCTCTCCCTCTCCCTCCCTCTCTCCGTCCCTTTCTCTGTCCCTCTCTCCCTCCCTCCCTCCCTCTCCCCTCTCTCCCTCTCTCCCTCCCTCTCTCTATCCCTTTCTCTCTCTCCCTCTCTCCCTCCCTCCCTCTCTCTCTCCCTCCCTCTCCCTCTCTCCCTGTCTCCCTCCTTCTCTCTCTTTCCCTCCCTCCTTCCTTCTCTCTCTCTCTCCCTTTCTCTCTCTCTCCCTCTCTTCCTCTCTCCCTTTCCCTGTCTCCCTCCCCCCTCCCTCTCTCCCTCCTTCTCTCTCTCTTTCCCTCCCTCCCTTTCTCTCTCTCCCTCTCTCCTTCCCTCTCTCTCTCTCCCTCTTTCTCGCTCTCTCAGATCGCCACTTCCGTGGATTACAGGGATGCTTTCAAACCCAGAGTCATGACTCAGCGCTGAGTCCCAAGTCTCCTCACGACTAAAGAAGGGTTTTTGTAGTGATTACGGGCTTGAAAGAGTCCCCTGAGATAGACAGTTCTTGTCCAGGAAGGGACCGCCTCAGGAATGTATAGGACAGCAGACCTGAAAGATTTCTTGATGACTCTGGGCTCTCCTTGGGGGTCTTTGCACAATTTAAAGCATTGCTCCCCGACATCTGACTTCCCCAACATCACTTAGGTGCCTTCCAAACTCCCCCGGAACAGAAGTGACAGGTCTCTTGTGTCACTCAGTGTGGCACTGTGTCCCCAAGCAGACTTTGGATGCAAAGGGCTCTGTGCTCATTTCCACTTGACCACAAGGGTCCCTGGACCCTCCCACCGCCACAAATCTCCCCTCGCCCCCCCCCCCCCACCGGGATGCTTCCTCTGTCCGTATTAATTAAAGGGCTTTGTTTGTGCCTTCAATGCACCGGCCTCTTCAAGTGCATTCACCCCACACACACTTCCAGCTTCGTTGGCCCCCAACATTTGAGTTGCCAACAGACACCTCATTATTTACCGAACTTGAATCGGGACTGTTTTTCTGTTTCTTGGAAACCTCCTGAAGAGCTCCACGATCCTTTCTCAGTTGAAAAGAGTTGCTAACTGCTGAGCAAAGTCCCGCCGGTGGCCCCAACACAGCCCACGTTGTTCTCCTTCTTCAAGAGATTTTCTTTTACTCCATTTAACTTGTTTATCGAGGAGGCTCTGTGGGTCAGACCCCCCCCCCCAAATCCCCCATTCCACGGGCACCTGGGTGGCAGCAGTTGACTCTTCAGACACAGCCCAGTTCCTCCCTCAAGGGCCCATGTCCTGGAAGCAGCTGACCCACCCGACGACCTGAGCTGGGCCCTTGGCCGGCCGGCTCCAGGGTACGGACAGACCCTGCTCGACTTGGGGACACAGGGCACTTGGCTGCCTCCTGTGGCCTGTGGCTTCCCCGAAGGAGGACCCCTGGAGGAGTTGGTCAAACAGTTTGTGGGCTCCTTTCCAGACAGAAGGGAATTCCCGGGGTGGTGCTCCCCGGGAGGCTGGGCAAGGTGGCGGGGCGTTTGTTAAACACGCTGACGAGAGGTGAGGCCGTCTTCGAGGGCAGGAGAGCAGAGGGGGGCCTTCGTGCTGGAAGCACCCAGAATGCTCGTCTCCTCGCAACTCTACAGGTGTATAGTTCATCTTCAGACACTGTCCTTTATTGTAAGAATTCTCTCTCGGACAACACATAACACTCAAGGTGTCCGGTGGAAAACCAAGAAAACACTTCAAGTCATGGGACAAGGAGGAGACTGGCTCTCCGTCTAGCTGGGTAGTTTTGACCACTATGTGCGTGTTCCTGGTCCCGGTGCACCGGCCAGAGAACTTGCTCTTGGCCTGGGGGTCGTCCTGCGGTCCCTCCCAGGATACCAGCTGCTGGCCCGCCTCCGGCTGCCTCAGGACCACTGGGGCAACCTGAGACCCACTCCAGAACACAGCCTCCACAGAGCCCTGAGACTCTCCCTTTCAGAAGGTGGCATTGCAGATGTCCTTACCCTTGTACAGTGTAGGCACTGGAAACAGTGGCACCACCATACTCGGTGTGGAGTTCTCTCTCCCCCACGGTCCATAATAACGTTTCCAGGCCTTTGTAGGAGCCTTGTCTCCCCTCCATGGAGTAGGGCGTGCGGGCACCAGCTCCCAAGTCCAGCTCAGCTTCATCCACTCCTAGCTCAGTCACTCAGCCCTGCAGAGCGTACCCCTCTCCCTGTCAGTCTTCTTGGGTCCATGGTGAGTTCATTCAACTTTTCTTTTTTTTTCCAGTGAGAAGCAGGGAGGCAGAGAGACTCCTACATGCACCCCAACCGGGATCCACTCAACATGCCCACCAGGGGGCGATGCTCTGCCTATCTGGGGCCTTGCTCCCTTGCTCAACAACAGAGCCGTTTTGTTTGTTTTTTTAGTGCCTGAGGCAGAGGCCATGAAGCCATCCTCAGCGCCCGGGCCAACTCACTAAAACCAACTGAGCCATGGCTGCGAGAGGAGAAGGGGGGAGGGGTGGAGAAGTGGATGGGCGCTTCTCCTGTGTGCCCTGGCCAGGAATTGAACCCGAGACATCCATGTGCAGGCCGACACCCTACCACTGAGCCAACCGGGCAGGGCCAAGTTCATTTAACTTAAGGAGCGGATCTCACACAGCCTTATGTCCTGAGGCTGAGATCAGGGATTGACACCTTGTGAGGGAAGGAGCTGGCTTTGAACTCAGGTAGCTGGCTCACCTTTCTGTCCAGGTGTCCTTGCCCTGGGAGACCAGTTCCAGGTAAGGGAAGGGTTCCTCTTCCCCCTTGCTGTCCTCGGCCAACTTTCCGGCACTGCCACCTCTCCATCACACTGTTTCTGTGACCTGAATTGGTCAAATCCATCCCCCCGACACCGTCAACTCTCTCTACACTTCTTACAGATACTGTGACATCCTAACATCAGCTCGTCCCGGAAAGAGGTGACGCTGGGGGACATCTGCTCTGAATGCAAAGTGTTACGAGGAGAGCAGAGTAACCAACCACATCATGATAGAATTCAAGTCCCCGCCCCTGCTCTCCGCCACGCTGACTCCTATCACTGAACTTCACGCCCTCCACCCTGGAGCCCCGGTCCTGGCACCAGGAACACTCCAGGACGAGATGGCATCTCAGTGTCGCCGGGATGCTGACGTGGGGCCAGGGAAACACGGCTCTGGCTCTGCAGTTCTCCACAAACTTGTCACCCTCCCCCGCCCTCGCAGGGGCCACGTGGCCAGCCCAACACAGACTTTCCGACTCACTTTGAAGCCCCGTCGCTGCCAATTTTCCAGTGTAAAAAAAGAGGGAAACATCGTAAAGGGCTTCATTTCCTTTTGCCCCGTGGAGGTGGGTGGCACAGAGGGCGAGTCAGAAGCCATGCACAAAACAAGTTTATAAAAATCCTGAGTAAAACAGCACCTCCGACAAAACTGAGCCAGGCTCAGTGTCCAGCCCTGCGTGGGCAGCCGGGACGGGACGGAGCCCCACGGGGACAAGGCCATGAGGTACGGCAGCGGGACCCAGGGGGACACGGGCTCTCAGGAGAGGATACGTTGCGGGAACCAGGAAATAAACAACAGAGTCCCCAGAAGTGATGGCAGTCAGAGAGCTAGAGTGGACCTCGGCAACCCCTGCCTTTAGAGACACAGGGCAGGAAGAGGGTCGATGCAAATAATCATGTCTATGCAGTGCCTGTCCTGTGCATTGTCAGTGAGGCAGGTCAGGGCACCCTGTCCCCCACCTGTGCTGCTCTGACATCTTATTCTGAGCTGAAGGCTCTTGAAAAACAGCCAAGGCAGGGAGAGGCTCTCTCCAAACACCCCGACCTGCCTAAACACAGTCCTCCAAAAGGAACTTCCAGGGGTTTCATAAACCAGGGAAGATGGACTCTTGTCACAGGAGAGGAGACTAGAAGGCGACACCACAGCCTGACAAACTCTGTCACACACTCTCCTGCCTCCCATCTATTGTCCCCAGGGCCCGTCCATCTTCCCTAGAAACCACTTCCTCTCCGGGAGAGGCGGATCTTCCCTCTCCCCTTTCCCAGCTGAGATGGTCTATGAGCTTTCACACCTTACCTCCTTTGGGGGTAGCCTCCGTTTTGTTTCTGTGATGCCCATGTACACCATATTAACAGTGAATCAACTTGTATACCCCTTCTCCTGTCAATCTGCCTGTTGTCATTACAGTGTGTCCGTAAAGTCATGGTGTACTTTTGACTGGTCACAGGAAAGCAACAAAAGACGATAGAAATGTGAAATCTGCACCAAATAAAAGGAAAACCCTCCCAGTTTCTGTAGGATGATGTGGCAGCATGTGCGCATGCGCAGATGATGTAACACCGTGTTTACAGCAGAGCAGCCCACGGCCATGCCAGTCGAGATGTGGACGGTACAGAGGAAAGTTCAGTGTGTTCTGTGGCTCGCTAAATTCGAATCTGTGACCAAAGTGCAATGTGAATATCGGTGCATTTATAACAAAGCGCCACCATATAGGAATAACATTACTCGGTGGGATAAGCAGTTGAAGGAAACCGGCAGTTTGGTGGAGAAACCCCATTCTGGTAGGCCATCAGTCAGTGACGAGTCTGTAGAGGCTATACGGGATAGCTACCTAAGGAGCTCTAAAAAATCTGTGCGTGAGCCCACATCGAACTGCACTGAATAGGTATGAAACTGGGAGAGTTTTCCTTTTATTTGGTGCAGATTTCACATTTCTATCATCTTTTGTTGCTTTCCTGTGACCGGTCAAAAGTGCACCATGACTTTACAGACACACTGTATTTCATAGACCTGGCTATAGAGGGTAGAGGGGGGGGGGTCTTGTTAGGCTTGTGGGGTTCTAAATTAATTACACATGGTTAAAGAACATGATCTGTATTATATCAATTTCATGTGATTGACTAAGAGTCATTACAACCTGTACTTGGCAAGTTTTTAGAAATGTCCTATATGTGCTGGAAAGAAAGTGTGGTCCCCCAATGGTCAGGGTCCAAACCATGGCAAGGGTGTGGTGTTGAGGGGCCCAAGTGGGGGAGGCAGGGAAGACCCTGATCAGCAGAGAGGAGCAACTCCCTTTGGATGCAGGAGCAGAGGATGGTGGGCCTCGAGAGATGGCACCTCCCCACACAGTGTGGCCCAGGAGGTGTCGTCCGGCACGTCCCACTTCTTTTTTTTTCCTGTATTTTTCTGAAGCCGGAAACGGAGAGAGACAGTCAGACAGACTCCCGCATGAGCCCGACCGGGATCCACCCGGCACGCCCACCAGGGGGCGACACTCTGTTCACCAGGGGGCGATGCTCTGCCCCTCTGGGGCATCACTCTCTTGAGACCAGAGCCACTCTAGCTCCTGGGGAAGAGGCCGAGGAGCCATCCCCAGCGCCCGGGCCATCTTTGCTCCAGTGGAGCCTTGGCTGCGGGAGGGGAAGAGAGAGACAGAGAGGAAGGAGAGGGGGAGGGGTGGAAAAGCAGATGGGTACTTCTCCTGTGTGCCCTGGCTGGGAATCGAACCCAGGACTTCTGCAAGCCAGGCCGATGCTCTACCACTGAGCCAACCGGCCAGGGCCACGTCCCACTTCTTATGAATGTGTGAGACCTTTCCTCCCAGGTCCACCCAAAAGTAGGCACAGTATTCAGGAGGCTGGAACCAGCAGCCTCAGGTTTAGCAACAAAATTTTCTATTATCTGAAGAAAAAATACAGTCTCCCTCCTCCACCTTAAACTGAAAAGAATTTTAAAATAAATGTATCAATATATCAAATGAACTAAAAAAGTAAAGGTGAGACTTTGAATAATATGATTATATATATATTCTCTATTCACGTAACATCTATAGATCCCTACTTGATTACTGGGCACTACATACCCTTTTCAAGTCCATATAGAACATTAGTAAAAGTTGACCCACTAGAAGTCTCAGTAAAATGTATGGAATTGTTATAATGTAGACCATATTCTCTGACTACAGGGCATCTGATTCAGAAGTTATTTTTATGGTAGGTTTAAGAAAAAAAAAATCTTTTCCACAATCCAAGAAATATGCAGAGAGAAATACAACTAGACATTATTAAATATTTAGAATTAGCAATGAAAATGGCACATCTCAAAGCTTCTTTGCAGTTCAAGTAATACAGGGAAGTTGATTGCCTTAGATGCACAGGTTACAAGGATGGAATGGTTGAAGTCTGCTAGAGGAAGACAAACCACTTAGAAGAGTTATGAAGAAAGAGAAGACATTAATACCAGCATTAAGAATCAACAGGCCGCCTGACCAGGCGGTGGCGCAGTGGATAGAGCATTGGACTGGGATGCAGAGGACCCAGGTTTAAGACCCTGAAGTCGCCAGCTTGAGCACAGGCTCATCTGGTTTGAGCAAAGCTCACCAGCTTGGACCCAAGGTCGCTGGCTCGAGCAAGGGGTTACTCAGTTTGCTGAAGGCCCCAGTCAAGGCACATATGAGAAAGCAATCAATGAACACTAAGGTGTCGCAAGAAAAACTAATGATTGATGCTTCTCATCTCTCTCCATTCCTGTCTGTCCCTATCTATTTCTCTCTCTGACTCTGTCTCTGTAAAAATAAATAAATAAATAAATAAATAAATAAATAAAGACTCAACAGGCCCATGCTTGCATATAATATATAAAAATTAGATTACATTATGAATAAAACATGTGCCAGAAAGTATAAAACTCAGATGAACAGGCAGATTTGTTGGGTTTTTTTTTAGAAGAATAGAAACTAATAAAATTCAAGAGGAATTGGAAAATATGAACCCACTAGTAATCATTAAAGAGATAGACCAGATGGTCAAAGAGCTTACAGCCCATCCCCCTACCCCCACCAAAGGTTTCCAGTTCAAAGGTCACGTGTCACTAAATGCCCAAAGAAAATAAGTGTTATTTTATAGCTACTGTTCTAGAGAATAACAAGAGGGGAAACTATCTACCTCAGTCTTGTGCTTGAGCCTTCATAGTGAAATAGGACAAAAACAATATTATAGAAGAAAATTATAGGCTAGCCTCATATATGAATAAATTTTACCAACACCCTAAAAAGAAAACACGGATATAATGGTGTATTGAAAATAGCCAAGAGATGCAAGGAATTTTTCAAAAATTTCTTTTGAGATACAATTCACATACCATAAAATTCACCCATTTAAAGTGTACAATTTGGCCTTGGCCAGATAGCTGGGTTGGTTGGAACGTCATCCTGAAGCACAGAGGTTGCCAGTTCAATCCCCGGTCAAGGCACATACAGGAACAGCTAGATGTTTCTGTCTCTCTCTCTCTTTCTCTCTCCTTTCCTCTCTTGCTAAAATCAATCAATAAAAACAAAAAGTGGAGAGAGGAAAAAGATGGCAGCAGAGTAGGCAGACGCCCAGCTCTCACCACCAAACTGGAATACAAATCAATTTAGAAAAAATCAGCATGAAAAACCAACTCTGAACTGCAAGAACAGCTCTCAAAAACCAAGGAGCAAAGAAGAAGCCACAACAAACCTGGTAGGGAGCGCCTGAATCTCCCCTGTTTACAAGAACGGGGAGGGGGGTAGGCTGAGAGCCCAGAGGGGATCTCACACAAGGGAAAAGAGCAGAAACTACTGCTCACAGCCACTTGCCTGGCAACCAGGGAGTGAGGTGTGTTGAAAAGACCAGCTTATCTCCCAAGTGGAAAGGAAAGAGAGAGAGGGACAGACTGTGAGGGGCTAAGGAATGAAGGAGACGACCTAAAAAAGCTGACTCATCCGTGCTGGAGGCGGCCATAGCTGGGGGAGGGACTGAACCTTTCACAAAATAGAGCTGAATTGCTTCTGGATCAGAGATCTCCGGACATCTATCCAGCTCCAATCAGCGCAACAAGACACAGCTGAAAACAAGAAGTGGGGAGAAGGGGCAGTAACTCAGGTCTCCATGGAAATCTGAGATACACCTCCCCCTACTGAAGCTGAGAAAACACCCTGCCCCCAGGGAGATTAGTTGGCTAAAGAGACCTTCAGAGTCTCAGGTTACACCCATCGCATTCCTGGATACAGTTTCAAGGAAGCCCCCTGCTGAGATCAGTAAACAAGACTATCACCTGTTAAGAAAACAAACAAATCAAGACTTCAAAGCTGCCCAAATCCAAAAGTGGATTACAGATAACAGCTGATACCAACCCAAGAAGACCTAGAAATAACACAACTGAAAACTGGAGGCAGACAACACCAAGCCTAGACTCAACCAACTCTACAAATAAAACAGCCAAAAACAGACAATGAGAAGACAAAGAAGTGCAATCCAAATGAAACCACAAGAGACACCTTCAGGAGATGAACTGAGTGATATGGAAATAATCAAACTTCCAGATGCGGAGTTCAAAATAATGATTTTAAGGATGCTTAGGGATCTTAGAACAACAATGGATGGTCATTATGAACACCTAAATAAAGAAATAGCAAGTATAAAAAAGAATCAATCGGAGATGACAAATACAATATCAGAAATAAAGACCACAATGGAAGGAATTAAAAACAGGATAGATAGAGTTGAGGATCGAAACAGCGAGTTGGAGGACAACTGGAATGAAGGCATGAAAGCAGAGAAAAAAAGAGAAAAGAGACTCAAAAAGTCAGAGGAAACTCTTAGAGAGCTCTGTGACAACATGAAGAGAAATAACATCCGCATCATAGGGGTTCCTGAAGAAGAAGAAAAAGAACAAGGGATAGAGACTTTGTTCAATCATATCATAGCTGAAAACTTCCCTAAATTAATGCAAGAGAAACTTTCACAAGTCCAAGAAGCACAGAGGACTCCATTAAAGAGAAACCCAAAGAAACCTACACCAAGACACATCATAATTAAAATACCAAAGCTAAGCGATAAAGAGAAAATATTCAATATTAAAAGCTGCAAGAGAAAAAAAAGTTATCACCTACAAAGGAGCCCCCATAAGGATGACATCTGACTTCTCAACAGAAACACTTGAGACCAGAAGGGAATGGCAAGAAATATTCAAAGTAATGCAGAACAAGAACCTACAACCAAGACTACTTTATCCAGCAAGGCTATCGTTTAAAATCGAAGGAGAAATAAAAAGCTTCCCAGACAAAAAACAACTCAAGGAATTCATTACAACCAAACCAATGCTGCAGGAAATGTTAAGGGGCCTGTTGTAAACAGATCAAAGTGGGAAAAGAATATAGCAAAAAAGGAATATACCTTTAAAGAAGAAAATGGCAATAAACAACTACATATCAATAATAACCATAAATGTAAATGGATTAAATGATCCAATCAAAAGACATAGGGTAGCTGCGTGGATAAGAAAACAGGACCCATACATATGCTGTCTACAAGAGACACACCTTAGAACAAAAGATACACATAGATTGAAGGTAAAAAGATGGAAAAAAAACATTTCATGCAAATGGAAATGAAAAAAAAAGCTGGGGTAGCAACACTTATATCAGACAAACTGGACTTTAAAGCAAAGGATATAGTAAGAGATAAAGAAGGCCACTACCTAATGATAAAGGGAGTAATCCAACAGGAAGATATAACTATTATAAATATCTATGCACCTAATATAGGAGCACCCAAATATATAAAGCAGACTTTGATGGATTTAAAGGGCAAGATCAACAGCAATACTATAATAGTAGGGGATTTCAATACCCCACTAACATCACTAGATAGATCCTCAAGAAAGAAAATTAACAAAGAAACAGCAGACTTATTGGAAACACTAGATCAACTCGATTTAATAGATATCTTCAGAACCTTTTACCCTAAAGCAGCAGAATATACATTCTTTTCAAGTGCTCATGGTACATTCTCTAGGATAGATCACATGTTAGGGCACAAAAGTGCTCTCAACAAATTTAAGAAGACTGAAATCATATCAAGCACTTTCTCTGATCACAACGGCATGAAACTAGAAATGAACCACAACATAAAAGCTCAAAAATTCTCAAACACATGGAAACTAAATAGCAGGTTGTTAAATAATGAATGGATTAAGAATGAGATTAAAGAAGAAATAAAAAAAATTCCTAGAAACGAATGACAATGAGCATACAACTCAAAATTTATGGGACACAGCGAAAGCAGTACTGAGAGGGAAGTTTATAGCACTACAGGCACACTTTCAGAAGCTAGAAAAAGCTCAAATAAACAACTTAACCCTGCATCTAAAAGAATTAGAAAAAGAACAGCAAGTAAAGCCCAAATGTAGTAGAGGGAAGGAAATAATAAAGATCAGAGCAGAAATAAATGACATAGAGGCTAAAGAAACAATACGGAGGATCAATGAAACTAGGAGCTGGTTCTTTGAAAAGGTAAACAAGATTGATGAACCTTTAACTAGACTCACCAAGAAAAAGAGAGAGAGGACTCAAATAAATAAAATTAGAAATGAGAGAGGAGAAATAACAACTGACACAACAGAAATACAAAATATTATAAGAAAATACTATGAAGAACTGTATGCCAAAAAACTAGACAACCTAGATGAAATGGACAAATTTCTTGAAACATACAATCTTCCAAAAATCAATCTGGAAGAATCAGAAAACCTAAACAGACTGATTACATCAAATGAGATCGAAACAGTTATCAAAAACCTCCCAACAAAGAAAAGTCCGGGGCCCGATGGCTTCACAACGGAATTCTACCAAATATTCAACGAAGACTAACTCCTATCCTTCTCAAACTATTTCAAAAAATTCAAGAGGAAGGAAGACTTCCAAGTTCCTTTTATGAGGTGAGCATAATTCTGATTCCAAAACCAGGCAAAGACAACACAAAGAAAGAAAATTATAGGCCAATATCTCTGATGAATATAGATGCTAAAATCCTCAAGAAAATATTAGCAAACCGGATCCAACAATATATGGAAAAAATCATACACCATGATCAAGTGGGATTTATTCTGGGGAGGCAAGGCTGGTACAATATTTGTAAATCAATCAATGTGATTCATCACATAAACAAAAAGGAGAAAAACCATATGATAATTTCAATAGATGCAGAAAAAGCATTTGATAAAATCCAGCACCCATTCATGATCAAAACTCTCAGCAAAGTGGGAATACAGGGAACATACCTCAACATGATAAAAGCCATCTATGAGAAACTCACAGCCAACATCATACTCAATGGGCAAAAATTAAAAGCAATACCCTTAAGATCAGGAACAAGGCAGGGGTGCCCCCTTTCACCACTCTTATTTAACATAGTCCTGGAAGTCCTAGCCACAGCAATCAGACAAGAAGAAGAAATAAAAGGCATTCAAGTTGGAAAAGAAGAAGTAAAACTATCATTATTTGCAGATGATATGATATTGTATATAGAAAACCCTAAAGTCTCAGTCAAAAAACTACTGGACCTGATAAATGAATTCAGCAAAGTGACAGGATATAAAATCAATACTCAGAAATCAGAGGCATTTTTATACACCAACAATGAACAGTCAGAAAGAGAAATTAAGGAAACAATCCCCTTCACAATTACAACCAAAAAAAAATAAAGTACCTAGGAGTAAACTTAACCAAGGAGACTAAAGACTTGTACTCTGAAAATTACAAAGCATTGATAAAAGAAATCAAGGAAGATACAAACAAGTGGAAGCATATACCATGCTCACGGTTAGGAAGAATAAACATCATTAAAATGTCTATATTACCCAAAGCAATCTATAAATTCAATGCAATACCAATTAAAATACCAATGACATACTTCAAAGATATAGACCACATATTCCAAAAATTTATATGGAACCAAAAAAGAACACGAATAGCCTCAGCAATCTTAAAAGAGAAGAATAAAGTGGGAGGTATCACACTTCCTGATATCAAGTTATACTACAAGGCCATTGTACTCAAAACAGCCTGGTATTGTCATAAGAACAGGCATATAGATCAATGGAACAGAACAGAGAACCCAGAAATAAACCCACAGTTCTATGGACAACTGATATCTGACAAAGGAGGTAAGGAAATACAATGGAGTAAAGACAGCCTCTTTAACAAATGGTGTTGGGAAAATTGGACAGCTACCTGCAAAAAAATGAAACTAGATCACCAGCTTATACCACTCATAAAAATAAACTCAAAATGGATAAAAGACTTAAATGTAGGCCGTGAAACCATAAGCATCTTAGAAGAAAACATAGGCAGTAAGCTCTCTGACATCTCTCGGAGCAATATATTTGATGATTTATCTCCACGGGGAAGTGAAATAAAAGACAGGATAAACAAATGGGACTATATCAAACTAAAAAGCTTTTGCACAGCTAAAGACAACAAGAACAGAATAAAAAGACAAACTACACAATGGGAGAACATATTTGACAATACGTCTGATAAGGGGTTAATAACCAAAATTTATAAAGAACTTGTAAATCTCAACACCAGGAAGACAAACAATCCAATCCAAAAATGGGCAAAAGAGATGAATAGACACTTCTCCAAAGAGGACATACAGATGGCCAATAGGCATATGAAAAAATGCTCAACATCACTAATCATTAGAGAAATGCAAATTAAAACCCCAATGAGATATCACCTCACACCAGCCAGAATGGCGCTCATCAACAAAACAACACAGAATAAGTGCTGGTGAGGATGTGGAGAAAAGGGAACCCTCCTGCACTGCCGGTGGGAATGCAGACTGGTGCAGCCACTGTGGAAAACAGTATGGAGATTCCTCAAAAAACTGAAAATCGAACTGCCTTTTGACCCAGCTATCCCACTTTTAGGAATATACCCCAAGGACACCATAGAACGGCTCGAAAAGGAGAAATGCACCCCCATGTTTGTGGCAGCATTGTTCACAATAGCAAAGATCTGGAAACAGCCCAAGTGTCCATCAGAGAACGAGTGGATTAAAAAGCTTTGGTACATATATACTATAGAATACTACTCAGCCATAAGAAATGATGACAGCGGATCATTTACAATAACATGGATGGACCTTGATAACATTATACGGAGTGAAATAAGTAAATCAGAAAAAAAACTAAGAACTATATGAAACCATACATAGAAGGGACATAAAAATGAGACTCAGAGACATGGACAAGAATGTGATGGCAACAGGGGTGGAGGGTGGGGGGAGGGGGGATGGGGCGAAGAAGGAGAGAGGGGTTGGGGGAGGGGAGAGGAACAAAGAAAACCAGATAGAAGGTGACAGAAGACAATTTAACTTTGGGGGAGGAGTATACAGCACAATCAAATGTCAAAATAATCTCTCAACATATGTACCCTGATTTATCAATGTCACTGCATTAAATTTAATAAATAAATTTAAAAAAAACCCAAAAAGTGTACAATTCAGTGGTTTTAGTATATTCACAAGGCTGTACAACTATCACCGCTAACTCCAAAACATTTTCATCATCACCTCCCCAAAAAAATTACACACCCATTAACTGTCACTCCCCAACCCTCCTTACCCTCACCCCTGGCAGCCACAGATCTACCCCTTGTCTCTGTGGATCTGCCTGCTCTGATCATTTCCTATCAGTGGAATCATACCACCGGCGGCCTTTTGTGACTGGCTTCCTTCACTTAGTACGGCGTTTCCAGAAGGCATTCCCACTGTAGCATGCGTGGGTCAGGAGTTCATTTCCTTCTTACAGATGAATCCTATTCCACTGATTGGGGAACATGTTTTATTTATCCATCCACCAGGTTATGGACATTTGTTTGAATTCCATGTTTTTGCCACTATGAATAATGCTGCTACGAACATTTGTGTGCTGGTTTTTGTGGGGACATGTGTTTTCAATTCTCTCAGCTATAAACCTGAGGGTGAGACGGAGTTGCCATATGGTGACTCAATATCTAACTTCTGAGCAGCTGCCTGACTCCTTTCCAAAGAGGCCACACCATTTTACATCCTCCCCAACAGTGTACGGGGTCTCCAATTCCTCCGTGGTCTCACCAATACCTGCGCTCTTCCGTTTAAAAGATTATGGCCATCCTCGAGATCGTGATACTGTATCACGTTGTTTTTCTTTGCATTTTCCTAATGACTGGTGACCTTGAGCATCTTTTCATGTGCTATTGACCATGTGTCTGTCTGCTTTGGAGGCATGTTTGTTCAGGTCCTTTGTCCACTTTTAAATTGAGTAATTTGTCCCTATTATCATTGAGTTGTACTGTATTTCAGAGCACAGACCCTTATGAGATACATGTTTTGTAAATTTTTTCTCCCATTCTGTTGGTTGTCTTTTCACTTTATTTATAGAGTCTTTTGATGCACAAAAGTTTTTATTTTTGTTTATGTCCAATTTATCTATTTTTTCCCCTTGGTTCCTTGTGCTTTTGATGATCATATCTCAGAAATTGTTGCCTAATCTAAGGTGATGGAGATGTATGCCTATGTTTTCTTCTAGGAGTGTTATAATTTTAGTTCTATCAGTTAGGTTTTTGATCCATTTTAAGCTCATTTTGTAGATGGTGTGAGGTAGGGGTTTAATTTTTTTTTTTTTTTTGACAGAGACACAGAGAGAGGGACAGATAAGGACAGACAGACAGGAAAGCAGAGAGAGAGCAGCATCAATTCTTTGTTGCGGCACCTTAGTTGTTCATTGATTGCTTTCTCATATGTGCCTTGACCTGGGGGTTACAGCAGAGTGAGTGACCACTCGCTCAAGCCAGCAATCTTGGGCTTTAAGCCAGTGACCTTTGGGCTCAAGACAGCAACCATGGGGTCATGTCTATGATATCACACTCAAGCCAGAGACCCCACACTCAAGTCAGTGACCCTGCACTCAAGCTGGTGAGCCTGCTCTCAAGCTGGTGACCTTGGGGTTTCAAACCTAGGTTTTCAAAACTGGTCCTCCACGTCCCAGTCCAATGCTCTATGCACTGCGTCACTGCCTGGTCAGGCTTTTTTTCTTTTTTTGCATGTGGCTGTCCAGTTGTCCCAGCACTCACCATTTGCTGAAGAGATTATTCTGTCCCCATGGGATAGTCTTGGCATGCTGGTTGAAAATCTAGTGACCATAAATGCATGTTTTTATTTTTGGAGCCTCAACTCCATTCCATTGATCTATATGCCTATCCTATCAGCACAGTTTTGATCACTGCAACTTTGCATAGATTTTGAAATCAAGATGTGGCCCTGGCCAGTTGGCTCAATGGTAGAGTGTTAGCCCCGCGTGTGGATGTCCCAGGTTCGATTCCTGGTCAGGGCACACAGGAGAAGCACCCATCTGCTTCTCTACACCACCCTCTCTAGCTTCTCTCTCTCTCTCTCTTTCTCTCTTCCCCTCCTGCAGCCATGGCTTGATTGGAACGAATTGGCCCTGGGCGCTGAGGATGGCTCGATGGCCTCCACCTCAGGCACTAGGAAGTGCTCAGTTGCTGAGCAATGGAATAATGTCCCAGATGGGCAGAGCATCACCCCCTGGTGGGCTTGCCAGGTGGATCCTGGTCAGGGCACGTGCTGGAATCTGTCTCTCTGCCTCCTCTCCTCTCACTGAATAAAAAAAAAGAAAAGAAAAGAAAAAGAAATTGAGATGTGCAAGTCCTCTGTTTTTGTTCTTTTCTGAGAGTGTTTTGGTTGTTCTGGGTCTTTGAAATTCTGTATGGATATTAGGACAAGCTTTTCTTGTAGTTAAAAAAAAAGGCAGTCAGAATTTTGGTAGGCATTGTGTTGGATTTCATTCTATACCCTTCAAAAATAAAGGCTGATAAAGACACTTAAAGACAAATAAAAGCTGAGATAATTCTACATGAGCCAACTTATTCTACGGGCAATACTAAAGGAAATTCTTTAAGCAGATGAAAGTTACCTTAGAGGGCAGCATGGACCTCCAGGAAGGGCCGGAGAGCAACAGAAGAAGTAAAAAGGTGAGCAGGTCTATAGGAACAAACCTAAATGCACAATGATCACATAAAATAAACAATGGTAAGTTATTAGGAGTCCAATATGTAGAAACGCCTACAGAATTAAAACATGTGACAAGGTGAGAAAAGGGTAAATACAGTCCAAGTGTTGGGAGGTCCTCACACTACTGTGTCTCCTCTTTCTGGCACTGCAGCCTGAAGTCCCCAGGATAGATAAGAAGACGGGATAGGGAACCCACAGGACGGGCTGGAACCCATAGCAGTCTCCCACTACCTCCTGACTCTGACTTTGATGATGGGATGTCCTGCAGAGAAAATCATAATCTGTAGACGTGGAGCTCTAAAAATGTGTCTGCCCTCAGAGGCCAGAAGACTGAGGAAGGAAACCTGGTGGGAGCTGGCGGACGTCCCAAGCCTACAAAGTGAGTCAGCACGTCAAGGACAAGGTGTGTGAGCGGCAGCAGCCCCTCGTGCCCTGAGACGACTTTCTGACTGCCGGAGAAGCGGGACTGCTCATTTATTGCCGTCTTCCGAATCTGGAACAAAATGTCTCTTGTAACCCACGCTAACCCATGCTGTGTAGGAGAGAAAATTCTAGCGAAAGCTGTTCCAGCTTGGCTAAGGTGGCTGTTAGCTAAGTTGGCAGGGGTAGACTTTATGTCAAGAATCGTTACAGCTACAGAGTAACATTTCAAAAAGAGAAGGAGGACGTTCTGTCACGAGGATAAGAAATGCTACATTTTAATATAGTTAATACCACAGTCTTAAAATAGATGGGGCAGCCTGACCAGTGGTGGTGCTGCAGTGGAGAGAGCATTGACCTGGGATGCTGAGGTCACAGGTTCGAAACCCCAAGGTCACTCCTTGAGCATGGTCACTGGCTTGAAGCCCAAGGTCGCTAGCTTGAGCCCCAGGTCACCGGCTTGAGCAAGGGGTCACTGTGTCAGCTGGAGCCCCCCAGTCAAGGCACATTTGAGAAAGCAATCAATGAACAACTAAGGTGCCGCAACGAAGAACTGATGCTTCTCATCTCTCTCCCTTCCTGTCTCTGTCTCTGTCTCCCTCCCACCCCCTCTTTCTCTTGCTAAAAAAATGGGGGGCAAAAACTGACAGAATTACAAGGAGAAATAAACACTTATAGTAGGAGATTTTAACCTTTTTCAATAACTAATAGAACAATCATTAAGGATATAGAATATTTTACTGGCATAATTGATGAATTTGATTTTGTTGATTATAGACTGACAGAAATTGACCATACCTTAAAACAAGTCTTAACACATTTCAAAGGATTCAATTGTACAGAGTATGTTCTCTGGAAATAGTAAAAATTAAGCTACAAATTAATAGCTAAAGGTAAATAGAAAATTCCTCCCACAATTTGGCAAATAAATAATATGCTTCTGATAACTTGAGTCAAAGAAGAAAACTTATCAGAAACTATATGGAATTAAATGAAATGAATATACCACATATTAAACCCTACAGAATACAGTTACCGGCCAATGTGGATTCATAGTCTTCAGTGTGTAGTGGGGAAAAAAATCAGTATAAGGCTGAAAATCAGTGCTTTAAATATTCAACTAAAAAAAAGAGAAAAGAATGGAAAATTAAGCCCAAAGAAAATAAAAACACAGAAATAATAAATAGAAGAGCAAACACTAATGAAGTAGAAACCAGAAGAAAAAAAAGATTCTGCAAAGTTCACACTGACTCTTTGAAAAGATTAAACTGTGTTATCAAGAAAGAAAATTATAAAGAAAAAAGAGAGACTGCCAAAGTAACCAATGTCTGAAAGGACATGGAGGACATCATTACAGTTCCTGCAGATGTTAAAGAGATGATACAGTTTAATAGGACTTTATGCTAATAAACTTGAAAATTAAAGATAAAAAATTCCTGGAAAAATACAACATATCAAAAATTATTTAGACCTATGGATATTAAAGACATTGGGTTTATCATTTTAAAGGGCTTATTAAATACTCAATTTTGTAAAGATGTCAGTTTTGTTCAAACTGACCTGCAGATTTAATGTGATCCCAATACAAATCTCAGAAAGAGGGAGGGAGGGAGGGTGACAGGGAGAGACAGCGTACGTGTAAATTAAAAAACAGAAAATGTATATTGAACTCTAAGAATATCCCAGATAATCCTGAGGGAAAAGATGGCAGATCGACTCTGTCAGATATCAAGACATCTGTGTTGTCTTTGGGTTCTCGGACCCAGCACTGGACCGAACTGTTTCTGTGTGTATCTTTCTGGGCATCTTCACAGTGCGTCTATCTTTGGGGTAGGTGCTTATGAGTGTACTCGGGCATCTTTTCACATGGCTATAAGCCATTTCCTTTTTTTTATTTTGTAGATTGTATGTCCATATCTCTAGTCCATTCTTCTATGGGGATTGCCCATTTTATTTCTCAGAAGTTCCTTACATGTTTGGTACTCAGTTGAACCATATGAAATTGCTATTTTGCTAGGTCAAGAATGATTCAATACCAGCAATTTCAGATGGCACACCCTAATAAATGAATGTCTTTTTTTTTTTTTTTTTTAGCAAGAGAGACAGAGGCAGAGAGGGAGACAGAGGGAGGGACAGATAAGGACAGACAGACCAGAAGGGAGAGAGATGAGAAGCATCAATTCTTCATTGCAGCACCTTAGTTGTTCATTGATGCCTTTTTGTCTGCAGTAACACCTGTCACCATTTCCTGTTGTTTGTGTCCTACTTAGCTAGTGGTGCTTTTGGCCATCATGTAAATATTATACTTTTCTGTAAATATTCAATACATCAATTAGTCCTTTTCCTTATTGCTTCTGGGATCTGATCCATTGTTGAGGAATGTTTCTTGGCTCTACAACTCCTAACTTACACAGGAATGTCCCCATGTTTTCTTCATTTTACATCAAAATCTGTGATCCATTTGGAATATAATGGGCTCGATTATATATTTTTCCATAGGCCTTCTGGGTATCTCAGTATCACATTAAAATTTCCCACTGATTTGAGAGGTCACCTTAATCTATACTAAATTTCTGTATTTAGTTGGGTCTATTTCTGGTTTCTTGCTGTTTGATTGGTCTGTCCACATATGTACCTACTGATACAATATTGCTTTAATCACACAGGCTTTATAATGTGCTCTACTCTCTGGAGATGCTAGTCAATCCCCACCCCCAACCCCAACATTGCACTTCCTCTTGGAGGGGGTTGCCTGGTTAGTCTTTGCTTGTTAATTCTCCTAAATGACCTTTACAATCAACATGTGCAGTTCTAGAAACATGCATAATGAGATTCTCACTGGGATTGTGCTGTGAATTCATTTAGGGGGAAAACTGGGTTTTCCATTTCTTCTCCTGTCAGTTCTGACTATTTATTTATTTATTTGAAATTTGCCCATTTTCCTCAGCCTTCATCTTCATTGGCATAAAGTTTTTATAATATCATCTTCCTCTATTTTACATTTCTGCTGATTGAATCGATTTGTCCTTTCTTTTTTCACAGTGTTTGTCTTTTCCTTACTCTTTTTTCCCCCATGAGCAAGCAGTCTTTCCAGACGGTTGTCAATTTTCTTTCAAATTTGAAAAGATAAAACTTCTGTCCACGCTTGTATCTGTCTTCTATTTTGCACTGGGTACGTAATGCGTGCGTTTTCATCCTTTCATCTTTGCTGATACAGGTGTTATATGCTACACTTTGCCTCTGTGGTGTAGCTCTCTCCCACAGACATTCTGACGCATTCTGTTCTCATCATTGTTACTTCCAAGACGTTCTGTAATTCCCTTTTCTATTTCTCCATGGACTTGAGGTTTTAAATTTCCAGATGAATGATCTTTTCATTTTTTTTTATTTGTCATTAATTTCTAGTTTGATTGTGTTGAGGTCATTCCACAAATGAGGCTCAGAGAGTTAAAGTGACTGGGCCATAGCCACACATTTGGTAAGAGGTATGGCTGGGCAGGAACTCAAAACCCACTCTCTTCCCACTGTGCTATCCTGCCCCTGTGGCTCACAGGCCAATACACTATTCAATCATTACTAGCAGCATTCCAGAAGGTGTCATTAGGAGGCAGTGAAGCGTAATTGATAAAACTATAATGGCATATTAAAATGTCATTTCTGTGGGTAGGGGGTTAAAATGTTAGCAGTAATAATTAAATGGGGCCTTTTCCTTTAAATGAACTCAGGTTGCTCTTGACCTGGGTTCTCTCACAAGCAGAGCCTGAGCCAGGCCTGTGTGAAGGTCGTTTACTTGGGACTGCGAACCCGGGAAGCAGAAGGAAGGGTCAAAGAGGCAGATCTAGGAGGGAGGTGAGCCAGCTCATGGATGCATCACTGAGCTGGCCACGTGGTTTCAATAGGTAGGACCCTCTGAGGAGCCTTATGAAGCCAGTTTCAGAATGGTCCTTCTGGGAAAAGATGGCGGAAGAATGTATCCACCAGCTCCCGTCCAGTCCTATGCAGTCCTGTCAGCGGCTCTCTCTCCCCACTCCTCTGGGCTGGGCAGAAGTCAATGTTAATCCATTCTTTATATCACTTGCCACCAGAGACGTGCAACGTGGGCTTGAGACATGGGTGCTCTCAGCGCCCAGCAAAGCTGACGGTGGTAAGCTCAGAACTGACTAGAGTAAGGGAGGAGGGGAGAGGTGTGAGGTGAAAGCCAAAGGTGTCTGATATAAGTAGATACTTTAAAAAACACGTCTTGATGCAAATCACCAAAGTTGCAGATCTACTGAAGATTGTGGATCTCAGTTTTGCAAGAATGATCCATTATCATCATGGCTCTGGGGAGCTGAGACGTGCATCCTGACCAGGGACTAGGTCCTATGGAACTCCATTTTCTTTGTTCTGTGCATGTACACGTCAGGAGTGAGAAATGCAGGCCACCAGCAAAGACCTGATTATAAATGAAGGATACAATGCAAGACTTCAAATCTATCTGGACAGAGAACTTGAAAGGTGGGAGCTAAGCTATCCTTGTGTCTATATGCGTGTTTATTTCCTTCAAAACCAGCTTACCCTCTTAACAATATGTGGAGACCCACAGGAAACAGGACTCAGTGACATTGATGAACATTTAAAATAGGATCTCTGAGTCTATCAGCTCATCCTAAATCCGTGGTTATTCTAACTTTCAAACTCTAGGTGAATGCTTTAAAAATCTGCTTATGAGAAATCTGTACCTATCGCTATGGCATTTGTGACTCATTTGTCCTGTTAATGCAGACGGTGACATAAATGTCTGGCAGAGAGCTAAATCCACACACTGTCAAGGCGTTTTCTAGTCTCCACTCAGAGACTTATGCAACCTGCCTACTTCTCCCCAAGACACGAACAGCTGGGATTATTTCCTCCATAGTGAAATGGCAAAAGTTATCACCCCCCATTCCCTGGTCTCCTCCAGTGCTGAGTCGGAATGCCAAGTTCCTGTACATGCATGGTGACATGATGCCAAGTTCCTGTGAATGCACGGTGACATGATATGAGCAGCTCGCACTGCCCGGAGCAAACCGCCCTGCAAATCCCTTGGGGATGCCCATGTAGGGAGGGGTGCCCGGCACATCGGCTGCCCCTGGGAGAAGCAGAGAGTCATTCTTGGTTTAAACTCAAATGATTCAGGTTCTACCATGTTTCAGAAGATGACCCTTTTTTTTTTTTTTGCTCAGAGCCTTTCAGGGAAAAAGTCACATGCTACAAAATACAAGCTTAAGATTCATGAACACGTGTGGATTCCAGAATACCTTTAAGAGAAGGTGAAAGATTTTCTTCTCCCTTCATAGTCTCCCTGTGGATGAGGACAGAAGACCTAACTGGGGACATCATGCTGAGAAAAAAATGTCACTGGTTTTTTTATTATTATTTTTAATATTGTAATAATCACCCGTCAAGAACTTGATTTTCTATGGAAACCGCAGGCATGACTGAGATGCTCGGAAAGGAAAATGAATGTCTTTGGCTGTACTTGTCACGCAGCCGATGACTTTGGTTACAGCTGGGAGGAGAAAGCCTGCAGGTGACCTCTCCCCCTCCATCCTATTCCCGAGTACCCCCCTCGCCTCCTCCGGAGGGCCACCCAGCACCACCAGCCCCTCCCCCCATGAGCCTGGGGACACCTGTCCTGCACAGACTGGGCCTCTTTAAGTCGCTGGGTGCCACTCTCTCATTGACTCATACATGTCATAGTTCATATGAATAAGACTTTCCTAGATGAACTCAGACAGAGCTAAATTGCCCGGCGAGGAGGAGCAATTTTCATTTACAGAAAACTATTACGGACCATAAAATGCTCTCCCAGTGACGTTCCCCAATTCCTGACAGCCCAGGGCTGGCAGTCGCCTCCTTCCTGCGTGGCTCCCACACAGAGGCCGCCACCACCCCTCAGCCTGCACGGAGCCGGCCCCTCTCCCCTGTGGCTGTCTGAACCTAACAAAAATCATCTCCTTTTGTCATGTTAGTGAATGATGCCCCTCGTTGGGAAAAATGCACACGTTCCTATAAGAGGTCCACGTAATGAAACACAGAAATCTGACTCAACAAACGTGTTGGTTTGTAACAATACGCTTCCCCAGACTTCCTGTTGCAAAAACAAAGTGGTTTTTGTTTTTTCTGTACTGCGTTCTGGGTGACACATTGAAAGAATTGTGCGACCATTCCAATGAAAACAGCCTCCTTTGCTTCTGCACAGGAACTTGGAGACACCGCACCTGGGTCTGCATTCCCGACACCTGCACCTGGTTTGCTCTGCCAGCCTGGTCACCGTCGCCCGGCCACTGAGACTGGCCCCCCTCCCCGGTCCACTTTGGCTGCACCCAGTCCCGCCCTCCGATGGGACCGTTTCTAACTGGCTCCCCATACTCAGAGCCCAAGCTTCCCTCCTTTCCTCCCAGTTTTAGCAGGAGACTTGGTTTCTCATCTTAAACAGAAAATGGCAGCCAAAAGACCCTCTCCATGGCCAGCCACCAAGCCACCAACACCCCTGTATCCTCCCAGTCTTTCCTCCTTTCCTTCATCCCTGGGATGAAGGTTCCCATCTGTCCATGCACGCCCTGAGCTGCGGTGCCCTTCCCCGAGACCGCCCTCTACCGTCATCCCTCATTCTCGTACTTCCCACACCTGCCTTCTGGCCCCACAGACCAGGAGCCCAGTACTCCTCCTCCGACAGTCCGTCTCTCCTTCTCACCTCAGCTGACACAGCTAGCTGCCCAGCTGTTGGCTCCCTACTGTCCACTGCCTACCACCTTTTTTTTTTTTTAATAAAACCTCCTGTGTTTGGCTGGCCACATGCTTGTGACTGTGGCCATGCCACTGAGTTCCTGTGGGTTTGCACAGGGGGCGTGGGCAGCTCCCAGGACCTTTCTCTCAAAGAGGCTGCTTGTCCTTGGCCACCTCCTTCCCATCCCTGAGGACAGGAACGTGGACATGAGGGCGTGCGCTGGACTTGATGAGGTGGACGTAGACAATACCTTGGGGGACAGTGAGATATAAAAGGAGAGCTGACTCTGGCTGGTTGGCTCAGCAGTAGAGCATCAGCCTGGCGTGTGGATGTCCTAGGTTCAATTCCCAGCCAGGGCACACAGGAGAAGCACCCATCTACTTCTCCACTCTTCCCCCTCTCCTTTCTCTCTATCTCTCTCATCCCCTCCCACAGCCAAGGCTCCATTGGAGCAAAGTTGGCCCGGGCACTAAGGACGGCTCCATGGCCTCAGCCTCAGGTGCTAGAATGGCTCCAGTTGCAACAGAGCAACGCCGTGATGGGCAGAGCATCGCCCCCTGGTGAGCATGTCGGGTGGATCCTGGTTAGGCTCATGCAGGAGTCTGTCTGACTGCCTCCCCGCTTCTCACTTCAAAAAAATATTTAAAAAGAGAGAGAGAGAGAGAGCCAGGACCCAGGATGAGCTCAGGGGACAGAGCCACCCACCCAATGCATGCTGGGTTTTGACAGAGAGAAGACTAAACCTCCCATCCTGTCAGAGCCGCTGTCGTACGTGTGAAAGCAGGCCAGCCAGTATCTTACTTACGATGCTCACTCTTCCCCATCATTCCTTCTTACTCTGAACCCACTGCAACCAAGCTTCCCCACCTGTGGGCGGGGTGTGCTCTCCTACCATAAAAACCCACCAGGAGACCCAAAGGGCATTATCATTCCTTGGCCTTCCAGACGGTGCTGACCCTGCTGCCTGGCCTCTCCCTCTGGTTGTCATCCCCCACCACACGCCCTCCTAGGGTGATTCAATCTGCTGCCATCCCTTCAAACCACGGAGACAACAGCTCTGGCCAACTCAAGCCAAAATAGAGCCTATCCGCAGGGTATAGAGTAGCTTACAAGTTCAAAGTGAAAGGTGACACCCAGACTCAGAAAGAACAAGGTCAGGGATGTAGGAAAACAGGAACAACGTGACAATCTCACCAGCCTGTTCCCTCTGAGAGAACCCAGCTCCAGCCACTAGAAACACCTGCGTGATTCTGCTAAGAATTCCTGCTTCAGGAGGAACATGTTACCTGGCAGTCTTATCAAGACTCTGCCCAACAGGAGGGGGCGGGCGCCCAGTATCGGCCTGCTGTATCAGAACACAGGACAGTCGATGCCAGGCAAGCAAAAATACCAGAGGGTCACCCCCACCCCCCCCTGAACTGCCCAACCACCTGGCATTCTGCTTTATATGCAAATAATTCCACAATTGCCCGCAATAAAATGCAACTATCATATATGCAAATGACAGGAAGTCTGCTTATCACACAGCACCCAGTCATTCCATACACAAATGCTTTCACCTTCAAGTTCAGAATCTGGAGGAAAACCTGTCTTCCTCTGGTTCTGTCACAATCCCGTGTGGCTATGTTGCAAACTCCGAGTCAAAGCTACATTTAGCCACTGCGAACACAGGCCATAGGCAACCACGAAGTACAGGGGGAACCGGAGGGTCAAGTAATGAGAAACAAGCACCTTCTCACATGGGTAGGTTCATGCATCCATTCCTGTCCTGCCCGGGGCTGGCCCCTTTCACTGGTTCCCGGTTTGGTGTGGGTGGAGGGGGACTCGGACCCTCATTTGTGGAAGGTTTGCTCCTGTGGTCGTGTCCTCCGCCCAGATGGACATAGTGGTCTCCTCTGCTGGGCGCTCCAGACACGCTGCTTTGAGCCTACAAACATTGCAAGGGTCTTTGGACCCGACTGAGCTCTGAAAGAAATACTGGCCATCAAAGGAGAGAGAAGATGAAAAATCAATATTAATAATAATGTCAAAGTCAAAACTGTGTAACGCTCTTCAGAAATTTAATAGCAAAAATAGGTAATAGCCAAGATCTGGAAGCAGCCCAAGTGCCCATGAGTAAATGTATGGATGAAAAAAAAAAGCTGTGGTACATTTTACACAGTGAAATACCACTCAGCCATAAAAAGAAAAGAAAATCTTAACTTTTACAAGAGCAAGGATGAACCTGGAGATTATTAGGCTAACTGAAATAAGCCAGGCAGAGAAAGACAAGTACCACATGGTCTCATTTATATGGGGCATCTAGTGAACACAATAAACTAACAAACAGTATAGAAACAGACTCACAGATGCAGAGAGCAGACTGACAGCTGTCAGTGGAAGGGGTTTGGGGGCAGCTAAGAAGCCCGTGCGTCTGGCGCTGGTGTACATGGTAAGACTAGCAACCCCCGGCGGTTTGAGGTTACACCATAGGACAGGGATCCCCAAACTTTTTACACAGGGGGCCAGTTCACTGTCCCTCAGACCGTTGGAGGGCCGGACTATAAAAAAAACTATGAACAAATCCCTATGCACACTGCACATATCTTATTTTAAAGTAAAAAAACAAAACGGGAACAAATACAATATTTAAAATAAAGAACAAGTAAATTTAAATCAACAAACTGACCAGTATTTCAATGGGAACTATGCTCCTCTCACTGACCACCAGTGAAAGAGGTGCCCCTTCCGGAAGTGCGGCGGGGGCCGGATAAATGGCCTCAGGGGGCGGTAGTTTGAGGACCCCTGCGATGGGGTGAGGGCATCGCATGGCAGCCGGGCCCAGCTGAAGCGACTCCTCTTGCTCTCTGATCCCCTCCCACGTGGTGGTTTGTGGATCACCCAGTAAGTTGGAAAGAACAGGTGCCTCTGATGTGCCCTATGCGGCCTGCAAAACCCAGCCACCTTCCACCCGAGGGCAGGGGACTCAGAGTGCTGCAGCCGTTTCTTCACTTTGGAGGGGTAGTCCCGGCTCATCCCAGACCACCGCACCCCCCCCCGAAAGTTCACACACCCTTGCATCCTCACAGGACTTACTCTTCCGCCATCAGACCCCGATGTTTCTCACCAGTTACCTATGACACCTGCTACCACCTACAGTTTCCGTCTAAACCAGGAAATTTTTGTTTAGGACTGTTCACTCCCTCCGTCCTCCACCCCCTCCGCCATCCCCAACCATCACAGAGTCCAAGATGAACAGTGCTTTGCTAACACAGGATACAAGGACTATATTACAAAAACACATTTGTGTGGAGAAAAAAACCAAAAAACAAAAAACCTGGAAATGCATTAGGATCAAGAAGAAAAATCGGCTTGGTTATTCCATGGTCGCAGATTTGAAATGCATAGGCCTCACATTTATGGGGCTTTTGAGAAGCCTTTTGTTCTGCCCCACTGACTTGAGCTAACGGGGGTAATGAACTTGGAAACTGAAAAGAATTACTGCCCGGGCAGCTCTTCCATGTTCCCAACTTTCTTTTCATGGGGTCTCTTTCCTGGTGGCAATAACATTTGTTGACTCTGAAAATGAGAGAAGACACTTTTCAGGGCAGGACGTCTCCATGGTGCACCAGTGCCTGGTCCCCATCCGCGGAGCTCGGACACCCCCCCCCCCCCCGTGAGGGGCTGGGCAGCGCGGAGAAAGCAGCGGTCCCGACAGAAGCAATGTTCACTTGGAGAATAAGGAAAGGGACAGATTTATTCCCGTTCTACTTGTCCTCCAGAACACGGTTTCATCAGAATGCAAAGGGTAATCAGCCCAGGAGACAAGTGGCTAACTGCACGGGCGATTTGGTCTGGGTTTCGCGTTTGGGAACATTCACTCCCATTATGCGGTTCTGGCAGTCAACGCACCTGCGTGTTTCCAATTTCTAATGTTCAACCTAGGAAGTTACGGTTCCCCCTTCTTGAAATGATTCAAGTTTGCACGAACGATCCTATGTTGAACATATTTTAATTTCCACAATGAGACTATTCATGGCCTACAAATCAAACAAGAAATGTTCTTCAGGGAGCACAGGGAACAAAATTTCAAATACAGGCTCCAGGTTGAAGCCATTGTACGAACACTACACACCACAAGTTGTTCCCACACCCACCCCCCAGCCCCCAGAGAAAGGTACATGTCATCTGCAGTATCTTCCTGCACCTTTGCCTGGGGCAGGTGGCCACTACTGTCTTGTTTGGGTCCTGATTTTACAAAAGTTTGTCCTGGAAGGAGTGTCTGGAGATGTCACTTTTCATGATGATGAATATCTTTTCAGAGGTGGTAATAAGCACCAACGAACCTGTTACGTTTTCTGCATACATCTCTTTAAAAAAAAAGGCTTTTGGCTAGAAGGCTCCAAGCTCCTTTAAAAGACCCCAGGATTCTGGTTTCTAAAGTAGTTTGTATCTGAGACAATAAATCAGGTTTCTGGGGATGACATCGGGGCATGGACAGACATCTCAAGCAGCCCCCACGGCGGGCGACACTGGTAAGGAGGGAGACGGGCTGCCCCTGTTCTAGGAAGAAAGTGGCAAGTCCCTCCCTCTGGAGCAGAAGAGCCGGCACGCAGACCTTCCCCATTCTGGAGGGCGAAACGCTATAAATTCTCCATTTTGGCTTCTTTCTCCATGTTGGAAAAAGAGGCAAATGAGGCCAGAAAGGAAAACCGATGTTTCTTCTCTGATTAGTTGGGGACAATTTGAGAAGCATATTCTTACTGAAGAAGAAAAGCTATCGGTGGTTAAAGAGCCCACATGCAAAGGGCACTCGGGACCCACGGGATCCCCGAAACCGTTCCTGGGAGAACAGGGGACAGAGGCCCTCCGGTGGAGATGTGCTGAGCCAAAGCGACAGAAATCAGGGGCGGATGTGGAGAAACCACATTTTAGATTTGTTTTCAGATCTGCTTGAAATCGTTTCAAATGTCCCAGAACAACAGGACAGTGTCCAGGAATGGCCAGAAGTGGAGTGGGCTTGGGCCAGGGAGTCCCGAGTGTTCTGCGCTGTGAAACGTGTGTCCTGGGTGGGTGGGTGGGGGGTGACAGGGCGCCTCCCCGCCCCAGCTCGGCCCCAGGTCGGGAAAGACGCAGGCAAAAGCAAGGAGGAATGAGACCCGAGTGTGGAGTCTAGGAAGTGGGGCTTCCATGGGGAGAAACAAGTGGGGAGAGTTCAGAGGGCAGCTCTCTTTCCTTCAAGGATGGAGACGTGTCGATCTGAATTCTTGAAAGATGACCCGGGCTGCAGTGCAGACCAGGGCTTGGAGGGCAGGAGACTGGAGTACGCCAAGGAGACTTGGCGTGAAAGCAGGTGATAAATGATGGTGGCCCGGGCTGTGCGGATGGCAGCGGGGCGCGGTTGTGTGTGAGAAGATTGGGGACAGAACCACTACCCAGCCTGCCCACCGCTGCCCGGCTGAGGGAAGGGCAGGTGGCGGAGGGAACGCGGGTTCTGTCCCAGCACGCCACGTCTGCAGTCGTGGACTGGAGGGACCTCCCTGGAAGTGGGGACCTCTGTCCGCTGCTCAGGAGTGGGATCAGGCACTGACCACGCTGCTTCCCGGGGTCACCAGGCTATGTAAATAATAAGCAAAGCCCTGGGGGTGATGACATTGCCAAGGGAGAGGGAGAGGAAAAGAGACCTGGGGGCAGGCATGGCTGTTTATATTGATTTTATTTATTTTTATTATTATTATTATTTTTACAGAGACAGAGAGTCAGAGAGAGGGATAGATAGGGACAGACAGGCAGGAACGGAGAGAGATGAGAAGCATCAATCATCAGTTTTTCGTTGCGACACTTTAGTTGTTCATTGATTGCTTTCTCATATGTGACTTGACCGTGGGCCTTCAGCAGACCCAGTAACCCCTTGCTCGAGCCAACGACTTTGGGTCCAAGCTGGTGAGCTTTGCTCAAACCAGATGAGCCCACGCTCAAGTGGGAGACCTTGGGGGTCTTGAACCTGGGTCCTCGGCATCCCAGTCCAATGCTCTATCCACCGCGCCACTGCCTGGTCAGGCTGTTTATGTTGATTTTAAAAGATAACTGTTTCACCTTTGAACTGGGTGCGCCTGCCCTCTTGACGCCAGTCCCAAACGGCTCCCTTTATAACCTCCCCTTGACCCTACGGAGCATTCCGCATCCAGACAGCTGCAGCCTAAGCCAGGCCCCCCCACTCCGTCTAGCCTCATGAACATCCCAACCAGTCTTAGGAAAAGCCAAGTCACGGGCTGAGACGCTACGTGCATCCGCTGGTAAGAATTTCCAGCTTCGCATTGTTTCTGGATTGAGGCTCCCCGCTCATGGTCGGCTTATGAAGTTCCTAATTAAACGAGGACAGGGACATGCATTCATTATTTCTTTATGAGCAAACAGCCTCCAATAGGGAAGCCCGGCGTCATTGCCAACGTGTGCCGACATGATCCTTCCCACCCTGGGCTCACGAGGTATGGCTGGAGAGAAATGGGATCTGCTGTTTTCATAGCATGTCTGTATTCAGAGGGTGTTTGCCTCTTCAAAGCAGGAGGACTCGTTGGTGATTACATCCTTGGAAAGGACATGCTTGAAACGGCTCCTGGGGGGGCAAGGTGCTCAAATGCTGACCTGCCCCCAGGGTTCATGCGTGTCCTTTGAAGAGGATGAGGAAGGGGGCGGGGGCTTGAAGGTTGGAATCAGCCAAGTCACCCGGAGCCAAGTTTGATGAGTAAGAGCAAAGATAGAGCCAAGTAATATCAGATCAACAAACGTGTCCTGTCTTTGTCCCACCTGAACCGGCTCCTTCCCAGTGTCCGCCCTCTCGGAAGGGCACCCCGTCCGTCTGCCCGCGCGCCTGAAAAATAACTTTGTTATTTATAATTTAAACATATTTGCGTTCCCTCTCCGCTCGGCCTACCCACCCCTGACTCACCCAGGACCAGTCAGCTTTGTTCTCTGACATCCACTCCGGGGCCTTCCATCGCCTCCCTCCCTCTCTCTCTCTGTGGTGTCCTAGTGCAGCCCCCACCCCACCCCCCGCCGCCTCTCCATGAGGTCCTCCCTCCACTCCCTTCGTGCCCGGCCACACAGCCTTCTCATGAGGCAGGTTCTGTGGTTCTCCTGCTGAGCTCCCTCCACGTGTCCCTTCGCCCCACTAGCACCTGGACAAGTTCCCAGGGGTGGGGGGAAGCCCCACCTAAGCCCCGTCAGCTTTCTTTAGGTTCCTTGAACTTGCCCAGGGTTTTGCCTCCATTGAGCCATTGTACCTGCTGTTTGCTCAGCCCCGGGACCCTCTCCCACCCCATTCCTGTGGACTCGGCTCCTATGCAGTGGCGTTAGTTTCCTACTGATAACAAATTACTGCAAACTGGGTGGCTTAAAATGACAGGAAGGTATCCTGTGGCAATTCAGGAGGCCAGAAGTCCCAAATCGAGGTGTTGGCAGTACCGCGTTTCCTCCGAAACCTGTAGAGGAGGGTCCTTCCTGCCTCTTCCAGCTTCTGGGGCTGCTGGCATTCCTTGGCTTGTGGCTGCATCTCTCTGGTCTCTGCCTTCATCCACACCCGGTGCTCTCATCTGTGTTGTGTCTCTCTTCTTCTAAGAACACCAATCATATGGATTAAGGGTTCACCCAAGTTCAGTATGACCTCTTCTTAACTAACTACATTTGCAATGACCTGATTTCCAAATAAGGTCACTTTCACAGGTACAGCGGGATGGGACTTCAACATAACTTTGGGGGTGCGGGGGTGGGGTGGGTGGGACAGGACACACGATTCAACCCATAACAGCAACTGTTAGCTCTCAAACTAGACATCTCTTCCTCCAAGATGACTGAGCTCCCCAGGGTTGGCTATCAGTCTTCAGCTTGGTCTTGAGCTCATGGCCTTGGCAAGTCTTCTCTCATCTTAGGTGAACGTACGTGTTCCGTCGACTTGTCTGTCCCTCACTTAAACGTAAGCTCCTTGCACAAGGGACCCCTGTGCCCGCTGTTTCTCCAGAGCCTGACAAAGTATAGCCACAGTGCAGATGTTCAAGACATTTTCATTAATTGAACTTCAAAATCAGTGGCAGGCCAGTGGAAGTCACGGTGGCCTGAAGACTGATTGGATGACATAAAATAACAAGACCGTGACCTCCCTCCATCCAGCGCTTTGTCACTGTCAATGTGTCCAAAGCCGTTATTTCATGGAATCTGCCCAGCAACCCAGCAAGAGAGGCCAGGCAAGTCTACATGTCCCCATTTTCTGGAGAGGAGCACAGAAGTCAAGCTCATGATGAAAAATAAAATGCTTTGGCTAAGACAGGGCCCCTGATTGATTGCTGGAGCTGGTGGAGGCATCAATAAGTCATCGATCGGGTCTGACTTCCTCATCTCACAGACCGGGACAACAGGCGCTGGGGAAGCGAGGTGATTCACTTGTAACATCTTAGCTGATGACTAGTAAAGCTAGAATCAGAGTCCGAGTCTTTCAGTTTCTAATCAGATCCCTACCATGCTTGGGTGACAGCAGGATCATCGCAGTCAGTGTGTACCCTCCCCAAACGGTGCCATGGTACAATCCTACTCATCAGAATACGCAGCACCAGACTTCCTGGGTGGGATTCCTGACTCTCCCCGTTCCGGGCCGCGTGAACCAGAGGGTTAGATCAATGAGGGACCTTTAGCGATCTGATCTTGAGGGACAATCGATCAATTAGGAGGGGACCTCACAAGTTGATTCACGCCAAGGCATCTGTGATTGATGTGATGTCTATCTGAGGGGACACTACTTTTAGAAAGAGGACACCTGGAAACCGTCAGCCCCAGGCACAGATCTCTGCTGCTGGGCCGGTGCCTCGCGTAGTGCCTGACCCAGTCGGCGCTCAGCAAACAGCGAATGAGTGAACGCAGGCGGAAACTCGGGGCACAGCTGGACTCGAATGTAGGGGAGGTTCTGAAGCAAGAGGGACAATCCGGAATTTCTCAGTTTATTCTACCGGCTTGAGACATCATCTGTTCCCTGTGGGTACTGGGTTTGCAGAGCCCTGGAAACTCCTATTGGAGTGAATGAGTACAAACTAATGACTTAGGGAAACTTGGCATTGTGCTACAAATTATGATAATAGGGTAATGAGCTCCATGCTATCAGCTTGCAGGGAGTTGGAGTGCATCCTTCTAATGACAATAGATTGCTGTGGCCAACAGCCCATCAAGTACCTCAAGAGAGATTTTGGAAGCAGAGCTGAAAATACGTCCCCTACTTGTGCATTCGACCTAGAATACCATGTGCATTTTTAACTATTCTGAGTTGAGAAAATGTCTTGGAGAAGAACCACTAAAATAATCACAATACTAAGAAGCTGACATTGGGGTTAGAATACAAAGGTTAGGTGTTTATCTTATTAGCCTCGAAAGAGGATGGTTGGGTGGGGGGAGTAGAGAATAATCTCTGCATAGATTTTCTGTCCACTAGACAAATATTTATCATGTGCCTACTTGATCTGGGCACATCCAGATGCAAGGGTCAAAATGCACAAGACAGACCAAGCCTCGCCCTGGTGGGGTTATTGGATATTAATATGATTTTGTTAACCAAGTTTTGAAAAATTATCTCATGAAGCTTGAAAGGGGTACATTGAGAACAAATAGGAAAGTCCATGCCAGAAAGAGAAAGAAAAAGAAAAACCCAGAAACAGTGCCCAGGAACTAGAGGGACGCCCAATGGAGAGCTGGTGACTTTTACAAAAGAAGTGTTGATGTTCTGAATGCGAAATTAAAACTCCTATAGGACAAGCAGGCAAAAGACAGCAGGCAATTCCAGAAGGAGAGATTCAAATAGCCAGGCAAATTATATGCAACTTAAAATAAATGCAAAATGACATGCAAATGAAAACAGAACAATGTAGAATGGCTAGTAAAACTCTAGAGTTAGCAGCTCCAAGGTTAGAAGAGACTAATGAGTCAGGACTAAGAAGAGACAGAGGGGTTAGAAATAGATCCTGATAAATCTGTGCAAGGGACGTCATGAGTGGTCAGTGAGAACTAGGGCACTGGAGAATACAAAAAGCAGCACTCGGGAATAGCTTATTGTCAGAGGTCCCTGTGCACCAGCTCGTTTAGTCCGACCCAAGCTTCCCATTCCAGAAGCCCACAGGTCCATTCCTCCAAACCACCGTGGGGACGTGGGAGGATGCGGGACTGAATATTTGGTGTCCGGCCCTGCTGGGCTTTCTTATGTAACAATTGCCTGAGCTCACTACCAAGAGAGCTTGCGAAATAAGGGCGAAAAGTGGCCAAGACAAATATGTGGCCAGATTAAAGCCAACTTGGCCAATGTTGTTCCAACGTTTGCGTTTTTATAAACACAGAAAACAGTGAGAAAAGAGAAGGTCGCGACGATGCCACGAGTCATGTTTGTGATCCCCATTGGCCCCTATCTCTGCTACATCCATCTTCACTGTCAAAAGCTCGACCGTTCCCTGACGTATGTTCTCTTTCTTGACTGTTGCTGGATGTTTCTAGCAAGCACCTAGAACTCTCTCCTCTCTGGAAATCAGGTGTGTGTGGACCAGGTGAAGTGTTTGATTAGCACCCTGTGCTTTTGTTCCCAGGTGAAAGGGAATGGGACAGAACACTCTGTCAAATAAACAATTGCCCAAGGTCTTAGGCAAGAGAAATTGGGACAGGAAGCAGACAGCGGACTCCTTGCCCCAGGTAACTGCTTGATAAGGTAAACACGGCTGCGTACAATGAGTTCCTGTCCTCCTGTGATAAATATTTATATGCTGAGCCCTGTGTTTAAAAGCACTAAACCATTTCTCAGTCTGAACATTGACCTTTGGATACAAAACACAGGGCTAATTTTGCAGGTGATGTAATTAATTTTTGCGGCTCAAAGCTGTACTGGGAACAAGAAAAATTGTTGTTTTTGTGATTGTTTCAAAAGTGATTCAACAGGTGTGTGCAGCTTTCAGGTAACACTTTCAGTTCACAGTCTGACTCGCTTCTTAGTCACACCTGGAATTTTGGCAGACCAACGATCTTAGGAAGACGGTGGCCCGGGAGTTCATCATAAGCAAAGTTGGGTTCTCCTGAAATCAGAAGAAGCGACGAACCTGACCCTGGGACCACGCGTGGCCTTGAATTATTTCTCAGAGCAAGCCAAGGACTTTATTTTTAGGATCTCAGTTTGGCACAGCCCAAAATTTCTGTGACCTAGACCTATTGAATTTTTAACATGAAATGAATAAAATGTACAGGCAAACCGTTCTCTTGTGGTGAGCTACATGAACCCCACCCAAAACAAAAGGCAAAGGCAAATGACAAACGAGAAAAGATATTTGTCACAAGACGGCATCACCTTCTTTCTAGGTGGTGACCTGGGTCCATCCACCATCGCTGCCCCTTTCCTCTCTCACCCACAATGTTCACTGTATCTAAGGCCTTATTGTTTCACCCCCAAAATATCTGATGCACATCCTGCCCCCATAGCATTTTGCCGGTTTTCTGCCTCCTCCAATTTATCTGACCAGGTGCCACCAGGTGCTGACTCACAGAGACCAAACCGCAGGTCTTTCCCCACAGTGGGGTCCTTCCAGGGTCCTGCTTCCCATTAAGGGGTGTCCTCTCTGGTTCCCCTCCCGGGCCTGGACTGCATCCTGGACTCTCCCATCCCCGACGCCCCCTTCACCAGGTCTTGTAGATGGTTCTTCCCAGACAAATTGGAACATTCCATCCACATCATTCCCTGTCCACTGCTGTCACCCTCTCTTAGGACACCCTCACCTTCCACCTGGCTACTGAAATGGCTTCCCGTGACCTCTGTAATCCACTCTATTGTCCCTGCTCCATGGTCACCCATGGGGACAGGGTGACCCTTCCTGACACAAACCTGATGGGGCCACCTCCTGGCTGGAGACCATTTGTCAATTCCCTCCTCCCCGTGGATAAAAACGAAGACCCCCCCACCTCCCCACCGGGGTCTGTCACACCGCACCTCCCGCCAACCACAGTGGTCACTCGGAGCTCGAGCCACACCAGCTCCACTGCAGAACCCCGTCAACTACCCAGTCTTTCCCCTCTTCAATTCACTCCTAAGAACTCGCCAGTATCTGAGATTAGCTTATTGATTAGCCTGCACGTCACAGGTGCTCAGGCAGTATCTGGGGAAGGGAAGGGGAGGGGAGTAGAGGGGAGGGAAGGGAAGGGAAGGGAAGGGAAGGGAAGGGAAGGGAAGGGAAGGGAAGGGAAGGGGCCAATCAAGGAACCCTCCTGGGTGATGGGTGATGAATTCATCCAAGAAAATGGCAGAGCTGAGAGTAGAGAAGGCTGTGAGCTGTGAGCTGTAGACGCTGGTCTTATTCACAACTGTGAACACGGTGTCTAGAAGGTAAAAGGGTTGCTGACTGACTGTGTGAGTGCCTCACTTCCAGCTGGAACTCTCCCGTCTCCATGCCTAACTGCCCATTTCTTTCACCTCTCATCCTTCACATTTCAGTCCACACTACTTTCTTTCATGTTCTGGTACACACCCAGGTCCTCTGGACCTCGGGGCCTTTGCACACGCTAACATCCTTGCTAGGAAGGCTCTCCAACCCCTGCCCCCACAACATACACACTATCTTATTTCTTACTCATCTTTCAAATTTCAGCTGCAATGTTACATCCTGAGGAAAGACCTCTCTGAGCCCTGGACTAGGTCATGGCCCCTTCATAGCACCGTGGCTATGATGCGCCTTTACACCACGTATTCCAATGTGTAATTACGCATTCGGGTTATTCTTTCACTATTGTTTATTGACCTTCCTGCCCTTACAAGGGCAGGGATTGTGGGGGGTTTTTCCCCCACCTCAACATGTAGGTCAACATTGAATACAGTGCTTCATCTAAATTGGTACCTGATGAATATTTGGTGATTTTGTATAACAAAAGAAGTGTGGATGCCCTCAATATCCTTTATAAATGTGATGGTAAAACCCCAGTAGAAAACATAGGCAAAGGATAGCAGGCAATTTAGGAATGAGAGCTGCCAGTGGCTAATTAACATTATTAGCAATAAAAGAAATGCAAATTAAAATATAGCCAAATACCATTTCAATATGCCACATTGACAAATATTATTATTATTATTATTACTATTTAGGTGAGGAGGGGAGATAGTGAGGCAGACTCCTACATGTGCCCCGACCCAGGATCTACCCAGCAACCCTATCTGGGGACGATGCTTGAATACCAAGCTATTTTTATCACCTGAGGCTGATGCACTCCAACGGAGCTTCCTCAGCACCCAAAGCCATGCTCAAACTAATTAAGCCACTGGCTGTGGGAGGGAAAGAAGAAGAGAGTGGGGGGAGAAGCAGATGGTTACTTCTCCTGTGTGTACTGACTGGGAATTGAACCCAGGACATCCATACACCGGGCCGATGCTCTATCTGCTGAGCCACCAGCTAGGGCCAGTAAATATTATTAAAAGTAACAGTAACACCTACTGATCCAATACAATCTCTATCAAAAGCCTGACAATATTTTTTTACAGAAATAGGAAATCCATCTTAAAGTTTACATGGAATCTCAAGAGACTACAAATAGCCTAAGAATCTTGACAATGAACATAGTTGGTGGAGGGGTGTCTCACACTTCCCAATTTTAAAATGTACTACAAAGCTATAGTAATCAAAACAGTGTGGTATTGACCTAAAGACAGACATATAGACCAACAGAATCGAATAGGTGGCTCAGAAATACACCCTTGTCTATACAGGTAAATGATTTTCAATCAGGGTGCTAAGACCATTTCACGGGGGAATGGACATCTTTTCAACAAATGACACTGGGAAAACTGGATATCCACCTGCAACAGCATGGAGCTGGCCTCTCACCTTACACCACATACATGCATGAGCTCAAAATGGATCAAAGACCTAAACTTAAGAGCTAAAACATTAAGCCTCTCAAAAGAAAATGTAAGGAAAATAAGAAAGCTTCATGACAGTGGACTTGGCAATGATTTCTTGGACAGGACATCAAAAGCACAGTCAGCAAAAGAAAAAAATGGGAGAAAATGGACTACTTCAAAACAAAAAACTCTGATGTGTCAAAGGATGCAATCAACACAGTAAAAAACCCAGCACACAGAGTAGGAGAACATAGTTGCCAATCACACATCTGGTAAGGAATTAAGAATCCAGAATATATGGAGAACTCCTAAAACTCAACCACTACAACAGCAAACGTCCTGGTTCAAAACAGGCAAAGGGCTTGACCTCTCTCCGAAGAAGACATATAAGGGTCAGCAGCTCGCGGAAGGACGCCCAGCATCACTGGTCACCCAGGCAGTGCGCGTCAGAACCACAGTGAGATGCTGTGTCACGCCCATAGGATGGCCAGTATCAAACAATAAACAAAGGTAAGCTTTGGGATGCGGAGAGACTGGAGCCCTTGCGCACGGTCGGTGGGCATGTGGACCGGTGTGGCCGCAGTGGAGAACAGTGTGGAGGTTCCTCAAAAAAATAGAAATGGAACTGCCACGTGACACAGTCACTTCACTTCTGAATGCATGCCCAAAAGAAATCAGAATTGGGGACACAAATGGGTATTTGTACACCCATGGTCACAGCAGCACTATTCACAATTGCCAAGAGGTAAAAACAACCCAAGTGTCTGTCACAGATGCCTCTCTAAGCATGATGCTGTGTACATATTACACACAAAGGGTGCCGCGGGCTCTACTGTGCCCTCCCACAGCTCCCATGCTGAAGGCTCAGCCCCAAGGTGATCGTTTTGGGAGTTGGGGCCTCTGGCAGATAATGAGGTTCAGAGGAAGTCATAAGGGTGGGGCCCTCCTGACGGGATTGGTGCCCCTATAAGAAGAAACACCAGAGAGCTGGTTGTCCCTCTCTCTATCCTCACCATGTGAGGACACGGAGAGAAGGTGGCCGTCACAAGCCAGGAAGAGAAGCCTCGCCAGAAATGGACTAGGCTGACATCTTATCTGGGAATTTTAACTTCCAGAACCGTGAGAAAATGCGTCTGTTGTTTAAGTCACTCAGTCTATGGTGTCCTGAGTTGACTAAGATGATGGAATATTATTCTGCCTTAAAGAAAATTCCGATACATGCTACGTGGTGGATGACACTTCCGGACATTACGCTGAGTGAAAGAAGCCAGTCACAGGAGGTGCAATCCCACGTGATCCCACTTACAGCCACATTCACAGACAGAGTAGAGTGTTGGATTCCAGGGGTTAAGAGGGAGGGAGTTTCAATTTGGCAAGACGGGAATAGTTTAGTGCAGCGGTTCTCAACCTGTGGGTCGCGACCCCAGCGGGGTCGCGACCCACAGGTTGAGAACCGCTGGTTTAGAAGATAAAAGCTTGTAATGGCTACACTCCAGTGTGAATGTACTTAACACCCCTGCACTGTACATTTAAAAATGGTTAACATGGCAACTTTATATTTGCCACAATTAAAAAAATAATAAGTAATATAGTTTTTAAAAGGTCATAGTCGCTCACACAACCCAATGTTTCCCGTTCAGGAACTGCTGTTCGGTGGCCGGCCCCCAGCCCACCTGGGGAATGGGTAACTCTCATTCCACTTTGCCTCCGGAGGAAGCGAAGGACTGTCTCAGAACTCTGAACTCTGGTTCATGACCGGATTTTGGAGCACAGTGGCACCCATTCCTGACATAGTGTACCGGCTGTATTCATGCCACAGCTGCAGGCTGGAGGAAGGGCCACAGGGAACATACCACGTGAAAAAGCCTAAAACATCTACCATCGAGCTCTGGACTGGCTCATAGTAGATGCTCAATTAATGCTCATTGGATGAATGAAGTATCACAGTGACATCCTATCTGTGAGAGCTCATAGGTCTTCCATGAACAAAGTCCTCACTGAACCTTGATATATTAATCCCCCGGGGGCTTGAAGCTGATGACCTTGGGCAACTTGTTTGACCTTTCTGAGCTTTGGTTTCCTTTTCTAAGTTGAACTAGATCAGTGATGGTCAATCTTTTGAGGTTGGTGTGTCAAAATTCACCAAAAAACTGAGCATAACTCAGGTGGTATATCACTTCGAGAAAAAAAACCCATAATTTTGCGATATTGATAGTTCAAATAACAAAAATGTATAATTGTAATATATAACTGTATTTAATAAACCAAAAACTAATTATTTAACTTACCTGCTTAGTGACTTCTTTGTTCATCTGTCAGTCGGTTTCTTTTGTTGGTCTTGATATTATTTAACTTGTGTGGGGTGCCGTGAACTAAGATAAGTGAGGGGGAGGGGGAATTCTTTAACTAATATGCCTATTAGTGCCTTTTTTGTTGCTGAATTTCATTGGCTAAATCTTCAATTGAAGGTTGGTATTTTGTACACTTCAAGCCCAAGCAAGCACTACTAACTTCATCTGTCAATCTGGTTTTTTGTGGGGGTTTTTTTGGTTTTGATATTATTTAACGCTGAGATTAAGGTCTCACAAAAGTACGTAGAGGGAAAAATTCTGAGTAAAGCCATTGCTATATTTTTCAGGGTGCTAAAAGTGTCTAGTAATCGGTTCTAGGCACTCCAAATTTCCTGTTCGTAGTGGCACTCCTCTTGATTCTCCAAGCGGCACCTTTCCAGATTCTCAAGCTTTGACCTCAAGTTGACAAACACCTGAACCCAGATGCTGTCTTGAAATTCTCCAAGTTACATCTTATGTAAATTAAGATGGCTGCTGCTATTTCTAATGGTGGGAAACGGCATCCCCCTCACTTATCTCAGTAATGATGGTCAATTAGAAATCCACGACACCCCAGAACAGTAGATTGGATGATGGTTGCTGTGGTTATGTGGTTGCTGGTAATGGCGATCACAGGTCCCCCAGAGATGCGTCCCTGCGGCATTCCGCTGCTCCCTGCTCTGCCGGCCGGAAGTGAGGTCAAAGATCCCCTAACGGCCTAACCAGAAGTCCCAGAACTAGACGCTCTGTGCTGGAGTTCTGTTGTTTTGGCCTACAGACCTCCGGCACAGAGTGTCTACACTACAGCAAATGTTTTATCCTCGGCTACTGTACCTGGCTGTGCAGGAGCTGAGGATGAAACATCCTTCTCGGCATGCAGCCCCATACTTCTCTGGTATGCGGCTATGTGTCATCAAAAATGGCAGCCCTGGCCGGTTGGCTCAGTGGTAGAGCGTCGGCCTGGCGTGCAGAAGTCCTGGGTTCGATTCTTGGCCAGGGCACACAGGAGAGGCGCCCATCTGCTTCTCCACCCCTCCCCTTCTCCTTCCTCTCTGTCTCTCTCTTCCCCTCCCGCAGCTGAGGCTCCATTGGAGCAAAAGATGGCCCGGGCGCTGGGGATGGCTCCTTGGCCTCTGCCCCAGGCGCTAGAGAGGCTCTGGTCGCGACAGAGCGATGCCTCGGATGGGCAGAGCATCGCCCCCTGGTGGGCGTGCCGGGTGGATCCCGGTCGGGCGCATGCGGGAGTCTGTCTGACTGTCTCTCCCCGTTTCCAGCTTCAGAAAAACACACACACACACAAAAAGAAAGAAAATGGCTATGCGTGTCAGTGCTGACATGCGTGTCATAGGTTCGCAATCACGGAACTAGATGATTTCTGAAGGTGGCAGTGGTGGGGGTGGGTGTCTTCCTAATTCTAAAATTCCACAAGTATCTCAGAATATAACTGCTTACTGCTGACTTTCTATTTCCATTTCATTCTCCTCCCACTGGGGAAGGAATACATGAGAATATATATATATATATATATATATATATATATATATATATTTTTTTTTTTTTTTTTTTTTTTTTTTTTGAGGAGCAGGAAGCATCAACTCCCATATGTGCCTTGACCAGGCAAACCCAGGGTTTCTAACCGGCGACCTCAGCATTTCCAGGTCGACGTTTTATCCACTGCGCCACCACAGGTCAGGCATGAGAATATATTTAGATAGTGTTTTGAGAAAGAGAAGAAAGCTCCCAACTTTACAAACAAAACAAACATCTTGTTTTCTCATTGTAAAGTGTTCTGCCTGACATGTATGTCTCTATACTACACCTTTTTAATGTTTGGAAATGTAATTCACAGCCTAGAGCTGTTCGGAGACGCCAAACAGAGCTTTGCAGAGTGGGGCTGTTTGGATGACATAGGAAAAAATATATATATAGTAGAGTAATAGCTTTACTCTGTTGAAATAACTTTAAAATCCTACTTGTGGAATTCTAAAGAGTGAACATACAAAGATTTCTCCTAGTGTGTTCCATCTAGACTCTTTTGAAATGTCTGAAAGCATCTGCATAATCATTAACTTTTATTATGGACATACCGGACTTTATTGCAGAATTAATGTAATTAGTTGCTAGCTCTTAATTAGCTCTCTCTAGGCAGGAGGATCAACGGGGAGCATGTCTAGATTTCAGAGGGAGATTTTCCTCGGGCACTTTTCCAGTTATTACTTCCGGGGAAAGGCCATAAAATGGACATCCTGTACCAAAGCACTTTTTCAGTTGGAAACCAACTCACCTGGTTGTGAGACGACCAAATCTACCTACCGTATTGTCGCACACGGACCAGAACTAAACCACAAAGAAACCTCACACCCCATTTGCTACCAAGTGTTGGTGGCAATGACAGTCACCAGCACCAGAATTCTATTTTCTCTACTGCTCAGGTGAGCTGGGATGAGTAGGATGCCCCCTCTGGTTCCCGCAGTCAATCACCCCAGGGGCTCTGGAGACCTTTCTCTCTCTCTGGTATCTGATGGTATCTGATTCTGTGCAGTTGAAAAGGTTGTCTCAGGTAAGCAGAAGTTAAACACCAACACCTAATGTTACTAATATAAGCTGTCCCTAATATTCCCAGAAAGTTCCCCGAGTTTGGAAATTCACATTAGCCATAACATTGGTGGGTGGTTTGCGGAGGGAAGAGTCACAGGATTAATATAGGGTCATTGAAAAATGTCTTTCCTTTTGGAAAATGGAAGCTTTTTATTTTTCTTTTTTTTTTCTGGAAGCTTTTTATTTTTAACGGTGTTATTGAGATATAAGTCACAGACCATAATGTTTACCCACTTAAAATGCACAATTCTACGGCTTCACCCCAAAGAGAAGCGTGCCCCTCGCAGCCATCAGCCCCACAACCCTCCCTTTCTCCCCAGCCCCTGGGCACTTACTAATCTACATCTGTCTCTATGGATTTGCCTATTATGAACACTTCATGTGAACAGAATCGCACAATATGGGGTCTATTGGATCTGGCTTCCTTCACTCAGCACAATGTTTTCAAGGTTCATTCCTGTTGTAGCGTTGTATCAACTTCATTCCTCTTCCTGCCAAGTAATAATCCCTAGTGTGGGCACATACCACAGATGGCTCATCCATTTACCAACTAATGAGTCAGTGAATCTTGGAACTGGAAGGGACATAGCAGATCCTTTGGGCAACCCACAATTTTACAAGGAAAGAGGCACAGAGAGGGGAGGTGAACTGTTCAAGGTGACACAGCCAGGCTAGGAGACCCAGCACTAGAGCTTCGTTTTTTTTTAAGTCACAAAGTATTTCTAGCATACTGAAAAGTACAGAAAAAAAATCTAATGAACATGCACGAACCCACCACCCAGCTTTGGAACCACCTTCTTGTATTTGCATGTGGTGCCACTTAAAGAATAAAATATTAAAGGTACTTTTGAAGCTCTCTACGTACCTGGGCCCTCTGTCCCCCGTGAGAACTACTTTACCTAATTTATTTCCACGTACATTTTAATCCTATAGCTACAAACACATGCACACGTCCAAACGTTATATAAATAGCATCAAACGGTATGCATGTATCATTCTATAATTTGCTTTTTACAATGTTATGTTTTTGAGATTTAGCTAGGTTGATACATGTAGCTGTGGTCTACTATATTCACCACTTTATAGTATCTATTTTTAAAATACACCCGCATTTATTAATCTCTATGCCTCGGATAATAAGTATTTAGATGAGGGGTCACCAAACTTTTTCTGCAGAGTCAAATTGCAAATATTTTAGGCTCTGGAGGTCAAACAGTCTGTGTTACCACAACTTCCCTCCGCTACAGTAGCCGCCAGCAGGCTCGGACAGTATGAAAACAAGCAGGTGTGTTCTAATAAAACGTTACAGAAACGGGGCCCTGGCCGGTTGGCTCAGCGGTAGAGCGTCAGAGGGGCAGAGCGTCGCCCCCTGGTGGGCAGAGCTTCGCCCCTGGTGGGCGTGCCGGGTGGATCCCGGTCGGGCGCATGCGGGAGTCTGTCTGGCTGTCTCTCCCCGTTTCCAGCTTCGGGAGGAAAAGATTTTTTAAATTAAAAAAAAAAACAAAAAAACAAAAACGTTACAGAAACGGGCAGCAGACCTGATGTTAACTTTCTCATTTACTGGTCACTCGGGTTCCCACTTTGGCGACTCCGGGCTTGTAGCATTTACCCGTTTCTCTTCTGGGTGCTCTTTTATTTAATTCCTTGTCGGAATTCTCTGTAAATCTTAAACACTCACGAGTTGGTTACAAACTCCTGTCTGCTGCTCCTGTCATCTTTTTTGTCTGGGTTGTTGTTTGATGGAGTTTCTCATTTTAGTCAACTGCCAATCTGTTTCTTTATGGTTTGTACTTTCTGAGTCTTGGTTAAGAAATCCTTTCTTAATATAGTTTTCTCCTAATTTTCCACATGTATCCAATTTTGCTTCTTACATTTTAATTCAATTGGAGTTTACCTGTGTGCTTGGTATAAAGTAGATGAGTTTAATTTTTCTATAAGCGCAATCAGTTGCTCAGCTCTGATTATTGGCCAGTCCACCCTTGCATTGCTAGTCTACTGTCGGGGAGAAAAAATATCTTCCTCCTTCTACCCTTTTGGGCTCTGGGTTCTGGGTTAGGACTCCGCGCTCTGGACTCCAGGCTGGGACTCCGGGCTCTGGGCTGGGGGGTTCTGGGCTGGGACTCTGGGCTCCGGGCTCTGGGCTGGGGCTCCAGGCTCTGGGCTGAGGCTCCGGGCTCCGGGCTGGGACTCTGGGCTCCGGGCTCTGGGCTGGGGCTCCAGGCTTTGGGCTGAGGCTCCGGGCTCCGGGCTGGGACTCTGGGCTCCGGGCTCTGGGCTGGGGCTCCAGGCTCTGGGCTGAGGCTCCGGGCTCTGGGCTGGGGCTCTGCAACAAAAGACTAACAGGCAAAGAGACATGAAAAATTAATATGAAAAAAAAATTAATATGAGTTTTATGTGACACGGGAGACTTCCTAAGGAAATGAAGATCCGAAGAAAGAGTTGAACCGCAGTGTTTTTGTATGAGGGTTGATGAAGAGTGGGCAGTTGTGGGGAAACGTGGAAAGGCAAAGGGGTCAGAGCTCAGGGTGGCAAACTGGGGGGAAGGGCAAGGCCCAGTCATGCAGATTCCTCTCCGTGCCCCTCTGTCTTTGGAGCCAAGGGTGCTCACCTCCTCCAGGTACAGGGGTGCACCTCTCCCGTGAGGGTCTGGGACCTGCTTCCGGGGACAGTCAGAGAGTCCTTCCTGCACCTGCCATTTCTCTCAGATGCCCTCAGTTTAAAACACTGACCACACCAAGGTGCTACATCTTAGGGGAGCACGTCCAATGGTCCCATCTCTGTCCCATAAATAACCTCTTACATCTGCGGGTTTATTTTTGGACTGTGTTTCGGTAAGTTGTCTGTTTCTGGGCCTAATTCCTGTAAGTTTATAATAAGTCCTGATATTTTTTTTTTTTTCTTTCTTTCTTTTTTTTTTTTCTGAAGCTGGAAACTGGGAGAGACAGTCAGACAGACTCCCGCATGCGCCCGACCGGGATCCACCCGGCACGCCCACCAGGGGGCGACGCTCTGCCCACCAGGGGGCGATGCTCTGCCCCTCCGGGGCATCGCTCTGTGCGACCAGAGCCACTCTAGGGCCTGGGGCAGAAGCCAAGGAGCCATCCCCAGCGCCCGGGCCATCTTTGCTCCAATGGAGCCTTGGCTGCGGAGCGGAAGAGAGAGACAGAGAGGGGGGGGGCGTGGAGAAGCAAATGGGTGCTTCTCCTATGTGCCCTGGCCGGGAATCGAACCCGGGTCCCCCGCACGCCAGGCCGACGCTCTACTGCTGAAGGTCCTGATATTTAGAAGGTGACTCCACCACACACACACAACTTTTCCCCTTGCCTTCTTTCTTCAGAATGGTCTTAGTGTTAGCTGTGTGCTCACAGGTCTGAACTCCAGGGTGAGCTCAGAATTCTTTATGGGGCTTTTGATTAACATTACAGTACGCTGAATTTATCTATTAATGTTAGAGAGTGCTAACGGCTTTAGGGGATACCGACTCTATCCATGAAGGCAGGGTGCTGCCTGCCTTCTTTTATGCGTCAATACACACATTTTAAACAGTTTTATAGACTATAATGTATACATATAAATTTTATAATTATAGTTTTCTTTAGAAATATCTTAACACATCTTCCTGTTACATGTATTCCTTAGTTATATAAATTCTCTGGCTCTTGTACACGGTAGTTTTAAAATTATAGTGTTGTCAGTATACGAGAATCCCCTTGAGTTTTATATATTAATCTGAAACTCAGCAACCATGATAAACTCTCTTAGTTCCAAAAAGTTTATTAGTTTCACCTTCTCTCAGATTTTTATTGCAGATGAACATATTATCTATGATTTATTACTAGGTTTGTTTTTTCCTTCCCACCTGACCCCTTTTATTAACTTTTTCGGTTCTGAATGTATAGGTTAGGACCTGAATCCATCACATGGTTGATAGGGGGTTGTGCTGTCTCATACCTGACATTAAAGAAATGTTTCTTATTTAATCGTTAAGTGTAACACTTTCTGTACAAACGTACAGCAAATGGCCCCACCCTTCAATTATGGAAGAGCCTGTCTATTTCTAGAAAGTTATGAACCTTCACCCTGGTTTCTAAAATAGTTTTTAATTAATATTTTCTTATGGAAGTAAGATATGTTCAGAGAAATAGCAATCAAATAGATGAACAGCAGGATGACCTGTTCCTGCCCCAGCCTTTCTCTTCAGACAAAATCACTGTTGACATTTCTCTTTCCTTCCAAAAATTTTCAAAGCATCTGCAAGCACATATTTTTATGCCCATTTTTTTTTCTCCACACAAATGGATCACACCGTCCATGCTGTTCTACAGTTTGCTTTTTTCCAGTAAAATAACTTGGATACTAATCTATATCTGTACGCATTGGTCTACGCCAGTGGTTCTCAACCTGTGGGTCGCGATCCCGGCGGGGGTCAAACGACCAAAACACAGGGGTTTTCCGATGGCTTTAGGCGACCCCCGCCAGGGTCGCGACTCACAGGTTGAGAACCGCTGGTCTACGCCATTCTTTTTCAGGGCCCCATAGTATTCCCACTGTATGGATGCCCATGACTGGTTTGACCAATTCCCTATTAAGGAATGTTAAGGATGTTTTTTTCTTGTCTGTCTATTGGTCTGTTTGTTGGTTATTGCACATAATACCTCAGTGAACATCCTTTGATATGTATCATTGTATGTTTGTGCAGGCACATCTATAAGAGAAATAGGAAAGTCCCTATTTTTAAACTCCATTGTCTAACCCCCCAACCCCTCTCCCTCAATACCCTGCTCATCACAGACGGAGACCCAGGAAGCTCACACTTGCTTCAGTCAGGATCCTCTGAGACCTTCAGTTCCTCCTCTCCCTGCTGAGCCAGGGGCACGGAGAGCAGACAGCCCGTCTTCTGGCACTTGGTCTGTGGACCTGACAGTTCCTTTTAGCCTGTCTCAGCCTCTGCGGACTTTGGACCTAATTGTGTACCTGAACTCTCAGTGTCTCCTGTGCCTTCCTCCTCCATGGCCTGCCCACTTGGGTGCCAGGTCTCTGCGGGTTCCTCCTCCTGACCCCTTGACCAGCCTGATCTTGGTCCAATGCCTTTGTGAAGGATCAGACTATGCCATCCGGAATACGTCACTCTGGCATAAGGACTGTTTTGGGCTGAAGGTAATTGAGGAAAAGCAGACGTGGGAAGGGCTCTCGTACGAATGTGCAGCCCCTCTCCATACTGAGAGAGCCAACCTTATCTCAAGGGATGGAGACGGTACCAACGTGAACTGCATAAACCAACTCTCATCCAAACCCTCAATAACCCTCCTCTCCCATTAGTGCCCCCAGCCCATACATTTACCTTCCCACAGTGTACTGCCCCTAGAAGCCCTCTCCTTTGTCTTGGCATTTTCCCACAATATGTTGCTTTCTTGTTAGAATGCTATGTAAGTCCCCAATTAAAAAAGGGTCTTCACTGCTTTTCTGTAAAAATAAGATCTCTGTGCCTTATCTCCTATTAATCTGTCTTGTGTCAGTGTAGTTTTAGTTTGCATGCCCCAGACACCAAGTCTAAGAGAGTGGAGGAAAAATGCCCCCCCCCCCAGACACACACAAACACATTCCATGCTCCGTGCTCAACCACAGCCCCGTGCTGGTCTAGCACCCGCGAAGGGCACTTACTCTGCTGGGTGCGAACTCCAATAATTCTTAACTCTCCCAGCGAGGAGTTCTTTGAAAATGAAAATCAGGTCAGGTCACTTCCTTTTAAAAAACTGTTATGGCTTCTCAACAGACTTAGGAGAGAACCCAGACACCCCGGAGAGCCCTGCCTCTTGCTCCTGTCTTCTAAGCTCTTCCAACCACGGGGTCTCAGTCTGTCCTTTCTCAGCTCTATCGTTGTCACTTGACAGCTTTGAATTTGCAAGGCTCAGCCTTGTCCCCAACACTTCAGCCCCACCCATTAAAAGTAGGTGTTATTCTTTATCATGGCACCTTTCTCCCTCTCAGGAATTTATCATCCCCCCCCCCCCCACGAGAATGTAACTGACTTTCCTTGAAGGAATTCCCTGTCCCGATAACACGATGATAACACGATAACACGGTGTTAACCAACACACCCTACCTTCCTGAGGGTGTGGTAGAAGTTTGGCCAATCAGAGTCTCACTCTGGAATTTGATCCTTGACCCTCGTGGCATTAGAATTTACAACAACAACAACAAAGCAACTGGAAGGGATTCATTCCAAGGGTGGTGGCCAGAAGAGAAGCTGCTCTTTTCACAGACTGCCCTACCTTCCCACTCCCCCCTTCTCGCCTCACTTTTGCCCCTCCCCCTTCATTCCTCATCACCTGCATGGAGCAAGTCCCATGAGCTTTCCGGGGTCCTTCCCCCAACCTCCCTTTCCCATCAATGTAGCTGGCTCCAGTTCTCTGCATTACAGGAACCCAGCCTGAGCCCACCTGCCGTGGTCCCCCCTCCTCTAGCAACCCCCACCCCACTCCCCTGGTGCCCAGCTCCACGTGGGTACACGGAAGCCCGCTATCTGTATCTGACGCAGGAATAACAAAGGCTTACACTTCCTCAGGGGGAAAGGGCGCAGGTACTGAGAGAACTCTGGGGGGGGGAGGGGAGAGGTGTCGAAGGGAGAGGTGTCATGGGGAGGATGGTGTTAACAAGAACTGGTAATTGCATCCTATACCTTTGTCTTGTTTCTGCTGCTTCCTTCTGCGGCTAACTGGCTCCCAGGAGGCATCCAGAAACCTGGGGGAAGCCCCTGTCCCATAGAGCCCTCAGTCCTAAAATGGCCCATCGAATCACCTCTACCATTGTGGATGGGATTGGTGGTCACTGTGTAAAGGTGTTTCTCTTCCCACAAGAGGGGACGCTTGTCGATGAGGGAGGGGAACAGATCCACAGTGACTCCACCTTCGAATAACTTTCTCGGTGCTGAAGACTATGTTTCACCTCCCGACTACCTGTGCTGTGAAACTGCTTCCTCCTCTTTCCAACACCGATCTTTTGCTTCAAGCCAGTGAGAATGGGGACATGGTCCCTACTTGCACTTTCTGGATAGAAGATAAAGATGCCCAGAAATGGGCCACTGGAGGTTCCCTGAGGGCGGGCGGCCGGCCTGAGGCATTCGCCATGCCCCTGTGCACAGGCAGGTGGTAGGAACTCAGTGAATTGTCAAATAACTGGATTGATTTAACTGCTTACATTTTTACAAAAAAAGCTACCTTTGAAATAAAGCAAATTCTTTTCCATTTTCTTGTTCCAGACATGATGTCTCAGGGCTGGCAGATCACGTTCTCCAAGAGCCCCGCAGAAGGGGCACTGCTCCCCTTGGCTGTCCGCACAGCTCTGGGTTTGGCCCACGTCTCCTTACGGTTAAACCAAAGGCCGTGTTGCAAGTGTCGACAAAATGACATTCAAATGCCGCCACCACGACCACACCCAGGACTTAGGTAGGAAATCACCCCCACTGACTCACTGTTTCAATGACCACTCCGGCCCCTCACCGAAGACCCCTCTCAATGTATTCCGTAAACAAGTGGGGGACCCAGAACTGGGGCCTGGGCTTTCTTCTCTAGTCACTCTATAACTTCTCCTGTCTCCCTCACCTTGTGACTTCAAACATCTTGAGTGAACTAATGTTTTCCAGATTTGTGCCGATGGCCCTGACATTGGCTCCACATTCCAGACCCACATCTCCAATTAGCTATTTGACATCTCCCCGTGGATGTCCCACCACCAGTCAATCTCCACCTGCGCCCACCTGGTCCCTCTCTCAGTGAGCAGCGCCTCCTGTGTCAGTTGCTTCCACAGAAAACTGGGAGCCCTGTTTTCTCCCTTCTTCCTCACCTCCCAAATGCAATTCATCTCCAAAAGATTTCTCAAGTCGCTCCTGTCCCTCTATCTATCTCCACTGCCATCACTCCCATGCAAGTCACTAGACTATCTCTTTGACGACGTCCCATGGGACCAAGAATTAAATCCAAATGTGCTCAGTTCCTCCTGACTCTTCAACCCCGTCCACTGTATCTCTCCTCTGTAATCACGACTGTTGGCCACTCAGGGCATATTCTGGTTCCCTGGGCAGACAAACTCTTTCTGCCACAGGACCTTTGCATATGCTGTCTGGGTCCTCTCCTCTGCCTTGACTGCTCTCTTCTCCTCTGAATTTCTCTGTTAGACACCTTCCCTGGGCCCCTAGTTGTTCTCTCATAGCATCTAGAGTAATCTGTCACCACATATTTACATATATATATATATTTTTTGTTGTTGTTACATATATATATTTTTGTTGTTGTTGTGTATATGTCTCCCCACAAGAATCTAAACTCCATGCAGGCAGGGAGATCTGGGCAGTTCTCTTTCTCCCACGATGGTGTTGGCACTTAGGAAAGCTTTTGGCATATATTAGGTGCTTGACAAATATTTGCAGGATGGACACATTGATGGTTCAAATATGCATTGCCAGCCAGCAACTCTCCCTGGGCGGCCCACTGAGTCGGTTCAAAACTGACTTCATTACTTCTCTCCCCAGTCTCTTTCTCCCTGAGTAACCCGGGTCTCAGTGAACAGCCCCATGGCCCCAGGGGCTACCACCACCTGCACATCTAAAGAGTCAAACCAAGTCTGACTTGCCCAGCCTGTCTCCTTAACAACTCTCAAACCTGAACCACTCTGAAGGTTTGGTTCAGCCTGTAGGCTTCATACCCTGTTGTCTCTGTGGCTTCTGACCCTTGGGAACCCCTCCATTCAGCGATGGCGTGGCACACCAGCAAAGCACCATGCTCACTTCCCCATGAAAACATGACTCATCAGTGTTCTTGGCTGGAGAGGCATCTCCGCGTGGGGGTCCTGGACCTCTCTCTGCCCTACTCACCCTACCCTAGAGCAGGGCAGCTTCCCTGACCAGTGCGTTTGGGAGAAGGAACAGGGCCCCTTCTCCACGCTGACCATGCCCTGCTCCTCGGTGCTGGTGGCTTTTTAACTTAGGGGATAACTGGCAAGTCCATTGGGCAAGGAATCCTGGGAAGGCCAAGCTTGTTCTGTGATGTCCTCCACTCAGTAACAACAACAATGCTTTGGTCACCCCAGGAACCATCTCGTGCCTACCTCCTGGAATAGTGAACGTTGTCAGTTAACAGTGGGAAGGATGTAGAGAAGCATCTGGAAGGAGAAGCCCTTCACAGACGTTCGGTATCACCACTGTTTCACAATAAACTGCGATGGGGAAGAAGGACTGTTGTCAGCCCTGGGAAACCTCAGCAGTCTCCATCGAACCCCGGCTCCGGGTCAGCGGAGGTTGGCTCATCAGGCTCCACCTGCACTCACCCAGGAGGGAAAGAACAGCGTCCCACGGCAAGCCCTGAAGCCACCATGTCACCTGCTGGAACCGCACCGCTGTCCCTCCAACCCGGAATGATGCTCCCGAGAAAACGGGGCATCCAAGGTCTTGGAGGGACTGCTTTCCATTCCCTTAAAGCCTTGCAATTCATTTGATCCCCTGGGAATGGGGCTCTGACTCAAACCCTGGTCAACTTCTGATTAATGTCTCCCTCCTCCTCCCTTCTTCACAGCTTCCTTCCTTCCCACAACCAAATCCAGACCTGCCAGGTCTCCCTCCAATGGATCCTGAGCTGGCTCCTCTCACTTCCTTGAGCTAGCTCCTCCCACTGCCCTGAAATGGATCCTCCTACTTCCCTGAGATGGCTCCTCCCACTGCCCTGAGATGGCTCCTCCCACTGCCCCTGACCCCTCACTTCTCTGGAGGGTTTACTACCAACCCCCAATCCCTCCACGGACCCCACCCTCCCAGGCTGCTCAGCCAGAGGCCTCTTCCTCACTGTCATCCCCATCTTGGAAATGGTGGAACTGACTGGCTGATTTAGACAGAGAGACCGACAAATTATTGGAAGGCTCTTGGATGAAGCAGCAACCGGTAGAAAGGCTATGCACATGTGGTACCGGTTCCATCCCCAAGTCCCAGTGCCGTGCCTTGGTCATGCGAGGTGTAACCCCAGCTGGTCGAGGGTACAGGGACCTCTCCACAATCACTATACTTATTTTTAAATAAAAAAAAATTTAGCCTGACCAGGCGGTGGCACAGTGGATAGAGCATCAGACTGGGATATGGAGGACCCAGGTTCGAGGCTCAGAGGTCGCCAGCTTAAGCACGGGCTCATCTGGTTTGAGCAAAAGCTCACCAGCTTGGACCCAAGGTCGCTGGCTTGAGCAAGGGGTTACTCGGTCTGCTGTAGCCCCATGGTCAAGGCACATATGAGAAAGCAATCAATGAACACTAAGATGTCACAATGAAAAACTAATGACTGATGCTTCTCATCTCTCTGTTCCTGTCTGTCTGTCCCTATCCAGCCCTCTTTCTGACTCTCTCTCTGTCTCTGTAAAAAAAAAAAAAATTAAAGAAGAACGAGCCAGGCAGGAACGTGGGAGTGGGGGACGGCAGCACTGGCTGCAGGGGTCATAGCCCCTGCCAGGCATGCCCATGGGGTCCTGTGTAGAAAGGACACTACTGCCTGCACCATCTCCACTGGCAAATCTCTCAACATGTGCCATGCGAAGGCATCGGACCAGCCAAGTCTAGGCCTCAGAGCCACACCCTCGCTACCGGGAGGAGAAAGGCCCATCCCAGCATACTCTGGACAGGCAGGTGAGGGCTGCCTCCCATCAAGGCTCCTGATAGGCGGGGGCATCCAGAACAGATGTTGAGAAGCCAAGAAAAGGGCAAAATCCTCTTCTGGGATAGTCTGTGGCCCCCCAGCCTGAATAGTTTGCATCTATAGTACCTGCATTGTCATCCATCTATCTATCCATCCTTCCATTCTTCCATCCTCCATCCTCCATCCATCCATCCATCCATCCATCCACCCATCCATCCATCTTTGCATGCATGTATACATTCATTCACTCAACAAACATTGGGTGCCTTTCCAAGGACAGTTGTGCAGGGGATGTTATGGACAGCAAAGCCAGCAGGAGCCCCCACCCTTCCAGAGTTCCATCCCTTTCCCATGGTTTTTTGGGGGGGATTTTTTTGTGTGGTTTTTTTTGTTTTTTGTTTTTACCTCTTTGCCTGAAGATATTCCCTTGACACAAAAGCGCAGAAGAAATCTAGGAGATGAGAAATCCCTTACCAGTGGCTCCAGCCATGTCGCCCCTGCTGTGCTGCCCCCCAGCGACCCACCCTCATCATTCTAAGTTTCTCTTTCTATGGCACGGTGCATTCCTGAGATTATCCTCAGTGGCCTTATCAGTCCCTGTGTTTGTTCATGATTAGGTAACTTTCTTTGCTGTCTTGAGCACCTATCCCTTAAAAGTCTGTTTCTCCATGGAATGATGTCTCCAGTCCCTGCCTGATTTTCCCTAATTGGGAAGAAAGTCACCTGCAATCATACAGTTAGAATTTCTAGCTTTTTAGAACTGATCATCCCTTTTGAGATACACGTCTTAGAATCATTAAGACTCCTCAATGCCTTTTGAAATCTCCCATGCCGAAGATTAGTAAATACACTCAACTCTGTGAAACCTTTCTCAGATACCATGAACCCGAAGGTTACATAGTTGCTTACTTTTGTCATTTCTACTTGGCTTCCAGCCTCTAGATATGATAGCCATTCCTGGGAGTAGCTCCTCTGAGACAGGAAATTGTAATGAGATAAGTCAAGAATTTGTCAGAAGTTCCCATAATCTAGTTTCGACATAACAGCAAAAATGACCTTTTAAAAACACAAAACCAATCATGTCACCTTGTGCTGAATGACCTAAAAGCCCCTGCCTTTCTCAGCAAGCTCATCCCTGAGAACATCCTTATCTGTTCTTTCCATTCTTTGAATATGTCTAATTCTTTGCCGCTCCAGGACCTTTGCACTTACTGTGTCCTCTCCCCTTTGCTTAGCTGGGTTCTACTCTTCCTTTAGGTCTCAGGATGAATTTCACATCCTCCAGGAGGCTTCCTCTGATTACCCTTCCCTCTGTAGGTCCTCTTCCACCATTCTCCATCTTAGCCCCTTGTTTCTTCAGAGTACCTAGGTCAACTTATAATCATCATAGTTATTAGTCTGTATACTGTTGGTTTTGGTTTGGGCTTGCTTCCTGCCATTGAAAGGGCAGGTTCAGGAGGGCAGGGACTTTGAGGCCTGTCTGTTCACCGCTGTGTGAATTGTGTCTATCCCAGCACCTGACTAACGGCTGATGCTCACTCAGCTTTGGTGGGTGAAGGGAGCTGGTTCACCTGACGAGGCCTCCGGCAGACGTCACTGGGGATGGACATCCTCTTGGGTCCAGGAGGCCTGCGAGATGCTACAGCAGCCAACTGTCCTTCCTTCGCTTCTCCACATTTTGGTCCCTCTTTACCCGGCATCCCTCGAACCTGTGGCCAGGTGTCTTCAGGGTGGATGGAGCGTGCTCTTGCAAGATTCACTTCAGTCTGTGAGATTCTACTTCAGGGCCACAGGTGTTATTTCTGCGTGTCTTTACTGTCCCCAGGTGAGTCACTGGGCACTTGCTGCCCTCTGGCTCGATGTCACACTGCGCTCCTCCACGGTGACCAAGTCACTGATGCCTGGGTGTAGCTCTCCCTCCTCCGCAGTAGTCAGCTTCAGGCTTGCTGGGTACGCAGCCAGGCCTTGGACAAACACGTTCTTGTCCATGGCCTAAGTGCTCCCTTCTAGCTAAGAGCCTCTGCATGTTAGTAGCTTAAGATGTGCAAGGTTCAGGAAGGCAAACTCCAAATAACCAACCCTTCTTCTCCCTCACCTTCTCTTTTAAACTGTTCCAATGGCAGCCAGAAGCTGGGGTGAGGCCCCCTGCTCCTTCAGTGTCGGGCTCAGGACCCTGCAGTCTCCTGATGGTGCTGTGCAGACCAGTGGCCGCTGGGTGGAGGGTGCAGCAGGAAACAGTCCATGGAGAGGGCCCCTCTACCATGGCCACATCGGGCCCACTCAGCCTGGTTGCTCCCCTGGGCTGGGAGCATCCCACCTTGGTGACTCGCCGGTCTCCTTAGCCGTTTCCCTGAAAGATGTGGGTTCCCTGGGCCTCCTGTTCTCACCGCGATGGGGCCTGCTTGCCACCCTCACCGACCTGGGTTCTGATTCCTCGAAACTTCCTCCTTGTTCTGCAAGTGTGTGTGCCCTGGGGCTGCTGTGCGAGGAAGGGCCAGGCCCTCCACACCTGGAAGGTTCCAGGAAGCAGTCAAGCTTCCTTCTCTCTGCCCGTCATGATCCTGCTTTCTTTCCTTCCTTCCTTCCTCCCTCCCTCCCTCCCTCCTTCCCTCCCTTCCTCCCTCCTTTCCTTTCCTTCCTTCCTTCCTTCCTTCCTTCCTTCCTCTCTCCCTCCCTCCCTCCCTCTCTTCCTTCCTTCCGCACTCCTTCCCTCCCTGCTCTCTCCTTCCTTCCCTCCCTCCTCCCTCATCCTTCCTTCCTTTTCCTTCCTTCCTTCCTTCTCTCCCTCCTTCCTTCATTCCTTCCTTCCTTCTTCCCTCCCTCCCTTCCTCCCTCTCCTTCCCTCCCTCTTCCTTCTTCCTTCCTCTCTCCTTCCTTCCCTCCCTCCCTCCCTCCCTCCCTCCCTCCCTCCCTCCCTCCTTGCCCTGGGTTTAGAGGAATCGGACTCTTGGTTCCCGCTGTATTGCAGGGCTAGTTCCATTTAGAAAGGGGAGACTGAGGTCAGGACCGCCTCTGCCCAGTTCATCACAACGTCCCCAGCACCTGGCACCATCTGCACACAGCACAGGTGCTGCAGAGCTCTGTTGAATGAATGAGTGAATGAGTGCATGCATGAATGAAGGAATGAATGAAGAATGAATGAATGAATGAATGACTTCTGGGAACTCTTCACCCTCTCTGAGAAGCCAGAGCTGGTCCTGAACTGGCTGTCTTGTCTTTGGACTTGGTCACCAGCTCGCATTTGCTGTTTGGAAGATGTTCACTGCTCCTTGCCCATCCTTACAACTGTCGTCCTGATATCATGGATGGGGATGGAACCCCAAGATGGATTTTGATCCTCTGTGGGTGTGAGATGGTCAAGTGCCTGCTTCAGAGCTGCGCATAGTGCATTCAGGCAGGTACAACGATGACACCCCCGCGATGACCACAATGAGGAAGAGGCGGAGGAGGACAAGACCAAGGTGGAGGCAGTGGTGGAAGTGAGGTTGAGGACCCTCTCTGGCTGCTTCCAAGCTGACGTGCACAGTCACCCAGGCTCTGGGTCATTCCACCCCTATCCCGAGGAAGCTTGAAGCCACTTCCCGCTCACAGCATCACGTTTCCTCTTACCCGGCATCAGGAATCAAGGCTTGGCTCCATCAGCAAGTGACGCCCAACCGGCACAGCCATGAGAGCGGCCAGGCAGGGAAGCAACCCCCCCAAGGAAGAAAAGCATCCACATTTGCTTTGTTTTTAACCTGTAAACCTCTAGAGTGGGCATCTCTTATCTGCTTGTCTCCAGATTCGAGACATGGATATTCTTGGGGTGCCAAGGATAGGCACAGATAGGCCCAGAAAGAATTTTTCAGATGGTTCCGTGATATGGTAAGGCACTGAATATTTTCCCCAAAATTACTTGTCCTATAATAAAATCTTATAGATTGGGTGAAATTATAAGACCACCCATCATTCCTCTTAAATTCTGCACTAGGGGGCTTGCAAATTAAACTGAAAAAAGATAGATTTTTATTTGATGTTAATTTTTTTTTTCTTCTTTTCCAAGTGAGAGAAAGGGAGATAGACAGACTTCCGCATGAGCCCCAACCAGGATCCACCCAGCAATCCCTGTCTAGGGCTGATGCTCTGCCCATCTGGTGTCATGCTCACAACTGAGCTATTTTTAGTGCCTGAGGCAGAGGCTCCATGGAGCCATCCTCAGCACTGGGGCTGATGTGCTTGAACCAATCAAGCCATGGCTGAGGAAAGAGAAGAGAGAGAGAGAGAGAGAAGGAGGAGGAGGGGTAGAGAAGCAGATGGTTGCTTCTCCTGTGTGCCCTGACTCGGAATTGAACCTGGGACATCCACATGCCAGGCTGACACTACCACTGAGCCAACCGGCCAGGGCCTGATATTAATATTTTAATTTTACCATGCACAGAAGGCTTCATAGGAAAAAAGAACAAAGACCCAAAGAAACAGTTAACCTTGGGAGGGGGGAGAGGCTCACGTGCCATTTTAACAAAGGGCCATACATTTTTGAGAAGGGATAAGACAAAGGACAGCGGTATGGGCTTCTACAGGTAGTAAATTGTGGGAAGGGAAATCACTTGGAGAAACGGAGGGAAATCAGATTAGTAAGGTTTTAGTGACGCAGACCCATCTTGGCGCCCTTCCATCTCCACCTCCAGTGATAGAGGTGGCTCTCCCACCGCGTGCGACCAGGTTGGGGGGGGGGGCACCTTCCCAGAGGAAGTTTATGCCCTGCTTTTCGGCAAAGAGCCAGAGAGCCGAATGTTTTTCCTGTGTCTGGTTTTTCTCAGTCGCCTTCGGCCCAAAGTAATCTCTCTGCCAAAGGGGTGTATTTGGGGGTGGCATATTTTGACCCACTCTTCAATATTTTAAAAGAAATTGAGTTAGAGTAACCTCAAAATGGTAGAGAAACCCAAAGTAGAGGAAAACAGAATCCTGCCCTCTGGAGACATTGACTGACTAATTGAGGGAACGGAGAAGAATCATTTACACCAACGTGGAATCACAGATATACAAACGCGGGCTCCGAAAATCCTGGACAAACTTGGCTTTCTCTGCACACATGGAACATTTTCCCTCTGATCTGTCTAGCTTGGCAAATCCACTTTTGCGACGTGTCTGTGAATTACTACATACACCAAAACAAATTGAAATAACTTCTGCCTCATTATTTAGAAGAGAGTACACCATTTCAGAGGAAGAATCTCTTATTTCTAGGTATCCTAAAAACACACAGTTTTAGAATGCCCATGAGCGAGGGGGACAGCGTCCCCTGGCCTTCCTGGTGCCTCCACTCCGTCTGGCCTCAGCTCGGCCAGGCAGTCTCAGGAACTCAGGTCCACGGTCCAGTGCCTGGGCTCTTGCCAGCACATGTTAGCACCAATGCCCAGACCGCCTCCCTCTCTTGAGTTGTGCAAAACACAGGAGATAAGGAGGGTAGCTCTGGGCAGGAATTATCAACTCCAGGCCTGCCACCTTCTGCACTGACGTCAGTGAACACTCACGTTGACACTCCTTCACGTCTGGGAACACAATGAGCAGAGCTCACTTAGAATGGTTCCTTCAAAAAGCCCAATGTTTTGTTTTGTGCAAAATTACAGTTTGAACACAGTCTTCCCATCTCCTGAAGCACAAAGGTAAGAAAATGGAATGAATCAGGCCCAAACCTACAGAGGACCATTTCAACTTGAACGTAACACCCACTGTCATGGCACAAGTACTTTTTTGCCTTTTTGCTTATAGGGGCTCTATAATTTTCATAACTATCCTATAAATAACTCTATAGGAAAACGTCAAGGAATGAAATCAAGAGAAGAAAGCACTGTTTTTAAATAACCCGAAGTTCCAGGCAGATTTTAGGACGGGTGTTTGCCGACTCTCTTTCGGGACGGGTTGTATCTTAGCTGAGGACCAAGTGCCCACACAGAGAGGGGCATGCAGTTAGTATCCAGGGCAGAACTCAAGAAGAGAAGGCTGAACTCCTACTGCTAAGCAATCTGCCTGCCCCCAACAGTCTCCCAGGCAGAAGATGGGAGGCTACAGCCCCACAAGGGGTTCGACGTGTCCAGGGTGACGGGGGTCTTAGTGTTGTAGCAGGAAAGCAACCCAGTGGAGGATTGACACTCAGATAACTATAAGAGGAAAAGAGATGTATTAATAAAAGCCAGTGGAGCACGTGGGGCCAGTAGCTCCAAAGACTCGTGCTCCCCAAAATTAGATTTCCTACGTCTTATATACCCTTTACAGAACACAAGTTCATATACATGGATCTCGTGATCCCTTTGTCTACAGGTACATACGTCAATCACACTATTTCAGGATGGGAGGGGGCTTACATGATGTCAGAGGATAAGGGATTGTAAATCGCCCATTAAGGAGAAAGGGGTGAGGAAAAGGGCTACTCAAATCTCCCTTTCCCCTCTGAGTCTTTTTCCTCCTTCCTCTCAAAACCTTCTAAGTACTGTACTAAAACCTCACCATTTACAATAGCCCTTCCTAAGCAGGAATGCGATCGGCCATCTTGAACTGGTGTGAATCACACACAAGTATAAAAATCATATTTACGGCCCTGGCCGGTTGGCTCAGTGGTAGAGCGTCGGCCTGGCGTACAGAAGTCCCGGGTTCGATTCCCGGCCAGGGCACACAGGAGAAGCGCCCATCTGCTTCTCCACCCCTCCCCCTCTCCTTCCTCTCTGTCTCTCTCTTCCCCTCCCGCAGCCAAGGCTCCATTGGAGCAAAGATGGCCCGGGCGCTGGGGATGGCTCCTTGGCCTCTGCCCCAGGCGCTAGAGTGGCTCTGGTCGCAACAGAGCGATGCCCCAGAGGGGCAGAGCATCGCCCCCTGGTGGGCAGAGCGTCGCCCCCTGGTGGGCGGGCCGGGTGGATCCCGGTTGGGCGCATGCAGGAATCTGTCTGACTGTCTCTCCCCGTTTCCAGCTTCAGAAAAATACAAAAAAAAAAAAAAAAAAAAAAAAAATCATATTTACAAAATCTCTGAACACTTGGCCTTTTAAGCCTCTTAGTGAAAAGAGGGGTTTCCTATCTCATGAGCGAGAGCTCTCCTGGCCTCCACAGGAGACCAGTTTCCACAGTAAGTCTTTTCTGCCTCAACTTCCCTTTTAATGGTCTTCCTGCCCTTTGCAGGTCCATCCAGGAGGGAGCTCCCGCCACTCCCTGGGAAGCAGGGCCCCAGCCAGTCACCAGGAGCTGCAGGACCTGTTCTCCCTGAGGCCGTGGGTGTGCAATCCCTCTGCACCCTCCCACAGACCCATTTTCTGAAAAGAGTGAAAGAAAAATTGAGCGACAGAACATTAGGCGCTGATCCTTTTTCTTTCAAACACAACTGCTGGGCAAATGGGGTTTTACAGTCTAGAGCTAAACACCGGTGGTATTTGTCAAATCCAGGCTGTTTCAGAATAAACATAAAATACATCAGGGCTCTGAGTTATGAGATATAACGAGGCCATCTCGCTGCTCCAGGTAAAAGCGGAAGTCCCCAGGGGGCAGGGGGGATATTAGGTGCAGAGCTTCAGGCCCGGAGCCCATAGGTTAATTACCCTGGAAGGGCCCACCAGGTCCCAACAAGCCAGTCACTGGGTAGAGGCAGCAAACATTCAAGTCCAAAGGCAGAGTTTTTGCCAGGAAGTGTCTTCCAGCGCTGGAAGTCCGCACCCTCCCGGGCACCCCCAGGGGAATTTGTGTAAGTCCCCCGTGAGGAACACGGGGTGGGGGTGGGGGCAGCACGTGGCAGCTCTGGGACCCACTCTGTTTCTCTGCCTTGTTTGTCTTCTTCCCACTGCCCAGGTGGCTCCTTCCTCGACAGAGGGTACATACAGGTGGTCCCAGGTCAGGGTGCCGGAAAGGGAGCCGCCCCTCGGGGACCCCACCCGACCTTGGGAACCACAGTGAGTGGGAGGAGAAGTGACACATCGCAGGATGTGTATGTCTGAGCTCCAGGACCCATCAGAACCTAAGTCACTTTCCTCAAAAGTGTTCTGTGGCTGTGACCTCCCCGGGCCCAGTGGTCCGGGTTTGCACCGGGAGTGGGGCCCGAGGGGAGAGGGAGCAGAGGGGAGTGGAGACAGAGCAGAGAGGGCTTGTGGAAGTTCAAGGGCCAGAAGTTCAAGGGCCAGGCGGGGTGGCTGTTTGCCTGGGGGTGGGGGCTCCAGCAGCCCCACTCTGCACTTGGTCGGTACCTTTCCTCCCCGCCCCCCGCCCCCCACCAGGTCCCATGCTGCGGTGGAATCAGCCCAGCTCTGGGACTGGACGGGCGGCAGGAGAGCCAGGGCGGCCGCTCCCGGGAGCACTTCACGAGTACCGCAGAAGCAAACGCGGACTATAAATACAGCGGTAAATGTCTGCAAGGCACAAGCGGGACAAGGGGGAGGTGCCACCACACAAGTGCTCACTTGAAAAACCCTAAACGTGTAAAAATCACTTTGATCACTGTGAGCCGCTGCCCGCCTCCGAGGAGAAGACGCCCGTGCAGGAGCAGGAGCCCACTTCCTGCGCAGCCCGCCCGCGGTCCCCCTGAGCGCTGCGCCCCCACCCGCAGCCTGACTCACCGCCCGCCTTAAAGGGGCAACGCTTCCGGAGGCCACCCAGCGTCGCGTGGGGGGGGGGGGGCTCGGTGTCAACCGGCGAGGGGCCCCGAGCCCCATTCCACTCCGAGGCTGACCTCTGGACTTGGCTCCACATTTTCAACCCGGTTGGGCCTCCCTGCCCCCCCCTTTCTCCCCCTACCCCTCTGCCCCCATGTTCCTTCCCTCGCCCTCCTCCTCGCCCTCCCTCTCTGGGACAGTTGTTTCAGCCCTAAAATATGCTCAAGCACCCACTCCTCCCAATCTAGAGAAAATCCCACCCCTCCGTGCCCAGCGCCTCCCTTCCCTTCTCCAAACTCAGCTTCCACAGGGCGGGCGGGCAAACCCACCACTGTCTGGCTTGTATCCTGCCCTCGCCTCCAAGTACCCTTTCTAAACAAGAGAATTTTTAAGTTGATGGCGTTTCTAACTTAAAGAAGGTGCGCAGACATGAAGAGGGGCTCCCGAACCCTTGGCCCAGAGTCTCCAGTGGTGAACATTTTGTCACACTTGCTTTATCATTCTGTTTAATACATGTATTTATGTATCTGTGTATATATTTGTAGTTACATATGGTGTGTGTATTTATATAACACACATATAAGTGTTTGCTTCCCACACCATTTGCAAGTAAATTGCAGGCTTCAGGTTTCCTCATCTCTAAATACTTGGCTGTTTTCACTAAGGACAAGGACATTCACGGCGCAGTTAGGACGAAAACAAAACAAAACAAAAAGCCCTAGCCTGGTACCTCAGTTGGTTAGAAGGTAGCTCCATTGCCAAGGTTCCCGGTTCAATCCCCAGTCAGGACACATACAAGAATCAACCAGTGAATACATAAATAAGTGGAACAACAAACCAATCTCCCTCTCACTCTATCTCAAATCAATAAATAAAGAAGTGCCTTAAAAAAAAGAAAAAGAAAAAAGACTCTGTTAAGGATGTTCAGGGACCTCTGAGCTGCGCAGGCAATGACCTTGCAGGCTTCATTCAGCTTGACCTTTCTGTTCGTGATCTCTCTGGCTGTCCTCTGATTCTCTCCTTTCTCGGGCTTCTCTCAGGCATCCTCTCAGAGGGGAGTCTCTGCAGGGTCTTGCCTCTGTCTCATTTTCCAGCCTCTCTCTGGAGGAGGCCATGAACTCCGATGTGTCCATGGTCATCATACTCAAAGAGCGTGCAGTCTGCATCCTGGGCCCCCTTCCAAGCCTCTGCCTGAACATCCACGGTTTTCCAGAATTGCTACCTGAACCCCCTGCAGCCCCCCACTTGCTGCCATGCCCTGTACCTCACCTTTGAATTCCGCCCCCCTTCAGACCCTCACCTGGTTATTGGTCACACACCTGGCCTCCTTCATGCTGACCCTCTCTCATCCACGCCTCCCTTCCTGTGAAGGTCACCTGGGTCAGGCTGCCATCCTCACTTACTGGTAAGCTGCACTTCCCACCCAGAGCCCTCAGCCCATGTTGGGGTTCAGAACAGGCCTCCCTAGAATTCAGGGGTCCCCAAACTTTTTACACAGAGGGCCAGTTCACTGTCCCTCAGACCGTTGGAGGGCCACCACATACAGTGCTCCTCTCACGGACCACCAATGAAAGAGGTGGCCCTTCCGGAAGTGCGGTGGGGGGCCGGATAAATGGCCTCAGGGGGCTGCATGCGGCCTGCGGGCCATAGTTTGGGGACGCCTGCTTAGATGGTGTCATATCGGCCTGTGAGTCATTTTCAGTGGAAGGCAATTGAGACCCTGCAGGTTCATGAGAAACTTTTACCTCCGCCTTATAGAATTTAAATGAGTAGCCTTGCCCTAATAAGAGTCATCTCCGTAAATAACTTTTCCTGACCTGTCTATACGGCAGGGCACACTTCTCATTACTGGATGTCTGTTCTTCTTATTGTCCTTTCTCTCCCAGAAGTCCCCGGGTGATCTTCGGCTCAGGACCATAGCCATCTCTCTTCCCTTTCTGCCTCAAGCATGTGGGTTCTCTGACACTCCTGTGTAACTTGGCTTCCCATGTGTATGCATGGGACAACATTTGGTTATTTTCTCGTTAGACTGTCTGAGGTTTAATGATCAGACATTCTGTCTCCACGCTGCTAGGAGCGCTGTCCTTGACGTGACCAGGTCCCCTGTCTTGCCTGAAATCGCTGCCCCCAAGGTCCTTCCACTGGAGTCAAAGAGCAGATTCCTGAGCGCCTGAAAAAATAAATACTTAAAGGTCAGGGGAGGAGGGAACATTTTCTGAGAAAAGGGTGATACTTTTCATCACATTTCTAAAAGAATTTGTGACCTCTCCTCCAAGACAAAAGAAGTGAGTGGCCCGCATGATCAAGTTCAACTCCCAGTAGGGTCTGAGACCATTCACTTCTGACTCACTCCAGCTTTTCCAGCTCAGGCCCCGCAGCCCGCATTTCCAGCTCAACGGTTCTGGGACTTGCAGGTCACAAGAATGACCAGAGGCACTGGTTGAAAACTCAGATGCCTTGGCCCTCTTTCTGGAATTCACGCTTACCCCACCACTGATAAATTCCTATTTATCACCTGACCAGGGGGTGGCGCAGTGGATGGAGCATCAGACTGGGTGCGGAAGACCCAGGTTTGAGACCCTGAGGTCGCCAGCTTGAGCGTGGGCTCATCTGGCTTGAGCAAAGCTCACCAGCTTGGACCCAAGGTTGCTGGCTCGAGCAAGGGGTTACACCATCTGCTGAAGGCCCACGGTCAAGGCACATATGAGAAAGCAATCAATGAACAACTAAGGTGTTACAACGAAAAACTGATGATTGATGCTTCTTATCTCTCTCCACTCCTGTCTGTCTGTCCCCATCTATCCCTCTTTCTGACTCTCTCTCTGTCCCTGTAAAAAAAATAAATAAATAATTTATTTTAAAAATTCCTATTTATCCCTCAATGTCCAATTCAAACCTCAGCACCTTGGGTGGAGTCTTCCCTGATCCTTCTCAGGTTAGGTAGGTAAAGGCGATGTTGCTGTAACAAGGAGCCCCCACCCCCATGGAGTGCCGCACACTGACCTGAGGAGTGTGGGCACACAGCCCCAGCCCCACCCGCTGCGAGGGAGGCTGGGAACTGTGGTTCCTGGCAGGGTGGTCCTGTGCCCACCACCCACAGTCACCTGTCCCAGTAGAAATAAATGCTGTCTGTTCTGTGAGAAAACGGAAACAGAAGTCTTGGGCACTGACTATGCCAGGCATTATGATGGCTATTTTCTGACATCATCCTTTTAATCCTCACTGTACTTTCCCCCATGCTGAGATGGCTGGGACGGCTCGCCACCAGCCGCCTCCCCGAGGCACGCGAGGTCCTCTCTCCTGCGGCACTGATTTCGGTGGGTTTCTGTGTGTCCGCCTACAGCATGTGCTTCATCAGTGTTCTGCTAAGTGGCGAACAGAGTGAATTATTAAATTAGTTCGGGGAAATTATGTAATGTCACCTCATTGGCTACTTTTGTATATCCCCTTGGGTCCCCTGAGCAATAATAAGACCTTGGTCCCTGCAAGAGATCAGGCAGAGTCTGGGTCCCCCCCGTCCCGTACTGTACTGGGTATGATGACTCCCAGCATCCTCGCAATCCTAAAATGCTGCATTTCTCCTCCACCTCGGCCACAGGGGTCTTCACTGATGACAGTTCAGAGTATGTTCCTTCTGCCACTCAGCACATCTGTGCTAAGTGCTTCCCGGCCACAGGTCCGCTCCAGCTGCTGAGCACTGGGTCACACATGCAGGCGGCCCCTGCTCTAAGGAAGGAAGAGCATTCTGGGAGGAAGAGACAGGTCACCACATCCACGAGAAAATGAAATAAGCAGCTCAGACAGAGATAAGAAGTGGGAAGAAGATAAAACAGGACCTGATGAGAACCACATGCCTGAGGCCCGGGGAAGGCCTGTCTCTCCAAGGAGTGACAAATTGATGGAGGCCTGAACAGAGAAGGGACAGCTGTGCAGAGCGGTCCTGGCAGAGGGAACAAGCAGCCAGCTGGGTGGCCAGGACAGAGCAGACAGAGCTGGTGAGGAGAGAGCCGGCAGCCAGTCAGGGCCAGCGGGCACAGGGATGCCCAGACCGGGGGCTGGGACCTGTTGTGATGGGACAGTAAGTCACGCCAGCTCTGGGCAGGGCAGTGAGGCAATTCCATTTAGCTCGTTAGACAGCTACCCCAGAGGCTGTGCTGGGGGGTGGGGCAGGGGGGCTGCAGGGCCAGGGCAGAAGCGGGGCCCACAGTGAGACTTTTGAGTGGTCCACTGGATGTCCTCCATTTTGATGGAGGCTCCAACCAGGATGATGGCAGCCAAGATGAGAAGTGGTCCATCTGTGTGTAGATGAAGAAAGCGGCCACGCACTGAACCTGATATGCTCAGAGGAGGTATGCATGGCGGCCTTGCAGACTCAGAACCGCAGAGGATGGTCTGGAATTAAAACGTTCTGACTAAAAGCGGTGCGTGGTGTGTAGTCAGGTCCTGGGCAGTATTTTTCTCTAACAGAGGTCCCTGCTTACCTTCCTTGAGCCTGTCTGCTGTCTTTTTGCATCTACAATAACACACCTGATGACATACCTTTGAAATGGAAGAGTCCCCACAGCCACCCTCCCAGAGCAGGAACCACAAATCCCCTCATTGTTACTATTATCATGTTCATTGCTAACTGTGAACTTTACCTTCCTGTGTACAAAGAAGTAGAAGTTGTTTTGCTTTTTATCCGATCCCAGAGATCCCCCCTTGCTTTGCTTTCTCCGCCTCCCTGGTCCATCCCCAGTGGCTTGCACGGAGCCCCGATGTCTTCCCCTTTGATTCTAAGTATAAAGCAAGTGGTAAAACCGCCGTTTTTCGGAGCACGTTCTCAGTCCATGGAGATTTTGCTTCCTGGCAAGTGTCGCCAGTTTGGCTCAAAGAAACTCATAAAAATCTCTTACAGGTTTGGACACTTCTTACGTTGGCATGTGTTTAATAGCCCAGAGGCCTTGCTGAAAATGCTTCTCTCTGGATAGCTATGATCTCCTCATCTCCTATGGTGTTAACACTTATTGATTACCTCTCCGGGAGCACAGGACCTTCATGGTGTCAGTGTGATCTCCCACTTCCTTGGTGCCCTAAGGCTGAACCCCATCTTTAACTTTGCAGATGATACTGCCTTCGTCACCTTCGGGCAGTATGTATCCCTGAAGATAATCATAGACATTGGCCCTGCATGCATCAGGCTCAGTCCTATTGGAAAGAAAGACAATGAACAAACACACAAATCTAAATGATACCTGTGAGGAGCGGTACATAACCCCGGGAGGACGCAGAAGAGGGGGCTCTGGCCCACTAAGAGCAGTGAAGGCAGGCTCTGCGGAGCTGACAGGTAAGGAAGAAGTGGGGCAGGGCAGAGAGCCTGCGGGATGAATCAACAGCATGTGCAAAGGTTCTGCGGCAGAAAGGTCAAGGCTCCTTCCAGGAATTTTTATTGAGCAGATAGCAAGGAAGGCAGGGTGGGGACAAGTATGGGTGGCTTTGTTTGTTTGGAGTGGAAGCCAGAGGCATTCCTTCATGATCTGTGAGGATGAGAAAGCAGGTCAAAAGCCTCCAGAGCCAACAGGGTTTGATAAAGGCATTAAAACAAACAAACAAAAAAAGAAACCAGCATTTCCCAGATTATACCCTTGGTTTGAGGAAAAGATATGTTGCTGAAAGTAGATATTTGATCTAGAGATGGTAAGTGTTATTTAAATCCCATGGTTTATATTGATGACCCAAGCTCTACTGAAATCTCCCCACTAGCCCAGAGGAAAGCAAATAAAATCAATCTAGCATTTATAAGTACCCATGGCTCTGACATTCTTAAGTAGGATTCTTGAATCCCACAGAAGGAGAGGAAGAATGTCCCAGTTGCTCATTTAGCTATCATTTATCCTGGTGAAAATTTTAGGGCAGTCCAAAGTTTGCCAAAACTGTTATGAGTCAACTTAAAGGAGCTCTTCCGTGGCTCCCAGTCTGGGGAATTTGCCTACTAAATCTTTCTTGATTAAAAAAAAAGCAAGTGGCTCATTAGACTAGTGAGAATGAATTATCCCTTAGAATACAGACATCACTGTCCCTCATTTTTATTGACCTATTTTTTACTGTTAACTTGGAGCATCTAGAAGCAAGGCAGCCCAACCTCCCCCTCAACCCCTGGCCTGCTCTTTGAAAGAATTCACTGGGGAGAAGCTGCCTCATTGCAAAACCCGTGAAATGCCTGCCATTTACAGAAAGAGGTTTCTGTAGCCTGCAGCAAATCGCGCAAAGAGCAAAATAAAAAAAACAAACAGAACTCAAGGGAGGAACGTGCTTCAAGGCAATGCGTTAACATTCAAATAATATTTTTTTACAGTAGAAAGCTAACTTGGACCTGGTTTGAAAGAGGGGGAAAAAAAAAAACTGAGGCAGAGTCAGGGCACAAAAATTAAGATTTTTTTCCCCCTCCAAATCCTGAAAACATTCATGTTGGAGATGAATGCAGGGGTCAGGGGGTTACGCTAGAGCTTGTTTTGGAAGCATGTCAGTGTGGATATGTAAGGTTATCCCAAACCCTTAAACCCTGGGAATTTATCCCAAGGAAATCCTTTGAATGAGAAGAAAAATAAGTTGGATGAGCACGTGTTTATCACATCGTTATCTGCAGTATTTTGAAGAAGTTAGATGTGTTTTTGGACAGAGTGAGAGTAAGTGTGATGTGTGAGTCAAATGGCCTAATATAGTGATTTTTCAACCTCTTTCATCTCATGGGACATAGAAACTAATTACTAAAATTCTGCAGCACACCAAAAAATATATTTTTTGTTGATCTGACCAAAAAAGTAATAAAAGGTATAATTTTGATTTATTCATACTGGATGGCTATTGTTGTGTTGGCTGTTGTCGTTTTTTATTTGACTATCTAAGGAGAAAGAGGTGAGTGCCTCTGTGTCCCAGTAGACCCGAGCTCTACGTCGATCAGGCATCCCTACACTCCTGCTTATCAGCAGGGCTGGCAGCCTCCCCGAGACTACTCTTGAGGCAGCTATGAGGACTCTACTAATCAGTGCTGACACTAACCGCCACTGGAGGAAAAGCACGAGACCGACACACAGAGTTAGTTGCAAGAATCACACAGGCAATTTATTACTCACAAATCCTTTTGGCGTGCCTGGGTACAGCGAAGGGGGCCCCGTCGGCGTGCTCCTCTCGGCTGTCTTTGGGCAGAGCTCAGAGCAGTGTGGAGATGGTCCACGTTCAATGTTGGAGTCTGGGCAACTAGCGCAGCAAGGGGGCCCCTCAGCTTTAGTACCTTTTCTGGCCAACGCCTCCTGGTCAATCTACAGATTAACCACCTCTTTGGGAGTTCCTCGCAGGGAACCCCTTTTATGTTAATCTTATGAAATGTTACATAAAGCCACTTACTAAGATGTTCCTAGGGAAGCTTCTTATTTATGTTAACTTACAGAGTTATGACGTCAAGCCACTTCTTATCTATGTATTGAATATAACTTCACACACACACTAACTGGGCCCTGCTCAAAAGTCAGAGTCCGTTTATCACATCTGCACACACTACATATATTAATTCCTATCCAGATGGCGTAACTTTATTTAATTTCCTTAATTAATTTTAATATTATATCTCAATTACTTTGATATATTTTCCATATATTTTATATTTCCGTATATTTAATTTCTATAACATTATATCTATTACTACAACACCCTGACTAAACAGAGATTGCACATTTGAAACATTCTGGCGGCACACCAGTTGAGAATCGCTTGTCTAATCCCACTCAGCATCCGTGACCATGTGGCGGAGGGCATGGGCGTAGGAGGGGTACCAGTGAGGTGGAGGCGAGCTGGTCCGGGGACGAGATGAGGGAAGGCCTGACAAGGTTGTCACCTCGAGGTTAGAGGGGAGAGCTTGGTCACAGGGGTGTTGAAAGGGCCGTTTCAATGTGCGCTGGGAGAGATAGGAGAGGACCTGGAATGACGGTAAGTTTGGGTGTTTGGTGATGTAACCAGCGAAGATGGAGAGCCCCAGTGAGTGAGTCTGGCGTCCGCCTGTCTGATGGTTTTGGGGGCTGGGGTGAAGGGTGGGTGGACAGTAGGCGGTTCTGACGCTAAGGTTACACGCCACCCAAAACCCGGACAGGGACACCCAGGAAGAGGTGATGGTGGCACATGCGGGTCTGGGCTGAGAGAGACGGGTGGCTGAAGAGAAATCACAATAAATACATGTTTTCCCTAAGAAATATAAAGTCGTCCTGGTCCGGACCTGGGCAGGGCTTTCCCAGGCAGCTCGGGAAGCTCTCTCCTCCGTGAGTTCTTGAACTTTTTCTTACTTCTGTATTGGTTTCATTCCATTTTGTTTCTAAAAAATTATTTAAAAGTAAACATTGGCCCTGGCCAGTTGGCTCAGTGGATAGAGCATCGGCCCAGAGTGCCGACATCCCGGGTTTGGTCCCGGGTTTGATCCCCAGTCAGGGCACATATGAGAAGCAACCATCTGTTTCTCTCCCCCGTCCTCTCCCCCTTCTCTCTCTCTTCTCCTCCTGCAGCCAGGGGCTCGATTGGTTTGAGTGTCGGGCCCGGACAGGGGTTGCCGGGTGGATCCTGATCGGGGTGCATAAGGGAGTCTCTCTCTACCTCCCCTCCTCTAACTTATAAAAAAAAAAGAGTAAATATTCCTTTCCAAGCTGTCCATTTTTACTGTACAAAAATAAACTAGAAAGTACAGGTAATTAAGAAGAAAAATTAAAATCACCGAACACGTTGGCAGACAGCCTTCTAGCTCTCACTCCCTAGTGCGGCCTGTGACCCGGGCCGAGATCCCTCCTGGCTGCGCTCAGAGAAGGGGGCCCCGTCGACCAACACCACAGTGAAGATGAAATACTATCTGCATTGTTGTTTCTCTAAAAAGCTGGATTGTTTAGTGAATGTGTTCCTGTAAACACACTCTTCTCTTTACCAAAGTGCAACTCAGGTAGATGATGTTTTAGAGTGTGGTTTCCATGTGTATCGATACGTTGTGAACAACCTTTACACGCTCACGTCAGTCTGTACACTCCTGAGCCCTGCCTCGTCCTGAGTTCAATTCTATGGCCTAGCCAACAGTTATCTCCATCCTTTGTTATAGGACAGAATGTATTGCCAGCGTCCGCTTTGCTTATCTGTACGTGTCCGCCCTGCCTGCTTGTCTACTTTCTAGAAAGAGAAGTGCTGGATCGAAGAATGTGCCTGATTTTCAGCTTTTGATGGAGGTTGGCAAACTGTCTTCCAAAATTCTACCAGTTGGTCCTTTCATTCTTTCACCTTATGAAAACATTCGCGTCCTATTACGGAAATAGCGCCTATTAACTGCCAACAGAACGCGGATCAGCAAGCAAATAAAGGAAGGTGAGGAGCCCACAAGTCCGCTTCCCGCCTGCAGCTTTGTGCTTCTGTCATTTGGGAGAATTCTCCCTGTCCCTGCCTCTGCAGGGGTCCCACTGACCGGGTGGCTTCAGGCCAGTTCCTCAATGTCTCCAAGTTCGTTTCTTCACTTCTAAATTGATGACGGCCACAGCAGCGTGTCACAGGCTGTCATGTTGTCATAAGAATGCATGGCCAGCTGCCTGACCAGGTGGTGGCGCAGTGGATAGAGCGTTGGACTGGGACGCAGAGACCCAGGTTCAAAACCCTGAGGTCGCCAGCTTAAGTGCGGGCTCATCTGGTTTGAGCAAAGTTCACCAGCTTGAGCCCAAGGTGCCTGGCTTGAGCAAGTTGTCACTCATTCTGCTGTAGTCCCCCAGTCAGAGCACATATGAGAAAGCAATCAATGAACAACTAAGGAGCCACAACGAAGAATTGGTGCTTCTCATCTCTCTCCCTTCCAGTCTGTCTGTCCCTATCTGTCCCTCTCTCTGACTCTTTGTCTCTGTCACCAAAAAAAAAAAAAAAAAAAAGGAATGCACAGCCAGCCTCTAGCCTCGTCCGTGCCTGGCCCTGCTCCTCAAGTACTGTTTGCACTCTGCCTTCCGAGTTGGGTGATACAGACACACCTCTTCCCTGGGGACTCGGGCCTAGAGCTCCAGTCACAGACACTATTGGGTGTCACATTTTCATTTGGTCCCTGCCGACCTAGTTACAAGATCCTGCCCACGGTCATCTGTCCTCCAAGGCACCCGGGCACAAGCCACCAGAACACCTCTGTCCCACACCTCACAGTTCACTGCATTTCTGCAAGTTCTGTTTTCCCACCATGCAGCACGTGGCTCGAGTCACACAGGCCTCGGTTGAAATCCTGGCCCTGCTGCCTACGCACTGCGCGACCACCAACCCTCCCCTCCCTTCCCCGAGCCTCAGTTTCTCCATCTGTCAGATGAGGTGATAGTGGGCCTGCCCGAGGGCTCTGGTTCTAGCGTAAAGGGAGACAGCTCAGGTCAGGGCTTAGCACCATGCCCATCGCAAGGTCTGCCCTCAAAGGGGAGCTGTGATTAGCTCATGACCTCTGCCATCTACTCCAGCCTCTGCCGTGGTTCCGGCCCAGTTCCAGCCCTGGCACGGCCCTGACGTGTCTCCTAACAGGTCCCCTAACCAACTGGTCCCCACTTCATCCTCTCTCAGGCCGAATTTCAATGTGCCAGCCCGGCGTGCCTGGAGCTTGTCACTCGCGCGACTCAGGATGGCTCGTAGCCACCTACAAACTGAAGCCTGAATTGTCCTAGCACGCCTCCAGCCTGGTCACTCCTCCGCCCTCACCCCACCCACCCCAGCTTCCTCTGCCTCTCCCCGCGCTGCTCTGCGTCAGCATCCTGGCTACCTGTTTCCTTCCTTCCCACCTCTTTCTGCAGATGTCTCTCTGCCAGATGGACACCGTTTCCCAGCATCCCAGCTCAGGCTTCCCTGCTGGAGCAGATCTTCCCAAATCCTCTGCAGGTGGGGCTCAATCCCCTCCCCTGAGCCCCACCCATGGAGCACCCCACACCCCTGGAGGTGGAGGGCCCATCCCCCACCACGACCCCGCGCCCTCTGCGCCCACCCCCACCCCCAGCCCCCAGTTCCGCTCTGCGAACTCTCACTGTGTGTGTTATCCACACCATTAATAAACAACGTTCTTCTGGGATTTAGATGTACTGACGCGGACCCACGGACCACAGGTTTTCCAGAGCGCACTCCCCTTTCCCGTGGCCGGTTCTGAGATGAAGACAGAGGCTTCCAGCACCCTCCCTGGCCTGATGCGTCCGCAGACACCCGTGACGTGATGTGTCTCCCCCATCATCCCTGTTTCTCCATGGGGACAAGAAAGACGAGCGCAGAAAGTGCTCCCATGTATCTTGTCTCTGGGGAAGGCAAGCGAGCCGTGGCCACCTGCCTGCCCGCCGTCCCTCTGGGCAGGATCATCAGGTGCCTGCACAGAGAGGGGTGAGGGCCCCAATGCCTCTTCCAGCCTTCCTTCCCTACAGGCATGTGAGTTTCAAATAAATCTGTTCCGTCCTGTTGGAAAGTGATGCAAGGTGACTAGAAAGGAAGCGGGGAGTAGCCTTCCGACTACGAGCTGAGGAATGTCATGTCGCTGGAGTGTTCTACACGTTCCCAGAAGTATGTCCTGGCTGACAAGGAGGCGGGTGACTCAGCACAGCCCCCCCCACCCCCGCCCGGCTCCCAGCCGAGCCTGCACAGAACTAACAGGACAGGTGGGCAGACAGCGTGTCTCCCACGTCTGGGGGCTGCCGAGCGTCAGGTATGCCCAGGAACTGAATAAACACACTGCAGTTTTCTCCAGGCTGGACTAAAGGGGCCCCAGGGTCCACACTGCCTTCGTGTGGATGTCAGCTGTCCCCATGGGCCCGCCTGCCCCTCGAAGGCGGCTGTGGGTTTGGGTGCCCCCTCGGCAGAAGGTGGGGGTGAGGAGGCTCTGTGCTCAGATTTCATCTCTTCGGACTCCTTGGAGCTTTCGTCTAACGTGGCTCTTTCTTCCCAGTCTTCATACTTTCTCCCTCCCTCATTCTCCAAATTAAGCCCTCCCCCCCCCCCAGCAGAAAAACCAGGACAATTATGTCAAGGGCAAGAATTTGGCAACTATCTCTGCAACCGAAGCACGGGGTTCGCAGGGTTTTTTGTTTTTGTTTTTGTTTTTCAGAGACAGAGCGACAGTCAGAGAGAGGGATTGACAGGGACAGACAGACAGGAATGGAGAGAGATGAGAAGCATCAATGATCAGTTTTTCATTGTGGCACTTTAGTTGTTCATTTGATTGCTTTCGCATATGTGCCTTGACTGGGGGGGCCTTCAGCAGACCGAGTAACCCCTTGCTCGAGCCAGCGACCTTGGGTCCAAGCTGGTGAGCTTTGCTCAAACCAGATAAGCCCGCACTCAAGCTGGCAACCTCAGGGTCTCGAACCTGGGTCCTCCATATCCCAGTCCGATGCTCTATCCACTGCGCCACCGCCTGGTCAGGCTTGCTGGGGTTTTATGGTGTTCCCGAGGACAGCTCCTATCCCATCCCACCCCCCTCTGGGCACCCAGCCACGGGGCGAATGAGCCCAGAGACAGAGCCCACTGCCAGCCTGCAACGCACAGGCCCTGGGTCCTCAGAGGCACCCTCTCACCCACGGCCCCCACGTGCCCGTCCCAGCAGAGCATGCCCTCCTTCCAGCCTGTTGGTAGTCACCGATCTAAGACCAATAGCCCAAAGCAGCGCTGACCTGTGGACACTCCTCAGGCTTTGTGTCCAAACTCATATTTATGTACTTGGTAGAGAAAACTCAGGTTCCCCAGGGGTTCCTAACAAGAACCTCACAGTCACCAAGGGCAAGGGGTGCCACACCAGCCCTGAGGGACTCCTGAGGCTCTCCCCAACACAGATCCATCTGTGCTGAGAAGCCTAGACGCGGCAGGTGGACATACAGGGGACAGGTGGACCTACAGGCGGCAGGTGGACCTACAGGCGGCAGGTGGACCTACAGGGGACAGGTGGACCTACAGGCGGCAGGTGGACCTACAGGGGCAGGTGGACCTACAGGGGACAGGCGGACCTACAGGGGACAGGCGGACCTACAGGCGGCAGGCGGACCTACAGGCGGCAGGCGGACCTACAGGGGCAGGCGGACCTACAGGGGGCAGGCGGACCTACAGGGGACAGGTGGACCTACAGGGGGCAGGCGGGCCTACAGGGGGCAGGTGGGCCTACAGGGGGCAGGTGGGCCTACAGGGGACAGGTGGGCCTACAGGGGGCAGGTGGATCTATAGGGGGCAGGTGGACCTACAGGGGCAGGTGGATCTATAGGGGGCAGGTGGACCTACAGGGGCAGGTGGATCTACAGGGGCAGGTGGACCTACAGGGGCAGGTGGATCTATAGGGGGCAGGTGGACCTACAGGGGCAGGTGGATCTACAGGGGCAGGTGGATCTATAGGGGGCAGGTGGACCTACAGGGGCAGGTGGATCTACAGGGGCAGGTGGATCTACAGGGGCAGGTGGACCTACAGGGGCAGGTGGATCTACAGGGGCAGGTGGATCTATAGGGGGCAGGTGGACCTACAGGGGCAGGTGGACCTACAGGGGCAGGTGGATCTATAGGGGACAGGTGGATTACAGGGGCAGGTGGACCTACAGGCGACAGGTGGACCTACAGGGGCAGGTGGACCTACAGGGGCAGGTGGATCTATAGGGGGCAGGTGGATCTATAGGGGGCAGGTGGACCTACAGGGGCAGGTGGACCTACAGGCGGCAGGTGGACCTACAGGGGGCAGGTGGATTACAGGGGCAGGTGGACCTACAGGGGGCAGGTGGACCTACAGGGGGCAGGTGGACCTACAGGCGGCAGGTGGACCTACAGGGGCAGGTGGACCTACAGGCGGCAGGTGGACCTACAGGGGCAGGTGGACCTACAGAGGGGAGGTAGACCTAAAGGCAGCAGGCTTTGCAGCCTGTGTGTCTCAGCATCTGAGCCCATCACCACTGAAACTGCCTCTGCTCCGTGACTCAATGCTTTTTGTCAAGCTGATCAAGAGGCAGTGCTCCCTGCATTGTTTGCCTGAGAAGTTAGGGAGGTAGTGGCATGGTAGCCAGAGGCTCAGGGTGCGTGCGAGGCTGTACAGACTGGGCTGGCTCCCACTCCCCGTTGCCACAAACTAGCGCGGCTAGTAATTCTAGGTCCTGAGTGGAACGGTGTGGCGCAGAACTAAGAAAATAAGCTTAGAGAAAAAGGATGGGTTCGGGAGGTCTCTGTAAAGCAAGAGAGAGCTTGCAAAAAGCAAAGCTCCATTCCCCAACCTGCTTTATTTATAAGGCAAAGTAAGGCCATTAGCAAATCAAAGAGATCGTTAAAGCAAAGTCACATTTCCAAGTGATCCCAAGAATTCTCCCAAGTGCAGTAAACCCCCTCCATACAGAACATCTTAACTTCACAAGACAAAGGATAAAAGAAACTGGCCTCCAGTCTTTCCAGTCTTTCCGAGAGACATGGGGGGGGGGGGGGAGGTAGGACGAGTATAAATAATCCGGCACCATACCAAAATAGCCTTTAGCAACTTCACAGAACAGGTGAGGTGGGGGTTGGGCAGACTGTCAGCTTACTGTCAGTTCCCTACACCTCCGTCCCCCAAAAATCTAAACTGCAAAGACCCTGTTGGCTTTCAGTCCCCAACACCCCGTGTCCCAGCTGTGAGCTCATCAGCTCACCTCTCCTGGCTTCACGCTCTGCCTCTGAAGACCAGGAACAATGACAGCGCATCTCTCATACCTAGGGTTGGAATCAGGATGAAATAACTCCCTGTTTTGTGAAGTACCTGGAACAGTGCCCGGCACAGTCTGGTGCCCCCCCCCCAAGGCCAGGTGGTGCTTTTAGGTGTGGGGCCCAGTACCGTAGGGCTTCACAGGGTTTCTGTGGGTTACATCTGACGGCCCCACCAGGACCGAGGGAGCCCAGCAAAGATCAGGGGACCCGAGTCCGGGTGAGACGCAGAAGGCACAGAAAGAAAGGTCAGAAGGTGTCACCTTAAATGTTTCCCCACTGAAGGGTTCAGATGCACGGGGAAGGGAAGTTTTCAGCCCTTTCCCACATCTCTCGGAAGGGTGCTCCTTCTAAGGGTGAACTCAGCTTCGAGGGACTGCGGGACTCAAGGTCCAGCCTGAGGATTCTTCCAGACACCAGCCGAGACCGCCCACCCCAGATCCCCCGTCGTTGGGGTCCTGACAGGCCTCAGGTGAGAAAAGCCAATGCTTAAGCTTGCATCTTGCCTGACCTGAGCCTGTGTTGCCCCGGGGCCACCGCAGAGGTCCCCACTGGCTGCTTACCTCCTGCCAGGCCCTGATTTCTGGACACGTGGCGGGCGCAGACACCCAGGATCTGTACTCCCCACAGTGTGTCCTTTAGAGAAGCTGGTCAGGCTGATGCATTCGACAAGAGACCCCTCTTGTCGTCCAGGGGGCTCCCTCCCTGGCCTTTTCGTATTTCTGTGGGCTTTGGCCACCAGAGCCCAAGGCCAACGTCTCTCTAAGCCTGACATCCTCACTGTGAAAAAAGATTAGGCAACATGGTTTTCAAGACCTTTTCTACCTCTAAAAATATCTGATGGCACTGGGTACACAAAAGGCTCCACGTTCTGCTTGTGAAAACTCAGTGCCGTGGGTAACACAGGGTCCCTCAATTCCCCGGCAACAAAAAAACTTTATAATTCTTGGTGGTGGGGAACAAGGGAAAAGGATCTGTGTGAAGTGCCATTCCGGGGTCCAGGTTTATGGTCTGAGAAATGTCACCACACCTCAGATGCTGGCCAGCAAAAGGAGAGGTCACCAAACGTTCACTCTGCTGTTGGCCCAGGTAGACCGAGGCACCGAATATATCAGGAATATGTAAAATCACTGAAATCCTCTCTGTGACAATGTTCCATCACTTTTGCTTTCTTTAAAAAAAAATTTTTTTTTTTAATTGGGAAATAGATGGAAAACAGGAGGCTTCATTTAGCATCAGATCCTAACCGAGCTAATGTTGTACCGACCCTGGGGCCCACCGGGGTCTGCATGAAGTTTGTGCGGGCCGGAGTTATTATCCTTCAAAAGACCACAGACATACACTTAGAAAAGGTATAAGAAAGGTCCGGGTTGGTGGCTGACGTCTCCCCTTTCAGATCATGACATAAGTCCAAAGTCACCCAGAAAAGGAAACACCCACCCTGTTCCACGTCCTACACATTGTGAAAACTTCCCAGCAAGGAATTCTTCCGAACACTGCAGACTGACCACGTCTGGGCAAAGCCTTTTTTAGGGCTGGAAGTGAGCCTCTTGGCCCGTCCCAACCGACGTGGCAAATGTGACACACGTCTCATGATGGGGACCTGTTTCTCTACCCAAATCGGTGACAATTTTCCACCCATAAGAAGACTCATCATATTCAAAAGCCTCTAACACTACTTCTTCTCTTCTCTAAAGTGGGACGCAGAGTCTACAAAACTGTATTTTCACCCTATTAAATGCATTCCCTAAGTTTGGCAACTTTTAGAATAGAGAGTTAGTAGGCTCATGGGGACTTGCGACACCTGTGAGGTTTCCATACGATGACGAGTTATGTTGGCCATGCGAGACTGTTCTTATTTGTGTGTTTGTGTATGTAAGGGGGGACACCCATGTCTCCATCTGGTGTCTTTCCAAAGCCCCAAGTCGCCCTGTATTGTAAAGGGGTCACAGTTCTTGTCTGGGTGCTATGCCCCCAGAGCCCAATATTCTAAAATAACTCCCTGGATACTGGCGAGCAAAATAATTTTAGGGGGGGTGGCGGGGAATGAGAATAGTTGGGATTTCAAAGATCCTGTTACTTCCAATGGTCAGGCTGGTGTGAGAGAAGGGCCAGGCAGCCATGGGGAAGAGACCATGGGGGGGGGGGGGGGGAGAGACGCGGGAAAATGAGCCGAAGGCTGGAAAGACTGCGTTATGAAACGGCAGGTGCTTAAAATGGTTAACAGCGCACACATACGGTTATAACCTCTGGTCCAAACCATTGCCCCAGGCAGTGACGTTGGCAGTGAACAGAGGTGTGGCCGCAGGAAGGAAGAAAAAAAGACAAAACCTTCCATTTCAACCCTCAGACAGCCCTCACGTTACAGCAGGTGCAGCGATTGGAGGCGAATCTTTGATGGAAAATGGGAAGCAACTTCCTTCTCTCCAAGGCTGTGCTTGGGGAAGATCCCAAAGCTTGCTCTCTCGGAAGGATCCAGGAATCCCAGGACAGAAACTCCTGCCTCCATTGACACATACTGGAAAACAGGGCTGACTCGTCCAAGTACATCAGTTTTCCCAAGTGCAAAAGCAAAATGATTTTAACCCCTGTTATAGAATGGTTGCAGAGAAAACCCAACCATGGCTAGGTCGTGCTTGAGAGGTATTCAGCTTGTAGAAAACTGTCATACTGTCCAGGAAGCCAGCCTGGTGACCAGCCAGTTGCAGCCTCTTGACCAACTCACCCAATGGGACTCCACTGTCAGGGCGTTTGTTAAAGCCCCAATCAGGGGCTTTCGTGAAATGGAAACCCAAGGAAGCTGGAACATACCCCATGCAGGAGCTCGAACGTCCAGTCGTGTGGGGCTGAGAGAAGGCCACATAGTCCTGTTCCCTCGCTTGGCCCACTTCGGAAAGTATTCTTTATTTTATTCCATATTTTCCTCCTTCCCTTGGTCATGAATAAGAATGCTTTACAGCGAGAAGGAGTTTTAGGGGTATTCTAGTTGTTTCTTATTTTACACACAGCAGGTCCCAGTACCAAGTGTTCTGACTCAGAGTATCATTCAAAGGGGTCGCTCAGTGCGACCCAACTGCAGGCCAGCGTGGTGGCCCGCTCACGATTTCCACGACGGGGCAGGCTCAGATGGAAGGGCAGCCTTCCTCGGTCTGTGCTGAAATGTGTCTTCTGTACAAGAACACCCTGCTGCACTCTGGACGGGACCCTTGGCCAGTGGGGAGAAGAGGTGGGAGGCGAGTCATTGGCCAGAGTCCCTGCCACGTGCTCGGCGATTTCCTGAGTGACCACGCTGAGACCCACGCCACGGTCTTCTGAAATAGGCATCGCCCTCCCCCACGGGCATGGAGGACGCAGGTCAGAGTGCAAGCACTTGTCCTGGGGGTGGGAGACCCAGGCTTGATGGCTCACCTTCTTGTCACTGCCCCCTCAGCCATTACCAGAGAAGAAATGGTGTCCTGGGCAGATGACCAACGTGAGCACTCGGCCTCAGGGGAAGGTCTGGGATAGATCAATTCCTGAAACTAGAGGATAAGCTAAGTTTGAAGGAACAAGGCATGAAGCCAGTCTAAGACCACAGGGTATCAGGTGGGCAGAGCTAACTGGATGCCAAGGCTGGGAGGCGTGGGCCCTGGCATCCCACCTGTCACCTGCCCACTGTCCTGAGCAAACCCAGCCCCAGCGACTCACTGACTGATGGTGCCCTGACACTGGAATCCTGCAGCCCTCCGACCTCTAACAGAATGTCTTATGCTGGGTCAACTGCCGCATAAGTTCCTTTTAACACGCGACAGCTATTCCCGAGTAGGGCACAAAACCCCTGGACACCTGATGATCTGATCCACAACACAGGGCACAGAGGTTAAACGCAGGGCAGTCACACCGCCTGGCTTTCCCTCCTGCCTCCCTCACCATCCTCATCAGCTGGGACACTTCACAGAGCCCCAGCATGCCTGTTTCCTCAGCTGTCAAACGCAGGATGCTATGGGCCATCACAGTGCCCAGCGCAGAAGACAAAGCGAGCTGGTTTGCACACGGTGCTCAGCACGGTGCCCGGTGCATTGTCGGTGCTCCAAAGTGGGCAGCTGTGGTTGATTTCCACACAGGTCGGTCACGGCGCCGGGCCACGCTCCCCTGAAGGGACCTCACCAGGCCCTCACCCAGGCCGGGGACACGCCGCCTTCTGAGTCAGGCCGTTCCATTTTTGGACTGCTCTGACTAAGAAAACTCTCCCCTTGTGTCCAGCCAAGTCCACCTCCCTGCAACTCCCACTCACTGGCCGCTGCTCTGCCAGGAGGCAAATGTCAAAAAAATATTCTTGAAAGAGAGGACACAGAATGTAAATAGTAGTGACGGAATGGGGTTGAGGACCTGCAGTCTGCTCCCTGGCAGCCCGCCCCCGGCCCCCTGTCCCCCGCCCCCAGCCCGATGTCCACAGCCAGGCACCACCCCCGCCGGAGGCAGACACCCTTTAGTTCAATTCTAAAACCCACAAAACGTTCTTAGGTCCTCTCTGCTCCCTTTAGAAATGCACAAAACAGCTTCTTTCTCCATTCTTTCCAGACCTTAGCATGCTGCCGGACCAGACCAAGGTGATATGCCGCCCGTGTGTACAAAGGTGATGGTCACAAGGGCTGCAGAGCCGTGACCTCGCCTCACTTAATACGTGCCGTCCACCCTGTAATCATTTTGCTGCAGGGAGGGTGCCCGAGAGGCACACGGGACCTCCTGTTGACAGAGCCTTCCTGGCGTCAGGTGTAGAGTCACAACCCACAGGTCCCTCTCCTGTCTCCCTGCCTCCCACAGCACGTACCTTCCGGGACAGAAGATGAATGCATACTTCTCTTGTTACATAGATTTGACACCTCAGCTCTCCAGTGACTCTTGTTGAAAATTATTTGAAACAGAGTTTCCCTGTTGCAAGATAAAGAATCCTGGAGACTGTTACACAACAGTGAATCCGCTCCACTCTCCTGAACTGTGCTCTGGAAGCTGATTAGGACTGCACATCGAGGGTTACCTGCCGTTTGCTACGATAAAACTACATAAGGACAAAATGTACAGGTGACGTGCCATGACAGGGGTGTTTCAAAATGATACAAGAGGATGCAAAAGTTCATCAGGCCGACGGATGTGTGCAACTTTTCAAATAATATTAGCCCTCATTAAAAAAAAATGTACGTAAAAATAATAACAGAGGAGAAAGTAAAGATAAGTAAACAGTTGAACAAGATTACCCATGAGTGGGCAACTGTCTATTTTTGTGTATATTTGCAATTTCTCATCATTAAAAATAAAAGATACAAATGCACAAAACATTTAAGATGTTCAAAGAATGATTTGAACGTGTCAAGTATAAATCAGCTAGCACCCAGGACCGGCGTGTGGCTCCTTCCTCTGCTGCTCCTGAGCAGGACAGAGTGGGGTCCACAGCACTGGGGGCTCTGAACGCCTGCAGGGCAGAGGGGGGCAGCATCAGTCCCCCCCCCCCAGCAGGGCACTTTCGTTGCTCATCCAGAATCCCCAACAAAGAGAAGGGGCCCCATTGTTGGTCTGAGGCAGTCCGGGCCTTCCCACCTCTCCCCTGTCTTCTCAGGCTGAGCATTGCTGTCGGCCCAGGACTTGACTCCAGAGACCCTCACGCCTCTCTCAGGGTCACATGAAACCCTCTCCTTCCCCACAGAGGGCCCTCCCTGCCCTCCGCGACACTCCCCCGAGCCACATAGTTCCCTGCCACACAGATGCTTTCTGCCTAATTGTCCTCCATCACCTTGGGTTAGTCCCCACCCCTTCCCAAAGGGACAGTCCAATTCATCTCCCCTCCCCCTAAGCCTAAAATAAAAAAAGGGCTTCTTACTTCCCTCCTTCCTGTAAGAAGCTCAGCCCTCTCAACATCTCTAAGGGGGTTTGGAATGAAATGATCTGCACTTCCCTGTGCCCCCACCAGGGCGGAGCCAAAACAAACAAACCAACACCCAGGAAGTCACCCCAGCTTTCCCCTAATCCTCCCCAAGACACATGATAGCTAAGACTGTCCAAGCTCAGAAGTCCACGTGATTATTCCGTCTCTGGGTCCCCAGGGACCGTCATAATTACCTAAGGTTCAGGCCTCAGGTGGGGCCCACCCTCCCCCCAACTCCTTTATCATCAGGTGAGAGGTGGGCTGGTAACAAACAGGCAGGGGCTGATCTCCCGGGTTCTTCACAGCTCAGAGAAAGACTGGTGTTGGAGACCCAACTCGTGTTTCCCGTGTTTGGAAATGTTAACTCGAGCCCACACCACCTCTCCCTGCAGGCCAGCCCCTCAGCCCTTTAATCCGCAACCAGCAACCAGCAACCCAGACAACTTAAGCTGCCAACAGTCTCCTCTGGGCCAGAGTAGCCTTGTCTCCCCGGCCTGCGTGACTCCTGGACCCAGACCGCCCGGAGCTGACCTCCCTCGCCGGCAAGCCCAGCAGCCTCAGGGAACCTGCTTCTCTCAGACTGCCCGTGTCCTGCTGCCTCCCCGCAGGCTCCCACGCACGCACAGGGACCTACCCAAAGGTCCCGGCCTCGGCCCTGCCTTCCGCCTCCTTCCTGGTCACAACCACTCCTAGTTTACCCAGGGCATGAACTCCCCCTGAATCAACAGGGGCACTGACTCAGCGTGTGCGCGGCCGTCCTGGGCACCCAGACCCTCCGCCCTGGGGCCCTGGCTCCACCACCTCCATGCCCACCCCAATCCTGGGACCCCTTCTCTTCCCCCCCCCTCCCTGAGCCCCACCCCAAGCTCCCAAACCACAGAAGGTTCCTAGAAGACACAGGCCTGGCCACCCCACCAGATCAATCTTTTTATTCCTTTCTCATTTTTTCCCCAGCAATGCCCCCCCATCTCCTAATATAGGAGGCTTTTTATTTGGACCCCAATACCCCCTCCAATACCCTCAGAACACCCTGAATAGGACAGAAAAACTGCCCCTAGTATGGACTCCCAGAGTGGCCCCCCAGCAGTCAAGGAGCCGCTGCTTCTCTGTTGTGCTTCTTGCTTCCCGTTTCAAGGACGATGTTTCTCCTCTCCCCTCCCTGCAGGCTCTGCCCTCCCCTTCCTAGACCCATTGCTGAATCTCTACTTCCCCATCTTAATTTTTATCTGTGTGGCCTGGATGGATGGATGGATGGATGGATGAATGGATGGATGGAAGGGAGGGAGGGAGGGATGGAAGAAGGAAGGAAGGAAGGAAGGAAGGAAGGAAGGAAGGAAGGAAGGAAGGAAGGAAGGGAGGGAGGGAGGAGGGAGGGAGGGAGGGAGGGAGGGAGGGAGGGAAGGAAAAGAGAGAAGGAAGCAGGGAGGGAGGGAGGCCAGGTCCTTTGCACACTCTCACTGCTGAGTGCACTCACCGGTTCTCCTGACTTCAACTTGGCGTTTCCATGATGACTTTGAATCCATACTTCCAGCCTGGCCAAGTGCACCAGTCCTGTGTTCAGACTGCTCGGCAGAGGACACTTCTTGGGGGCCCCACCGTGAACAGTAATCCACAACCCCAATTTCCCTTCTCTTCCCTTCCCTTCCTCCGGGCCAGCCCGGCTTTGCCCAGGGCCATCAATGTCCTCCAGCCTACAGCTCTTCCCTCTCCTCCTTCCCCACCCGAGTTGGCGCCCTGTCTTATTCATCCTTCCTTTGACCTGTGCCTCTCACTCTCCTTTTCCAGCTCAGGCTCCCCTAACCTCAGCCACTCAGGACCCACACAGTGTCCTGCCTGGCCCGTCGCCCCCAGTCCGGGACCCGCACAGTGTCCTGCCTGGCCCGTCGTCCCCAGTCCGGGACCCGCACAGTGTCCTGCCTGGCCCGTCGTCCCCAGTCTGTGCACCTTCACTTCCACCACATTGTGGCCAGCCCGAGTTCCCTGTGACGCGGCCAGCTCCTGGACCACGGGAGTGTATTCCACGCACAGCTTCCTTGTCCCCGGTTTCTTTCCACAAGTATTTGTTTTACCTGCCGGCATAATTTTTTTTTTTTTTTTTTTTGCATTTTTCTGAAGCTGGAAACAGGGAGAGACAGTCAGACAGACTCCCGCATGCGCCCAACCGGGATCCACCCGGCACGCCCACCAGGGGCGACCAGAGCCATCCTCAGCGCCCAGGCCATTTTTGCTCCAATGGAGCCTTGGCTGCGGGAGGGGAAGAGAGAGACAGAGAGGAAGGAGAGGGGGCAGGGTGGAGAAGCAGATGGGCGCTTCTCCTGTGTGCCCTGGCCGGGAATCAAACCCGGGTCCTCCGCACGCTAGGCCGACGCTCTACCGCTGAGCCAACCGGCCAGGGCCGCCTGCCGGCATAATTTATCAGCATCCCTGGAAGTGAACACTGACGCTGTCTCGGACCCCAAGTGTATGTACCCTCTCTGCTGCCTTGCTGGGTGCACAGCAGAGGGTGTGTAAATCATACCAAATTGATTAATTGGGTTTTTCCTTATTTTTGAGTAATTCAGTGATACCAAAAGAAATTCTCATGCTCACCTCAGCCATTTGGAGGGATAGCAGACGAGACTCCAGGGACAAGAGCAGGACCCTAGGGCTGGGTAGGGTCCCCCCTCGGGTGTGCCCCAACGCCAGAGGCCATGGACCTGCGATCACTCACAAGGCCCTGCGGACAACCACACCAGAGGGACGAGAGGACAATTATGGGTGGCTTTGCATTGCATGCTTCTCACAGGGTGGATTTTAAACATTATGACCTTGCTTTTAGAGTATACATTTATTTCTGTAGATGTTCTGAAACTTCACCCAGATGAAAACAGCTCTCTCATCACTTGCTGCCCTCCTTAGCCTTCTCTTTCCTGGCCCGAGGCAGGTGTACTTGATATCACCGCAAACTCCATTTCTAGCTGCTTCAAAAACAACGCGTATGGGCCCAGTCACTGTCCAAACAAGGGAAGGGCTGGGTGAATAAGCCTTCTGATGTCACCACCTTACGTAAGGCCATCGTACGTCGCTCAATGTCTCACAACCCCCGGTCCCAAGAGTTTAATTCCTTTTTTTTTTCTTGATATTTCATCATTTCAAGTCATCAAAGAGAGAATGAGGTAACGCCGAACGCATGCCAAAGTAGCCTTTTTTTGAGAGGCGACAGCAAACACGGGCAGGATGCCTCGGCCCCGTTTGCTCAGGCAAACGTTCAGATATCTGTCATCGTCTCCGTTTTCGTCGGCCATGCCGGTGCACAAACAGGGTTCACTGAAGCTTTGATCCACCTGAACTTCAAAGCGCTGTGGTTGGAACCCACACAAGACCTATGTGCTAGAGACTCGACATCACTGGGGAAACAGGTACCAAAACACGTATGTCCTCCCAGGGCCATAATAATGTCACCAAGCACCGCTTACTATGGGCGAATTTTTTTTTTTACGCTAATGTAGATTTCTTGTTGTGATTTTAACCAACTCCCTCCCATCCGGTTCTCCAGGAAGGTGGTAAACAGTGCACCGCGAGTCTCCGGATGGTGCTGAATTTTATCCCTTCTGGATGAACGCAGCCGGGCTGATCTTCAGTCTTGGTGCAGGTGCGATGCATTTTTCTCATTGATTTCCCAAGGCCCCCATCCCATATTGAAATTGGGACATACACCGGCTGGCTATTCGTGGACCCAGATGGAAAAAGAGAAGTGTTTTGGCCATAGAAAGTGCTTGAGCTATGACCTAGGCTCATCAGACACTAGACTCGAAGTAAACTGAGTTAGTGAGCCGGTGTGATCTCCCTTCAGAGATTCGACGACCACGGAGGAGGAAGAAGTCTCAGAGTTTCCCTAGTCCAGGCTTCTCCTGCACAGGCGTCCATGGAAACCAAAGTCACCCACAGTTAGGTTCTTTAAGGACACAGGGGAGACATATGTCCTGTTTATCCATGCACGAATGTAATTCACGGAGCCCCAGAGACCCCTGGGATCAAAGCTAGAGACTCGACATCACTGGGGAAACAGGTACCAAAACACGTATGTCCTCCCAGGGCCACAATAATGTTACGAAGCACCGCTTTCTGGGGGCGAATTTTGTTTTTTTACGCTAATGTAGACTTCTTGCTGTGATTTTAACCAACTCCCTCCCTTCCGGTTCTCCAGGAAGGTGGTAAACAGCAGGAGAGGCGGCTGCAGGGGTCAGGCAGGGGCTGGCTGGGCGGAGGGGAGCTCAGCCCGCCAGGCAGCAAAGCAGGGTGGGGTCTCAGCGGGCTCAGACTTCCTGCAGAGACTGCTTCCGTCCTCACCCCACCCTCTTCCGTGGGCCCCCTGATGGCCTAAGAAAAATTTAAATGTAGCAGCAAAGTAAATTCAAAATACCCCCTACCACTTTTGACAAAAATCTAAATGACCAGCAATCCACACTAGTGGCTTTCAAACTTAGTGATTCCCTGGGGAAAAAAAAAGGTTTTTTGTTTTTTTTTTGTTTGTTTGTTTGTTTGTTTGTTTTTGCATTTTTTCTGAAGCTGGAAACAGGGAGAGACAGTCAGACAGACTCCCGCATGCGCCCGACCGGGATCCACCCGGCACGCCCACCAGGGGGCGGCGCTCTGCCCACCAGGGGACGATGCTCTGCCCATCCTGGGTGTCGCCCTATTGCGACCAGAGCCACTCTAGCGCCTGGGGCAGAGGCCGAGGAGCCATCCCCAGCGCCCGGGCCATCTTTGCTCCAATGGAGCCTTGGCTGCGGGAGGGGAAGAGAGAGACAGAGAGGAAAGTGCGGCGGAGGGGTGGAGAAGCAAATGGGCGCTTCTCCTGTGTGCCCTGGCCGGGAATCGAACCCGGGTCCTCCGCACGCTAGGCCGACGCTCTACCGCTGAGCCAACCGGCCAGGGCAAAAAAATGTTTTTAATTGATTTTAGAGAGAGACAGAGAGAAACATGATTTATGCATTCATTGGTTGATTCTTATATGTGCTCTGACCTGGGATCACACCTGCAACATGGGGGTAACAGGGTGATGCTCTAACCGGCTGAGCTACCTGGCTGGCCTAGGGGTTCCACTGAACTGAGGACCTGTCATGTACTGGATTCTGTCCTTGGAACAGGGGCGTGACACTGTTCTCATAGCTGGTCCAGGAGGGACAGGGCTGCCAGATAAAATATTGCAGGGATGTATGTATACAAAAGGCCCCCTGCCCAAAGGTAACCGGGGATTTAATAAGATTTGGGAAGGGGGCATGGTTCCTGAGAATGGAATCTCCTTTACAATGGATGATTTTTGTTTTGTTTCTATCTTTCTCACCTCGACATGGAATATGGAATACGTCATGTGCCAATGCCCTGTTGATGTTGTGTTGCCTTTGCCTGGGCCATCTCCAGCCTGCCCCTTCCTGCTCTGCTCCTCTGCCCTCAGCTTCTGGGGGGCAGGACACAGAGGTCAGGAGAAGAGAGAACAAAGGTCACAGCTCCAGCCGGGTGACCTCACCATCCAGCTCTTTTCTCTCTCAGGGTGGCCCAGGTCTCTTCAGAGCTGGGGGTGGCCACAGCCACCCACACCCTACCCCTGACTCAGTTCCTAGCCCCAGTAAATGCCCCATGCCTTTGTAAATAAATTCTGTTGAAATTACCCAGTGTGACTGAGCCATTAGTTTCCTGCAGAGAACTGGACTAATCCAGTGAGAAATTCCTTCCCAAAGTCATCGATCACTGTAGCACAAGTCAGTTCAAAATCCTACTAGGATTTATTTTTAAATTAACCAAATGATTATAAAATTTATTTGGAACACCACCTCACCAGTGGTGGCGCAGTGGACAGAGCATTGGATTGGGATGCTGAGGGCCCAGGCCAAAACCCTGCGCTCAGGTCGCTGGCTTGAGCGCAGGCTCATTTGGCTTGAGTACAGGCTCACCAGCTTGAGCACAGGATCACTGTCATGATCCCAAGGTCACTGGCTAGTCTGGAGCCCCACCCCCGGTCAAGGCAAGTATGAGAAGCAATCAATGAACAACTAAAGTAAAGCAACTACAAGTGGATGCTTCTCCTCTCTCTCTTGTCCCTCTCTCTTCCTTCCTGTCTCTCTCTCTCTCTTAAAAAATTATTTGTTTGGAACATATGTATGAAGAGTAGGCCAAACTTTTTTTAAAAGTAGTATTGAGGGGGAAGTCACCCTAAAAATTTTAAACCCATTATTAATCTACAGTAAATGACAATAACAAGTGATGGAAAATAGTAAATTCAGAAACAGACCCAAGTAAAGGTGGGAATTGAATATATGACAAAAGATAGTATGTTGAATCATCTTAAAATGATTATTTAACAAATAGTGTTGGGACAACTGGTTCATGATTTGAAGAAAAAAAAATAAGGAAAAAGCTAGATCCCTACCTCACATCTTACACAAATTAAAGAGTATCAACTTTAGAAAGATAGTAAAGTACTTGATGAAAGCACCAGTAAAGGTTGTCATAATGTAGGGTTGAGGAAGAACTTGCCATGCCAGAGCAAGAAATCATAACCTCAAAAGCCCCGAGATTTGAATACATAGGTTTTTATACTTCTGAATACAAAAGTACCATAATCAAAGTTGAAAGATATTATATATTTTGAATTATATGCTCTAATTGTATACTATTTCCTGAAAACATAAAAAAAGAAGCACAGGTTGAATTATATAAAGAGGTCTTACAAATCAGTTTTTAAAAGATGAATTCTCCAGTAGGAAAATAGACAAAACATTTACTAGGCCACTTCTTTAAATGGCTGATACACTACAAAAATATGTTTCATCATAGTAGTAATCAAAAACATTGGAATCAAAATGAGATTTTTAGGCCCTGGTCGGTTGTTCAGTGCATAGAGTGTTGGCCTGAAATATAGACGTCCCAGGTTCAATTCTTGGTCAGGGCACACAGGAGAAGTGACCATCTGCTTCTCCACCCCTCCCTCTCCCTCTTCTTTCTCTCTTCCCCTCCTGCAGCCAGTGGCTTGATAGGTTTGAGCCTTGGCCCCAGGCTTTGAGGTTAGCTTGTTTGGTCTAAGCATATCAGCCTCAGGTGCTAAAAATAGCTTGATTGATCATTGGCCCCAGATGGGTTTGCTGGGTGGATCCCAGTCAGGGCACATGAGGGAGTCTGTCTCTCTATCTCCCCTCCTCTCACTTAAAAAAAAAAAGATATTTTTAAGACTATTATATTTTAAAATTTTAATATAGTTACTGCTTTGGATGAGAATACTGGTGGAGAGTGGAAAGAAACACTTTGAGGGAACCTTTTTGGAAAGACATTTGCCAATGTCCATCAAAGATCTTAAAAGGTCGGCATTTGAACACTCAGGAGAAATCAAGGGACTGGGGCACAGAGAGCTACACGGAAGTGCGGGGCGGGCCACTGCAGGGCTGTGAGGGATACCGGAGACTGCAAGGAAGCGCCATGCCCTACCAGGCGGGCCGACTGCAGAGGCACCGGAACGGAATACCATGCCGGCCTTTCAAATGAGTGCATCTGTTGACTCTAGTGATGCCTACCATAAAATGTGACATGCAAAAGTAATAAACAGCATTAAATGACCTCATCTCTCTTTGCTCTTCTTCCTCCCCCTTCTTAAAGAAACCTGTTTGTGTGCTGCTTCTCACCCACTAGGATGGCTACAACCCAAAGCAGTGCGTGTTGGCGAGGATGTGGAAAGACTGAAACCCTCGGCCCGCGCTGGCAGGAGGGTGAGACGGCCCAGCCGCTCCAGAAAACAGCCTGGCAGTTCCTCAACAGATTCAACATTGAGTCACCAGATGACCCAGCGATTCCATTTCTAGGATGTGCCCGAGAGAAACGAAAATGTACGTCCGCCCCAAAATCGGTACACGATTTTCACAGAAGCATGATTCATAACAGCCCTAAAGTGAAAACAACACGTGTCTATCAGCTGATAGCTGATGAATGGATAAGTAAAACATGACCCTATCCGTCTGATGGAATATTATTTCCCGTGACAAGGAACGAGGTACTGATAGATGCTACAGCATGGGGAAACTCTGAAAACACGATGCTAAGTGAAAGAAGCAAAAACAAAACAAAACAAAACAAAAAAAACACGACACAAAAGACTGCATATCTAATTCGTGGTTAATTATATGAAGTGTCCAGAACAGGCAAACCCACAGAAACAGACGGTTAGATTAGTGGTTGCCCAGGGCTGAGACAGGAGCGGTGTGGCGGTGACAGCTAATGGGTACTTTGGTTTCTTCTGGAGGGGTGATAAAATAGTCTAAAATTGATTGTGATGATGGTTACGCAGCTCTGCGTGTACACTAAAACCCACAGAGTTTATACTTTTAATGGATGAATTAAATGGCATGGGAGTTACATCCCGATATGGCTGTTAAAACCCTGTTTATATGTATTGAGGCGTGGAAGAAACTTTGGGAAGTGTTTTTAATCAAAATGTTAACGGTGGTTGTCTCCAAGTGTGGGATTTTCTTAATTCTCCATTTGTGTACCTTCTCGTATCTCTTGAAGAATGCCAAGATTGTGCAGTTGGGTAATCAGGGAAGCAGAACAAATCTCTTACGTGTTCCAGGCCTGTTTTTAAAGCCTTCGGGTCTAAGGGCTCTTATGGGTGGGGCCCTGTCCCACGTCATATCAGACAGCTCTCTGAGTTCATGGTGCTTCTCGCCACAAAAATGGTTGAAAATTTTTTCTAATGTTGCCTTTGAAATGATCAGTCTGCGAAGAACTAATATATAATTGTGACTCTCTCGGCCATCAGCACGCAAACTTAGAAATCTGTGCAATGTGATGTTTATGAACTATAAACTAGCAATGTGGATAGAATGCCACGTTTCATAGATATTTAAACATTAATTGTATTTTTTTCAGGGTTTTTTTTTCCTTCTGTATTTAGGAGCCAATATAATTTTTTAGGTCCTCAGTATGTTGGTAAGCCTGAGACAAGCCCAGGGGCCCCGAGCCCAAGGCCTGCGGGGCATGGGGGGGCAGGGCAGGAGTCCTCTCATCTCCGGGGGTTATGTCCACTTACCCATTTGCCCCTCCCCTGCCCGCTCTGTGCCTACCACAGCGCCTGGCAAATAATCTGAACTCACTATCTTTCAGTTGATTGATGTATGGAGGCTTCCAATCCTTCCAATCTTCCTTGAAAACAATGATTTTATTTTAAAATTTCTTCTCTTTTAAAGGCTTCCACAGACAGGGAGATGGTATATTGGTGTTCTTCCATTTAAAATCCTTCACATTCTTGAAAAAGTAATCAAGATGCCTCTTAGTCAACTGTTTTATTGATGAAACAATTCTAGGTCATTTAACTAGTTACTAAAACATACAAACTAACAAAAAAAAACCCACCTATTTTTATTATTAGTTCTATAGTCTGCCCAGTGTCTACAGATCATTATCAACTCTCAATGGGTGTGACATTTCAATACAGGTTTGACTGATGCAAAACACAGAGGAAGATTTACCCTCCGACTGTTGGTCAGCTCCTGGTCATCCCTGATCCCATGATCTTTATCTTTCTTTTTTTTTTTTTTTTACAGAGACAGAGAGTGAGTCAGAGAAGACAGGAACGGAGAGAGATGAGAAGCATCAATCATTAGTTTTTCATTGTGTGTTGCAACACTTTAGTTGTTCATTGATTGCTTTCTCATATGTGCCTTGACCGTGGGTCTCCAGCAGACCAAGTAACCCCTTGCTGGAGCCAGAGACCTTAGGTTCAAGCTGGTGGGCTTTTTGCTCAAACCAGATGAGCCCGCGCTCAAGCTGGCGACCTCGGGGTCTCAAACCTGGGTCTTCCGCATCCCAGTCCGACGCTCTATCCACTGCGCCACTGCCTGGTCAGGATTTTTTTTCTTTCTTTTTTTTAATTTTAGAGAGGAGAGAGAGACAGAGAGGGAGAAAGAGAGGAGAGACAGAGAGAGAAGGTGGGGAGGAGCTGGAAGCATCAACTCCCATATGTGTCTTGACCAGGCAAGCCCAGGGTTTCGAACCGGCGACCTCAGCATTTCCAGGTCGACGCTTTATCCACTGTGCCACCACAGGTCAGGCTTTTATCTTTCTATGTTGGATCTATTTAAGATAGATCCCTATCCCATATTTGAATGACCCCTCCCCACATACACACACAACCATAACTACTGTCTTGTAATTCTCTACAAAATTTTTATCATTTTTAAGATAATATTAAATTTCATTCCTGTTTTATAGAATTTTAGCGACCAAAGGTTCCATGAAGGCACAGTTTGGTCCAATGTTGAATGTCTAAATATTAGAGCTGATGTTTGACCTAGGATAAATATTTCTCGTACAATAAACTTCTAGGATATAGTGGAATTTTATTTTGAATAGTCAAGCATTAGAACTGTTAAAATCTGATCACCATATTCTATGACCGTGGGGGACAGTTCCTCAGGGCTGTCTGCTGGCACCCCTGCAGGCGCTGTCACCCCTGCAAGCACCGTCACAAGATTAAACAGGCCTGTGCTCGCCCTATGGGGAGAACAGAATAGTTTAGCGTTTCTCACTTTTTGCTAATGCTTTCTTTATTTATTCATACCTTTTATGTTCTGTATTAATCTGGGTAGACTTTAATTTGTCGTTAGTATATTATACATGAGTTTGGAGACTTTCTCTCTCTGTGAAACTCCTGTCTTCTGCATGAAGACTTCTCAAATGAGGCTTTTCTTGAAAGACTAAAAACCCAAGTGAAATTAACCCTAAAATAAATACAGCCCTTAAATGTTCTGTTTAATGTTATAAGTGCAAGTCACTAAGGAATCCTGCAACAATTAGAATGATGATATAATCTAATAATCTCTCTTGTTCCGCCTCACACAATTATGTACATTTTTGTTACTCTTGTCGGCACCAGGATCTTCTTAAAGTTAACGAGTGAACGCTTTCTCACTATGCATGTTCGGTGTCAACCTATTTCGCTATTTATTTAACTTTTTTAATGTTATTAATAATTACTTTTGCACATAAAATTAATATATCTCACAATAATCAATTTCTGCAGCATTTTTTTCTTGCAATAAAAATTACTCACTATATTTTCTTCAGCCGTTTTCTAAATAAAGAACACATAAAAGTATTTTCTCCAAGGAGCATCTGAAACACTTCCATTTTGAAAGGAGATACACCAATATTAACACAACAACCTAAGCACATTCCTATCTGTAATCCTGACATTAGGCTGATCAGTTATGGTGGCAGCCATTATGATCATAGACACAAGGTCAAGGATGCCAGCAGTGGTGTTGGGGTAAACATCTGCCCCACCCCAAATCCAAAGCCAGAGCCAAAAGCAAGTTTTGACCAAATACTCGGGCCAAAGCTAAATTCTGGTGCAACTGTTACCGTATTGTCAAAGAGCACTAACTGTGAATCCTGGTCCTGCCACCGACCGCCTGTATGACCTTGGCCGAGCTAGTCTCTGCACATCAGTCCCCTTGTCTGTAAAATGGGGATGGTAAGTGCCTCCCTCACTGGGCTGTGGTGACTACTCTATGGGACATTTGCCAAGTGACGGAAGGCATGCCCATGTTACAGGAAGTACAATGAGTGTTTGTTTGTTATGCCATTGTTTTTGTTGTTGTTATTAATTGGTTCCAGTGAGCCTTCATTTATTGTTTTTAATGAACTCTATTCTACACGTGAAAGAACCCTGGCTGGGCTCAGCTGGTCCCAATACATCAAGGTCCCAGGTTTGATCCCCAGTCAGGACACATACGAGACTCAACCAAGGAATGCATAAATAGGTGAGACAACAAATCACTGCCTCCTTGCCGCGGACCAGCGCGGCTCCTAATAATGGTGCGGAATTAAGGAAACACACTTGTCAAAACAAAAACGATGGGACCGGGAGGACTCCTCAAACTGCCTGGCAGTATCCAAGTGCCCCATAGCCCCAGTTCACTTTATTATATAGTCATATGCAAATCAAGGACCCTGATACAAAGTTGCACATCAAAGGCTAAGACAGGAACTCTCCCAAGGCAAAAACAGGATACATTAGTGAAATTTACCAACATCTGAAACAAACAAAGAGTCAGAGGAAAGGCATGTATATTGCTTCCAGCAACCCAAGGAAGCAAGTGGAGTGGGTGCAAACACTCAGCATCAAAGCCAAATATGGAGATGGAGGGGGGAGAACTTAGCCTTTTGCTAAGCCTCGAATCTAAAATGGCTTTTTGCCATTTATGGTCCACAACAGGTTGTCCCAATACATCAAGGTCCCAGGTTTGATCCCCAGTCAGGACACATATGAGAATCAACCAAGGAATGCATAAATAGGTGAGACAACAAATCGCTGCCTCTCCCCCCTCCCACCTCTCCCTCTAAAAAAATCAATAAAATTTAAAATTAAAAAATTAAAATGAAAGGAGAGAAATCAGGCAATAAGAAAGAAGTTATTGGAGCACGAAGACCTTCTGTATTACTTAGAAAATTGTATAAGACTATACACAGCAGGCTTACTCAGAATTCCGTATCATCATTTATCCTATATAAGGACCTTTTAATTATCTGAGCAAATGTTTAAATACTTTGAATTATGGAAATGATCAGGCATTCACAAAGGTAAAGAGATGAGTGTAAGGAACCAGTATCCCCATCCTGACCTTCTGCAATGAGCGACATCTCACTTCTTGTTCAATCCAAGTCCCCGAGTCCCCAGTGCTATGCTGGTCATGTGACAGACGGGTCAGCACCACATCAGCTGTTGCACAAAGTCATACTTCTTAAGGTATGACAGCTTTTATTGTATCCGAGGGACTAAAGGAGAGGGTAGAAATTTAGCCAAGAGTACAAACATTTATGCTAAAGGATCATTACACACATTTTAAATTCAAATTATTTTCCAACTCTTGATAACAGCACGGGCACCGATCACTTCCTTTGCTTTTGGTCTTAGCTGTGCTCACAAGTGTCAAATACTTCTGCTGCCAACAGGTCAAAGCTCAAAAACCTCTGATGTCAGTAGACCAGGCAGAGACACCTGATGGTGGCCTCGTCTGGCTGCCATCACCTCCGGACAACCACATGCTGGGGCCTGAGACCCAGACCCGGCCACGCCCTCCAGGCTCCAGCCTACCAGGGTCCTATCATGGCGCTTGGGGGAAAAGGCGGTGTTGCAGGCACACTGCGGGAGCAGAGGGAGTGCGTCCCAGCCGGGGGGCCTGCCGTCGGCAGCCTGTCACCCCCTGAAAACCTGCATGGTGGTTGGGAAGCTCTAGGCTGCAGCCCCAAAGCAAGGTTCGTTTCAGCCTTACAATGACCCTAGAGAGAAGACACCACCATCCTCTATTTGTGGCTGAGGAAACTGAGGCACAGAGCGGTGGGCAGCCTGCCCAAGATCACACAGCCAGAAAGTCGTCACTGGTCCGAGAGTTGCACCATGCACCTTTCCAGGAAACCGCACCCGTGACCCGTGTTTCCACCTCTGCCAAACTGTGACACACTCAGGAGTCTCCAGTGTAAGGCCTGGTTTCTGTATGTATTCCCTCACTTCCCTTCACCTACTCTTCCCTTTGGAGATTCCCGCTGGATTCCAAACTGCTAAAGGTCATGGAAAGAAACCCTCCCCAAAACAAACAAACAAACTACTGAGTCCACAGTGATACACAAATACCTTCCAGCCAAGTGACCAATCACATAGACACGATGCCACTCTAACACCCACGCACACTCAGAATACGTGATCGACAATTGAAATGAGGGGAAAGGAGCAAGACAAGACCGGTGACAAATTATTATTTCGTTTTATCAGCCTTGGATGATCAATGCCGAGAAAGAGCCCAGGAAAGAGGCAACTTCTAAGTTCCCCATCTGCGCGAGATTCAGACTTGAGTGTTTCATCCCTGTGTGTCTACTCCTGCATACTGGGGACTTCTTTGTCCCGACACCGTTTCAGACCCGAGTTTTGGTCTCTGTGAATTCCTGAGGATGCTGTTATGCTACCAAAGTCACGCTCTAACTGCCCTAAAAAAAGTATGCGACAAAAGTCTTCAGGAAGCTCGGTGACAGACGCCAGTGTGGGCCCAAGGGACCAACACAGACCAGCCCACGGTGGGGGAGTGGCCATTGTTTTTGCTAAGGTTGTGTCAACCAGGACAGCACAGATCTTTCTCTGGGCTGAGACAAGTTACCTAAGTCAGGACACAAGGTGATTTTAATAAGCAGTAATCACAGTGACATATCTTATTTGCCATGTTTATGGGACGTTCTTGCCATCCTCATGGCTGCGGGCTGGAAGGAGGAAGGGGAGGAGAGAGCACCTGTAATTCCATGCTTGCGGTAAAGATGCAGGGAGGCAGGTGCAATGACCCCTGATTTCCAGACGAAGAAAGAGACTCAGAGTTTAGGGGACCCACCACCACCACCAACCCAGCAGGAGGTGGAAGAGCACAAGGCCAGGGCTCCCAGGACCCAAGCCCCGGCTTTCTCCCCAATGCCCTGCCCCTCGTAATCTTTCCAGAGAAAAGCTCTGAGAAGTCACGTGGATTCATGAACTTGCCAAAGATTCTGTCCCTTCCCTGTGCCCAATCAGACAACAGCATTTTTCTCAAGATGCGATGGACGCGCACGGAGGAAGAGTCCAAGGCCGGCGCCGGGCCTGAACTGTTGGACTTGCTTGGGTTACCGACAGAGACGCACTATGATGGTGGGGCGCAGACTCTCCAGTGCCCTTGTTAGGATGAAAACTGAGGCACTGCATCGTATTATCACAATCCTCCCCGGTGTGAAATGGGTTAAATCCATAAGCTAAAAGGCAAACACAGACATTATCATGCTGGGAGAAATCCTGTTAGGGACACACCTACAGCAAAAGGACTTGAAAAAGGCTGGCAGTAAAAGGATAAGAGAAGAGATAGTCTTTGAATTAAACCAAAGGAGAACTGGCATGCCTACCTCAATACTGAAAAAAAAAAGACTCTAAGACAAAAATGTTTACTGCTACATGATGATAAAAGAAAAAATTCAACTCACCAGAAAGACACACTAAATTATATATATATATATATATATATATATATATATATATATATATATATATATATACCTAATAATAAAGTCCCATACCATGAAAATCAAAGATTGATTGAGAGAAGACTAGGGAAAAATGGACAAACCCATTAATATTTCTCAATTATTGGTGGACTAAGCAGCAAAAAATAATCAATAAATCTATTTGGATAATTTGATTAATAGCATTGATCTGGTGGACTTCTCTAAAACCCCAAATAAAGCCATTAAGAGTATTTTTCTTTACTCTTCCCTTCTATGCACTTTGATTGGTCAGTTCAGCCCGTTCTCCTTTCAGTGATTATTGAGGTAGGAGCATTTATCTCCAGCCATTTTATCTCGTTCTTCGGTGTGCCCTGTACCTCTACTGTGTTTGTATTCCCCCTTGTGATTCTGCTATTTTAATTTGGTGGCTTCCTATTATTTTTTTTTTCTCTGTTTCCTCTTTGTTTTATGTTTCATGTCTCAGCTCCGGATTTTTTTGTTGTGTTGTTCTGTTTTGTGGTCACCATTAGATATGAGCAAAATGTGAAAATGTTGGCCTGACCTGTGGTGGTGCAATGGATAAAGCGTCTCCCTGGAAACGCTGAGGTCGTGCTCCTCCCTCCCCCTTCTCTCTCTCTCTCTCACTCTCTCCTCTATAAAAATTAATTAAAAAAATGTGAAAATGTCTAATGCAGATGATGGTCCTTTTATTCTGATGGCCTCTTGTCTTCATTCACCTGTACCTGGTCCACCCTTTTCCTCCTCTCCTTATGTGATTTCTTGTCACAAATTACCCGCTTTTATGTTGTGCGTTTGTTACCAAATTGCTGTACTTATTTTTAATGCCCCCTTTCCTTCCCCCCTTTTCCTTCATATTATAATTGAGTGTTTAATGACCTATTTTGCATAGATTTCTAGTTTCTGGCTTCTGCCTATTAATCATCTTACTCACGGGTTTGTACCCTTGTCTTTTTGTTTCAGGTAGAAGAGCTTCTTTTGACATTTCTTGTAAGCAGGTCTCTTGGTGGTAAATTGTCTCAACTTTGGCTTGCGAACGCTTATATTTCTCCTTCATTTCTAAAGGAAACTTTTCTAGATATATACTGCTCACAAAAATTAGGGGATATTTCAAAATGAATATGAAGCGATAAGAAGTCCCCTAATTCTTGTGAGCAGTATATTATTATTCCTGGCCGATGGTTCCTCTCTTTCAGTCATTTGAATATTTCCCTCCACTCTTTCCCATCTTATACTGTTTCTACCAAGAAATATGATGATAATCTAGTGGGGTAAATGATAGCCTTTTTCTCCCCCTGGCTGTCTTGAGAATTTTTTGTCATTAATTTTTGACAGTTTTAATAAAATGTTCCTTGGAGAAGGTGTTTTTCTGGTTTTGTTTTGCTTTTAAATATTATTTATTCATTTAAGAAAGGGAGAGGGAAGGAGGAGGGAGAGAGAGAGAGAAGGGGGAGGAGCAGGAAGCATCAACTCCCATATGCACCTTGACCAGGCAAGCCTGGGGTTTCGAACCGGCAACCTCAGCATTCCAGATCAATGCTTTATCCACTGTGCTACCACCTGTTGGGTATGGAGAAAGTGCTTTTGCATTGATGTCATCAGTTGTTCCTTTAGCTTCATCCTTTCTAAAGTCCAGTTCTTTCCATTATTTCTTTGAGTAGGCGCTCTGTCCTCTTCCCCCTTTCTTCTCCCACTGGTATACCTACCCTCCTCAGGTTGCTCTTTCTAATGTTGTGAGACAGCTCTTATAGAGGTCTTTCTTTTTTTTTTCTTTTTAACTCATAGCTTGCTCTCTTCTTCCTTCTGAGTCATTTCTAGGTTCCTATCTTCGAGTTTTCTAATTCTCTCTTCTGTCTGGACTGCTCTATTCCAAAACTCTCTAATGAAATTCTCATTTCATTTTTGAGTTCTTCAGCTCCAGAGTTTCTGTTTGGTATTTTGTTTCTTTTTTTTTTTTTCTTTCATTTTTCTGAAGCTGGAAACAGGGAGAGACAGTCAGACAGACTCCCGCATGCGCCCGACCGGGATCCACCCGGCACGCCCACCAGGGGCGACGCTCTGCCCACCAGGGGGCGATGCTCTGCCCACCCTGGGCATCACCATGTTGCGACCAGAGCCACTCTAGCGCCTGAGGCAGAGGCCACAGAGCCATCCCCAGCACCCGGGCCATCTTTGCTCCAATGGAGCCTTGGCTGCGGGAGGGGAAGAGAGAGACAGAGAGGAAAGCGCGGCGGAGGGGTGGAGAAGCAAATGGGCACTTCTCCTATGTGCCCTGGCCGGGAATCGAACCCGGGTCCTCCGCACGCTAGGCCGACGCTCTACCGCTGAGCCAACCGGCCAGGGCGGTATTTTGTTTCTTTATAGTCTCAGTCTCTTTTGTTCATTAATTCTATTTCTGAGCTCATGGAACTGCCTTTCTGAGATTTCTTGAATACCATCGAGTTTCTTGATGGACTGTTTGTGTGTTTCAAGCATGCTCGTGTGCTGGGCACAGAGGGGATCCTTTATTGAATTATAATTGTCCAACTTGTAAATTTAAGGGAAGGAACAATGAAGTCTTCTCACTGTGCCACGATGCTGACATCACCCTCCTCCTCCCTTTGTTTTTTTTAAACACATGTGGAATGGTCACAAAAATTTATCAGATACTGGCTCATCAAGTACATCTCAACAAATGTCAAAAAATAAGTATCACAACCATCACATTCTTTGAACACTGTGTAATTAAGTAAAAGTCAATAACAAAAAGATAAAGTTTTTCCTACATTGGGATTTTAAAAATGGAATTCTGAGTTGGCTCAAAAGATGAGTCATAATGAAAACTTGGAGATATGTGGAACAATAATTTTAAAAAACACATAGAACTTGTATATTATAGTGAAAACTGGAGTAATGTATAGTCTTGAATCCTTATATTTGCAAAGAATAAAGGCTGAAAGTTAATGAACTAAGTCCAACTAAACAAGTCAGGGGGGCCCTGGCCAGTTGGCTCCGTGGATAGAGCATCAGCCTGGCATGCAGACATCTTAGGTTTGATCCCTGGTCAGGGCACACATGAAAAGCAACTATCTGCTTCTCTCCCCATCCCCCTCCCCCTCTTTCTCTCTTACCCTCCTGCAGCCAGTGACACTATTTGTTTGAGCGTCGGCCCTGGGCACTGAGAATAGATCAGTTGATTCAAGCACTGGCCCCAGACAGGGCATGCTAGGTGGATCCTGGTTGGGGTGCATGCAGGAGTCTGTCTCTTCATCTCCCCTCTTCACTTAAAAAATAAGTAAATGAAATGAAATGAAATAAAATAAAATAAAAATTGGGCAAGATCAGGGAAAGATGGAGACAAAAAAGACTTTGCTTGGGGTGACAGGCACAGGATGCAGTGTGTAGACGATTTTTATTGAGTTGCACACCTGAACCTGCACCCTAATAAATTCAATTAAAAAATAAAAGTAATGAAAAAAATTTGAGCAATGTCAGTAAGAGAAAAGAAAATTGTAAGTCAATCTTATTCATAAACATAGGTGCAAAATTCTTTTAAAAATTAGCAAAATAAATCCAGCAACAATTTTAAAAGAAAACGTCATATTGTTCCAGGAATACAAGGTTGGTGTGACTTCAGAAAACCTATAATTATTATTGCATAGTGAAGAATTAACTTTACCCAAAGAGAAATCTGGCCTTCGTCCCAACTCCTGCAAGTTATCCTCTAAACTCTTGAAATTTCCTAATAAATGTCTTTGTTATTCATGGTGGGCCCCTTGAGCCACAGGTGAGAGTTTACGCCAACAAAATGACTCAGAGGTGGGATGGACATGCCAGGAAGACCCACTATGTGGTTAGCGAGTTGGATCGTTGGGCCACTTAAGATCAGTCCAACCTGGGGAGACAGGCATGGGGGGGGGGGAGGTGATGTGGAGGCTATTACTGGAAGTGGAAGTCAACCACATGGACAATAATTTAATCAGTCATGCCTACACAATGGAGCCTTGATCAAACTTCTGGACACTGAAACTTTGGTGAGCTTCCCGGGATGGCTCCACCCTCATGTTGCCACACACGTTGCTGCCAGGAGGGCTCTGTGTGTCCCTGGGGACACAAGAAGCTCTGTGTCTGAAGCAGTCCCCATTCCAGATCCTGTTCTCTGTTGTCTCTTCCCTTGGCTGGTTCTGTTTTGTAATCTTTTGCTATAATAAAACCATAATAGTAAATCTAGTACTTTCTGTGAATCATTCTCGTGAACCTAAGCTGAGGCCAGACCCCCAAACTGGTAGCCAGCTGGTCTGAGGGAGGGGGCACGGGGGACCCCTGAACTTTCAGCTGGTGTCAGAAGTCTTGGGTTGACTTGGCAGTGTGGTGGGACTGTGCCCTTCACTTGAGTTTGGCCAACTCCGGGTAGTCATTCACCCTTATAACAGATCGAGTGAGGAAAAAAAAAATCTGATAATCTCAGTGGATGCACAAAAAGTGTTGATAAAATTTTCTACTCATTTCAATGAAAAAATACTTTAGTATACTAGTATTAGCTAAAACCCCCTTAATCTTGTAGAGAATATAAATAAATAAGCAGTATAAATATATAAAAAAAAAAGTCCCAAGTATTCCCTTTAAGGAGCAAGACAAGTATGCCTAGATCACAGATTTCTTCCCCCCCCCAAAAAAATTTCACTGGCCTTCTAGAGAATGGACTAACAAGAAAAATCAGCTCCAGGCAGAAGAATTGGAGAGAGAAAAACAGGACAGTCGTTATTTGTAGATGGCATCATTTTCTCTATATTCAACTCAAAGGAGTAGACAGAAAAAATTTTAAAGGATAGTTGAACAAGATGGCTACCGATAAAAGCTATATTAAAAAAAATCAGTTGTATGTCATAACAGAGATGAATCCCGAGACAAAATGCCAAACAGAGGTAAGAGTTCCAGGAGATCACATGCAACACAATGCCGTCACTGTAGCGTTCAGAACCCAGCAAAACTAAATAGTGGTCACTCTTATTGTGAGGTAGGGCCGAGCCAAGCCTTTTCTTGGTACAGAGGCCCCAACATTGCATCGTCTGTGGGGTCCACGGTGGTCATTTATCTTTAATGGGCACTCCAGGTGCCTGGGAACTCCCCTCGCCCATCCAGGTGTTTGCTTCCCGCTCTCCAGGGCTCACCCGCCCTCTCCTCACCCTGTACTCCAGCGCCTCCCTAGGCAGGAGGAGCCCGGACAGCTGCAGCACCACCTGGGAACGTGCTAGACACACAAATACGTGCTCAGGCCCCACCCAGACCTGCTGAGTCAGAAACTCGGCGGGGGAGGGCCCAGCTATGCATTTTAACACAACCTCCTCCTGCTTCTGATGTAGGCTGGCTTTTGAGAACCCCTGTTCTCTACCCTGGACTTGTCCTTCCATCAGACGCCACTGAAAATTACAGAAGTCGACAGGCTCCCCTCTGCTCTGGGGCAACACTCCCAGCTCTCTTCCTGCGCCCACACGTCACAGCTAGGGGTTACCCTCCACTCCTTTGTCCTTCATTTCCAACTTCCAGTCCTCGGTAGAGTCCTGTTGGTCCAGAGCCTGTCCCAGGTCACCCACTTCAGTCCACCTCCTTGGCCACACCCTGCTCGGAGCCACCATGTGTCACTGTGAATCTGTAATAACCGCCTCCCTGGTCTCACCGCTTCCACACTAACACCCAGGCTCCCTTCTCCACAAGTACTCAGGATGCTCTCTTAAAGTGTCAATCAGATTCCACCACTCTACTACTCCAACCCCCTCATGGCTAAGCCCATGTGCCTGGAGTCAAGTCAGACCCTTTATCCAGGTTTAAAAACCCTCTGTGACCTGGCTCCTGCCAACCTCCCCATACTCCTTAGTCTGTTCCTCCTGCACTCTTGCTCCCTGAACTCCAGCTTCATTGACCTGCTTTCCTAAAACATACCAGGCTCATTCCTACCTCAGGGCCTTTGCACAAGCTGTTCCCTCTGCCTAGAAGGCTCTTCCTCAACTCTCTGTGCTGCTGGATTCTTCTTGTCATTTGGGTCACAGTCTAACAACACAGAGATATTCCCCTGCCTCATCTGAAGTAACTGTAGCTGACGTGACCTTGCTATTGGTTTTTCTGTCTGCCTTTTCCTTCTAAAACCTTACCGGGCAGAGACTGGCAGGCTCCTGTCCACTGTCCCAGCATCTAGAGCAGAGCACGTACTGGGAGCTCACTATCTATCAGCAGAGGATGAGCGAATGTTGAGAGGGCAGGGAAAGCTTTAGAACGGTTTGTCGTGCCGTGCTCTGATTCCGCCAGCTACTCAAACCTCCGGTGTAACAGATGTGGTCCCTCGTAGAAGGCCATCAAGGTCAGGTCTGTGTTGCTTTTACATGTACCACAGTGCCCAGACCACATCACAGCCACCGTGCATTTTGTTTAGGATCCCTGGAAAATAGAAAGTTACTGTCTCCACAGATGCTGAAGTATAAACGAGGTGTTCAAATTCTTATGATCTGTGTGTAGGATCAGCTGGGACATGTTCACTGACATGCTCAGAAGCCCACGGTTATATTCACTTCTAAAACTCTGGGTATCTTTCCTCAAAACTTCATGCACTATCTCAGCTCCCTGCAAACTCTCCCGGTCTCTGCAAACCCTCAGCCCACCGGGCCTGCACAGCCAGCCACCTGTGCTCCTTCCACACGACGGCTGAGGGGGCTCGGGAAACAGGTCTCATCAACTCAATCCCTTGCTTGAAAGTACGGCAGCACCTCTTTGCCTGGAGGTCAAGTCCCTGATGTCACTCAGCTCTCAGCCAGCTGGCACCTTTACAAGCCACCTGTGCTTCCCCACGGTGCCAGCCCCCTCGGCTCCAGGGACCTGCCCGCTGCCCTCTGCTCTGTTCTCCGTCCCTGCCCCTGCCGGCCGCTCTCTCTCCTGGTGCAGCCTGCAGTCCCACATCACCCTGGAGCTGGCGTGGTGGGGCTCAGCTCAGCCCCGGGGAGGGCAGGGGGCACCAGTCCGGGTGGGATGGAGCCAGCCTGGGGATACAGAGCCAGCCCGGGACAGCTGCCATGTTCACCTGCATCGCACAGCGTTGGAGTGCATCAGTCACTGTCCTGGGGCCCTCACCTGCTCTTTCCGCTGAGTCTCCCTAGGGGAAAACACTGTCACAGTTCTACAGGTGAGAACATGGAAGCTAGTTCTAGTTAAGTGGCCCCTGCCCCCACTCATGGATGGTGGCGCATGAATTCAGACAGAAGGCTTTTGAGCCCCAGCCACACAGCTCTGAGCAGCGCCGTACACGGCCAACAGCAGAGGTGGGCACAGGGTGACAACTGTACCAAGCTCCTGCATAGGCGCCTCTGAGGCTACAGTCTGGGTCTCCTGGAGTCAGCTTCTTAGGACCCAGGTGATACCAGACACCTGCTGTGTGTACTCAGGATTCACTGTGCCACGGGCTGGTCCTCACGGTCTCTGTGCTCACTGCAGACTGCACGTCTTTCCCTGAGAAGACGGAGGGTGGCCTGTGTCCGGAGCTGCTCCACCAGCCGGCTGCGTGCTACAGAACCAGAGGCTGGGTTATGTGGACAGATGCTGCACATCAGTCATGCCTCACCGGGGGGCAGATATGTGGACCTGCCCCTCAGGACAGCCCCTCTGCGTGGTGGATGAGGTTGAGTTTGAACAGGATGAAATCTGGCCTTTGTCATTTAAAAAAAAATTTTTTTTAACATTTTTAATTAAATTGCCCGGGTCACTGACACCCTGCAGAGACCATGAAATGAAGCCTTGCATGTTGTTAATCATACACCATCTGTTCGTTCACGCTGTGATCACGTGATCTTTGCTCTGCAGAACATCCTGTCTCACTGGACTGAACCAGTTTGTGGGTGAAATGCTTGGGATGGTGCCAGGAGTCAGTCTTTCCCTCCTTCACTCCTTCCCTCCCTCCCTTCCTTCCTCCCTCCTTCCTTTCTTCCTTCCTCTTTTAATAGCAAAGACCAGATCAGATGAATTAGTGCAGCGACAGAAAAAGCCCCCAAGAGGCATCCACCCAAGACTCAGAGGTTGCAGGGAGATCAGCTGAGACACCCCACCCCCCACCGCCCCGAGACTCGTAGAGGCTGATACTAGAGACCCCCTGACTTGTTTTCTTTACCTATAGCTTTCGTGGTAAATGGCTCAGCTCACAGGACAGTTGGATTACATCCCAGAAAAGAGTTACAATCTGGGCATTTTTAAGAGCTTTAGATTTTATTCATTTCAATGAAGACTGTCTCCCTCTCCTTCCCCCCAAAAAGTAACGAAGGCTTAGATTCTGGCAGGAAATCCCATCACTCACTGAACTGTCCCCTCTCTTGCAAGGCTGCCCTGCATACATCTTCCGCGCACAGGTGCGGTGGGAACAACGCGATGAATGGGACTCAGGTGCCAACCTCGAGGAACTTGGCACGGGCGATGAAGATGATTTATAAGAAACCTAGATTTCTGACAACTCCAATGTGCTGAGTCGCCCGCCCTCACACACGCACCTTTGTAGCCTAACCCCGAGAAGCCACGCCTCAGCCAGTGTGACACCCTGTGATAGGGTGACAAGCTACTGCAGGTTTGTCCTGGGAGTGCACTTCGGAAGAGACCAGGTGACGGGACCAAGTCGTCTTTACAAGCCACCTGTGCTTGGTCCCAGGTGATGGGATCAAGAAGGGTGTGGGTGGGGTACAGGGAGATAGCTCAGCCCACTGGGACGCTCACACACAGGAAACTTCAACAACACACCTGTCAACAATGACCTCTTGTGTGCACAGCCCTCAGCCTCCTGGTGGCTTACTTTTCCTTCTGTTCAATTTCACTTTCCGGTTGTTATGGGGCGGGAAGGACGGAAGGAGGGGTCCGCATATTATCTGTCTGACTTCACCACTTCCTCGGGGGTTCCCCGATTACATGGTTTAAGGTTTGTGTGTGCACGCGTGCATATGCGTGTATATGTGTGTCTATGCCGATGGAGCGATTTCTTCTTGGAGAACATCGCCTGTGTGTAAATGACTCACCCTTCGGTGTTTCACACGGAGAGCTTATGAAACACTTCTCCAATCAGCGGAGGACCAACGGCTCGGAACCTCTCTTATCAATGCCTGATAGGAGTCTGCGCCCCATAAACCCAGTTCACACACCCCCTGCAGAGGAAACATCTGCACCTGGGCTTCTTGGCCCAGACATTGTTATTAAGCCACTTGCCCAGTGACGTGCAGCCACTGTTCCTCCTGAACTGAAGGACATCGGGGCCCTGCTACCCTGGTGGCCCGCCTGCCTGCGGGAGACCCTAGCTGGGACGTGGGCGTCTCTGACAAGCTGTGCCCTAGGCTGATCAGTGTTCGCGTGTCGATTGAGCCCCAGTCAGCCCCTCTGTGCGGACTCAGTTTTAATCCTTTAACTTGTTCTAAATAACGGGGCTCAGGGATGGGACAGACCATGGCGACGTGCGTGACGTGCGTGACGTGCGTGACGTGCGTGACGTGCGTGACGTGCGTGACGTGCGTGACGTGCGTGACGTGCGTGACGTGCGTGACGTGCGTGACGTGCGTGACGTGCGTGACGTGCGTGACGTGCGCGACGTGCGCGACGTGCGCGACGTGCGTGACGTGCAGCTGCAGCGGGGAAAGAACCCAGAGTCCTTTTCAGATGTCCGCTAAGAATTCCGTTCCGACGTCAGCTGTGATTCCAAAAAATAAAATAAAGAAGAATGTGATTATGGTTACAGCTATAATAAATTCCTTAAAAATGAATGTTAAAAGTAAACACGAAAGAATAATTCTGGCCCAGCTTCACCAGGGAGCACTTGGTTTTATGCATAACGCCTGCAGGCGCCCAGTCTCAGGGGCAGATCATCAGACCAGAGCATCACTCATTTCGATGGGCCTCGAGCATCGTTACGCTGGAGCTGCACTGACAGAAACTCCTTCCACCTGAGTGACTCTGACTATCAGAACCTTCCAGACCACGCTGGATACAACATTTAGGATTTGGAGGTTGTAGGAGACTGTGGCCTGACCATGCACATCCTAACCATTTCCTTTCTTTACAAAAAACAGAACCAAATGAAAACAAACAAAAAGATGTTAAGAGCCATAGTTTGCCGAGCCCTGTGCCCTGCGCCAGTGGATGGAAGGGGACAGCAGGAGAAAATGTGCATGGCGATTTCCAGTCCTGGAGGTCGGGCTAAGGGATGATTTGTCCTCCAGGCAATGGGAGGGGCTGTCAAGGCTTCAGCATGGAGGAAGCACGACCAGAGATGCTTAGGAAAGACGGGAGGCAGGAAGACCACCCTGGTGGCCGTCATGATATGGTGAGAGGGAGGATGAGAGACTGTGGATTGGGCAGCAGCGGAGGGAGGGACGGGGAAGGTCCTACAGGTGTTTAGGTGGAAGAACCCGTAGACTTGGAGACCGGCCGGTCACACATGTAAGGGAAAGAGAGACGGTAAAGAGCTAGCGGTCTGCTGGTTGGGGATCGCTGTGCACGGGTGCCTGCCTCCTGTGACCCAGGACAGCACATGTCATTCCAGAGCGAGTCTGTGTGGGGTTTTTTCCACACCAACTCCAACAAGGTGTCCAAGAATTCGCCACCCAGTCTTAGCATCAGCCCCACAGACCGAGCGCTCGTCCCACGGGGCTGCCCTCACATCAGCCACCACCTGGAGTTCCCACTGACTGGTGATAAGTCGGGGGTTCCCACGAACTCCTCCTCGGGTTTGGTAACTTGCTAGAACAGCTCACAGAACTATTACTGGTTTATTAGAGAAGCCACAACTCAGGGGCGACCAGGCGGAAGAGATGCATGGAGAAGCGCATACAGGAAGGGGCGCGAAGCTTCCATGCCCTCCCCGGGCACACCACCCACCCGGTGCCTCCATGTGTCCACCCGGCCAGGAAGCTCTCTGAGGACCTTTGTCTAAGGTTTTTATGGAGGTTTCATTCTGTAGGCACAGTGATTAAATCTTTGGCCATTGATTAGTAACTCAATCTCCATCCCCTCTCCCCTCTGGGGAGGTTGGAGGTGGTGGGGGTGCTGAAACTTCCTACTGTGCCCTGGTCTTCCCTGCAACCTGAAGCTGGGGGGGGGGGCAGCCAGGACAATTAATTGGCATACAAAAGACAATCTTACCATTCCAGACTGGTTCAAGGGTTTTAGGGGATGCGTGCCAGGAGCCTGGGACAAAGACCAAGTATCTAGCTCCCACTGCACCACACCGAGCACCTGAATATTTGTGTCAACCGGTCAGCACCTCCCTTCCTGACAGAGAAACCTTGTGCAGTCATTCAACCAGCTGTTGCTTGGTTAATATCAGGAAAGTTTAGGGCTCATAAAATAGCAGCATCGAGGGGCAACAACCAAGGGAAGCCCCCTAAAGAGATAAGCCAGATGTTCAGAGAAGACTCCTCCACCAGGAAACCACAGACTCTTTATGATGCATTCTATTGTGTTTAACACAAAACAAAATCGATGGATGGAAGATTAAAAAACAAACAAACAAAAAAAAACCCGATGGTGGATGGTGAGTGGTGGGTGGTGGTGGTGGGTGGTGGAGGTCAGAGGGCTGGGCATGAAGGGTTGGGGTGGCGTTAAGACGGGCCCAGAGAAGGATCAGGGGAGCAGCTGCTGTGAAGGCCACAGGGAGGGAGGCCTGAGGAAGAGGGGTGTGGACAGGCTCTGGTGACCTGTCCCTTGGTGAGCTGGACTCCTTGGGGGTGCCACCCCAGAGTACCCCCCACCCCGCCTTCCACTCCCTCCTCCAAACCACACTCCCAGAGAGGCGGAGGCTGAAACCACTCGTTCCTGTGGGACCTGGGCCACCAGGCCGCTGCCTTCAGATTCTTCAAGGTCTTCCGGGAACCACAGTGTCAGGCCTGGAGCTGAGTAATCAAGTGTCTCCAATTCTAATTGTGTGTAAATCTCACTGCAAAGCCCCGCTGCCAGAATCAAATGCTAAACCACCTGACCTTGGCCAGCTCCACTGGAAGTCTCCTTAAAAAAAGAGGGGATGGGGCCCTGGCCGGCTGGCTCAGCGGTAGAGCATCAGTTGGACGTGTGGAAGTCCTGGGTTCGATTCCTGGTCAGGGCACACAGGAGAAGCATCCATCTGCTTCTCCACCCCTCCCTCTCTCCTTTCTCTCTATCTCTCTCCTCCCCTCCCGCAGCCAAAGCTCCATTGGAGCAAAGTTGGCCCAGGTGCTGAGGACGGCTCCATGGCCTCTGCCTCAGGCAGTAGAATGGCTCCCATTGCAGCGGACCAACGCCACAGATGGGCAGAGCATTCCCCCCTGATGGGCATGCTGGGTGGATCCCAGTTGGGAGCATGCGGGAGTCTGTCTGTCTCCCCCCTCCTTCCCCACTTCTCACTTTGGAAAAATACAAAAAAGAAAAAAGAGGGGATGGGGCCCCCTGGCATCCTTGTCAGTCTCTAAACCTTGTCTTCCTAGGACGGGCATCAGGCCGATGAGGCGGCTTCTCTCTTCCTAATAATCAAGGACTGTGTCCGTTTACTATTTCCCCTTTCACTCTGTTCTCCTTTTCTTACTGTTATTTCAAGAAATATTTCATTTTCCAAATAAATATGTCAAAAAAAAAAAATCCTGACAGTGCAAGGAGCCCACTTCATTTCCTTTAAGAAAACACATCCTTGTCCAAGATGCAGGACACACACATGCGCACACGCACACACACAGACACACGGGCACACGCATACACATCTTCCTCCCTCCATTAAAGAAATGAGAGATTTCAGAGAGCAAAAGGATACTCGCATCTGTTTTGTTTTTTTTTAAAGTAAAACTGCAAGTTTAGAGTTTTCACTTTCGACAATAGGGTTATTTAATATTTAGCTGGGTTTAGTCATCACAGGTGATACCGGCATTTATGTGAGGCACGCTTTCCCCCTGGGCTGTGGGCCTAAGATGGAGCGAGCCGCCCTAGCCATGACTCCCGAGCACTGAGTCCCAGGGTGGGCAGTCGTGGGAATGCGACATTAGCTGCAGAGGACCCGCCCCTCATCCACCAGCCCCATCAGCTCAGCCCACTGGGGCCAGGGATGCTCTTGAACAAGCCCTCTGTCCTGGAGGGAGGAAGAACCCATGCATTTATTTTTTCTAGAGCCACTGGCAGAAAGGGTCCCAGCGTCCGAGTCAGCAGTCTTCAGCGCAGAGCGCAGGAAACGCCGGCGGGGATTGGACACGACAAGGCCGGCTCCTTGGCCGTAATACTTGCCCTCACCACCCACCCCTTAGTTACGAAAAATGTTTTGAGCCAACATCAAACCAAAAGTACCCCCACGTAGGGGCTATGCTCAACCACACAAAATAAATACGCCCACCAGGAATGTCAGCGTGGCCACAGCGTCCCAAGGCCCAAGTCACAGCCGCTGGAGCTCGGACAAGCCATAGACACTTCCCCCAAGCACACTCGTGACACTAGGCAGTCAGGCCAGCAGGAAGTGTGGCAAGATTTTTCTTTTGGGCTGAATTAGAGAAAGCTGGTGTTTGCCAGGAGAAGGGGGTGGGAGTGGGGGGTGGATGCAGAGTATATATCAGAATTTCCTGGTCCTTTTCATTAGTGTTGATACCCTGTCTCTCCACTCCTGGGTCAGCAGGTGTCGTGTGAAATGGGGCTTGCAATGGGGTGGCTCAGAAACACACAAGTCCAGATAGTCACACCTTCCTGAGAAACAGGCGGGCTGCTTGAGGAGGCTGCCCGGCCTTGCAGATGGCCACCAGCAGCCTGCTTCAGTCAGCCACGTGGCCTCCTTCTTCAGGTAGTGTCCCCCGCCCAACATCACCATGTGTGCCCTAGAATTTGGGCCTGACCCAGGGCAGTAATTTTATATTAGGGAAAGGGTCAAGCATGTCACTTAACCTGAACCAGCGCCGGTGTTAACTGGCTGTGAGCCAACGAACAAATCCTTTTCATGTATCGGGGCCCTTCCCCTGTAAGCAAGGGGGGCACCCTGCTCTTCAAAAAGTTCCTGCAGTTCTAACATCTGTGGCATCATGATTCCTTCAGCTAATGCAAGGAAAGGAATCTGAGAATAGTAAACTAAAAGCCCTACATCTAGATTAATAAGAGCACACCTTGTGTGGTGATTTTCAAGGCCGCCCTTTATTTAAAAAAAACAACAACAAACCACGGAGCGGATAAGGATACAAGATACACCTGGCCCAGCCTTGACTCCACTTAGAAACTGAAGGACAAGTCAATGTGCATAAAATTTGATCACCATGAGCATGGAAAGAGCCTTTTCCACCCTGCACTCCCCTCCACCCTACAGATCTTCCTTCTTCAACTACTAGGGAACATCAGGCCCTCCTGACTTTTTAAAGCCAGGGGGTGGCAACAGGAAAGACTTCTAGTGGAAGCCCAAAGTCATCACCCGATATATGTTGCTTGTCCCTTAGGAATAGACACTGTGCCACAGTCACCTCCAAGTTGTCCTGTGTCTCCAAACCACCTGATCAGTGTCCTCTTTGCAGAAAATGCACTCTGTGTAATCCATCCCTCTTCAGACCCGCCCCTCTGAGAATTCAGAATAAAGGTCTGTGCTCGGCCAAGTCCTTTTGCGTACCCTAAGTTCTCCTGTGTAATTGTACCTGTCACTCCCTTCTTGTTTTAATGGGTTTGGGGTTTACCGAGATACTGGTTCTTAAGTGAATTCATTGGTTTGTTCGTCTGTGCCGTTTGGGGATTATAGAAAAAACTGAACAGGAAGTACAGAGTTCCCACACTGCCCCCTCCCCTACAGAAAGGTTCCTTATTATAACATCTTGTATCAGTGTGGTCCCATGTTACAGCTGACGAGCCAGTATTGATACATTACTATTAACTAAAGCTGATAGTTCACAGTAGGGTTCACAGTGTGTTGTACGTGTTGTACGCTCTCTGGGTTTTGACATAATGGCTGGTATCCATATTGTAGTGTCACACTGACCAGAGTCACTACCTGAAAAAGCCCCTGTATTCCTCCCCTGTAACCCTTGGCAACCCTAATCCTCCTACTGTCTCCTTAGTCTTGTCTTTTCCAAAATGTCATCGAGTTGAATTATACAGGATGCGGTCTTTTCCAGACTGGCTTCTTCCACTCAGAAGTATGTGTTTGAGGTCCCACCTGTCTTTTTGAGACTTGATAGCTCATTTCTTTCTATCACCGAGTCACATCCCATTGTCTGCACGTGCCACGCGGTTTGTTTACTCACACACCGACCAAAGAGCATCATGATAGCTTCTCACTTTTTGGCAATTATGAATAAAGGACGATTTCTACCGATTGTTGCTACTACCATTTTACTGTGGAAGCTGCCTCACAACCCTTGTGGAGGTAGAAGGAAGTACAAATTAGTCATAAAATAAGCTTTAAAAAAATAGTGCACACCATAGAATATCAGTATGTATAACCCTGACGATTAGAATCAAGTTTACCAGGGGTCTGGCTAAGAACATTGACCGTGTGCGATGACCCTTCCATAGCTCTGGGAGATCCTGTGACCCACAGGAGTATGCTACAGACCCAGCCCGCTGTGGGGTAGGGGTAGAGAACTCGGCAGAGGTTGACCTCAGGGTGACGTCAATGACAGGTGCCAGACTTCTCCTGCATTCTAACGAGGCTCCCACTCAACTGGCTGTTTCTCATACATAAGCAGACAGAATGGCCCTTTCTGTTATTAATGACATGACTGAACTCTTAGTATGCAACTAATCGCTTTTATTCTTGAGAATACATTCTAACTATGCCCTTAGAGTGTGCACAGCGTGGGTATGTGCCAGAGACATACAGGGGCAGAAATTCTTCACGGCGCAGGTACTGGGGAAGCCACACCTTCTGTGAGATCTGGCCTCACAGAACTGGGAACTCAACATAAACCCAAACTAGTTTTTTAATTTTTAATTTTTATCAGTATGAAATCTGAGTGTCTGGTTTGTTGTTTTGAGGAAGGAAGAGAGAGAAAGAAAGAGAGAGAAACATCAACTCATTCTTCAACTTACTTGTACCATTAATCGCATCTCCTATGTGCCCTGACTGGGGCTCAAACTCGTGACCCAGGGATCGAGCTGGTGACCTGGGCACTCCAGGATGACACTCTATCTACTGCACCATTGGCCAGGATGAGTGTCTGGTTTTGGGGGGGTGGAGGGGGCGAGGTTACTCTGCCTGTTTTGTCAAGCCCTGTGAGAAGGCTCACCACAAAGCAGAGACAAACAGCAATCTCTTGTCCCACTGAATTTATCAGACACTTGCAACCCTTCGCTGTCTTTCCTGACGGTCACTTCCACGTTTTCAAGTACAATTAGGCCTTCGGTCTTGATTAATCCATTTCGGACATCATCCTCTGTCTCCCTGGGACGGCAGTTGGGGAGGTACTGCTTTGGCATCTTAATATGATTCCAGCACTACTTTGGGTTAGATCAGTATTCACCATCCACATGATTAGGACCACGTGAATACTGTTCGCTGCTGAGTCAAGTCAAGTAACAAACTATAATTACATTGTCTTTCTTTGACAACTTGCTGTTGTCCCAAGGTTATTGGTTTCTTTATAGTATTTAGATTTACTTCATTCCGACACCTCTTAACATCTTCTCATCCCACACATCTAAATCCACCTGGTAAACAGGCAGTTCCATTTTTATGTTCAACAGACTCCGTCCTGGGCCCTGGGCGCCCTTGGTCCCAGCTAAACTCTTGTTTCTTTGGTGGCTGCATAAATTTGTGCTTGGACTTCCCATCACCATCACCCTGGACCTCCCACGTGCTCCTCGAAGCCTTCCCTGCTGGGATTTCCCGTCTCCCTTGTTCTCGGCCACCCATGCTGACGCCCCGTCCTGACGGACCATCTCTCCCCATGGCTTCCTGAGATGGCACACCGAGCCAACTGAAAGAAGGGTGCTGGGGTCAAGGAAATGGGACTCCAAACACCAGCTTTCTCCCCATTGAGGCTGTTCGAGAAGGCGGCTCCTTGTCTGCTGGCCAAGGGAGCACCCTTCCACTGCACCCTAAAATTAAATGCTCCCACTCGGCTGTGCCGGCAAAGGGCGGCCTCCCGCGGTAGGCAGGACTGATGAGGCACCTGCTCCCTGAGGCTGGTGGAGCCCAAAGAGCAGAGGGGGAAGGACACAGGGGTGGAGACCAGAGCCTTCTCCTCAACGTCCTGTCCCCGTCCCTGCTGTGCAAGTCACAGCCCCGGGGAGGACCCCTGGGTGGAAGGGTGTGGGTTTTATAAACCCCATTTTTTAAAGCCCTATAGGGGATTCAGTGCAGCTAGGACAAGACCCCCGTTTCAGGCGGGGCTGAGTTTGGTTTGTGTCTTGGTTTCTTGTTCTCTATTTAGGGAGGGATTTCTCAGAGTTGATGGGGGGGGGGGGGGAGCAAACTATAAAGCAGAGCCACACTGCACGGCTTCTGTCACCGAGAGTTTTGCTTACACTTTTTAGAAATGACCCGGAGAGATAACACATGGGTCTCGCTCTATGAAAATATGTGTTGTTTTGAAAAGAAGGTACAGATCAAGGTCAGGAGAGTTGGAGCCAAGAGGAGATGGCCTTCCGCCCGCATGGGACGTGTGGGACCCAGAAGAGCATGTGCTGGTGCAGGGTGCAGGGGGCACCGCCAGACACTCTCTCCTTTGGAGCTGCTTCAAGTTATAGGACATAAGTCCATTTATGGATGAATAGCAATTTCCCAAAATACCCCACTTACCCAGCACCTTATAGCATAACCATCGCCTTCACTGTGTGAGCAGGGAGTTCTGATTCCAGCACCCACCAGCAGCTACACATCCATGGCTGATACATGGGACCTCTCTAAGCCTTGGTTTTACCACCTCTACAATGGGTACCCTATCATCTGTGTGACTCGCCTCAAAGAGTTAATATGAGGCACCAACGTCACCACGTAAGGGTGGCATCTGTGAACTGAGGAGGGTTGACCAGAGCTGTTACTGCTGTAATAACCTGCCCAATCCTTCTTCTTTCCAGCCAAACAGGCAATCTCAGCGGCCAGCCAGCTTCCCCTTCTGCGCAGCTGAATAATAATAATTCCTTTCTCCGCTTCAAATATGGTCGGCCAGGTAAGGAGAACACAAAGATACGGCCGAATGTGAAAGAACTGATACTTTTAAACCAGCAGTGCAGCCAGATTCCTGTGAAATATCCTGGGAAGCAAGGGTGTAGGGGAGCCTGCCCCAGATGTAAACGGGAAGGAACTGGGAGTGAAGCCCACTGCAGAAGGCCGCTTCCAGGCCGCCATGTGACACGGACATGACAGCAATTCATTCTCTCTCGGGTCTGGAAGCTGAAGGTCGGAGATCAAGGCTAGCATGGTAGTTCTGGCGACGGCCGGCTGCCCTTTGGCTCTGCGCTCCCATGAGGGAGAGACTGAGCTGGTGTAGTTCTTCCTCTTTTCACCAGGGCACCAAACGCATCGGATTAAGGGCCCCACCCTAATGACCTCAATTCACCTAAACTACCTCCTAAAAAACCCTTTCTCTAAACACAACCACACTGCGGATTAGGGCTTCAACATATGAATTTGGGGAGGGCGTGATTCAGTCCCCGGTACACGCCCCCCTCCCACGTGTGGGTTGCCTCCCTGAACGGGCGGTGACGGAAGAGGTCAATGTCCCATGGCTGTGACAAGAGCCCAGTCTAGACTAGAAGTAGGAATGAACCAGAACGCAGACAATTAAGGCTGTGGTTGGGGCCCAGGCTTGGTAGGCTCTCTAGACTTGAGGTCATCAATAAGCACTGTCTCCCACAAGCCCCGAGATCTGCTGTCCACCCAGGGATGCTCTCAGATGTAGTCTGAACCCCTGTGAACCTCCCACTGCTATTCTGGAAGCTTGTTCCTTGGAGAAGGGCTGTGGAGACACGGCATTTCTGAATCTGAAACCACAAGGCTATTTAAGTCTCTGCGTGTCGGTGGTGAGGTCAGAGGATCCGCCACCATGGAATTCAAAGTTCTCTGCGGTCCCACATAATAGCTACCTATTAAGTTTGCCTTCTGCTCGACCTGCACGACGGCCATTTAGAAAGGGAAAACCACCATCCATCATGTGCCCTTTATAAAGAACTTTTTTTTTTAACTTGAGGGAAACTGTTTTCATAATTATGGGGCTTAGCTGCTTTCCAGAGCATGGTATTAGGAGGAACAGACAGAGTAAAGCTGCAATTGTCTAGGATCAGGCCAAAAATAATTCCTTCCAAACGAATGGGAATAAAAGGGTTGTGTCATTCTTCTTCTTCTTCTTTTTATTTTTTCGTAAAAGGGGGCCATAAATCATAATGAAATAAGCCCAAGTGCCAAGATCTACTTATAAAGCAAAATAAGCAAACTTCCAAGTGTGTTCGGGTGTCAGCGGGGTTATTCATTCGGGGCGCCTCGTCCAACCATCTCACGTCCACCCCCTCCACGGCAGTGACGACCGCTCAAGGTGCTTATGGGTAGACACAGTACAGTCCTGATCACAGTGCATGATTCACCGGCACTGAAACTATAAAATAGTGTATCACAATATTATATGACTGGAAGTCACATAAACACCATGGCTTCGCAGATGTCAAATCACATCTAGTGTCAAGCGAGGAGGTTAGAACCTGTTTTGTTTAACAGTCTTTAGTTTGATTGGTAATGTTTAAAATACAGACACAATACGTAGGACTCCCTTCCTACTCCTGCCCGCGCCCCACAAGGGCTGGGCAGGCCTTCCTTGCCCAACATGCCATCCCAGACTCCTTTGACCTTCCTGTACATGCCCCTGGCTTCTTTTTACCTCATGGCCTCAAGATGACTGCTCCAGCTCCAGCCTCATATCCACATTCCAAGTAGAAAGACAAAGACAAGAGGAGGAACATGAACTGTTTACCATGTCACAACAGCAAAGAATTTCCAGAAATCCCTGGTAGATGTCCCTTACAATGCAGAACTATGTCCCCTGGCCACCCCTCGCTGCAAAGGTCCTGGGAAAAGGTGACAATTTTTGCTGAGCACGATGCTGCCCTGAACAAAATCGGGCTTCTGGTAATTAGGAGAAAGGGGAGAGTAGTTATCAAGTAAGCGGGGAGCCGTTGTCTCCCCCACACAAGGGACTTCTAGAGGCGCCTGGTCTCAGGATCAATGAGTCGCAAAAGAGGCAGAGTGGGCAAGGCCTGGCGACCACGCCTGGTGACTGTGCCCACACCGGAGACCGCTGGCAGGTCAAGGTTCTGATGGGTCAGCTGCCGGAGAAAGAGGCTTATGGACCAAGGCACGAGGCCCCCGAATTGTTCTGGAAAGCAATTTGGCGACGTCTTTCAAAAGCTTTGAGAAAATGGGAACTTCTGCTTCTGAAGAGGCTGCCCCTCTCCCTCCTGGTACCCAGTTCCCCGGAGCTGTTCTGAGAGCAGGTGACTCAGCTGTTCCTCCCGTTCCTGAGTCCCACGGCCAGCACCCCGCACGTTCCTTGGTGCCTTTCCTGCCGGGGCGGGTTTCAGCAGCAGCCCCCGGATTTTCCACTGCAAGGGCCAGGGCGCAGCTTTCTGGAAGAGCCCGGCAAAGGCCTGACTAGTGTTGCTGCGCAGGCTCTGCAGCGCAAGGTGCTGGCATTATCAGATTATGGCCTATTCGGGTTGTTTTGTGGGGATGGAAATTGTATAAAGGGGGGGGGGGTGTCAGAGACTAAAGCCCTCACCCCACACCATCCCTTACTGTTGCAATCGGTGGATTCTTACTGCTACCCAAAAACCTCACCTTACGTGAAAATAATTACTCCAGCTTCAACCCAATTGAGGGTAGAGCTATACTATTCAATTTACTTCATGTCAGGGAAAGTATGATTTACCAACAAATTTTGAAAGTGATATATTTGTGAGAAATGTAGGTTCAAAGTTAAGTACATATTATGGCTGGTGGCTCAGTGGATAGAGCATCGGCCCAGCATATGGACATCCGGGTTCGATTCCTGGTCAGGGCACACAGGAGAAATGACCGTCTGCTTCTCCACCCCTCCTTCTCCCCCTTCTCTCTCTCTTCCTCTTCTGCAGCCAGTGGCTCGATTGGTTTGAGCCTCGCCCCAACCCTGAGGATAACTTCGTAGCAGCACGTCAGCCTCACACACTAAAAATAGCTCGGTACTCACACATCAGCCCCAGATAGGGTTGCTGGGTGGATCCCAGTCAGGGTGTCCCCATCTCTCACCTAAAAATAAATAAATAAATAAAACTGGTTCTAGAAACAGTCTGGAATTTTTGCAAAATTTTAACAACTGAGGTGTTACTATAGATAAATCTCACATTTCATTTCTACATGACAAGTAAACAGAGAAGTTTCCAGACTGAGGATGGTTAGGGCTGCTCAGCAAAAACGCACGTGGATGTGGGGAGTCATTCCTAACCTGTGATGGCAAAATTGGGCATTGTCGTCATTACACATTAACCTTTCAATATGGGACACATTTAATTTTGATCCAATAAAAATGTGACTATGAAATCCGGGGAAACTTCAATGATGACCAATTTGTAGGGAAAAAAATTTTTTTTGATATAGAGAGGGACAGATAGGGACAGACAGGAAGGGAGAGAGATGAAAAGCATCAATTCTTTGTTGCAGCTCCTTAGTTGTTCACTGATTGCTTTCTCATATGTGCCTTGACGGGGGTTGGGGGGGAGCTACAGCAGAGCGAGTGACCCCTTGCTCAAGACAGCGACCCCACGCTCGAGCTGGTGAGCCTGTGCTCAATCCGGAAACCTCGGGGTTTTGAACCTGGGTCCTCTGCATCCCAGTCTGATGCTCTATCCACTGCACTACTGTCTGGTCAAGCAATATAGAAATTTTATTCTATTTTCTCTCTTTCTGTTTTGGTTTTTTTTTTTTTTGTTTATTTGGGGTTTTTTTAGCATTTATGTTCACCGTCAATATTGCTTTGGTTTCCTTGGGTAGGAATGCTGAAATGGAAATGATTTCACAGTGTGGGTTAGCCACCGGAGGGGTCAGCTCAAGGTCAAACCAGTCCATTTTGAAGCATAAAATATGTTTAATAACTGTTCCACCACTAAAAAAAATGCAAGCACTTTTCCGCCATTAATGATATGAACTTTTCAGTCCATAGAACAAACTTCACTTCTTCCCATACTCTTCTTCACCAGTATCTCAGGTCTCGGGGCCGTGGGACCATCCTCCATGGCTGATTGACGTCCTCAGTCTCACTCCCCTCAGATGTCCTGAGCAAGGGAAGCCATAATTTCTGTGACCAGAGAAAATTGTTCAACCACGCTGTCCCTTGGCCAAGATGAACTAAGCTTGTCATCCCCAGAGAGCTGGTCAGCCGGCAGCTGTAGAAACATACAGTCCTGTGTTTCAAAACGCAGATGACCGCATTCCCCTGACCTTGGGTGTTCTCTGAAACATTCCCTCCTGGTGACTCTCAAAACCCTTCTCTTGGAATGTGGTGAACTGAGAAATGAAACACAAATACCCCAATCCGATCACCTCCCTCCTGGTCTTTCCTGGTCCCGTTTGTGGGGCTAGATCATAGAAAATGAATTCCTTCATGCCCAGGTTTTAGATCTATTTTTTTGTTGTTGTTTGTTTTGAAAGCCTAGAAACGGTCCATTTTCTCATAACAACAGGAAGCTGGCCGGGCTTCTCTTTACTCTGCAGAACGGAAATGTGACCTGTGTCAGGTGACGGCTACCCCGTGGCCACGCTCTCATCCTGGTGGCACCTGAATTTCCTTTTATGGAATTGCCTCTTCCCCTCTGGGGACAATCTGATGAGATGGAAAATCCTACCACCTGCCTCTCTCTCACGGGGCAGGGGTTGTGGGAGAGGGCAGTGTGGCCATCTCTTTGGACATGCACTGTGTCCACTCCACAGCCAGGACCCAAACCACACGTCTGTTCTAAGAGTCCCTGAGACCCTCCCCATGCAGCCCCTTTGGCTCAAACTAGACCCTCACCATTCCACAGGAGTCCACTCCTCTCTGAGCTGACCCTGCTCCCTGTACCAAACCTTGTTTTAGCTGAAAACTCACATGGCACTTTTAAACGAAGACCAGAGTTTCTTAAACCATGTGGAGCCTACAGATGCATTTTCACAGATCCATGAGTTCTCTACAAAAATATTTTACCTGTTTTCTTTTGAATGAGACCTTAAAAGGATTAACCTGATCATTTTATGGCGGGATTACGGCCCTCACGCCAACCTGTATCACACACTCACATCCAGGTGTGTTAGTGCAGTTGGTGGGTCCACAGCTGCAGAAAACGGAAATTCCGGAACATCGGGGACCTGGAGGCAGAGATGGAGCCCGGGGAAAAGGCACCAACTCCGATTCCCCTTCCCCGGCAGAACGGTGATCTCGAGGAAGCAGAGTTTGGTTCAAGAAACGGGAAGGCCCAACGTTGATCAACATTCTCTTGAACAAAAGCCGTGGGTTGCTAGAGAGAGCACGTTCCTCCTGCATTGTGACAGTAAGCCCAGAGCACCGGAGTTCAGGGACACGGCAAAAATTGTGGACAGTGTCGATGGGCCCCGTGGGGGGGGAGTCCGCTTTGGTCCCTGGAGCCATAGTGAGATCTGTTGCAGGAGAAGGGACACCCGGCCTCCTGTAAGTCTCCTTGGTTAAATACACAGGGAATCTCACCTCATCTTACAGAGGACACGTGTGTCCTCTTCCTACTGGATGTTAACCAAACTGACACGCCACACTCAGTGCAGGGCCGGCACCCCCACGCTCACGACACCCAGCAGGCTGTAGGAAGACACAGTGAACTAACCGTTGCCGAGGCGGGTGGAAGGAAGCACGCGAGAGGAAGAGACACGCCAGTTCTGCCACCTGGACCGTTCATGCTCAGTGATGGAAGTAAACGGAGCCGGGGGCAGGGCTGTCTCCGGGCCACCTCCAGCCACATCAGCCCAAGACGCGGGGACAGCTCGGGAGCCAAGGAGCCTAGGACATTCTCGCTAGAACAAGACAAGAAATAGCACCACCACCACCCTGGGTCTCCTCAGGCCTCTCTCCAGCTTGCAACCATCATTCTGGGCCAGAATCTGCGGGATTTGGATTCGGATTTGGATTCAGAATGCGGGGCATTTCTACAGGAATTGCAATGCCTCAGGCTCACCAACAAATGCCTGTCACAGAGACCAAGGGAGGAGGGGGCTGTTATAGATTAAAATAGACATAACACCCAAAGGCAACGCTGAATCTCATTTGGACCCCAATTTGAACAGATCAACTGTACAAGCCATTATGGAGACATGGGGGGGGGGGCGACTGGAAAACATGGACCCGGCATTGGATGACGATGGGGGTTTGTCCTGTGTCACCGTGGCTACACTGGAGCTAGACGGCCCCCAAATCCCTCTCCCACATGGAAGGCCGGGGTTAGAAGTGGTTGAAAGAGAAATTCTCATGAGACTTTGGAGGTGGCGTGATGCAGGCATGAGTCTCTCCCAAGGGTGTTATGACTCAAAGCCTGACAGACAGACAGACAGAGAGGGGTCAAGTGAATTCCAGCTGGTCCCCCATTTCCTCTGCCCCCACCCAGCCCTCCTCCCCGACCAAGAGCAGCCCTCAGCTCAGAAGTCCCCCGATATGCAGCTGTGGTCCATCCACTCTGACCAAAGCAGTTCTCGGGAAAAGATTTTTTTGTTAATTGTGTTAGGTTGATGCTGGTATTGCATTTAGATTAGGGAGACGTCCTCCTCTGTTAGAGGTGCATACCAAAGGATTTATGGGTAAAAACTATGTCCTGTCTAGGATTGGCTTTACAAGAGTTCTAAAAACATAAAAATAAAAACAGTGGTGATGTGGAAGATGAATGAAACTACATTGAAAAACAGTAACGACTGTTAAAGCGGGGTGGTGCATGGGGGTGGGGGGCTGTATGTCTGGTATGTTTGAAAATGTCCATGGTAAAGGGGGGGGGGAGTTAAAGACATGGAAAAGAAACTGAAGCCCCCCCCCCCCCAACACTAGCTCTAGGCAAATCTGTGTCAATGCCAAAGTGTAAGATGTCCTAGGAGGGGAGTGTGAGGGGGTGGAAAATTCTTCAAGTCTTGAGGATGTGGGTTACAAAGAGGGAGGAAAAGCTACGTGTGGCCAGAGGTTGACTAACGCACGCCCAGAAGAGAAAAGAAAACCAATTAAGTCTCACTATCACTGTTAACTGTGAGTAATACATCTTAACATGTGTGAGCTGGTTGGTCTCGTTCTTATAAACCAGGCTTAAAAAAAAAATCTGTGACCTTAAAATTTTGAGATGTGTGCAAGCTATCAAAAGTTTTTAAAGAATGCTTGGGGGATGAGGTCTCAGATGTCAAGCTTGTACTTTTAAAAAGGTACCATCTAGGCCCTGGCCAGTTGGCATGCGGGAGTCCTGGGTTCGATTCCCGGCCAGGGCACACAGGAGAAGTGCCCATCTGCTTCTCCACCCCTCCCCCTCTCCTTCCTCTCTGTCTCTCTCTTCCCCTCCCGCAGCCAAGGCTCCATTGGAGCAAAAGATGGCCCAGGCGCTGGGGATGGCTCCATGGCCTCTGCCTCAGGCGCTAGACTGGCTCTGGTCGCAACAGAGCAACCCCCCAGATGGGCAGAGCATCGCCCCCTGGTGGGCGTGCTGGGTGGATCCCGGTCGGGCACATGCGGGAGTCTGTCTGACTGCCTCCCTGTTTCCAGCTTCAGAAAAATACAAAAAAAAAAAAAAAAGGACCATCTACATTGGACTTTCAAATATTTCATTGAGACAATCATTTTTTTTTTTTTAAGAAAAATGTAGAAATCCTTCTTTATCTTGGGGATTGTTTGGTTAAGAGAGAAGATGACGGTGTGGGATGGAAGCCAACCAAAACAGAAGGGTGGAGGGTGGCTAGGGGCCCACAGCTTTGTTCTAGAATGTTCTTTAAGACTAAACTTCTTGGAAAGGGGTTTATTTATTTCCCTCTCCCCCCTAGCACCACTTATGGGTCATTTTAGGATCTCGGCTGGTGGCCACAGCTTTTCGGGGATTTTGAGCCAAAGCCTTTCGTTTAAAAAAAAAAGGGGGGGGGGAATGTTATTAAAAAGTTTGTTTTGTTTTTTTTAAGTAGGAGAATGTGATACGAACAAAACTAAACAGAAGAAAATATGTTATGTTGGAAAAATAAATTGTCAGTGTTTGTAAAATGTGCAAAGTCAGTAAATTCAGACAAAATTTGAACCTGACAGGGAAAGAAAGCCAAGAGGAAAACACAGTGTAATGTTGTAATACAGATCAAAGCTCCTTCTCGTAAACCCCACCCCCTCCTCTCAGGATGAGGGGGAAGAGGAGGAAGTCAGAGAGTCAGCTAACCTGAGGGGGTCCCCAAGAGGAGAAGGAGGGAGGAGCCCCCGGACTCACAGCCATAAAATGAGAGAATATTCTAAACGCAGAATGCCACGCTGGCTTGGGCAGCACGTATACCAAATGCAGTACAGCAAGAGGCCCCTCCACACCATCATGAGGCTCCGCCCTCCTCCTGGCCGCAGGTGAAATAACAGTGAAATGGGTGGGGGCCCAGTGGGAAGCAGAGGCTGGCAAAGAACCTTCTGAAATGTTCGGCTGCTGGTGGTTTTCTCTGTGGAGGAGATCAGGACAGATCACCCCAAAATACGCCTCTTTGCCCTGAGGAATTTTTTGAGTTGAAAGCAACTGAGAATGGACAAATGCAGAGCTCTCTGCCTTCCCTTAACTCTCCAAGAGCAGGGCATCCATTTCCCTGTGTGAAGGGGTCTCCTGTGCCCCCAAGTCTGCACCTCACCCCATACAAGGAACTGGGGAGCATTCTTATCACTGGGGATCAGGAGTGACACTAAGGCAAGTTTGCACAGACAGCACTTACGAAAATAACCATCATCTTCCATTCGTCCCCATATATACTCTTATATCATATATAATACATTATATATATTGTGTGCAATATATAAGATATATATAATAAGATATATTTCTTATTATTTCACGCCCGGACAGGGTAGTCCCTGCATAACCGCGGGCTGAATGAATGAGAGAACAGCTTGACCCCAAGGAGTCTCTCCCTGTTGTTTTGGAACAGAAGGTAAAAGCCAGGACATCACTGAATGATTAGCGAGCCCCTCCCCTCCGATGGGACCCTCCGCCCTCCTTCGCAGAGCCGTTGTGAGGTTCTCCTATGGGCTGGGCTGTGGGGACTTTGCAGGGGAGCCTTGCAAAGGTCTCGCGTGAGTCAGCGTGACCTTGCTCTCTGAAGAACTCACGGCGGGGAAGCCGAAAAAGGAAGAAAGCAGAGCTGCCAAGGCTCCCAAACACAGTTCCCATCCCCGGGTTTCAGACTCTCGACAAATAAGGTGATCAGGCGAGGCCAGCCCTCTGTCCCTCTGTCCTGTCTCCAGTGGTGGACTAACACATGACAGGCCTTCTGAAGCATTCAGAGCAATTTCCTTAAAGTGACACAACTCCGAGTAACCCAAGGACGTCTCAGCCTAGACCTTGAAAACACCCACAAACAGCCCGCAAAGCAAAGCTCGCTGGGTTTTGTCACCGCAGAGCAGGCAGCCTGGCCGGTCCCCCCAAGGGCTGCCTGTCCCCTCCGGCCAAAGTATCCACCATGTGGAAAGGAAGAGGCAGCCCGCTCCCTCCACAATGGGGCTGATTGTTCTGAGCGCCATGTTCCCCTAAATGTTTACCTTTTTATTTCACAACCTCACAGGAAATGAGGGGTCAAGGCATTCTGATTCCCCTCTGCCCCTCTGGGGATGACTAGAGAGGAGACCAGTTGTTTTTCTAGTTGTTTAAAAACAAAACGGAAAGGAAAGGAAAGGAAAGGAAAAAGGAAAAAGGAAAAAGGAAAAAGGGAGGGAGGGAGGGAGGGAGACAGGACATGAGCACTCAGCCCAAGACTCTCTAGATTTCCACAGAATTCTCCAGCAGCTGCGTGAAGCCCAGCAAGTGCGACTGGACATCCCACCAGCCACCTGTCTGGTCTATTGAGTATCCGTGGTCAGTGCTGACTGGGTGGCGCGGTTGGTTGGAGCATCGTCCTGCAATGCAGAGGCGGCTGGTTCGATCCTTGGTTGGGGCACATACAGAAGCAGATTGATGCTTCTGCCCCCCCCCCCCCCCCCACACACACACTCCTCCTTCCTCTCTCTGGATTTAGTAAAAAAAAAAAAAAAAAACACACAAAAAAACAGAATAAAATAGGAAAAAAAAGACTTAATAATTAATAATAACAATAAGGCAACAATGACAAGGGAAGAACTGGACAGAGAGACCAGGTCCCTGGCTGACCACAGGCAGGGGAGGGCAGTGGCTCGCCTGCAAGGACTTGGGGAGGGGGTCTGGGGCTTCACAACCTTTCCTCTTCCCTTTCAGAGTCAAGACCAGACCATGTGCAGCTTTTGCTTCTAGAAGTCAGTATTTGCTTAAAGACCCCTGCATAGGGTGGTCCAGGTAAAACGGAAATCAGAGGTGTGAATTCCAGCAGCAGCTCTAACACTGAAGACCAGAGTGAAACCTCCCCGGGTGAAAGTCTTCTCACAGCAAGTTCAGGCCATAGAGTAGAAGAATACCTCTCAGGACAATTTCTAACTCTTAATTGCCTTGAAAAAAAAGAGGGGATAAAAATCATTCTAAAAAACTTTTACAAATGTTAAATTCAGTTTTAAAAGAGTTTGTCATCATTAAATAAAACTCGTGATTTTCAATCCCGCTACAAATTTTTGTATTAAAAGCCCAGGTTCTGAATTTGGATGGTTTGGGTTCAAATCCGAGCTCTGTCACTTTACCAGCTATGTAGCCCTGAGGGAAAATGCTTAACTTTTTCATGCCTCAGTTTCCACATCTGTAAGATGAGGGGAATAGCAACACACATTTCTTTGGTTTTCGAGAGGAAGAAGAGTTAAAACAAACAAAGGAGTACCCAGCACACAGCAAATACCTCGTCGTTGTATGGCTACGTCTTAAGGACGTTTTGTATGTTGGGAAGAACGTGGATATTAAAAAAAATAAAAAGTAAAATGGAAGGCCCTGGCCGGTTGGCTCAGTGGTGGAGCGTCGGCCTGGCGTGCAGGAGTCCTGGGTTCGATTCCTGGCCAGGGGACACAGGAGAAGAGCCCATCGGCTTCTCCACCCCTCCCCCTCTCCTTCCTCTCTGTCTCTCTCTTCTCCTCCTGCAGCCAAGGCTTCATTGGAGCAAAGTTTGCCCAGGCGCTGAGGATGGCTCTGAGGCCTCAGGCGCTAGAATGGCTCTGGTCGCAGCAGAGCGATGCCCCCAGATGGGCAGAGCATCGCCCCCTGGTGGGCATGCCGGGTGGATCCCGGTGGGGCGCATGCAGGAGTCTGTCTGACTGCCTCCCTGTTTCCAACTTTGGAAAAATACACACACACACACACACACACACACACACACACACACACACACACAAAGTAAAATGGACAAATTCACACACAGACCAAAATTTTGCTCTTTTAAATTTCTTACAAATATTGAAATTCAACCTGCTTCTTTAGACTACGGGGTGGGGGAGGGGTTCACTATTGCTTTCCTCATGATGAGGGTTGTATTTTTAAGACTAAATGATGTGAACTGGATTCAAAGCAGCTCAGGGAAGAAGTGGTACGGGCGGACCCCAGTAGGCACATTGCAGAAAAGACAAGGATCGACTCTGCATCAGGAGGCAGACGATACCCACCCAGAGGCGGCTCTCTGCACCCCTGAACACCCCCTCACTCATGTACTGGGGCAGCGCAACTGGGGTCAGATGGCCTGGGTTCAAAGCATCGGAAACACTCTCCTTCTGCCCACGCTCTGCATATGGCGGGCACCCAGGCCACCGTCCTGTCCCACCTCTAAATAATACCGAGAGCATGAAGAAAATGGACTCTCTCTCTCTCAGGTCCAGCTTGACATGTCCTGAGGAGGACGTATGGTTGGTGCCCTTTGGGTTCCTTAGACCCGGCCCCTAGCACTGGTCTCTAGGACAGAGGAGGGCGGGCAGAGGAGGGAGCCTGGCCGGAAGAACGGCCATGCCGGACACACACCAGAGCCTCAGGGAGCTAGCCCCACGATGGCCCCGCTGGAGGAAACCAGGCTCACTTTTGTCTACGTGCCAGATGTAATGGAGCGCCCATGAATAAAAGGATTTTACAGAGAGAGAGAGAGAGATCAGTCACGCTCTGTAACATGTATGCGGCTGACATGACCATCTGTTCACCAAGAGGCCTGTCCAACAACCAGGTGATGGTTCCCACCCACCGGGCCCCGGGCAGGCTCAGGGCATGAACCAACCAAGTCATACCCTCCTGAGAGTGACTTCCAAGTGACAGGGACATGCCTTGAAGGCAGCCACTAGCCCAGTCCTCGGGGAATGACTTCATCATGGAGCCGGGAACTAACAAAAACAAACAAGGCTTTCTGAGCCTCTTCAGACTGCCGGGTCTCCGTGGACTCAATGTTTAGAAAATTTCCACTCTCTACATCAGTTATAAAGTTGGGTTAATTTTTTTTTGTGTGTGGGGGGGGGGGCAGGGGGGGATCTAGTTCTTACTCTGACTTCCTCACACTTTCAAGTTCATTTCCAAGCCCTCGGGTCCACCTGGAGGTTCTAAGAAAGACCTTTTTTATAAATGTGGCTCAGGCCGCACAGGAATGGCTTGTTCTCGCCCGACCTGGGGCTGACACGGGCCCACCTCCAGGTCTCTGGGGGAACCGCGTGAGGCCTTTTCCAGAGTTATTTCCAGAATAAATAAAGCTTGAAAGTCTGGCCTGGCTTGACCACTGCCCGCGGCTTCACGTCTCTGCTCCGGGTGGAGCAGAGACTCCTTGACCTTCTGCAAATATTTTAACACAACCAGTTCTCTAAGGAATTAGAATTTGTATTTTTTTAGTCAACTCTGAAACCACCACAGAGAAAGACACCTTTTAAAAAAAATTTTTTTTTTTTTTACTGCTTTGTGCAGTTGAGTGATGTTGAAAAGTTTCAACATTCTGTTTTCACGGCGATTAACAAAAAAGAATTTCACATTCCAAAACTCTCGGGCAAGGAGGGCGCACAAGAAGAGACCTTAAAGCATCAGGCTGCAGGGGCTTCTCCCCCCACCCACCCACTCAGCACAGGAGTAGGGAGAGCTTGGGGACAGTCTCCAGGATTGAGAAATACTTCTGGCCACTGGTGGGGCCTGCTAAATTGGAAACACCCTACACTCTTTAAGAAAACGAAAACACAAAGGTGGTATGAGGACAGACATTATACACGAAAAGGATTTAAAACTACCCAATTTGTCACTGGCACACAGACATGGGGGAGGTTGTGGAGATTCCCAGACTTCCCCTGGTCCCCTTTCTGTCCACACGCTTGGGGGGGGGGGGGGCAGTCCTTACGCTGACTATTATCGAAAAGGAAAATGGTATTTTTATTCACTTTTTAGAGATCGAGAGAAACATTGATTTGTTGTTCCACTTATTCATTCACTCTTTGATTGATTCTTGTATGTGCCCTGACCGGGGATGGAACCCTCAACCTTGCTGTATTGGGATGATGCTCCAACCAGCTGAGCTACCCAGCCAGGGCAACACCCAGGGTATGTTGAAACTAGTAGTTAGCTCTGGATGTTGTAAGAGGTGTGGACCTGAACTCATCTTTGCCTTTGACGGTCCTCAGGCGGTGAACACTCAGTGAACCCTGAGTAATGCAAACCGAAAGACCATTTGGTAAATGGTGTCAGGAAAACTACAGGGCGTGGAGGGGACTGTGGTGAGCTGGAGAGGACATGTCTGTCCCCAAAGACAGCCCTGCTCATGTCCAGACCATTAATGCCAAGACACAGTTACCATACTCTATACTTGAAAATTGCTAAGAGAGTAGATCTTACATGTTCTTATCAAAGAAGTAATGGTAATTATGTGACGTGATGGAATTGTTAGCTGTCACTAGGGGTGGTAGTCATGTTGCAATCTATAAGTGCATCAACTCAACATTTTGTACGCCTTAAAGTGACACAGTATTCTATGTCAATTATACCTCAGTAAAGTAGGGGGAGGGAAAAAGGGGAAGTTATAATCTTCAAAAGCCCCATAGAACTCCCTATTTAGGTCTTTCATCTGTCAGGCAAATTTCATAAAGTTCTCCAGAAAAGCCTTGCTCATTTTTACTGTGTTTATTCCCGAGAACAACGGCAAAATCGTGTCATTTTTATTACCCATTTTTCACTGACTGTTGTAATTTTTTCACTGAATGTTGGTGTAGCAACATTGTACGAAGGTCATTGATTCTTGTGTTTTGATTTTGCAGCAACTTGTCTAAAACCATTTAATCATTTCTTAGGAATTTCTAAGCCTGTTAGATACCTCTGAATGGCTTCTGTTTCCCATTCTCCTTTCCAGTTCTGAAACTTGCTTTCCTTCTCTTGTGTCCTCACCTTGCTGATGACCATCTCCGTCACCATCACAGTGTGGACTAGAAGGGGTAAAATGGTGCCCTTGAGTTGTTCCTAATTTGAAAGACAATGTTTCATCAAGTTTACATTGGCTCTACATTTTTAAAAAAATTGATTAACTTTATTATGTTAAGGACAGTCACTTCTACTTGTAGTTTGTCAAGATTCTTTTTATTTTGGATGAATGAAAGTTAAAATTTTATAATTTTCCTTTCTGCACTGCCTGGGGCAATTACATAGGTTTTTCTCCTTCAATTGATTGATTTTCCCAAGATCAACTTAATCTTTCTTGTACATTACTTGGCTCTGTTTGCTGATATTTTGCTTAGGATTTTTACAACCATATTTACGAGTGAAATTGGTTCCTTTCTTTTCTTTTTTTTTTTGTATTTTTCTGAAGCTGGAAACGGGGAGAGACAGTCAGACAGACTCCCGCATGCGCCCGACCGGGATCCACCCGGCACGCCCACCAGGGGCGTCGCTCTGCCGCGACCAGAGCCACTCTAGCGCCTGGGGCAGAGGCCAAGGAGCCATCCCCAGTGCCTGGGCCATCTTTGCTCCAATGGAGCCTTGGCTGCGGGAGGGGAAGAGAGAGACAGAGAGGAAGGAGGGAGTGGGGGTGGAGAAGCAAATGGGCGCTTCTCCTCTGTGCCCTGGCCGGGAATCGAACCGGGGTCCCCCGCACGCCAGGCCGACGCTCTACCGCTGAGCCAACCGGCCAGGGCCTGGTTCCTTTCTTAACACCATTCCTGCTTGGTTTTGGTGTCATGATTATCCAAATTGATTTGGGTTTCAATAAATTAGTTAAGGAGTGTCCCATTCATCTTTATTGCTTGGAAGAGTCCATGGGATGTTGGAATTATTTATTCCTTGAACGTTTGGTAAATCTTGTCTGCAGAATTCATTTCCTTATCTGTGTTCCCATTTCTTTAATGGGTTTAGAAGCAATCAGGTTTAGTATTTCTTCCTAAGTCGTGTATTTTTCTAGGAAGTTATCAATTTGGAGTGTTGAAGGTGGTTATAATATCCTCTTATTTTAAGCCCTGTGCCATCTACAGTTACGTGCCCTGATTCAGTCTCAGCGGTCTGGATTCGTAGCTTCTCTTTTCTTGCCTCAATCAGTTTTACTGGGCTATCTATTTGTTCTTTGGTCTTTTCAAAGAACCAGTTTTTCTCCTTATCAATCCTTTCTGCCATATCTTTGCTTCCCATCTCACTAATCTGTTCTTATTTTGAATGTTCCCTTCTTCCTGTTTTCTCTGCATTTATCTTGTTTTTTTTTTTTGTTTTTTTTTTAAGACTTTATTTATTCATTTCAAAAAGGGGAGAGAGAAAGAAGGGGGGAAGAGCAGGAAGCATCAACTCCCATATGTGACCAGGCAAGCCCAGGGTTTCAAATCTGTGACCTCAGTGTGCCAGGTTGACCTTTATCCACTACACCACCACAGGTCAGGCTCTAGCCTACAGTTAGTTCTTAATGTGACTTGGACCCTGAATGCTTGGCTCACAGATTAATGTTTCTTCTTTTGTAATGTAAATATTTAAATGTTTACTCTATTGCTTCAGCAACATTCCTCAAGTTCTAATACATAATAGGTAGTATTGTTATCATTTGCTCTCAAGTAATTGCTAATTTCAATTATACTTTATTTTACATTAAATTATTTAGAAGGTTTTTTTAACTTCCCAAAGTCCAGGGAATAAGTACAATTTTGTTATTGATTAATAACGTAATGATATTGTGATTGGGAAAGTGGACTGTGAGATACCAATACTTGGAATTTGCTGAGAGCTACCAGGTAGGCCAGTATCTTTATGCCACACTGTGAAAAGACCACGTCACTAGAGATGCAGTTTCCAGAGAAAGGTATTTATTTCAGGGTACCAAAGACACTGCTTCCCTGTCCTTTGACTTTACTGTTCCTAGTCCCAACTCGCTCTATTAGGACAGAATTGTGGCTGTTTTAATTACTCTGTAAAAAAAAAATTAATAGCTTTATTAAAGATACAATTCACATACCACACACTTGACTGGTTTGGAGTGTACAAGTCGATGGCTTTTGGTGTATTCACAGGGTTGTATGACCATCGCTACAATCAATTTTATCTTTTTTGTGTGTGTGTATTTTTCTGAAGTTGGAAACAGGGAGGCAGTCAGACTCCCGCATGCGCCTGACCAGAATCCACCCGGCATGCCCACCAGGGGGCGATGCTCCGCCCATCTGGGGCGTTGCTCTGTTGCAACCAGAGCCATTCTAGCGCCTGAGGCAGAGGCCATAGAGCCATCCCCAGCGCCCAGGCCAACTTTGCTCCAATGGAGCTTGGCTGCCGGAGGGGAAGAGAGAGACAGAGAGGAAGGAGAGGGGGAGGGGTGGAGAAGCAGATGGGCGCTTCTCCTGTGTGCCCTGGCTGGGAATCGAACCTGGGACTCCTGCACGCCAGGCTGACGCTCTACCACTGAGCCAACCGGCCAGGGCGCTACAATCAATTTTAGACCAGTTCCATCAACCCTGAAAGAAACCCACAGCAGTTAGCAGTTCTTCCCTATTCCCCCCACCCACCCCAGCCCCTGACAACCACTAAACTACTGTCTGTCTCTATAGAGTTGCCTGTTCTGGACATTTCATAGAAATGGAATCACAGAATAAACTCTTTGCACTTAGTGTGCTTTCAAGGTGCGTCCACACTGTAGCATGTGTCAGGACCGCGTTCCCTTCTGTCGCCAGAGACTATTCCGTCACGTGGGAGACCACATTGCATCCACCAGCTCATGCATGTTTGGGTTGTGCCTACTTTTCTGCTATTATGAACCATGCTGCCATGAACATCCGTGTATAGATTTTTGTGCACATACATTTTCATTTCTCTTGGGGTTGTACATACCTAGTTGTGGAAACTTGGTGTCTAATTTTTTGAAGAACTACCAAACTATTTTTGCAAAGAACTCAAGGCACTCAGATCACATCATACGATCATCATGCTTTCTGAAGGGAGCCTCGCTGGTCTTTTCCAACGCCACCTGGAATGGAGGTATGACCAAGTCTTTTAAGTCATTAGCCTGCACCTCTGGGGTCATGAGCTCCATCGTCTTCTTCTGGATTTGGCAGACTGCTGATGCTGAGCATGGAAGGTCTTCCGAATCCAATGGTTGCCTTTTTTTAGTAAAACCAACCCAGACTAGATAAAGCAAAGAACCATCAGTAGTAGTCTTGACCTCAGCGTGAGCTTCGGTCACGGTCTGCCATTGTTTGACCGTGGCACACTTTAGGTCCCAGGTAAGATCCATGCCATGGAGATGGGTCAGGCAGCTTTGCCCTGAGCATCCTCGGTCATTAGCGTGGATTTCCTAAATGCAGCTTCGTCGTTCTGCAGCCCAGCCAGGCTCACGTCAAAAGCATGACCCTTAGGACCATTTGATGGGATCCGGGTTCCTGGAGTTGTCGTGATGCGTGTTCTTCCAACATGTCTTATATTGAGCGCAGCTGGGGCTTCCACGTCACACCAATCTTTTTGGGAAAACAGGCCAACCACCTTCTTCTTGGCTCCCTTTTGGTCACCCCTCCTAAGGTGCTTGTTCGTGCTGACCAACGTGGAGCTGCTCAGAGAGCCAAAAGGCAAAACAGTATGTAATTTAAATAAAAAGGTCATTTTCTGTGTGTGTCTTGAGGGCCAGGAAGACGAGTAATTGGCTAAATGTGTTCGTTCCCTCACCATGTATTCATCTCATGGCACAATATATAATTTGTTTGCCTCCAATATCCCTCAGGATGACCCCAGTATTCTGCAGCCTTGGTAACTATAATTTATAGATCTCCTTCCAGGGTTATAATCAACACTTTGGACTACGTCTTCATCCTAAATATAGTTTAGATATTTCCTTACACAACTGTACCGTATACTTATCCACACGATGGTCATGTACTACCTGTCCAATCACTCACGGTGCCCTTGCCACTGGCCCTTGGACTGTCCTAAGGACTTCAACGTGGCAAAGAGGAAGGCTTCCACTGAACGGGTGAAACGTGAGGGCATTGCACTAAGTGGGATACGCCAGTCACAAAAAGACAAGTACTGCAGGAAATTTCAAGTCACTGTGGCCACATTGCTTCTCCACGCTGTTCCTTTATTTGGTGACCTAAATAAGTGCTTAGCACACTGGGGTCCTCGATGAACATTGAAATAATAGCAAATTCCATCCCTGACCACCCCCGACTTTTGAAAAGCAGTGAGGCAGTTGCCTTTGCACCCCTGCCCAGGGACGACACACTGTAATTACTTACTGTTATGAAATCCCCCCGCCAGTGACGAGATGGAATTAGAAGCTCCAGAACACGGGTCTCAGCCGCCTGTCAAGCTGTGAATTCAGGCACACTGAGGTGCGCCTGAGAAGGCAGAGCAACTGGACACAGGAAGTCTGCGTCACCGAGGGCCCCAGGCCACGTCCTTATCCTAGTCTCAGTCCTTTTGACGTTCTCTCCCACTAGGGAAAGGGCTCCTCCCTCCTCCTTTCTGCCTCATAGGAACTCTCCTCTCCAGTCTGTGGACTTCTTTATGCCACAGCCAGTTTTAAACTCTGGGGGGAAAAGAAAATGTCCCCACTGCAAGGTGGAGCAGAATAATGTGACGGTGACACCAGGACATGACAGGAGCGACGACTAACAAAGAGGGATGTTAGAACGCAGAAACGGGGAGGTGTGCAGGGGTCGCAGGGCAGGGCGGCAGAGCACGGCCACCACGCGCTGTCGGCAGTCGTCAGAATGGCCCCTCAGAAAGTATATTGGAATGCGAAGTGAAACAAGCCAGTCCAAAGAAGGCAAATACAGGGTCACATGTACGATGACAGAGGACACGGAAGGGGGGTAAACATATACTAGAGAATACAGATGTTGTTACTATAATGTTACTATCATGTTATTAGCCAGTGTTACCCCAATACATTTTAAAAAAAGAAAAAGACCAACACCAAATGATTCCATGTTTATGAGGTTCCTACAGAAGCCAAATTTTTTTTTTTCTTTCCAGAGACAGAGAGAGAGTCAGAGAGGGGGATAGACAGGGACAGACAGACAGGAACGGATAGATGAGAAGCATCAATCATTAGTTTTTCGTTGCGCATTGCGACTTCTTAGTTGTTCATTGATTGCTTTCTCATATGTGCCTTGACCGCGGGCCTTCAGCAGACCGAGTAACCCCTTGCTGGAGCCAGTGACCCTAGGTCCAAGCTGGTGAGCTTTTGCTCAAGCCAGATGAGTCCGCGCTCAAGCTGAGCTGACGAGCTCGGGGTCTCGAACCTGGGTCCTTCCACATCCCAGTCCAATGTTCTATCCACTGCGCCACCCACCACCTGGTCAGGCTACAGAAGTCAAATTTATAGAGATGGAAAGTAGCGTGTTGGGTGCTGGGGACTAAGGTGGGGGGACAGGCAGTTGTTACTTAATGGGTATAGAGTTTCAGTTTTGTAAGGTGAAAAGAATTCTGGAGGTTTAAACTCAGACAAGTAGGTATTCTTGCGTGTCTGGCTTCCTTCACTCAGCGTGTTTTTAAAAATTCATCCATGTAAATCATTAATGTGTTCCTTTGCTATTGCAAAATAATATTTCATTTAATCAATGGGTCACAATTGACTTATCCATTTACCCCTGGATGGACTTTTTGGTTGTTTCTAGTTCTTCGGCAATTATTATGAATAAAATTGCTATGAACATTTACATGAGTCTTTTTTACCTTGAATAAATATCCAGGAGTGGAATGAAATCATGTGCATAACTTTATACACCGGCAAGCTGTTTTCCAAAGTTATTTTACTGAATTGTGTTACCTCCAGCAGTGCATGAGAGTCACGGTTACTCCACCTTCCTGCCAACACTTGATGTTCTCATTGTCTCATTTTAGCCATTCTAGTGAACATGTGTGGTTTTAGTTTTTACTTTCCTGATGCCTAATGAGGTTAAGCATCTTTTCATGTATTTATTGTATCGCAAATACTATCTCCAAGTCTGTGACTTGCCTTTTTATTTTCTTAAGTGTCTTACCAAAAGTTTTTTAACTTCAACAAAGTCCATTTCTCAGTTTTTTTAGATGCATCATGTGCTTTGAATCTAGTTTAAAAGGCACATTGCCTATTCCAAGGTTCCAAAGGTTTTTCTCTTACATGTTCATCTACAAATTTTATACTAAGGGAAGGTGACCCATTTCGAAGGGAAGATGACCCATTTCGAGTTAATTTTGTATTGGATAAACATCAAGATTCCTATTTCCATGTCCAGTTTTTCCTGCACAATTTGCTGAAAAAGAATTCATTTTCCTCCAACTGAGTTGTCCTGGCCACTGTGTCATACACCTTGGAGAGAAAGCATCCAGTGTCTCACCATCAAGGATGTCATCAGTGCTAGGAATTCTGGTAGACGTCCTTCCTCAGGTTGAGGAAGACCCTTTCAGTTTCCAGTTTGCCAACAAGTTATGAATGGCTGTTAAGTTTTGTCAAAAGTTTGGTGTTTTTTTGAGGGGGTGCTTCTATGGAGATATTGTCTAGAAAAGAGTTAACATAGCAGGCCTGAGACTATTACCTTTTGTAAGGTTAGCCTTTGAGTGCCATCTGGGAACTTAGGTTTTGGGAGGGTCCCCACCATTCCCAAAAACTCAGGAGAGTGGCTCACTGTGCCTAAATGGTTTGTGCAAACAATGTGGTTTATGCTGAAAAACCAATTCCCTTCTTGGAGTCTAGAATCTGGGCGTGTGCCAAGCAGAGGTTACCTATGTGACCAGCCCCAGTAAACACCCTGGGAAGAGTCTCTAAAGAGTCTCTCTGGTAGACAGTGTTTCACGCCTCTTGTCACACCTGTTGCTTGGGGGATTAAGCACAGGGAGAGGATGTTTAGAAGCTTGCACCTGGTCTCTTCCAGAGCTCAGCTCATTGATCACTTAGCTTTAAGTCCTTTCACTGTTATAAATCTTAGCCACGAGTATGACTACAGGCTGAATCCTATGAGTCCTAGGGAATCATTGAATCTGGAGGGGGTTCAGGGCTTGCCAACAGAAATAGCACCTAGTCTTCCTCCTTTATTCTGTGAGTTATATGAACTGATTTTGAAAATTAAACCAGGTTCCAGCCAGTTGGCTCAGTGGTAGAGCATCAGCCCCGTGTATGGAAGTCCAGGTTTCAATTCCCAGTCAGGGCACACAGGGGAAGTGTCCATCTGCTTCTCTACCCCTCCCTCTCTCACTTCTCCCTTTCTCTCTCTCTCTGCCCCCTTCCTGAAGCCATGACTCTGTTGGAACAAAGTTGGTCCTGGGTGCTGAGGATGGCTCAATGGCCTCTGTCTCAGGCACTAAGAAGAGCTCAGTTGCTGAGCAACAAAGCAATGCCCCAGGTGGGCAGAGCATTGCTTTCTAGTGGGCTCACCAAGTAGATCCCAGTTGGGGCACATGAGGGAGTCTGTCTCTCTCTCCACCACCCCTCCTCTCACTGAAGAAAAAAAAAAAATTAAACCAATCTTGAATTCCTGGACTAAACCTCATTTGGTTTATTACCTCTTTACATAGTATTCTCTATGTATATAGAGTTATTTATATTATTATATATGTTGCTACTTATAACCTTTTGTTAATGTTATTTCTAAAATATATTTTGTTAATGTTATTTTTATAACATATTTTGCTAGTATGATGTTAAGCATTTTACATCTATCTTAAAGAATATTCTCTTTATTTATAATAATTTTGACTGGTTTAAGTATCAGGGTAATATCTGCCTCTTAAAATGAGTTTAAAAGTGTTCTCTCTCCTTCTATTTTCCAAAATGTTTGTGTAGGATGGGTATTATTTTTCTTAAATATTTTATAGAATTCTCCAAGAAAGTCCTCTGGGCCTGGTGTCATCTTTGTCAGAAGTAAAATGGCAAATTTAATTTATTTAATAGATATAAGGCTATTAAGATTTTCCATTTCTTCTTGAGTCATTTTCAGTAATTTACAACTTTTAAAGAATTTGTCTGACTCATTCATAAGTTGCCAAATTCACTAGTATTAATTGTTCAACATATTCCCTTATAATCTTTTTGTTATTTGTAGAATTCATGGTGGTGTCCTTCTTTCATTCTTGACATTGGTAATTTGTGCTTTTTTCCCCCCCTTAATCATTCTGACTAGAGGTTTTATTAATTTCATTTTCAAAGAACCAACTATTGGTTCCATTGGTTTTTCTCTATTGTTTTACTATATTCTATTTTATTAGTTTCCACTTGTGCTTAGGTGTGGTTTAATTTGCTTCCCCTCCCTGCCTTTGAAGGTAGAAACTTAGATCATTTATTTCAGATACTTTTTTTTTCATATATATATATATATATATATATATATATATATATATATATATATATATATTTAATGCTATCAACTTTCCTCTAAGCACTGCTTTAGCTGCATGTCACAAATTTCGAAAGATTGTGTTTTCATTTTCATTCAGTTCAAAATATTTTCTAATTTTTGCCATGATTTCTTCGACTCATGAGTTATGTAGAAATGTTTTTATTTTTCTTACATTTGGAGTTTTTTTTTTCAGAACTTTTTCTGTCCTCTGTTATTGTTTATTTGCTTAATTTGAGCTAAATTCCAGATGGCAAAGGACCGAGACTAGCCGGTGCTGTTTCTTGACTGAAAGCTTCTCAGACTCGAACACTATGCAATATACTGAGCCAGCAAATCCTTTCTGGTGTCTACTGCAAAGGTAAATTTCAGACACAGGCTCTGAATTAGTGACATCTTATAATACTCATCTTAACTACTAATGTTGACATTTAATGTTGTCTACTGTAAGCAAAACTTAGTGATTTTTAAACCACGATTCATTTTAAGTTAAATATATACTAGGGTCCTTGTGCTTTTTGAAGCTTTTAATTAACTCATTTTTAGGTCGTTTAATTTGAAACTGAAACAATAAGGTCTCACCTGACCAGTACTGGCACAGTGGATAAAGTGTTGACCTGGAATGCTAGAAACCCATGTTTGAAACCCCGAGGTCACCGGCTTGAGTGCAGGCTCATCCGGCTTCTACACAGGGTCGCCAGCTTGAACTTGGGATCATAGACATGACCCTGTGGTCTCACTGGCTTGAAGCCCATGGTCGCTGGCTTGAGCAAGAGGTCACTGGCTCGGCTGGAGCCCCCATGTCAAGGCATTTATGAGAAGCAATCAATGCACAACTGAAGTGCCCCAACTACGAGTTGATGCTTCTCATCTCTCTCCCTTCCTGCTTGTCTGTCTCTCTCTCTTTCTCTCTCTCTCAAAAAAAAAAAAAAAAAGAGTAAGGTCTCTGAATAGGCAGAACACAGAGGATTTTAGGGTAGCAATGGTACTCTGTCTGAACCTGTAATGGTGGGTCCATGTCTTTACACATTTGTCAAAACCCATAGAATATACAATGCCAAGAGTGAACCCTAATGTAACCTCTGGACTTCGGGTGATGATGGCGTGTCAACGTTAGCTCTGACGATTGTGACAAAGGCACTACTCTGGTGTGGGCTGTTGATAGTGGTGGAGGCTGTGCTTGGGGGGCGGGGGCAGGGAGTATAGAGGAACTGTGCGCTTTCTGCTCAACTTGACTGTGAACCTAAAACTGCTCTAAAATAAAAATAAAGTCTATTTTCTTAAAAGTATAATAATAAGCTTTCACGGCATTCCGAATGCTGAATTAATGTATAATAATATTTCCACATTTGTTGCTGCGACGAAATCATTTTAGTTTCTCTAATCCTGTCTGGTCTCAAGTGTGACTTTCTAAAATCCCCCTTAAACTTTAATAAGCTTTACCGGTGACAGTAAAATTACTCAGACTAAACCCAGATTCTTTTAGAAATGGAGCATTTTTGAGCACTCTCTCCAGTCCCTGGGATGTGAGTCAGATATTAAATTAATCTGATCTTAAAGGAAAATACCCCCTCTCCTGGTCCCTGGCCGCCTCCCCCTGCTGAGCGCATAAGATTAGCATTCCATGTGGCCGGACAGCGGCCCCTGTGTGGAGCGCAGTGAGCTCGGTAAATAACATCAGAGCTGAGTCATTTATGGTTGAGTGACACAGAATGAAAAATGAGTGCCTTTCAGGCAGTTCCTGTTGCCTAATATGGAGCACAAAGTCGATGCGCTTTAACTGGAGCGCCCCACCTGTGACCCAAAGGAACGTTTCCCTGCAAGGGTGTCGGTCCGATTCCATGATCAAAAAAAAAAAAAAAAAAAAGAAAAAGAAAAAAGGAACCCACAAACACAGGACGTAGCCAGCCGGGGCCTCTTTCCTCTTCTGAGAGGGAAGCCCGCCAGACTTATGCCTTGACCAGCGGCAGCTGTGTTGTTTTGTCCTGAAGGGTTCCCATTCACACTGCCCTTTCCTCCCGGTGAAAGGCTGCACCCGCCCCGCGGTCCCAACATGTGGCCGGGGTTTATTGCATTAGGAAGCAGAAACAAGATTAACCGACAACAGAGGATTCATACTTAGGACTTGAATGACGAGGGCCGGCACTATTTTTACAGGGCTTTCCCCAAAGTCACCATCGATTCTGCCATGACTGACGAGACATCTCAAATCATTGACAGCTATCTGCCAGTCCCTGAGATTGCTTATTGGGGAATAAAGGTGAAATGAGTAATATCACTTCTTTCTTTAAGAAGGAGGGGAAGGGGGGAAATGCAGTTAAAATGACAGCCTTCAGAGAACGGAATCAAACTGTAAAAAGCCATAAGGAAAGAGAGCCCTTTTCCAAGGAAGTGACAGCAGATTCATAAACCGAATGATTCAGGGGCCACTTTCAAATTGCCTAAGTGATTATGAATCACAGAGGAGAAGCTTCAAGATCTCCCAACATCTGAGTTCTCTTTCAGGAGTCAACACTGTAGCCTCTGCTGGTCATTAGCATATCCTTTATTCACCGACCTGAAATAACCTTTTTGGTGACATTACCTAGGCCAACATCTATAAAACAGCACTTAGAAATCCTTGTTTAAAAGCCTGAATTCAGCTCGCTATGGGTTTTTTTCTGAGTGAATCATGAATCTGGGTGATACAGAGAATAATGATTAAGAAAATGGATGAGTGCCAGGCACTGGATTTAAAATAGAGAAATGCCTTCTGGTAGAAGTCTGTATTTCTGGATCCTTCTGTGGAAGGTGGTTCCCTTGACAGGAAGGAGACAGGCTGAGAACCAACCTGAGGGAAGAGGAAGTGGCCTTGACCACACGTCTACCCACTAAGGATGAAAGGCTCAAAGGAGAGAGCTACCAGGTGGTTCACGATGTAAAAACCAGGAGCAGTAGGTGGACTTCTCTAGAGGCCTCGATCCGTAATTCTGCTGTTTCAGAACCAGAAACTAATGGATGGACCCAAGCACGCTCCCGAGAACTGATGAAGAACGTTCCACTCCAGGATGGTAATCATTAACCGTAGAACAAGCTTAGACTCCATGCACAGCTTCCAGAACAAGTGAAGAAGACCAGGAGGAACCAACCAGAAAGCTGGGAGACAGGGGAGGCAGATAACAAGTCATATTTGAGTGTTGGGAGGGTTTTTGTGTGTGTGTGTTTGTGTTTTGTTTTTCACTTTACTATCAGTACTTAGGGAATTGGGATATATAAATAAACAATAAAAACTTATCTAGACCATATAAACATTATGGGTTTTACAAGTTAGCCTGAAAACCTCCTAAGATTTACTGGCTGGATTTCCACGCAGTCGCCTCATTGAACATGAAACCCCAAAATGGAACGGGTGGAAGAGAAGGGAGGCCGAACCTTGTCAAGGGGATTTCGGGCTTCCTTTCGCTTTTGGATAGAGGTTAATTTGTTTTATTTTCCCCGCAGGCCTCATGATGAGTCTATTTTAGGTATCTTTTCTCATAGGGCAGCTTTGGTAGCATGGAAAGGACAGAGAATCTACAACTTGAAGACCCCGGTTTCAATCCCTACCCTGCCACTCACTAGTAGGAGATGGGGGAAGTTATTCAACTTCTCCGAGCCTCCGTTTCCTCATCTGTAAAATGGGGGCAATCAAACAACCTTACAAGGTGAGATATGTCAAAGCACGATGTGGGCGTCCCGTGGATGTTTTAGTCAATGTGCATCTTACCGGGACTCACTCTTTTATGTTTGTAGTATTTCACGGTTGAAGTATTTTAAAATTCCCAGTGATTCAGAGGGAAAAAAAAACCCCCAAAACTTTCTATATCATTCTCAAGGATCCTGGTTTTGAAGATTCTTTTTTGTGTGTGAAGACTGCATTGCGCATGAATAAATGACTCTAAACACTCAACGCAGATCCTTTTCATTGCTTTAGATACTATATAATGAGTACACAGGAAGGGCAGAAATGGTGCCTCCTTCCTTCTGAAAACAATCTTTTGGGCACCGTACATACTCAAAAAAACCTTGTTGAGACAAGTATTCCCAACAAGGGATTTTAAAGGACTGATGCTTTCCTGCCTCCCTCGCTCCAGCTCATTCCCCCATGGAAAACGTCACTTGTCCTGACCACAGGATATGCCGCCGGCCCCTCTGATTTATGGCCCTTTCCTGTGCGCCACCTCCCAACTCTCTCTCTCTCTCTCTCTCTCTCTCTCTCTCTCTCTCGGAGCTGCAGGCAGGATGCTACATCCATATTTGTTTGACTTCTTCCCCTCAAGCCCAGGCATTAACATCAACCGAGAGTAAGAAGCCAAGGTTCCCACTGCGCTCTTTGATCCTTGGTTGAAGTTCAATGTGTCAAACATACTCCCAACCTGTGGCCCCCTGCCCTTCTCACACCCGTGGTGCCATGGAGATCACCATGTCCGGCTGAGAACCGGCTGGTATTTGTGTGTGGGGAACCAACTCCCCCCCACCCCCGGCCCCCTCCCTGAGTCCTTGGTGCTTTCATGAGAGTATGGTATCCAAACTTTTGGATCCCTTTTCAAAAAAAAAAAAAAAAGTCATCATTCAATCTCTGCCAAGATTTTAAAAAGTAAAGTGGGTGAAGTGACTTCACCTCAGCATGAAAGAGGCAGTTTCATTGGGTGGCCTTCATGAGGGCAGAGGTGAGTCACTGGAGTCCTGAGTTGTGAATATAATTACCGCTCATTTAGAAGCAAGCATGCAGGTACCTGACCTTTGCTCCCCACCCAAGCTATACAAGCGTTCACTTCCAGGCTGACACAGAAATAAAAGGCAAACAGTAGGAGCCAGACATCCGATCACGTTCGAAGAGATTAGAGGGCTCAGGGCGGATCAGGCGTGGAGAAGCTGTCGGCTCAAATGAACCGCACGGGCTACAGGGTTCTCGGTACCCAACCAACCAGGGGCTGCTGGTCCCACGATGCGGGTGGCGGCTGCAGGTGATCATAACCTGCCAGGTCGGGCTTGCACCTCTGGGCTTCCCTTTTCCGTGTTGCCGCCTGTCAGCTTCCTGCGGCTCCAACCCTTTAGAGAGATCTCTGCCTCCTCTTCCCCCCAGTTCTCCCGATAGGAGGATTGCTGGGCACAGTTCATAGTCCTCTGGTCGGGTTAATCTTTTTCTTTAAAACTCATCCTTGTCGGACTCTCCTGTTAGATTATATCCCCAAGGGTCCTCTCTCCTCACCTCCACGTCCTGTTTCATGTGTCCTTTCCTTCACCCTTCAGTTTATGTGACATGTCCCTGCCGGACTGGTGTCGCTAACATGCCCTTTACACGTGTCCCTGCTCGGCTTGGAGCTCGTCCGCACCCGTCCGCTGCCTTCAGACTCCTCGGCCCGACCTCCAGATGTAACACCTGGGTCCCATATCCACTTCTCTGGGTTTCCTCCCAGGACTCCCCTGCTCCGCTCTGACTGATGGCCATCCTCTTCAGAACACACCCATCAGGCCTGGCTCTTGGCCCATGACAGCCTCCGCTTGTCTCCTCTGTGCCCATGAAGTCCCACCTGGCAGGCGGAACCCCTCCGAGAAGCCTGGCTCCACCATCATTTGGTGTTTTTATCCCCTCAGCTCAAGTGCACAGCGGACCCCCACTCAGACGCCACCAGCTCCTCCACCGGGCATGCCTGGCCCTCGCGGCCGGGATGCTCCCCACTCACGACCTCCACAGCCATTTCACGACTGCTCGTGACACATATCGCACACGGCACGACTTTATAGTTCATTTCCCTGTTAGATTATGAGCTCCTTGGCGATAGGGATGGTGCCTTACTCATCTTTTTATGCGCCACACCACCCAACACAGCCGTGGCTTTCAACCTTTTTATCCTTGGGGAACGATAAAAATAGGGGGATTATTTCAGGGACCGCTAGGGCAGAAATCACCCTGAGCATGAGAGAATTCGACTAAGATCATCGAGTCTATAATCTTCATACCACAGCAGGGTGATTCACTCTTTCACAAACCGGCATGAAATTTCTGGAGGACTGGTTCAAAAACCAGCGGTCGAAAAACATGGCAACACAGTGAGTACATGATCCAAAAATGTCTGTTGAATGAATAAACAAAGGAGTTAAGGGGCCTCGCAGAGCAACAGACATCTTGACCTCACCTGATCGGCGCCCTTTAGTGCCCTCGCCTTGTTCAACATCACACCAGTCATCCCGTGTCTTTTAAGAAAGACCCGCACGGGTTCACCTCGGTTATTGACGAAAAGCCGTGCCAAATCAGGTGAGATCTCACGGCCTTGTTTGATCAAATTAAAGTGTAACAGGAAAAGAAGCATCACATATTTCAACATGCCTACCCACTATTGGTGACCTTTGTGTTAGATGGAGGTCAACCTCAGCAGCCTTTTAAACATGCTGCTCAAAAAGGTAAGATAGCCAGGTCAGGTCTACAGCAGCTGAGGATAAGGCAGGAAGGGGATGTGCTAAGTGCCAGCTTCGGGGGCCGGGTGGTGACCTGCTGTGACACACGCTCTCTCCTTTTCCCTCATCCTGCTAACGTGGCCACCCCTTTTGAAGAAGTACAGCATCATCCCTGTTCGAAAACATCAAAATATCCCGAAATTAAATGTCATCCTGCCCGCTACTCATCTCTTTCCAGCCTCACACCAGTCTCCTCCCAGTCGCCCACGGTTTTTCCTGCCCCGTGAACTTTTTGGGTGCTAAAATGCCATGTGTTTCTTGTCATGGTGACACTAATTGGTCACCCCCACAGTTCTATGTCATGTCTACCTCAAAGGCGTTCGGAGTACGTTATGCCATCAGATCATTAGCGTGTCATTAATTGACATTATAATTCCATATGGTAATTAACAATTACGGTCACCACCAGGGAAACTCAAGCTCAGAAAAATTAAATAACAAGCCCCAGGATATTACTAGGTCCAAAACCAAGAGCAATGCTGGAAACGAGGCCCTCTGATTCAGTGCTGTACTTGGAAGGTCACGTCTCCTTATCTTCCCCCGGGGTGTGCTCAGAAAGACACACCAAGAAACCATCAGCCGGGCATTAAAAAAAAAAAAAGAAAAGGGGGAAAAAAACAATCTTCTAAAAATAACATCATACATTAACCCCCAACCGCTCAGGTATCTGAACAATGACCGCCGCTATTTCTCTCTGTCTGGGGAGACCTAGCCTTTCTCCAGCCACCAGGAATGGCCTTATCCTTCCTCAGAGCCCCTGGGTGGTCGTCTCTGGTCCCTCTGAGCTGCTCAAGTGCTGTCTCTGCTTTGGGTGCTGAGACACCATCCGGGTCATATCACTCCCTGGCTCAGAACCCTCCGATGGCTTCCTGCACCGCTCAGAGTCAAAGCCAGGGTCCTCGCTGGGAGGTCTTTCACGATGTGGCCCCCTGTTCCCTCCTTATCCTCAGCCCCAACCATTTCCCCTCGTTCGCTGCATTCCTATGTTCTCCAGGCTCAGTCCTGCTCTCCCCTCTGCCTGGAATGTTCTTCCCCAGGTGTCCCTGGGACTCCCGTCCTGTGGAAGTCTCTATTCAAATGTCACCTCCTCAGTGACCACCCTGACCGCCCCCGCTGGCCTACAACTTTAACCACACACCCACACCTTCACCCTACTATGTCAAACTCCTGTCCTTGCTGATTCCCCCACACACACACATTTGACACCACCCAGCACATTTCATTTCTCTTGTGTGTTGTCGCATCCCAGGATGGCAACCCCAGAGAGCACAGTAGGGACAGAAACACATCCTGGGGGGGGGGGGGGCTTCCGTGTGCAGCAGTGACTAACACCGCCGCTGTGAGCTGTGCTTGCTTGCTTTCTTAGACAACCGCTGAGCCCTATTCCAAAGCCACTTGTGGTTTGAATTACTTGAAAACTCAGAATACTATTAATTTCCGGTGAGTAATTCCAAGAAACATGGTACTTGGGGGAGAATGAAGATGTTTTTGGAGCAGCCCAGAGCACTGGCCTGCTGCGGATCTGGGGGAGCAAGACCCTGCTGCTGAAGTCATTTTCCTGTTTAGCAAACCACAGCAGACAGCTCGCTGGACGGTTTGAGATTTACTGTGCTCTGATTCACTGAAAATGAGATGCCACAGGATAATACGGTTCTTTCAAGTGATCTGGAAGGAACTCACTCCCATCCCAGTTCACGTTATATTTTTTTCTTTTAAAGCATTTATCATGTTCAAGTTTAGAAGTTACTGTGTTGTGCCAAAAAGTTTCTTACATGTCACTCAGTGGTATTGTTAAAAGAGAGCGAGAGCAAGATTTAAAAATAAGCACACCTATTTAACTGAACTCAGCATTCACAGAGTGCCCGCTGTGTGTGACCATGGGAGACTTATTTAGCCACGCTTTGCCTTATTTTGTGCACGAATCAGGGGGGAAGGGACCTCTTTCCTCATTCAGACACTGAGTGTTAGCCCCACGGCATCCCTAAGAGGAAAAAGGGGTGGGGTGGGGAGGCCTGCGGGTGGCAGGCAGCTGTGTGGGGCGTGGCCGCCTGTTCAACACCCAGCTCCACCCCCACCTGCAGGGCAGCAGCTGCCTCCAGACAGGCGTGTTGGCACCGAAGCAGCAGGAAACGGTTCCTGCTGGCACCGTCTTCAGCCTGGCCTCAGAGCTGGGGCCCACATCAGCTTCCACCTGCCTCTCGTCTCCCCCGCTGACCCCGCTCCACGACCCCGAGTCCACAACGCAGCTGCAGAAACCACAGTCTCAACCACGCACAGGGTTTTACTATATCAGAACCGCGGCTTTGAAGATGGGCCTGATTTCTCACAAGACTTGCAGGAAGCAAACAAGATGATGATCAAGGCTCTTGCTCAGAACGTCCGTCCTCTCCGGCGGCCTCCTAATGGGTCAGTAATGCGCGAAAGCATCCTCTGGCCAGGCCGGCCTCCTTCCGGCCTGTATTCCCAAATGCCTAATGCAGCAGCTTGCATGTAATAGATGTTCAAGAAATAATGACTGCATTATGGTTTTTGTGGGGTGGATTTATTTCTCAACATTAGCGATCTTAAAGGACACCTATCTGTCTGTCTATGCAAAGTCTAGTTGTGTTTCAACACTGAGCGTTTTGAAAGACAGCATTCTGCACGGAGGCACGAGGCAATGCGGATGAAGCTGAATTACTTAAAATCATTTGCCAACCGTGTAGCACGGCCATGGTAACGCCAGAGCGTCATGTGAAAGGAGGGCTAACTGTGCGTACAAGGAAAATCTTCCCCTGCACTTCTAAAACGGGTTACAGGCCCTGGCTGATTGGTTCAGTAGTAGAGCATCAGCCCTACGTGTAGAGTTCTAGGGCTTCGATTCTAGTCAGGACACACAGGAGAAGCAACCATCTGCTTCTCCACCCCTCCCCCTCTCTGTCCCCCTCTCTCCTTCCCTCCTGTAGCCATGGCTTGATTGGAGTACACTGGTCCCTGGTTCTGAGGACCTAGCCTCAGGCGCTAAGAGTTTGGTTGCTGAGCAACTGAGCAACACCCCAGATTGGAAGAGAATCGCCTCCTAGTGGGCTTGCCGGGTGGATCCCAGTTGGGGTGCATATGAGAGTCTGTCTCTCTGCCTCCCCTCCTCTCACAAAAAAAAAAAAAAAAAAGAAAAGAAAAAAAAAAAAAAGGCTGCATTGTTCGCACAATAGAATGCCACCGGCAACAGGAGGAATGACCCGGTGATTCACACCCAGACATGGGTGTATTTTAAAAAGCGAAAGAGGGCCGGTTGGCTCAGCGGTAGAGCGTCGGCCTAGCGTGCGGAGGACCCGGGTTTGATTCCCGGCCAGGGCACATAGGAGAAGCGCCCATTTGCTTCTCCACCCCTCCGCCGCGCTTTCCTCTCTGTCTCTCTCTTCCCCTCCCGCAGCCAAGGCTCCATTGGAGCAAAGATGGCCCGGGCGCTGGGCATGGCTCTGTGGCCTCTGCCTCAGGCGCTAGAGTGGCTCTGGTCGCAATATGGCGACGCCCAGGATGGGCAGAGCATCGCCCCCTGGTGGGCAGAGCATCGCCCCATGGTGGGCGTGCCGGGTGGATCCCGGTCGGGCGCATGCGGGAGTCTGTCTGACTGTCTCTCCGTTTCCAGCTTCAGAAAAAAAGAAAAAGAAAAAAAAAATAAATAAATAAAAATAAAAAAAATAAAAAATAAAAAAAGCGAAAGAGGCCCCTACCCAGAAGGCTACACATTGCACAATTCATGTATGTGAAGTTCGGGAGGAGCCCAAACCAACTGATGCACGGAAACAATTAGAGCAGGGGTCGTCTCGGGGGCTGTGGTGGGAGAGGAGACTGGAAAGGGGCGTAAGGGAACCGAATGCGGGTACGTAATACTCCGTGCTTGGTTAGCGGGTTGCCTTGCACAAGCGTCTACATTTGTCAGCGCTTACCCCATGGTGCAGCTCATGCATTTAAATTATTGCACATGAATTTTTACCTTGCAAGAAATAAAAAGAAAAGATGCCCAGACGTTGAATTCCAGTCAACGACGGGCATGGTGAGATGTTTGGGGGCGGAGTGTACTTAAGATAGCAGCAGCCTCCCATGAAATGCACCTGAAAACAAGATGGGTCCATGCCAGAAGGAAAGGGCTTTCTGGAAATGTTCACAGATCTGCTAATTTGCGTAAAAGAAACACGGAAGGACCGACCAGAAACCAGCGAGCTCTGTTACCGGCAGGGAGCCGATGGCAACACGGTGGGAAGAACAGGGTACCGCAACCCTTCTCTGAGCCTACACTTCCCTATTAACTCTGACTTTAGAGTCATGGCACTTTCTCATATTGCTGCCCCAAATCTCTCTCTCTCTCTCTCTCTCTCTCTCTCTCTCTCAGTAAATATAAATACTTAAAACCACCTAAAATGTGGAAGAAACCTAAAATAAAATACAAACAGTAACAAATGAACCTGGTGTGTTAGAAATGAGTGACACCGCCACACTGAAGACTGCAGGGAAGAAAAAAACTAAACAAAGGAACTTTGGAAGACAGTATTTGGGGCTAAAAGAAAGAAAGAACTATACACATATTGTACTCAAATTTGTTCCTCACAGGGGTATGGATCAACAATGATGGAAGTCCTGTCTGTGTATACTAGAACTGAACAAGTAAATGCACTGTGGGTAACAAGAGCCAAGTGTTCACAACTGAAGACAAACATTGCTAATGAAGAAAGGGGGATAGCCCGAATAAGCCTGTGGTGCTGAACTAGGCTCAAAGGTACCAGCATGAACTCTGATTTCATATAAATATAAACATATGTAGGCCCCAGCTGGTTGGCTCAATGGATAGAATGTTGGCCTGGTGTATGGACATCCCAGGTTCAATTCCCAGTCAGGGCACACAAGAGAAGGGACCATCTGTTCCTCTGCCCCTTCCCCTCCCCTTCTCTCTCCCTTTTCCCCTCCCACTGCCAGTGGCTCAATTGGTTTGATCATAGGCTTCAGGAGCTGAGGATGGCTCAGTTGGTCTGAACGTCAGCCTCAGGCACTAAAAATAGCTCAGTTGATTCAAGCATTAGCCCCAGATGGGGTTGCTGGATGGATCTCGGTCAGGACACCTGTGGGGCTCTGTCTATCTCCCTTCCTCTCACTTAAAAAACAAAACAAAAAACCCCCACATATATACACAGATACATATGTGCATACAGACCAATACAGAAACACAGGTGTCTGTACAGAGGTGTATAGGTGTTAGTAACATAAACATGTTTCCCAGCTCCCTCTGCAAAGAGGGCGTAAAGGCAATGATGGCCCCTAGCAATTAGCACATTGAAATATTCCCTAATTTTTGTGAGCCGTATATATAACAGTAACAATGGATTATAACCCAAAGAGGAAAATAAATAGCCCTGATCCCATCCTGATAGTAGTGAATAATAAATAAAACAAATGGAGAAGAAGGGGACACCTCTTCCTTGCACCTGAATTCCGGTTAATAAATGTACAAAGAATTGAGGGATGCAGAGACGTGCTGATAAAGAGTAAATGATGGTTGCAGGCAAACCCCTTCCGATGCTAAAATTAGGAAGTGAAAGATTAATGAGAAGCAGGCTGTTCACATGGTCTCAAAGTATCTCCTCTAAAGCAAAGTAAAACACATAGTTACAGTCGAGATACTGGGCTGACGACCCCTTAGTCAACGACAAAAGGCAGCATTGCAGGATGATATCATGTACCCCCGTCCAATGGACTGAGAAGGGCACAATCCCACACCTGTGCTGAAACATGCCTCCTCTCAACCCAATCATGAGAAGACGTCAGACAGACCCAAAGCGGAGGACAGCCAACAAAATAAATGGCCAGTCTACACTTCAGAGGGGTCAAGGGATAAAAAAAACAAAACCAGAGGAGGAACTTTTCCTAGATTGGAGGAGACTAAGGAGATGCAACCCCTGAGTGGAGGGCAGGATCCCCAACTGGATCCCGCACAGACAAAGGGCGTTGGCAGGAAAACCGGTGAAATTCAAATAAGGAGCGGTAGATTTGTTAATGGTGTTGCAGTAACGCTGATTGGCTGGTTTCAATCATTTTTGCATGATGACAGTTTTGCAAGATGCTAACGTGCGGGGAAGCTGGTATTTGGAAACGCTCTGTATTAATTTTGCAAACTCTCTGCCAGTCTAAAACGGTTTCAAAATAAAACGTTTTTTGATTTTTTTAAATACGATAGGCTGAGGGATGGATAGAGGGTGATGTGACTAATAAACACATACATTAAAGCGCTTGTGACAGTTTCTAGGTGACGAGTAGTTCCATGGACAGTTCTTTCGACATTTCTGTACGGTTGCGACTTTTAAAAAAAGAAAATGTTGCCCTGGCCGGTTGGCTCAGTGGTAGAGTGTTGGCCTGGCGTGCAGAGGTCCCGGGTTAATTCCCGGCCAGGGCACACAGGAGAAGCGCCCATCTGCTTCTCCACCCCTCCCCCTCTCCTTCCTCTCTGTCTCTCTCTTCCCCTCCCCGCAGCAAGGCTCCATTGGAGCAAAGATGGCCCGGGCGCTGGGGATGGCTCCATGGCCTCTGCCCCAGGCACTGGAGTGGCTCTGATCGCAACAGAGCGACACCCCGGAGGGGCAGAGCATCACCCCTGGTGGGCAGAGTTTCGCCCCCTGGTGGGCGTGCCGGGTGGATCCCGGTCGGGCGCATGCGAGAGTCTGTCTGACTGTCTCTCCCCGTTTCCAGCTTCAGAAAAATACCAAAAAAAAAGAAAATGTTGGAGACACCCAGTTAATAAAATAAAACTGAATTGTTAATTTTGGTGGTAACATGGTTCTTCCTAACTGAACATCAAGGGCTAATGTCAGCCATTTGACACAGGTCCAGGGGAAAGAAAGGACTTTCACTGCTGCAGGTGACACAGAGACGGAGCACCAAGGTCCCCAGTCGGAAATCAGAACCACCTCATCCACACAACAAAGGGTCAACAACTGCCAAGAGGAGACAGCTCAGAACCTGCAAAGGGAAAATGGAGTTATTACCAAGAGGCGTGTCTGTATTTTTAGGTGCATGGAGTCCTCTCTGGGTGCTCAGCTGTCTCTCAGGGAAGACACAATCCTGGTCAGAAGCTCATGCTAGGCCTCCTGCTCTGGGCCTGTCACTGCGGGCGGGCGCGCGCCAGCCAACCTTATCAAACTGCTGATAGGAAGAGGGAGGAGGCGGTCAGCCGGCACAGCCAGGGCTGGTGGAAGTTGGTAGAGTTGCCTTCCTGAATATTATTTAATTGCTAAATAAACTGATTCAGTGAATCAGCCCCACAGTAAAATGATGTAACGAGCAATAAATCTGGGCTGGTAACCTTTGGCATTCTGCATGCATGCGTACTGTAACCCACATATTTATCATCGAGCGCGGGAAACGGTGTGGTTGTAATGAGATCCACACATGTTCCTCGGAGACTGGGAATCCAGGGATGGTGAAGGGAAAAACATGATCTCCATACTCTACAGATTCGCAGCTCAGGAAATGTCCTACGAGATAATTCAGAAAGCTTCTGGTTCCCACTGTAGAACAGGAAACGCCAAAGGTCCGATTCAGCCCTAGGAGGATAGACAAGGAGGGAGAATTCCAAGACTTGGTCCTCCTGGGAACTCAGAGAGGAATCAGACCCAGGAGGCGGAGACTTCATCGGCTGCTGAACTGATTTGGTTCTACAAGTGCATAAAGAGTGCTTGAAAACTTTGCAAAACAGAAGTCAGTTTCAAAGCTGGGGCAGAACAAGAAAAAAAAAACAAAACATTTCCCAACGATAAATGGTCTTCTTTGAAGGTGTCTAAGTTTATAAAACTTGGGTATTTCCACACAGACCTGACAGACCATATGCGGAGAGAAGGAAAGTGGGTCTATCATCGTGAGCCTTTCTGGAGGCAAACTGAGTCTTAGGCAGTTAATCATTCTAAGTAAGAAGAATTATGTTTTTAAAAACAAGAATAGTTCATGCCTGACCTGTGGTGGCGCAGTGGATAAAGTGTCGACCTGGAACGCTGAGGTTGCTGGTTCAAAACCCTGGGCTTGCCTGGTCAAGGCACATATGGGAGTTGATGCTTCCTGCTCCTTCCCCCTTCTCTCTCTCCTCTCTCTCTAAAAATGAATAAATAAAAAAATTTTTTTAAAAATTAAAAAAAAAGAAAAAGAATAGTTCGTGTTAGGGGGAGGGGGAGGGGCACAAAGAAAACTAGATAGAAGGTGACAGAGGACAATCTGACTTTGGGTGATGGGTAAGCAACATATTTGATTGACAAGATAACCTGGACATGTTTTCTTTGAACATATGTACCCTGATTTATTGATATCACCCTAGTAAAATTAATAAAAATTAAAAAAAAAGAATAGTTCATGTTCATTAAACACTTCAGATGTACCTGGCCTTATGCTCAGCAGTTAAATGTATTATTCACTCAATAATAATCATTTCTTCCAAGGGCTAACTGAACCTCAAGAGGACACAAAACTGACCTACCACGTACGGGCAATTCTAAGAGCTAGGATGATGACTACATGAGCCTACATGAGCCTCCTCCATGGTATTTTCTTTTCTGGGTATTTTTTTTGCCGGGGGGGGGGGGGGATTTGTTTGGATTTGTTTGGTACACATGGAAGGTTTGCCGAGGGGAGAATCGAAAGTCATTTCAGCTGCATGTATTTCCAGATCGCTGAGCAGGGCCAGTCCTGCAGCCGGTACCGCACTATTTATTTCTAATGCAACATCATAGCACGCTCACGCTCACCTGGGTCCCGGTACTTTATTTTGTTCTAACTGCGTTAGAACATCCACTCATTAGCAGTTTCCTCATTTTCCTTAGACTCAAGTTCTTGTTATTGTTTAGGGACTCCGCAGTCACTACCCCCTTGGCACCTGCTTTCTCCATGGCCTGGAATACTCTGCTCTCTGCCTCCACCCCCAACTATTTCACTCCTATTCATCCTTCAGGTCTGAGCTCCAACTGTCACATCCTCAGGGATCCTTTGTTGACCCCCGATCAGGTCCTGCTTCAGTGCTGGGCACCCTGTTTGCCCACCCGACGCACTGACCCAGTTTGTGACGTCATCTTCACTTTGTGTCACTCTTTGATGAGTGCCCACCTCTCCCTCGAGACCCTCTGATCCAATGAGAGCAAAACAGATGTCAACCTGTTCACGTGTGTACCCACAAAGAACGGCGTGAACCCCAGCCCCCTGCAGGAACTCGGGATACCACCGCTCTTGTCAAACGTTCACATTCCAGAAAGTGAGGCTGATCTCACTGTTCCTGCTCCTGACCCCTGGTCCTTAGTTATCCCAGGGCACCTACTATGTGCGCTGCTCCCCTGGAAGTCACCCACGACTTCCTACTGGTCAACCCATGGTGTCCTTTCAACCCTGCCCGACTTCAAGGCACAGTCTCGCCTGGCCGGCTGCGCTCCCCCTTGCCTCCGACGACCTCCTGACTTCCAGGAGAGCTTCCGGTCTCCTCGTCACTTTGGCCTCTGTCCATGGTTCCTCTCTGCTCCTGCCTTATCCGCTGAGGTCCCGTCAGAGTCCTGACCTCCCCCTCTTACCTTCCCAGCCTGCCTCACTCATTGTCTCACCTGTGGACACTACACAGAACCTGATCACACTATGGACATACTCCATCCAGCCTGCCACATGAAAACTCACAGAAAAGACTGCTTATAATTTATGGCGGTTCTGGAGCCCAGAATCCCCGTCACCTGAGCCTCCCTGGGTCCCAGGTAAGGAGCCCAGAGCCCCTGCTCTTCCTAGGCACCATCTCCCACTTCCAACCACTACCTGTGTCTGCAAATCTCTTTCCGGCCCTAACTTCCCCTGAACTCGAGTCCTGACTTCAAAGCACGACTCCTGTCTCTTCCTAGATGTCTCACCAGCACCGCCACCTAGAACATGGCTTTGTTTCCCCAAGCCTGTGGCATTTCCCTGCTTTAAAAAGAGATATTTTTAAAATTTATTTTCAAGACTTTATTTATTCACTTTAGAGAGGAGAGGGAGAGGGGAGGGAAAGGAGAAAGGGAGAGGAGCAGAGAAGAGGGTTGGAGCAGGAAGCATCAACTCCCATGTGTGCCTTGACCAGGCAAGCCCGGGATTTTGAACCGGTGACCTCAGCATTCCAGGTCAACGCTTTATCCACTGTGCCACCCCAGGTCAGGCTGCTTTCTCTGTCTCAAGCAGATACCCCAAGCTAGGTATCATTCTGATTTTAAAGAACGCCTGTGATTCATCCATGGCACCTCTATAAAGTTATCCAGATTCCGTCCCAGACAAAAAAAAAAACAAATGAACAAAAAAAACATAAAACTTTGATTTTTCTCAATCCAATTTTCAAATTGTTTTTCAAAATGCACTCAGCTCTTTCCTGACAACAAGCCAATCCCAGTACAAATCACACTAATTAACAAATAAAATGAATACACTTTAAAAAGAGGAACAATGAAAAAAAATAAAAAAATAAAAAGAAGAACAATGACATTATATTGGTGGATCCTGTCCCCACCCCCCAACACCAGCACAAGAATAAAGCACATGCTAAGGGACCAGTGAAGAAGACCTCGAATGAGACAGAAAGAAAAAAGAAATGCTATTAATCTGCCATATGTGCCAAGCACAGTACCTCTGGGAGGCCCTCCTATGACATCACACTCCCCTAATGTCCCCATTGTCCTCTAAGACGTCTTGGCTGGCCTCCTCCCTGACCCCTTGTTCTGTCAAACAAACACTCAGCTCTGCCCGAGTCACCCCACCGACCTGGCACGTGTCCCCACTGTGTTGTGAGTTTTCAAATTCCTCCTCAAGGCCCAGAACAAATGACTCAGACGTGGGCAGCCTGTCACCTCCCTGGCGGAGAGCAGAGCCCACGCCGCACCTTTTCAGCCAGCCTCTGCGGTCCCATTCTGTCAGCTGAGGCTCCCGGGAGCATGTTCCATGCACAGAGCTGCGTGCCATGCGGCAGGAATGTGATGGAACAGAGGGGACACAGACAGACGGAAGTAACGCGGCCTCTGGCTCAACGCATTGACTGTGTCCAGTAGAACTTTTTTTTTTTAAACAATACTAACCTGAATAAAATGCTGGGCTGAGACACACAGGCTACATTAGGGTACAAGCTGAGGCCAAAATGACTTCTTCACTTTCTCTGAAATGGCAGCCCTCTCTGTACTCCTCCGTGGTTCTGTGATTGGCGGGTGGCAACCCGTACCCAAGGCGGGCACGGATGCTTTCTGAGGAGCCAGTGGTGGGATTCAGCTGGTCCATTCAGGTTCGGCAGAGCCGATACCTAATTTTTTTGTTGAGTTCGGCAAACTTGTTGTTAAAAAGGCACTTGTCATCAGGGTTCTCTCTACGGTGGGCGCCCGGGCAGCTGCCCAACGTGGAAATCACAAATTTACGTTCTTGACCTTTTTTTAATGTTCATCTGTGCAACAGTGTATTCTAAACACCCGTAGTCATGTTCGCTCTGTCCACAGGTGAAAAAACTTGCAAGTGAGGGTGCCAGTCAAGAGGCAATATGGAAATATCTTAAATAACAGTTTTATTGTTTTTTGTCAGGTGTTATTTAATATTTTTTCATTCATATTTTAAAACTTTTTTATAACTTTTTTGTGTCCTTTTACTGTTCTTATTTAAGTACTAAATTCATGAAATAATAAAACTACCTTTTGGCATGTTGTTTTCTCATACTTGAAACAGTAACTAGGACAGAGAACCGGTTGTTAAATCATTTGCGTCGCATCACTGGCAGGAGCTGTATGTTACCCGTCTCCCGGGAAGCCACCAAAGCAGACCTCTGAGTGGGGGAGAGGCTCACCCCCAGTAGACGGGGCACGAGACCATCCTACCTAAGAAATGCGTTCTAATAAAGGCAGCTCAGCCCCTAGTCACCACAGGACAGCAGCAGGTAACACCCAAGCCTCAGATCACCCGAAACCTTAGTTCTCCAAGGAACTCATCACTGACGTGCCATTTTCTATTGCGCTAGCCTCCTAAATTCCTGAATGTGAAGTAACGATGAAGTATGTCCTCCAAGGTGTGGGGGTCGGGAGTGAGTGTCCCTGAAACGGGCCACCCTGGCACACAGATCTATTTTGAACTGAAGTCAAATAAAGTCCAACAAACTCAGGAACAGTTAGTTTTTCATCTCCCCTTTTCACTTCACAACATTCAGACAGACAGACCTGCTTCAGGAAGGGAGCGCCAGCATGATCACCCTGAGAATGTGCCCCACACATTCATTAGCCAGGAAGACTCCAAGCCTGTTTGCTAGACGTCACAGATACCCCATGTCATCTCCCTGTCTCTGGGAGATTTCAAGCGCACGTGAATTTCCCATGCACGCGTACTAAAATTCTGACATGCTCCTGTGAATCTGCTGTATGTTGTTTGAATTAGTCAAGCAGTCAGAAGGAAGCCTAAAGGGAAGGGGAACGTTTCCCCTACCCCAACAAAGAGACTGAGAAATACAGTTTAGGAACAGTGAATAGGAGTACCTACATCTAAACCCCACCTGAGGGTCCCATGAGGGTGGTGGCAATGGTCGATAGCAAAGCAAGGAGGTCAAGTTCAGAAGCCACGGCCCTGCAGCCAGGCATGGTGGTGGTCTGGGGCCCGGGCCAGCCCTTTACAGTAGGAGGCTTGCCCCAGCCTGTGAGTCACCCGTGAGGGCAGCTGCAGTTCCTGACCGTTACTGTAGGCGCTGGGATCCGGTATGGGCTGTGAGACCGTGGGAGCAGAGACAAGTAAGGAAGATAGAGCAGCACAGCTGGGAAACCAATTCCCCCCTGACTGCACAGGAGCGCGCCTGCCAAGTCCCCCTCTGTCCGCGGACAGGGGAGGTCCGCGGGCCTGTGTGCTGGCTGTCCTCTGGCCTCGTTTCTTACGCCTCCCTTATCGCTCGGTGCCCCCCTCCCCCTAAAATGAGACTAAGCTTCCACGCTGTTTTGTAACACAAAGCACGACACAGGCATGTCATTGGACATGCAGCTCAAACACTTTGCTTCGGTGTGTTTCTTTTATGCTTCTATGCACTGCACACTCAGTGATTTCAAGATTCCTGGACCGAGACCACGTTGGTATTAGCCGGTGTGCTAACATCACTGGGCCATGTCCTAAGGCAATTTCAAAACGTCATCCAATCTTATCCTCCATGCGACTGAGAAGTTCAGACCTCATCGAACACTGCCGGACGGAGAGGGTTATAGAAGCCTAAGAGAAGGAAATTCACACTCACCCCTGTTCTTGATTCCGAGAGGCATGAACAGCATCATCCAGAAACCACCGATTTTCTTGGGAAACCACTTGAATTCCAGCAACCCTGGAAATCAGCTGTTGGAAGAAGGCATGCATTTTAGGAACTATGTTGTTCATTGCTTAGAATTAAAAGTGACTTTTTTTTAAAGCCATGCAATAGGTTCTTTCCGGTTTAGCACCATGATAAATCCATCTTTCTGGATACAAATGTCTAACTGTGTCTGACTTTATTTATGTTCACTTTTGGCCCTGGGCGGTGGCTCAGTAGATAGAGCATCAGCTCAGCATATGGGTATCCCAGGTTCAATTTCTGGTCAGGGCGCATAAGAGAAGCAACTATCTGCATCTCCCCGGCCCCCTCCTCTCCCTCTTCTTCTCCTACAGCCAGTGGCTCAACTGGTTTGACCGTGGCCTGGGCATTAAGGATAGCTCTGTTGGAGCACATCAGCCTCAGGCACTAAAAATAGCTTGGTACTTGAGCATCGGCCCCTATGGGGTTGCCAGGTAGATTTCAGTCAGAGTGCATATGGGAGTCTGCCTCACTATTTCCCCTCCTCTCATCACCTAAAAAATAAAATCACTTTTGTGGCATACACAATCTCTCTGTAACACTTCCAGCAGATTCTTCTTGTAAGATATTAGTGATCAACAGCCTGTAGTGGGTGTTCCTATGTAAAGAATACTATGCTTGTAGAGAATATAAGCAAAAATTATAATCCAGTTCAGGAAAAAGTATACACACCAGTGTGGGCACTAAAAAAAAAATTTCCTCCCACCTCTATGTTATTCTAGCTAGCTAATAATCAAATTAACAGAGACAGAGAAAATCCTATTTCAATACATGTGCATGGGAAATTCCCATAGCCATGAAAATTCCAAAGACAGTGAGGCAACATTGGGTATATAGGACATCTTGGACAAAGGGGGGGGGGGGTGGAGTCTTAGATTTAAGAAGTGAGAGGAGGCGATTTGCAGGTAGTTGAGGGAGAGCAGAACACACCTGGCAGGAAACCCCTTGCTGGGCAACTCAGAAACAATGGTATCCAGCTAACACACACCTGCCTGGAGCTCTCCTGTTTACCATACTTAATTCACATGATTAGACGAAAGGTGAACTACTTAAGACTTTTTGCCTTCTGACTCTATTGGGCAGGAAAGTGAGAAGGCTCAAAGGTCCTTTCCGAGTCTACTGTTTCTTAATGAACAGCTTAAAATCACTCTCCCGAACAGGCGGCACGTAAGTAATGAATACCCTGCTGTGAATATTTTTATCTGGTCGGATCTGGTTGACCTGTGGCATCACCCCAGCCCTGTGGCTTCCCTGGCCTGTACGTATGCTGACAGGAAGAGCAGGAAGTTCTGTGGAGAGGAGACGGGTTTCAAGTCGCAGAAGGGGGGAAAAATGCACAATTAGGACTATCTCACTTATCCAAGCATCGCTTATATGACAACCTCAGCAAATTGGAACCCTGCTGGGAAGAAGGGAAAACCAAAAGACATTTCAACAGTCAAAACAGAAGTGACAAAGCACATACATTAAACGTCACCGGTGCGGGGAAATAAGTTAATTTTTCTCCGGGAGGAAAGAAAGCTACGAATGCAGAACACGGCAGTGCGGAGGCAAGAGACTTCCCACTCCTCTCTCTGTAGCTGGATAGAAAGCTCCCGGCACGCAGTAGGCCCTCCGCATGCTTTCCCTGAGGAATGATGGACATCAGCTGCTCTAAATAACAACCCAAGCTCTGAGTAATGAGTTATACGTGGAATTTCATGCGATTTTGCTCAGGTGTAAGTGGAGAATCACTTTACTCCCCTTCTAACCCCCACCAAAAAAGCTCTCTACAAAATAATTCCTTATTATATAATGATGTGAACATCAGATCTGGACCACAGTTTTTTTGTTGTTGTTCTGAAACAAATTTCAGGTGAATGTCCACCGAGAGAGATGGAAGTCTGTTCTGCCCCGGGCGGGAAACGGTCGGGTGTTGACTGCTATATAAATATAAAAGGGCAATTTTAATAGTCATTCTCACAAGCGGGATCAACCTGGCAACCTCCGTCTGGGGCCGATGCTTAAATCAACTGAGACATCCTCAGCGCCTGGGGCTAATACTTGGAACAATCAAGCCACTGGCTGCAAGAGGGGAAGAGAGAGAGAATGGGCAAGGGGCAGGGAGAAGCAGATGGTCACTTCTGTTGTGTGCCCTGACCGAGTATCGAACCCAGGACATCCACACACCACGCTGATGCTCTCTCCACTGACCCAACCAGCCAGGGCCAACATGTGCTATTTCTTTACTGCCTGTATAAAGAGCAGTGCCCCCCAACATGCATTACTTTAGAGATCAAAAACAGACTGGGTAACAAGTAGCTATCTCAAGCATGTAGAAACCAAGCTCCTCATCCATCCCCCCAAACCTAATAATCTACCAGCAGCTTTTCCCATCTCCTTGTTGGCAACCCCATCCTTTTGGTCACTAGGGCCAAACACCCCGGGAATCATCGCTTTCCCTCCCATCTTACATCCAAGCCACAAAAAATCCTTTTGGCCCTCCCTTCAAAAAACAGTTCTAGACCCGGACTGCTTCTCCGCGCCCTCAGTACTCACACGAAGTCACCACCATCTTCCGCCAGGATCACCGCAAAGCTTCTCAATGAGCTCCCACCCCCAGCCCTCAGCCCGCCTCACCTCCCGTGAGCCAATCCTTCATATGCAGGTCAGAGGGATCCTTTTAGAATCTAAGTCTGATGTGCATCCCTTGCCTGCTCAGACCTTGCCATGGGGTCCCCTCACCTGCAGTGTAAAACCTGAAGTCCTCACTCTGGGTCCTCCTCTCTCCCCGCTCACCCTGCCCCTTCCCAGCCACTTTCTTTCTGGTCCTCCACATTGCTGTTCCCTCTGCCTGAGATGTCCTTCCCCAATAACCTCTTCGGCCTGTCTCCCCTGCTCTCCCCGCTCTCCACCCCAGGGATGACCACTGAAACCTCGCTCCAGCACGAAACCCCAACTTGGACGCACTTTCCTGCCTGCCTCTTATACTTTCTTTCCAAAATGATAATTGCATATTACTCTTGGAAAGCGCCTTAGAGCCTACAAAGTGATTTTGCATACCGTATTCCTTGGGTTCCCAGCAACCATCCTAAGGGAGCTCAGTAGGCCACACAGGTGTTACAATTCCTGCGTTGCGAGTGATGGGAACGGGGGCTCACGTGGCTGAATGAGGTCGTGCAGTGGCGCACAACCCAGTGGAGAGCGGAGCTCAGAACCGAGGCTCAGGCTTCTGGTCTATTGTTGCCCTTTCCGTGAAATCGCAGAATTCTTGTCCAGTCTGCATTCCAAGTTGATTGGCCTTCCAGACCAATTCCTTCTCTGACCTATTTTCTTCCTTTCGGGCACTGGGGTATAGACTGTCCACAGCACAAAGTCCCTGCACCACGGGTGACAACGTGTTTGTTCAGAATGATACACAAGCCAACAGGAGCGAGTGCTGAAGAGGACCCAAGTTTTGCCACCCCAAAGATATTGAGTTTAAATTTTTATTGATTTTAGAGAGAGAGAAAGAAAAGGAGAGAGAGGAATATTGATCTTTGATCTGCTCCCATATGTACCCTGACCGGGTATCGAACCGGCAACCTTTGCACTGCAAGACGATGCTTGTCTAACCAATGGAGCTATAGGCCAGAGCTTGGAATACTGATTTTTAAGCTGTTTATTAAGAAACAAAGGACTCAGAAACTTTGACCCTCCCCCCCTTTCCTACCTAAGAGATTCAGAGGGAAAGATCAACCCCAGGAAGGAAATCTTAGGGCGTTCGCCTTAGCAGCCTCGTTTATACGAAGTATGGTGGACGGGAGGGGGCCACGCAGGGGCCTGTGAGCTAGATACCCCGTCTCTCACTGTGTCTGAGTGCCCAGCGAAAGTTTACCCACCAGGTGTGTTCTGCTCTTCCTCAATTACCTGCAAATCACCCACTCTCACTTCTGAAATCTAAGCTCGCAAACCCACCCCCTTTCCTCCTTTGTCCGAAATGTCACATACACCCAAGGTTGCCTCGCTGTCTTAGGAATTTTCATGCTTACGCAAATTCCCAACTCACATGTATTAAAATTTGATTTTTCTCCTATTAATCTGTGTCAATTTGCTCATTAGCTCAGCGAGATGAACTTAGAAAGTGGGAGGAAACATCATCATTATTATTATTTTATTTTATTTTTTTAGCCCAGCAGTGCTTAGTAGGTACATTCCTGAAGGAACCTATCAATCTGATTCAAAATAATTATGTACTGGGCTCCCTATAGACTAATTCAGAACTTTTCAACATGACTCTTGATCATTTTGAAGGAAAGGGAGGGATTAGAAAAAGAGAACCTGAGAGCAGTCAACAGGGCGATCCACTCCTTTCCGTTGGGCTGGGAACAGCTTGTACGTTCTCCTAAAGGCGAGCAGTACAAGTTGTTTTTATTTAACCAATTAGTCACAGGGTAAATGAAGCAACTAAAAAAAAACCTACAAGAAGGAATCCACACACAGAGGATGCCGATCATCAGAGAACTGTAAATGAAAGGAATCATTGGGAACATTAAAAAAAAAAAAAAAGCAACTTCAGTATGACTTTTACCAAAACCTCACAATCCACGAGAGGGAAATAAACACGTCTGAGTAAAGAAAAACGAACACTCAGAAATTGGTGCCTAGATCACCACATGAGCAATCTCGGGTGTGTGTGTGTGTGTGTGTGTGTGTGTGTGTGTGTGTGTGTGTACTTGGCCTTGCAGCCCAGTGACTCCTGGAGGTGAGGAGGTGATCATGTGCACCCTTTAGTCAGAGAGCCTGCCCTGGATTCCGGGCTAAGGTCTGTTTCAGTCACTGCACGGCCCCACCTTGCTTTCTGATGCTAGAAAGTCTAGGATTCATTTTCTACAAGTCACTGTCTGACAGCCAGATCTGAAGCACTTCTGCTCTTGAACAAAGGAGCAGCCATTTCCAGAGCCCCGTCTAACCTGAAATACCAGATTTCCTAATGAGAAGCCAGCCCACAGGCCTGTCCGGGCTCCCTCCCACCATGCTTAACCCCTTCCTTCCACCCTTCCTTCTTTCTTTCCTTCCTTCATCCTTCCTTCATCCTCCCCTCCCCTCCCCTCCCTTCCTTTCCCCTCCCTTCCTTTCCCCTCCCTTCTTCCCTTCCCTTCCCTTCCTTCCTTCCTTCCTTCCCTCCCTCTTTCCCTTAGGTCCCCAAAATTCCACCTTCAAATACCATAAAGGCAATTTGCATTTTAAAGATAGATATCTCCAAGCGCTGGCTGATTAGCTCAGTCTGTGAGAGAATCATCCCAAAACAACAAGGTTACGGGTTTGATCCCCAGTCAGGGCGCACATGGGATATAACTCATGAATAAATGGCTGAGTGGAACAACAAATGAACACTTGCCTTCTCCTCCCCTCTCTCTCCCATCTTCTCTCCATTTCTCTCTAAAAAATAAAAAATAATCAATCAATAAAAAATTAAGCCCTGGCCGGATAGCTTTGTTGGTTGGAGCATTGTCCCAAAGCACAGAGGTTGCCAGTTCAGTTCCTAGTCAGGGCACATACAGGAACAGCTCAATATTCCTGTCTCTTTGTCTCTCTCTCTCTCAATATATATATATATATATACACACACACACACACACACACACATACACACACACACACACACACACACACACCAGTGAAAATCCTCATGTCTAACCGCTTTTTAGGTATAAGTACGCACAACAGTCCTTTTTCCATCCCTAATCATTCCATGGAGTACCCAACAAGAATACCGTAGGTGGTAATAAACAGTACCACCCATCAGCACAAAGTTACATATTCATCCTTCTAGTCCATATGCCTTTTTTTGTATACAAATAAACATAAAACGAATAATTCTGGTCTTTTTCAAATTACATCATCATGAAACTTAGTCCACAAGCGAGATAGATCAGATGTCTCTTCATTCACCGAAAGGCTCTCTGTTACTAAACTCTACGCACCTGTCACCCACTCAGTGACAACCGACAACCTTAGGTTTCCAGACTGAGTTTCTCTGATTTCAATTGTTGTCCTTGTTGAAAGCCAGTCTTAGTCTTCAGCTTCCTGGGATTAAACTTGACCCTACTTCACACCTGCCAGAGCAGTGAACAGGCATTTTTCTCCTCTTGTGTTCAAGGCGGGTAGCTACTTTTACCAACATATTAGAGATGAAAAGTTGTGGCTATTCAAAAACCTGGGATCAGAAAAATAGTGAATTCTGAAGCATAAGTCTTTCATTAAAAACAAATAAAGACAACGCCAACGGGCATGAAGGCTTTCCTCCCCTGCCAGGGCGAGACACACCTTCTTTGTTTTGATGGCAGACGGATAGAGGAAAGAGAACCAAACACTGCGGGTAAACGTATGAGCGCATACAATTATTTGGAAAGGGAAGTAGCCATTAACATCCAAAGACTTCATCGACTCCCTCCTTTCATCTGATCGCTCTGCTTTGATCAGTAATAGTCTCAGGAAGTCATTAAAGAGGCAAAGAAGTTTGGGGTGCCAGGTGCTCATTCTGGCGTCATTTAGAACGGTGAGCATTGAATCTGCCGTGGGAATACTGAAAAACTGAACTGAAATTCCATTGATCACTAAGGTCACAGGACCAAGCCCTTAAGCATTAATTTCTCACCCTGGGTCGGCTGCGCACAGGAAATTAGTTTACTACATTATAGACAATCAGCCGCCAATGACAATTTCTAAAATTCGAGAATCGCGTTCAACTTTTCTGTTCAGGATCATAAACTTCCTTTTAAGTGTCTCATCTTCCGGAGTTAAGAACTGTATCAACAAATAATTTTGTTACCATTGACTCTTAACATTATTCTATTCTTCATCTCACAAATGAACCCAGCAAAGACAAAAATAAAGTATGTCTTCAAAAGTGTTTTCTCAAATAAAATCAGTGAGATTTCACATAATGGTTTCGTCACGGAATGGACCAAGGGCTTGGTAAACATCGCCTCGTCACAGCCCGTGTTCCGAGAGTGTTGTGTGCACGGCTCACTGGACCTTCGCCGAGGACGGCACTGTCGTGATCCAAACCAAAGTCCAGGTTGCTTCGGTCATTTGCCCACCTGCCCCAGCTAGGAAATGACAAAGCCAGACTCGGAATCCCAGCGGTCCACGTTCAGAGCTGTAAGTCTCCACCACGGTGCCCTGCGGCTATCCAAATACAATTATTAGATATAAATGTAACAACAAAAACGTAAGTAATAGATCGATCCTGAAAATGCCTTGAGATTTTGGTTACATAGAAGCAGAGGGAAGAGAATATTACAGGAGGCTGATTTAGGAGGTGATGACACCAAACCTTCATGGAGCCTCGGAGAGAAGAGGCAGGCTGGTGAGGAACACGCTCAGCCAGGTCCACAGTGTGACCAAAAGGTCAGACCTAGGAGTGACTGGCTTGTCCCCTGAAGCTAGAATCCCAGTGATGAGGAGGAGGAGGAAGAAGGCAAGGTAGGTGAGAATGGAGAGGCAAGGTCTCTGCCTTTTACCTCATCCCAGTCCTTCTGTGTGCTTGTGTCACCCTGTTCTTATTCCTTCCTGTGAGACAGGAAGACAGAAGGATGGCAAGCGGCAGAACGTGACCAGGTTATGTTTTCAAAAACACCAAACCCCCACCCCTGGCAGCAGGATGGAAGGCGAATCGGGGTCCAGGAGACCAGTGGCTCTGGGGCAGTTGGGTTGGAGAGGACGGGACGGACAAACGGCTTCACTCAGCAGATGGAACCCAGGCTCTGACCACCAGTTAGACGTGAGGGAGTAACGGACTAGTGACGTAACAGAGAGTGGACTAAAGAAAAGTTACCAGACAGAGGGGAGAAAAAAGAGACAAATGTATAGTGACGAAAAATGAGTTGGCTTTGGGTGACGGGCACACAGTGCAATCAACAGTTCAAATGCTCTAGAGATGTTCACTGAAAACCTATGTACTCCTATTGATCAATGTCACCTCTTTAATTTCAAAATAAAAAAATTTTTAATAAAAAGAAATATTATTTAATTTGTATACATGGATTTTAAGAGGTACCACACTAAGTAAGCTACTTCTCAGCAGACCTCTTAAATTCCAAAGAGGGAAACTTACTTTTCCCCCCCCCTTCTTTCTATTCCTACTCCTTGTGATAACATTCTGAATCACAATTATCCCGCTTTCTCCTTTAATTACCAGAGCGCCTGGAAAGAAACAGAAGAGGAGAGACAGAATGAGTTGCTTTGCCACTTTTCCAGAATCAAGTTCCTTGTGAATTTGTTAAGGACGTTGAATACAGACAACTCCTACTCACCTTGTTTCTTAAAACCTAAAAATCGTATTTAAAGGATAGACCTGATTCTGATTTAGAAATTCAAACACCATTAAAAAAAAAAAAACACCTTCACTTTTACCTCTTTCACACTTTATCCTTGAAGTGGTTATTTTAAGCTTTTTTAAAAAAATACATCGGCAGGAATACAAGTATAAGTGTAAGTTCTGAAGGACGAGCTAATGACTGGGTTGAATATCTCAGGAGATAGTAAGTGTGCCTCTTTCTTCTCCTACCTGCAATCAATTCTAACTCCAGATACCAAGTTGTCCAAATAATTTTTCAAAGACATTATATTATGAACAAATAAATATACTGCGCTCAAAAATTAGGGGATATCTCAGGCCCTGGCCGGTTGGCTCAGTGGTAGAGCGTCGGCCTGGCGTGCAGAAATCCCGGGTTCGATTCCCGGCCAGGGCACACAGGAGAAGCGCCTATCTGCTTTTCCACCCCTCCCCCTCTCCTTCCTCTCTGTTTCTCTCTTCCCCTCCCGCAGCCAAGGCTCCATTGGAGCAAAGATGGCCCGGGCGCTGGGGATGGCTCCTTGGCCTCTGCCCCAGGCGCTGGAGTGGCTCTGGTCGCAAAGAGCAACGCCCAGGATGGGCAGAGCATCGCCCCCTGGTGGGCAGAGCGTCGCCCCCTGGTGGGCGTGCCGGGTAGATCCCGGTCGGGCGCATGTGGGAGTCTGTCGGACTGTCTCTCCCCGTTTCCAGCTTCAGAAAAATACAAAAAAAAAATAAAAAATTAGGGGATATCTCAGAATGAATATGAAGCGATAAAAAAAGGATTTGATTCTTTTTAATTAAACAAGAACATGAGAAAAGCAAACAAGTCAAAGTTGTTTGATTATGCAAATAAGATGCAAAACCAACTTTTATTTCGTTGTGAAAATGCACTATTCAAAAGGCTGAAAGTACCAGATGTTCCTAGAGCCCTATATTTAAATTAAAATATAAAAGCCCGAGAAACCACTAAAAACCCTTAAAAAAAATCACCCTCCCTTAAAGAACCCAAAAGTGGCATCTGAAAACCCCATCCTAGAAACAGTCCTGAACACATACCAGAGAGGCATGCTACAGTCTGCTGTTCTCAATGAGAGGACACAGATCTCTGCTAAAGCTGCGTGTCCCGACCTCCCTGGCGAGGAGGCTGAATCACAGCCTCATTACACCCAGAGAAGAAGGCTTTGTCTCCTTCTTCTCCCAGGAGCTGCCAAGGTAAAGCTGGGATTGTAATTTGCTGCCTGGCCTAGACTAAGACTTGCTTTAGCACCATCCCCTGAAGTGAAAGTTAAGTGTATAAGGGAAAAGCGTTAATGGAAATATAAGACACCAACTGAAGCAGTTACAAAGAAAGCTATTTTAGAGGGGGGAAAATGACAGAGTGCATTTCAAGTCTTTTTTATATCCAGAAACAGTCCCCTTCAGCAATAAACGCAGTTATGGAGTGCTAATGGGAACAAGAAAATGGGACGCAGGCGTTGAAGTCAGACAGACCACCACAGCTGAGTAGCAGTGGCTCAACCTCTCTGATCCCTCATTTTCTTCACCTGCCAAAATGGTGATCATTATCCCTCCTTGTAAGAGAGGGGATAGAGATGAAATGATGTAATGTGTGTCAGTCGAGTATCGAGCACAATGTCTGGCGCATAACTGGCTCTCCCATAAATGGTCATCACCATAGTTTGTCTAAAGGTGCTTTATTGACGTTGCATTTCTATAAAATGAGTTATTAGAGATTTTTTGTTTCCCCTCTTTTAGCACTAAGGCTTAAGTTGATGCTTCTCTCTTGGACTGCTTGACCCTATCTCATCTCATCCTTTCTATTATAGCAAAAACATAAACCAAAACAAACTTGAGAGCTAACCACATGCAGCCAGAACCATGCTCTGTGCTGTGGTGGACACCAGAGAAGGGGAGAGACAGTCTCTGCATCTCCACAATCACAGATCCTGCCATGCAAGCATGGAGGCAAGACCTCCAGAGACAAAACAGCCAGAATAAAGCTAAGTTAAAAAAAAAAATTACAGGGTCCAGCGTGAGATTGCATGACAAAGGCTGAATTAGCATGGTGAGTCACAACTGGGAAAATGTGGCGTGCGTTAGAGCGGTGACTCTCAAACGATCTGTGATGAAGGACTTTTCTTTTTCATCTCCAATAACCCGTCAATGCACCAACAAGCAGGCCTACTGCCCGCGACGGTCGCACAGTTCATGCTACGACTAACTCGTCGTGTCAGTTTAGCTGCGTGGGGTGGCCTGTGCCCTGTCCCCAAGACTAACCCACGGACCCCGTGCCTGGAGGCTGGAATGATGCTCAGTTGCCCCAAAGTCAATCAACGGTTACTCTCAACATCTCTACTCATCTTCCCGCAGACATCACAGTTTTTGAGATAGTTTTGAGCCAGTAATGGGTGGATACTCTGAGTCGTCCTGAGCTGGACCTGAGGGGTAGACCTTGATTGTTTGAGACATCTAGAAAGAGCAGAGGGGGGGTAGAGGGCAAGTGAGGACCTGAAGGCTGGATAAGCCCTGTGCACACTGGGATGATTATTTTTACCATAACTGGAGCTAACCCGGTAGAATTTGGGCTGAGGTATAGATACACCTACAGGGATGCATATATGTAGATTTGTCCACTTTCTGTAATGTGAGGTAGCACGTCTCTCAGCAGGGATCTCAAGAACAATAACAAGGGGAAGATCGGGATGTTTTCCAACCCCCCCGACACACACACACACACACACACACACACACACATACTTGGCTTATCAGCGGCAGAAGCACAGAACCCAGGAGCGCACTCCTCCTGGGAACAGTCAACACCTCGTGTTTGCGCACACGCCTCAGGAACCCTCTTAGAGAGAAGGAGACTGGAATGAGCTCAAGGTCTGGGTCAAGCTCTGCCTGTTACAGACAAAGGAGCTCAGGCTGGCCAGCCCCGCCACCCAGGTTCAAATCCTGCCGCCTTCTCTGCCTGGCCGTGCGATCCTGGGCAACAGGCTTCGTCTCCCTCAGCAGCCGTTTCCTCACCGGTCGAGTGGGGACAAGAGCAACCTCCTCGAAGGGGTCGCTGTGAGGACTGAACGAGGTAACGCGTGCGTATCCTTTAGCACAGCGCTGGCACATTGCACGTGCTATGCCTGCGCAGGGGTCAGACTCCGCTCCTCCAGCGGGCCCACCCCAAGGCCGGTTCCCGAGGACTTGAAGGGGTCATCATCCAGTACGCTTGGACTCAGATGATGAACCGCTGGTGTTCAAAAGCCCCGGGTCTCAGCAGACGACTTGGGAAGTGCTCCTTCCCGGGCCCCTCCCCCCTGGGGTTACTCCTATCCTTCAAAGCCCCGTTCACCTTGTCCTCCGGTAAGTGGGTAAACGGTAACAATTAGGAACTGGTCCTATCACACATAGTAGAAACCCATCTCCTGGGGCTTAATCAATCAAAGAGGGGCTCACCACCTGGCGCGTGGTGGCACAGCGGATAGAACGTCAACCTGGAACGCTGAGGTCACCAGTTCAAAACCCCGAGCTTGCCCCACCAAGGCACACACAGCAAGTAATCCATGAACAACTAAAGTGAAGCAACTATGAGTTGATACTTCTCATGCCTCCTCCCCCCCATAAAATCAATAAAATCTTTAAAAAAAAAATAGGGGCTCATTGTCACCACCTAACAAGAAGTCAGGAGATAGAGAATCCAGGCCAGTGCGGCAGGTCTGACATATCCTCAGTGGCCCAGGTCCTCTCATCTTCCAGCAAGTGACTGCAGTCCGCACTCTGCTCCCCTGCCACCCCCGGCCCCCATCCCCCACCCTCCCACCCCCTACCCGCTCCCGCCACCACCCCCACCCTACGGCAGCAGGAAGTGGAAGCAGAGCAGAGGGTGAGGAGGCGGTCCCCACGCCAGGAAAGCTGCACTCACCCAGCGCTCCTGCACACCCCTGGTTGCAAGTGAGGCACAAAAAGTGGAGCTTATAAGCAGGACACCCTGCTGATCCAAACAAAACTGGGACTCTGTCTATTGCAAAAAAAAAAGGGGGGGGGGGGAGAAGGCTTCCCAGGGAGGCCAGAAGCAAAGAGGCATCCCTCAGCCCCCAGGGCCGGCCCGGGGCCCACTGGGACCTGCCCGTTCAGCAGTTCAGCATCACGTACCCCTCGTTTGTGCGTCACTCACGGGTAAACTGTAGTTCGGTCTCTTTTATGTGAACAATTTTCTACATCCAGCTCACAGCAGCAAGGAGCTTTGGGAAGGCAGCCACTCCGCTCACCTCGCCACCCCCCCCCCCCCAGGGCCCAGCCCAATGCTTTGTAGACAGTAAGCACACAATACATAAATGCAAAATGGGGGAAGCAACCCCTTAAGGAAGGCTTATTGACGTTCTTATTAACTGGAGGCACTTAGCTTCACGGTTTCCTTATTTGAACTCAGACTAGAAAGATGTATCGGCCGTATAAGGTTAAGGTTGGAAAGAGCATGTGGAAAGAAACACTGGGAAAATATTTGGGGTAAAAACTCAATGCACGTGGTAAGAAGAAAACAGAGTCCGAGTATTCATAAGGGATATGCCCCCGAGGTCATGGGAATCAAGCAATGTCACATAGGCGACTGCCAGAAACAGCTCTACTATTTGGTAGGAACTGTGGGAGGTGGGGGACATCTTTAGCCATGTTGCCTTTTTCTCTTCTTCTCCCCTTTCTTTCCTCCCAGTAAGAGACAGGTTTTTATAAACCACATGAAACTACTCACACTCACTTAACCTGGCACTCGTGGGAACGTGCACCACACTAGGTCCTAGGAACGCAACGGTTTTCAAACGCACGTGGCCTTGACCGCAGGGCACCTGTGTGCCCGTCGTGGGCAGTGGGGCAAGACAGTAAAGAAATAAATGCATTCACTGCTGGTGCTAAATGCTAGCAGGTGCCGTGACACAGACTAATGAGATGGAGGTCACACTTAAAACACCGCCCAGGAGTGAGAAGACAACCATCAGAGCAGCCAGGGAAGGAACACCGGGTGCCCAGCACATCACGGGCAAGGGAAGAGAGGCTCGATATGGTCCTCATCTCTGATTACGCCGCCTGCGACTGGCCTCCACTCACTGGCCAACCCTGCGGTTCCCTGATCAGGCCCAACACACCCTGCCTCAGGCCCTTTGCAAGGATTACCCTCCCACACTCTGCTTACACACTCTTCCCCTACCCCTCCTGGTCCTCTCTGACCAGACCCCGGTGGCGCAGTGGGTAGAGTGTCAGACTGGGATACGGAGGACCCAGGTTCGAAACCCCAGGTTCATTGGCTTGAGCGCAGGCTCACCAACTTGAGCACAGGGTTGCTGGCTTGAGCGTGGGATCATAGACATAACCCCAGGGTGGTTAGCTTGAGCCCAAAGGTCGCTGACTTGAGCCCAAAGGTCGCTGACTTGAGCCCAGAGGTTGCTGACTTGAAGCCCAAGGTCGCTGGCTTGAGCCCAAGGTCACTGGCTTGAGCAAGGGGTCACTCGCTCTGCTGTAGCCCCCGGTCAAGGCACATATGAGAAAGCAATCGATGAACAACTAAGGAGACTAAGGAGCTGCAACAAAGAATTGATGCTTCTCATCTCTCTCCCTTTCTGTCTCTCTGTCCTTATCTGTCTCTCTCTCTCTGACTCTGTCACAAAAAAGTAAAAATAAATAAATAAAGCAAGGGGGCAGTGGATAGGCTACAACCATATTCATTCTTGCATTAATTCAACACGTATCTGTTGAATGCCAACTGCATGCCGGGCACTGTGCTTGGCCTAAGGAATAGAATGGTGAGATACAAGGTGAATTTCCTGCTCTCCTGGGTCCTACATTCTAGTTGGGGAAATGGATGGGAAACAAACATAAAATGTCAGCTAGTGATACATATGAGTGTATGGGCATTTCTGTTTTCAGTGACCTGGTCAGAAGAAGCCACGCTGAAGAAGTAAGCTCTGACAGGGAGTGCAGTGATCTCAGTAAGCCATGAGAAGAGTGGAGGAGGGAGACTGAGGCAGGGACTCGGCAAACACAGGAGTCCAAGGCCAAAAACCATCTTTCACAAAACGCCAGGAAGGTCTCTCAACAAAGCTGTTGAAAATGATATAAACATCTGATAAAATTACATTAAAATGTTGTGTCCTCCAGAAAGGTATATGAAAGTCCCAGCCCCCAATACTTTAAAATGTGGTCTTATTTGGAAAATAAGGTCTGATTTATGCAGATGTAATCACTTAAGAGAGGTCATCCTGGAGGGGTGGGGGCCCTTCATCCAAATTTGAAGATGAAGCTGAGATCAGAGTGATGCAGCCATGAGTTGAGTCATACAAGGACTGGCGGCCACCAGCGGAAGCTGGGGATGGTGAGGAGGGGTGCCACTGGGAGTCTTGCGGAACATGGTCCCGCCGACACCTTGATTTTGGACTTGTGGCCTCCGGAGCTGTGTGACAATAAAGTTTCTGTTGTTTTGAGCCACCCAGTGTGTGGTGCATTGTCATGACAACCCTAGAAAACAAATCCAGATGCCTGCTAGACAGGCAAGGTTTGGAGCTGAGGACAGAGCTGAGGGCTGAAGATGTAAGTTTGGAGATGTAATTATAAAACCATAAGCAAAGAGACTGGACTTCACTGCACAGCAAAATCCAGCAGATGTCAGCGTCTGCCGGGGCAGGATGGTGTGCAGTCTAAGACCCCCGCACAAATCTAAGAAGGGCAGAGTGGGTCACCACGGTGTTGGATTAATCAATGCCACAGCATGAAGCATTAGCGGATAAAACCACCACAGACTGGGCAGACCACGAAACAGTAACAATGTAACACTCAAGTCACGATCCAATTAATAGAATAAAAATGTCTTAACTAGAGGAAATGTAGCAAAGAGACCTATATCATGGTTGCCAGTCACCTTCATAGTTACCAGAGTGATATCACTAAACACCAAAGAGTGATAGACAAAGGAAGTAGCCCAAGACGATACAGTAAGTGGGGCAGAATGAGCAGGTATAAGGGAGAAAAGGAAGGTGAAGGACAGACAATGAACTTCCTTGTCGGGTACACAGGTCTCTCTCTCTTTCTCTCTCTCTCTCTCTCACACACACATACACAAAAGTTATCAAATTCTTTTTTTTTTTTTTTGTATTTTTCTGAAGCTGGAAACGGGGAGGCAGTCAGACAGACTCCTGCATGCACCCGACTGGGATCTACCCGGCATGCCTACCAGGGAGTGATGCTCTGCCCCTCCGGGACGTCGCTCTGTTGCGACCAGAGCCACTCTAGCGCCTGAGGCAGAGACCAAGGAGCCATGCCCAGCGCCTGGGCCATCTTTTGCTCCAATGGAGCCTCGGCTGCGGGAGGGGAAGAGAGAGACAGAGAGGAAGGGGAGGGGGAGGGGTGGAGAAGCAGATGGGTGCTTCTCCTGTGTGCCCTGGCTGGGAATCGAACCCAGGACTTCCGCACGCCAGGCCGACGCTCTACCACTGAGCCAACCGGCCACGGCCAAGTTATCAAATTCTAAAACAGAGTTTAGTCCTATTCTCCAATACAAACCACACGAAAAAAAAAAAAAAAGAAGAGAGGAACAAAAGGAACTGGTACCCTGAAGTAATCAAAACTCCCAAACTATAAAACAGAGAAGATGATATAAAACTCAGGTCAGACCATCTTTGCTGTAAAAAAGATCAACGCAATACCTCAACGTACACAACTCTGTCTTAAACTGAAAATCGCCCCCAGGAGAGCAGTCTGCCTGGGAGCTCTGGCACCCTGACTGCTGTGGTTGGCGTGGCTGATTGGCGAGGCCCAGCGTGTCCCCCCTGCACCGAGCCCCCCCACCTGGAGGGAGCTGAGCTCAGCCCTTTGTAAAGAAGACGCTGGTCCTCCTACACAGACATTGCTAAGCTTTCTTTACTTTTTTCTTGAAAGTACCCATTTTTAAAGAATATCCCATTGCATCTAAACTCCAGGTCCAAATTTTCATTCCCGGAGCCTGATAATCAAATTTAGAAACTGTGTGGAATCCATTTTTTCACAAACAACGATCCTCAGACTCCAGTGAGTTTTAAGTGGGTGTCTGGGAGCCGTGGGGATTTCCTGCCTCCTCAGTTTGATGAAATCGTTATTATAACATTGTTATGTCACCAAGACGCAGAGCTTGCCAAAACCTCATCTTAGACATTTATGTGGGTTTTCCCGAAGTCCCTGCAGCAACTTAAATCCTGGATGTTATTGCTAGCTACCAGGGAAATTAAGGAGGGAAGATTCAGGAAATATAAAATGACTAACAGTTGCACAACTCTTTTTTCTTGTGGCGTTTTCCATGGCTGGGAAACAAAGTTGAGGGTGCAGTGGAAACAGTAAACAGGTCACAGAAGTTCTGAGGTTCCGTCTACAGACATATGGAGAAACTTCTGGTCCTGTTCCTGGAAGGTCTGAATGTTTTCATCGGAAACATCTCTGCCTGGGGCTTGCTCAATTCTATCTTAGCAGTCACGATGAAACACCATTTGGACCTATGTATTAACAAAGGCCTGTATGAAAGGTTTTATAGGTATACCATCACCTGCCTCTATTAAAAAGAATAAATTCATCATCATCTGAAATCAAGGAAGAACCGTCAAGAGGGACACAGACTTGCCTGTTCAAACTGAACCTGCCACATTCATCTGAGATTGCATTATGAGACCTTCATGAAAACAGACAATCTAAGTTAAGTCCGCATTTGACGCCTCAGAACAGAACGGAGAAAATGCTTAAGAGATTAACCAAGTAAAGACATGATTGAGCAGTGCGACAAAACTGCTAGGCGGGGGGGGGGGGGGGGGGGGGGGGGGCGGGAAGAGAGCAGGACTCTCCGGAAAGTGAGGGACACAAGTGGCGTCAGTCCCCAAGGTCACACCCAAGTGCACAGAAACAGGACCCCCAAAGGCCCCGACACACATGGGAGGCTCAGGGAAACTCACTCAGAACGTGCAATTTACAACGTGGGATAGAGAATTATTTTGGCCAGGATCCTTTACTTCTGGGATTCCCTCTGTTTTAAGTAGAATAGGAATGAAAATAGTGGAAACTTCACTCTTAATATACTAGGGCTTGTTTTCTCTTCTGTGTTTCTGTGGGGGCCGAGTTTAGTTACCAATTTCAATATTAGTGTGTGAGTGTACCCAACATAGCAAAGTTTTAAAAGTTAAATACATTCCCTCTCTCCCTCTCTCTCTCTCTCTCTCTATATATATATATATACATATATACACACATATACATATAATATATAATGCATACATATAGACATATATATAATAAAACTTTTCAAAAGCATACTTGTTATTTATGCAACAAACACTGATGTAAAATAGATAAAGCTTGTGCCTTATAGTCCAGAACAAGGCAGCACCCGCCTGCCTGCCAGGTAGCTATATAGATGCCCAGTTTCTCTACAAGAGAAGACTTCTCTCTACCACCTATTTTGTGTGTGTGACGTTCTTTCTCCTTTTAAACTATTTAGAGGAAGGTGTTTAACCACAAAATAAGTCGCAGGAGCTTTCCCCATTCCCACTCATCCTGTCACCCACAGGAAGAGGGGGACACTCAGGAGAGAGAAGCTCCCGCGCGTGGAATGCTCCCGGTGCCTACGGACTGTGTCCCACGGACTCGCACACGGCGCGGCTCTGTCCCAGCCTAACCTCCAGCCTCCACCGGAGAGTGCCAGATGGAAATTCCACTGACTAAAATTAAAACACACTAATTGGGCATCAAATTTCTCCTGAAAACGTCCCTTCCCAGCATTGCAGATGAGGTATCGTGTGGGTGTCGGATGTACGACTAAGAGGAAATTCATGCCTCCTGCACAAATAAATCATTCAGATTCGCTTTTACTAAGCCCTCTTATTGGCTCCCGGAGATGAGCGAGTGGAGGATGTGGGAAGTTTAACTGCTCGGGCAGTCAAAAGGTTGATTCAGCGGATGGAAACCAGTACAGTCCAAAACCGGCCAGCTAAGTCATTCCCAGATAAGATTTGTTCCAGGGCGGAACAGTCCTGGAAAAATCAAAGCAACTTAAAAATCAGAGGCTGCACGTGGGATTCCAACTTGTAAAGACAGTCTAACGTCCCACATGCATGCACATACTTTTTTTTTCTTTTTTTGCAGTTTGTATCTTATGTTAACTGTTTTAAAGACCCGATCTTAAGGCTTTCTGCTCTAACATGATGAATATTCCTAGTGTGTAGCAGAACCAACAACACATGGTATAAATTTTAACCTTATAGCTCGGGAATTTCCATCAACATATCATTCGGGTTCCTGAACTGCGGCGAGGACAACCGTTTTTTGCCTATTGTACAATTGCCGTGATAATTCAAAGGTAACCTGAAACCAAGTTTGTTGAGAATAGTTGACGGGCCCTGTTTCTAGAGGCCGTAAAAGGCTCTGTATTCCTCAGGTCAAGGTCAACACCCACAGTGACGGGTCATGGAAACACCATGTTCCCACGATGCAATGTGATAAAAATGACACTTTAGCTCCACGGTCTCCCTGCCCAGAACTAGTAACATCGTAAGGAATATATTAGATAAATCTCAACGCAGGAACATTCAGTGAAACGCCTGACCAGGGCTCCTCTAAAACTGTCAGTCATCCAAACAAGGCAAGTTGGAGACACTGTCACCAGAAAGAGGAGCATACGGAGAGATGGTAACTAAGCATTAACTGGTGTCCTGGGCGGGCTCCCGGGACAGAAAAAAAAAAAAACGGCGTCAGGTAAAAACCAAGGACATCTGAATAAACTATGGGCTTAGGCTGATGGTAACATATCCATATTGGTTCATTAACTGTGGGCACGATGTTAATCACAGGGGACCTGGGTGTGGAGTGTGTGGGTACTCTCTGGTACTTTCTCAGTTTCCCTGTACATCTACAACTGTCCTAAAATATAGTCTGTTTTTTAAAATCTTTCCAGCTACTTTTGTAAATGCCATCACTTCGTGCCTACAATGTATTTGTCATGGTTCGCCTACAATGTATTTGTCATGGTTCAAATACTGACAGCCTGGCCAGGTGGTGGCACAGTGGGTGGTAGAGTGTTGACCTAGGACACTAAGGTCCCAGGTTCAAAACCCTGAGGTCACCAGCTTGAGCGCTGGTTCACTAGCTTGCGTGTGAGATCATAGACATACCCCAAGGTTACTGACTTGAGCAAGGGGCCCCCGGTCAAGGCACATATGAGAAAGCAATCAATGAACAATTATAGTGTCTCAACTATGAGTTGATGTTTCTCATCTCTCTCTCTTGCTCTCTCTCTCTCTCACTCTCTCTCGCTTAAAAAAATAGTATAGCAATAGATAAACAGAGAAGGGTGAGAATAAGACAAATGTAATAAAATGTTAACATCTGACGACTCTATGTGAAGGTATCTGAGAATTCTTAATGTTGTAATTTTTCTGTAAGTCTGAAGTTATGTCAAAATTAAAAGAAAATTAAGGTAAAAAAATTGCCATAAACAAAAAGAAGAGACATACTAAAAGGGGAAAATATTTGTAACATATGTGATAGACAATCAATTCCTTAATATATAAACCATCAGAAAAAGGCAAATGCCACAAAAGAAAGGATAAATGAACAAGTAAGTATTGCAAAAAGTGTAAGGGTTAATCAAAGAGTGTGTGTGTGCATGCACATAAATACATATATGTCAACCTCAGTATCAATAAGAGAAATGTATATTTTCTTAAAACTGTGATCAATTTTTACCTGATAAATGGACACTCAAAAAAAATTGACAAAAAAAAAAAAAAAAAAAGTCTGAATCTAACTGAAAACTCCCAAGTGGAAGAGTTATATCATTAAATGGGTCCTGTGCTACTGGTGGGTGTCCCAACTGGTCCAGTAATCTGGTTGCAATCTGGCAGCAGAAAAAGCTTTTAAAGATGTTCAGTCCCTTTGAGTCAGCATTTCCTTTACTTGATAGAATTTCTCCCGAGGAAATAAGCAGAGAAGTGGAACAATACACACAGGCAGTTCATTATAACATTCTTTATAATACCATTCTGTTAAAAGTCTGACATGGGGACTGGTCAGATGTGATTCATGCTAGATCCACACGACAGACTGCTGAGTCGCCGTGAAAAAGATGAAATTGTTAAAGAGGCTTACTGACAATGGGAAATATTAACAACATGTACAATGTTAACAGTGGCTGTCTTTAGGTGGTATCACTGTTTTGCAGGCAGTCACTTCAGACACCATGAAAAAAGGCTGTAGGCCTTGGCCGGTGGCTCATTGGATAGAGCAGGGGTCCCCAAACTACGGCCCGCGGGCCACATGCGGCCCCCTGAGGCCATCTATCCGACCCCCGCCGCACTTCCGGAAGGGGCACCTCTTTTATTGGTGGTCAGTGAGAGGAGCATAGTTCCCATTGAAATACTGGTCAGTTTGTTGATTTAAATTTACTTGGTCTTTATTTTAAATATTGTATTTGTTCCCGTTTTGTTTGTTTTTTTTACTTTAAAATAAGATATGTGCAGTGTGCATAGGGATTTATTCATAGTTTTTTTTTTTATAGTCCGGCCCTCCAATGGTCTGAGGGACAGTGAACTGGCCCCCTGTGTAAAAAGTTTGGGGACCCCTGGGATAGAGCATCGGCCAAGTGTATGGTAGTCCTGGGTTCAATTCCTGGTCAGGGCACACAGGAAAAGTGACTATCTGGCTTCTCCCACCCCACCTTCTCTTCTTCTTACCCTCCCACAGCCAGTGGCTCGATTGGTTCAGGTGTGGCCCCGGGCACTGAGGACAGCTTCATTGGAGCACATCATCACCAGGCACTAAAAATAGCCCAGTACTTGAGCATCGGCCCCAGATGGGGTTGCCAGGTGGATCTCAGTCAGGGAGCATGCGGGAGTCTGCCTCACTATCTCCCCTCATCTCACCTAAAAATAAAAAATATGCATGCCTGACCTGCGGTGGCGCAGTAGATAAAGCATCGACCTGGAAATGCTGAGGTCACCGGTTCAAAACCCTGGGCTTGCCTGGTTAAGGCACATATGGGAGTTGATGCTTCCAGCTCCTCCCTCCTTCTCTCTCTCTGTCTCTCTCTTCTCTCTCTCTGTCTCTTTCTCTCCCTCTCTCTCTCATCTCTAAAAATGAATAAACTAAAAAAAAATAAAATAAAAAATATGCTATGTATTAATTCATTTTGCAAATATTTAAGTACCTGCTCTGTAAAGGAAGAAGTCTACAACGTTAGATAAGGGATTTTCTCTGCTCTTCACGAGCTTACTGTTCAGCAGGGGTGATCAAAACAATTTTACAGATAATGAGGAGAGAGCACATATCCAATTAAGGTGAAAATAAAGAAGACAGTATCTGACATGAGATGTAAAAACATAAACATCTTTTAACTGGCTACTGGCGCCCTGGGGAACTCTAGGAATAAAACATGTAAGGACAGTCCAGGGAACGGCATGAAAATGGGAGTGAGGTGGGGGTGGGGGGCAAGGCTTATTCAAGAGCACGTGAGCATTCTAATTTGGCTGAAGACATGGTCATTGTAAGGGAGTGGAGGAGCTAAGCATTGGAAAGATAGGGTCAGGACAGAGAATAAAAAGCCTTAATTGCACACCTGAGAAGTTTGAACTTGATGTGTTAGGTAAGTATGGTTATTAAAGGTCTCTGAGTGACTTGAGATGATCTATACCAATGAAATGAATCTAACTTCCATTGTAGGCGATGAGGCAGACTAGCTGTCCAGAGACACTTACCTGGTACAGGCCATCTCAGCTGCATTTAAAATGTCTTTATAAATGCATGACACAGCACTGGCTGGTTGGCTCAGTGGTAGAGCACTGGCCCAGCGTGTGGATGTCCCAAGTTCAATTCCTGGTCAAGGTACACAGGAGAAGCGACCATCTGCTTCTCCACCCCTCCCCCTCCCCCTTCTCTTTCTTTTTCTCTTTTTTTCTCTCTCTCTCTTCCCCTCCCATAGCCATGGCTCAGTTGGAGCAAGTTGACCCCAGGCACTGAGAATGGCTCCATGGTCTTTCCTCAGGTGCTAAAATAGCTCAGTTGCTGCAACTGAGCAATGGTCCCAGATTGGCAGAGCATTGCCTGGTAGGGGGCTTGCTGGGGGACCCTAGTTGGGGGTACATACGGGAGCCTATCTCTTTGCCTCCCCACTTCTCACTTAAGATAAATAAATAAATAAGTAAGTAAATAAATAAATAAATAAATAAATGCTGGGCAAGACTGGCAAAATCATAAGTAAAATCTTCAGAGACCTGCCTCAGGAAGAAAGCATGACTCCAGATAGGTAAGAAAATGATGAAATTGGCTTCTGCTATGAGGGCATTTTCCAACTCCCAATGGCCAAGAACAGGGGCAGCAAGCTATAGCCCAGGGGCCACCTATAGCTTGCCACCTATTTCTGTAAATAAAGTTTTATTGGAACACACAGCCATATCCACTCAATGTATATATTGGCTATGCCTCTGCTTTCATGGGACAATGGCAGAGCTGAGCAGTTACAACAGAGACCATGTGACCTACAAAGCCTAAAATACTGACTCCTGACCCTTCAGAGAAAAGTTTCTTGATTCCTCGCCTTGAATTTTAGTGGGTTGAGTTTGTGGAGTTTGTGAGACAAAGCCAGGTACCTGCATAGAATTGGGGCCCTAAAAGGTAACACCTTCAATGGATGAATTAGAAATATGTCCTGAACAGGGAGGGACACAGTCGTGGACCACATATATGACAGTGATCCCATAAGACTGGAATGGAAATGAACATTTCTATTGCTTAGTAATGTCGTTCGTCATAGCTACTATAACTTCATAAGGCCACCCATTCCTCACGTTTGTGGCAATGCTGGTGTAAACAAGCCTGCTGGGCTGCCTGTGGTATAAAAGTACAGCAGGTGCAATTAGATACAGTATACAACACTTGATAATGGTAATAAGCAACTATGTTCCTGGCTTATGTATTTACTATGCTATACACTTATGGCTATTTTGTGGTGTACTCTTTGCTGTAAAACAACCGGCTGTTACACTGGCAGCAGCCTGCTCCATCTCCTGTTTAACATGTCTCTTGATTGTATCATTCTCTCTTGTGCTTGATTTAATCTCGTGCTGTTTTGTGCAGTCACACGCTGCACAGGCTTGTAGCCCAGGAGCAATTGCGGCCTCGTTGTGTAGTAGGCTGTACCATCTACGTGTGTGTAAGCGCATTTCGATGTTCGCACAACATCAGAGTCACCAAATGACGCATTTCTCAGAACGTATCCCCGTCGTTAAACGATACATGACTGTACTTGCTTGTTTACACTTTAGCTGTTGGCAGAAAGGAAAAAAGTTCCCCTAAGAAATCATAAGTTCATCCTCACACAGGTCAGAACCCACATTATCTGTGTATTGGCCCAAAATTTCTTAGCTAAAAAGTTTAGTTCACTCAAGTGGCTCAGTACAGCTTATAGGTAGGTGTCTAGCATAAACAAACATCAGGGTTTGAATCCCCACAGGTAAAGTTTCAAACAATAGAAGTTTTGCATCAAAAAGCACAAAGTGCATGAGGAAACAAGCTACTCAAAGTAAGACTATGCAGAAAAAACTAACCGCAGTAGACCCACAGACTGCAGATACTGGAATTATTAGATACCAAATATAAAATATTATGTTTATCATCATTAAAGAAATAAAATTTTAGGAAAAGGAAAGAAGATATCAAAAAAATGACCAAGAATATTTGAAATAAAACCAATGTAATATCTCAACATGACAACTATAATCATCAATATTAAAAAATCAATTAATGTTAAGTAGCAGATGTAGTTAAAGAGAGTAATAACAAGCTGGAAGATAGACTTGAAGAAATTACCCATAATCCAGCACAGAGACAGAAACAGAAATCGCAAAGGAGTTAAGAAACACAAAGGACAGAGTAAGGAGGTCGATTAGTCATCTAATCAAAGTTAGAGAAGGAGAAAAAAGAATGGGTAGGAGGCAGTGGAAATAATGCCTAACAATTTTCTAGAACTGATGAAGTACAAAGAGCCTCAGATATAAATGAAAGACATTCTACAGATCAACTGTAAAGAGGCTGCAATGCACCAACAAGAAGAAGGGCTTTAAAGACAGAGAGAAGAGACAAGGATGCCTGGACTGCAGACTAATTCTTCATTCAGTAATAATAGTATTAGAAGACAGTAGAATAATACTTCCAAATTCTGAGGCCAAATTTCTCAACATAGGGATATACATACATACATATATATATATATATATCGAGTTAACTCTCAAGAAGGCGGGTGTGAAAAAGACATTTTCAAGAAAACGAAAACTGATAGAAGTTTCAACCAACAAATCACCTCTAAATTCAACTTTCAAAAGAAATACATTGTAGAAAGACAGCAAACCCTAAAATAATATCTGAGGGATAAGAAGAAATGATGCACAAAAAAAGCTATATGATTAAATCTAAATAAATACTGACCGTCTCTAGAAGCAATCATGATAATGTCCAGTTAGTAGTGCTAACGAGAGATTAAAATTCTAGACAAGAGCATGAAGATTGGGGGGCCGTTGCATGAGTTGACATGTTCTCAAAGCGTTCCTTGTACTTTTTTCAGGAGGGCAAAGATATTAGCTTTAGACTTTTCTATATTGAGGACGGATTTCACAATCTCTAGATAACTACTAAAAAACAACATAAAAACCCAACCAAACAAACAATAAAATAGAGGATCAGCTTGACCTGTGGTGGTGCAGTGGATAAAGCGTCAACCTGGAACACTGAGGTCGCTGGTTCAAGACCCTGGGCTTGCCTGGTCAAGGCACATATGGGAGTTGATGCTTCCTGCTCCTCCCCTCTCCCTTCTCTCTCTCTCTCTTTCTCTTTCTCTCTCTTCTTGCTAAAATGAATAAATGAAAACATTAAAAACAAAACAAAAGAACAAAAGAACTAGAGGATCAGCTGAGGTATATTGCAAGCCTGTGTCACTGCTCAACTTCTCCTGCCCAGATCTGCTTCTTACACTTTCCTTCAACAGATGCCAGGAGCACACCATAATAACATCCTCCATCTCAAAGCCTGCTCCCCAGAAATGTCAATCTGCAACAAACAGCCAAAGGAGAAGCACTGGTTTTAAGAAAAAAAAATTTTAAATGTGGAATTAAAGGTCAGAAAGAAGATAGGGCTATGATTAGACGACACAGAGCTAATAACAAAGATCAGGAATTGCGTGAGATGGCTACATTAGGGACAAATCAGGCTAGCTTCAGAGGACGTCCCCAGCTGAGTATTCAAGAAAGAGAAGAACCCACGAACTGAAAAGGACGGCTGAGGCATCAAAAAGGTGTCTTCAGGGTCAGAGAACAGAAAACTTTCATTTTAAATGTGAAAAAAAGTGTTGTTGTGGATTATATGATGTATCCTAAAAACATCCGTTTCTCTTTCTCCTCTCCTGATCTCCAGTTTTACTGCCAGAAACCGTCCTGTCCTCGGTTCTGAGTGGATGCGCTTCCATTGGAGCTGGTTCTCCCCCACGGAACCAAGGGTGTAATTGTGGCCACGCTGCCCATGAGCACCTCACTCCCTGGCCTTTGGTGGGACCTACTGAGAATCAGGCCCAGGTTTTCATTCAAACCATTAAATAAGCTTTTTTTTTTTTCCTTTAACTGAATGACCTTAGGCTTTGCTGTCCCTAAAGAATTACAAGATGAAGTCCAAAAGAGGACCAAGCCACAAGTTAGAGAAAGTCCCGACCTGGTGACATCACTCAGCACCTTCAGAGACAGAACAACTGGCCACACACCCTTAGACTTCTCCGTTTCTGAACTGTTGAGCCCTTTCTGTTTTTAAACAAATTTGAGTTGAGTTTTCTGTCACTAGCAAATTAAAAAATCCAAACTGGTAACACAAGGATAGATATTTCATAGCCAATTTTATGTTCCACTTTTTCTTTTTTCTTTTTTTTTCCACTCAACCCAATCATGGGAGAATGTGCAGTCGTGAAAGGTAAACTAACCGCCTCGGTTTGCAGCCACCGTGTCTAGCTTTGTACCTTTGGGTATGTTACTTCACCGCCATAGCTAACCTAGCGTTGGAACAGCAGGTGCCTTGTGGAGTTGTGGAAGTTAAATTAATGAATGGACCTAAAGCCTCAGAGCAGTGCCTAGTACTTAGTAAATGCTATAAAGCCTTAGCTACTATTAGTTATTGTTCCAAATAACAAAACCATCAAGAGGCATCATTGTCATGGCCGAACAAATATTCCACCAGTTTTCCTTGGCCGGCTGTCCTGCCAAAGGCCCAGTTTGTCACCATTGTGAATAATACTGCATTGAACACCCTTGGGCATAAAACTTTCTCCATTTATAATTGTTTCCTTAGTTTAGAGTGCTGGTGAAAATCCTGGTTCTTGCAGTGTTTTGAAGGAGGTCTAATCTACAGCCAGGATCCAAAGACTCTTCTGTGTTTTTATGTCAAGCAATCATACAAAAACGCTGTTTGCATGCTCCCGTTTTCCTGCCTGTAATTGAAGCTGATACCTAGGACCGAGAGAGTCAGCAGTATGCTCTAGGGAATTATAAAATGAATAGTAGTCTGCACGAGGGTATTGCACTCCAATTAATGAGATGGAACAAATGCTTATAAAGTGCTCGAGAGAATTTAAAATAGAAGCGACCAGAACACTCAAATAAGTGGAAATATTTCTGAATTTTACTTTAAAAAAAAACCCAAAAAAGCAAAACAGGAACCGTCAGATGTACACATGGTAGATACTCAGTAAAACATGTGTTGAATGACTACAGTGTCTACCCTGGATGTACTGGTGCCCTCTGATGCAACATGACCGCGTGCATTAATAGGGAGTAGATATTATTATATTTCTTCATTAGTGAAAACTGTATTTTTGTCACTTTCTTTTTCTAAACAGCTTTTATTAATCACAACACTTTAAGGTTAATGATAGAATCACACGTGTTTTATAACGGAAGCATAGGAATGGTCACCCGTCTTAATGACACAACTATGCCTCTTGAGAGAAAAAAAAAATCTGCCACCTTTGATATATTGGTCATTCACAATCATTATTTTAAGAAAAGTATAATCAGGAAGTTTAATTCCATAGTCTTAGACTGACTAAGGGAGGTCAGAAACAACTCGAAAGAAATTATGTTGGTAAAAGTACTAGCTAATTTAACTAAAGTATTAACCAACACTCCTCTAGCCTTTATAATAGATTTAAGTTCGTACCTTCCCTTAAAAAGGAATATTAACACTAAAGACCCGAGCTCTAATGGTGTCCCATTGTAACTTTGCCAAGTTACAGAGGATTTATTGTAGAAGACCATGAACATGAACTCGTATTTCCCCACACAAGTCAGACACCTTTCCTGTTACCCTAAGCGGATCAAGACCAAGGGGCTGACCAAAAGCCCGTGTTGGTTTCTCTTTCTCTCTGGCTTCCCATCTACTTCATAATCACTGCCACAGGCGGGTGCAAATCTTGTATCCCAGAGTTAGAACTGATGCCCTGGCTAGAAATAAGTCAGAACTAAGAAGGTAACTTAGCAACCCCACCTCCCATCAAAAATCTTAACTCTTTTGGTCACATGGTGTCTAATGGCAACAAGAGTGACCTCTGTAATACAGAAATTTGAGCACGTCATTGTCCACCTCAAACTTTTTCAGTGGTTCCCCGAGTTTTAGCAGAGACTCTGAACTTCTTAATAAGGCTGATAGCAGCCAAGTAAAATCTACGTAACCTCTCCAGCCTCATCTCCTACCTTCTTATCAGTGATAGTGAACTTGCCCTCCTTATCTTCCCACTGCTGAAGCACCCTTCTGTTCTTGGTATAGACCCCACGTGGTCCAGAAAGGCTCTCCTGACCGCTGCAGGTCTGGGTTGGTGCCTCTCTTCATTTTCCCATAGCATGCTGCTACCCCATCACGGCACACGTCACACATCACACACCACACGTCACAACTCCCTGTGTGCTGGCCGACAAACCCCACACCTGTCTCTGAAGAGCATAATCATGTCTCTCTTGCCCACTGATGGGTACCTAGCACAAACTGGCACATAGCGGGAGTTAAATAAATGTTTATTGATGGAAGGTGAATAGATGTATGAATGACACAGAAATACCAGAAAGTGTTGGCATTATTCTGTTCTTTTCAGTGCTACCGTATCCCATCACTGGGTAGGTCTCATTGTCCTTGCAGTCTAGAGAAGGTGGTGAAGCTGTTCCTATTTAAAAGTTCTGCAAGGGCTTTAAGTGTATGCACAAATTAAATCTTTTTTTTAAAAGGGGAAATATGCCTACGGGCATTAATGAGTACAGTTCTTACAACTACTTGCTCATAGACATAGGGCTCCTTGTTACGTTCCCTTCAGAGGTGCTGACAGGCTCTCCCTGCCTATAGCATATCTCCCCAGGAACTGCTGGTGCTTGCAGTTTCACTATGACAGACCCATTCCTTTGATTTGAGACTTTATAGCCTCTTAAGTGGAAATACTGCAGATAAAGTAAGACATGTTATCTTATAAATCATTTATGCTCCTGGAATTTCATGAAACAACCTCTTGACCAGTTAAATCACATACACTAATAAACAATAGAGGATTTTGGAATCTTGCCATGAAAGGTGTTCAAAGAAAGCCCTAGCCACTTAGCTCAGTCAGTTAAGAGGGTTGACCCAAAACAAGGTTGCAGGTTCAATCCCCAGTCAGGGCACACATGGGAAGCAGTCATTGAGTGCATGACTGAGTAGAATAACAAATGAATGCTTCCCTTCCCACTGCCTTCTCTCACCCTTCCTCTCTCTGTCTCTCTGAAAATCAATCAATATTTATTTTCTAAATTAAGCCCTGGCCAGATGGTGGAGCATCGTCTCAGAGCACGGAGGTTGCCGGTTCAATTCCCCAATCAGGGCACAGACAGAAGTAAGCTCTATGCTCCTGTCTCTCTCCTGCTGTCCCCCCCCCCAAAAAAAAAATAAAATCACTCAAAGAATATATAACAACAATATTGATTTAAAAAAACAAAACCAGCTAACAGTTATTGAACCCTGATGTAGATCAGGCAGTGTTCTAAATACTTCTACATGGATAATCTCATGTATCTGCCTAGTAACCCTCTGGAGTGAAAACCACTGTTGCCCCATCTGACAAGAGGTTAAGTCACTAGCCTGAGTCACACCCAAACTCTCTGAATCCAAAGCTTAGGCTCTTTATGGCCACACCACTTTTTTATTCTTCTTTTATCCAGAATGAAAGACAGTATGTTACCAAGGGACCAATTTGGTAAAATAATACAAAATTATCTTAGAACTAATTTCAAAGAAGTGGACATCTCAAAAGCTTCCTTTTAAAAAAAGAAGTAACCATTTTACTATCCGTATTTGTTGGATATGCTGAGCTATTTGCTTGTGTCTACATACGCATGTCTCATCCGTGTTGGTTGCTATGAAGGAGTGGAATATATTTCTGAAATCTCTTAATGAACAGTTTACATGAATATTTATTTATTTATTTGGCAAGGGACTAGAGCACACCCTACTGGCCAGCTAATAGGAAATACAGCATTTACTTGGCAGAAAATGTAATGTTAACATTTGAAGATAAAATCAGACGATGTTTAAACAAAATTTGAAAAAAATAAACTGCCTCATAAACACCCACATATTAAACTAATGTATCTATAGGAGATTTAAAAAGTTCCAATGGTTATAAATTCTAGAAACGGGATAGAACTAGAAATACAATAACCACCAATAGTATCCAATGTGCATTAAGTAAAGGAAAAGTGGCTCAATTAAAAATAAACAACTCTACAAACAAGCTCTTTACAACTCAAACTAAGAGAAAGTAGTTTGTTTGTTTTTTAAGTAGTTAAACTAACACTTAAAACAACAGATTGATCAATTAAAACCAGCCTGTTTAATCATCTCACAGTCTGAGTATTCTGCATGCATACATACATATATTTATTTATTTATTTATTTATTTATTTATTTATTTATTTTTCTGTGAGGGAAAGGCCAGGAAGGGGACATAGTATCCCTAATTACATAAGGGAAAGATGGGAACTGTAAAGAAAGCTTTGTCTGTGCAGCTGTTCCAAAGGCTGCTACAGTTGAAAGCACACATCCTGGATGAATCTCGGCCCTTATCAGCACGTATGTTTTAAAGCAATCCACAGCGTTTATTGGCTATATAAATATAAGTATCTGCGCCAGGTGTTTCCAAAACACCAAGTGACATACTAAACCAACTGACCTATAAGAAATGCAGGTCTTCCTTTCACAGTCACGTATTTTTTTATTACACATCTTTTAATAAATTAGGTGTGTTGTTTTTTTTTAAGGGGGCAGCACAGTTACATTTAAAGCATGAATGGACAAAAGGCTCTAGGACTAAGGGTAATAATGCAGACTGTGTCTCAGTGCAAAACATTTCTCTGTCTAAAACATTTATAATCAAGGAGAATAAACACCAAAACATGTATACTCCTGTGGGATTCAAATAATATCAGAAGGGCAATTGCAGAAAGGTTGGAAGGCTCCGCTCCAGCCCAGGACACTCACGCCGATGCACGGCTGGCAGGATCACGGGGAGAGGAGAGAAAGGGGCAGTGTCCTCAGGGAAGCAGAGCTCGGGACTCTAAGGTTTCTGAGCCAGAACCTCCCCTTGTTCTCACTCCAAGGACAGCTTCTTCTTGCGCTGAAAGAAGGGCAAGTGCAAAGTGACAATTTGGGTCAACATGATGTAAGTCTAACATTTTAGATGTTACAGTTAGGGGGCTTTTTAAATATTTTTTTTAAAAAACAGCTAATATAAATTCCTTGAGATGTGACCTCAAAATTAAATGGACTTACGACAGTTGTAAAAAAAAAACAAAAAAACTGTCCAACTTGAAATTTCTTTCTTACTCTAGACAATTTAAAACAAGTTAAGTTCAGTACAAAGAGAGTATTTTTCCCCTAAGCCATTAGACTAGTGTTCTAATCTGTTAAAAGCCAGTGTGGATGATCATTTGATAAATGCAATATGCTAGCATTATTTCAAGTTGCTTAGCTTTGTCCTTTTAAACTCTTCCTTAAATATTTTTGAATGTCAATGATATAACAGTGTAGCATTAGTAGACTATAAGATCAAAGACTTGTGGGGTGAAGTGTGTTGGTGGTATAGTGGTGAGCATAGCTGCCTTCCAAAGACTTGTGGGGTGTAAGTCTCCTTATGTAATTCACTCACGGCTAAGAGAACCATGTTAGATGAATAAAATAGCAAAACTCAGGAAGCTATATAACTGGCTCCCCCTCCCCCCCAAATGAACAAATCATGATGTTTATTTTGCAAGTTTAAAATAGAGCAGGAGGAAAAAAAAATCCGATTAATCACATATGACTCATGTGATTTTATGATTTTTTTGATAATTTACCAAAACATTTGCACATCACATAGCTCGCAACCATATAGTGAATATCCTGTTGGATCTTCCCTCTCTAAAAAAGGGGTGTGTTTGATGGTTGCTCTGGTGACTATCACTGTTTTATGAATAGGGGAATGTAAAAGCATGCCAACAAGGCCGGCACAAATTACAACTGTATTGTAGCAACCTGAAATAGCGTAAGCAGGGTTTTTTTCAGAGGACACTGGAGCCCGTCGAGGTCCCCATTCAGTAAATGCTGCACTGTGAGCTCTGAAAAGATGTGCTCTGGCAAGTTTTCTGGCTGGTCTTTTTTTTTTTTTTTTTTTTTTACAGTGATAACACCATATGGGGAAGCCGTAAACAGATGAAACCAAATGGAGGAGTGGGGGAAATCTACATTTTCTGTGAATCCAAATAAATAAATAAATAAATAAAACTAATTTGGTAAGAAAGCCAGCAATGAGTTGTGACTAATTTCCATCATCCTAAAATAACACTAAATAAATGGCAATAAGAAAATAAGTTAGCCCTGGCTGGGTAGTTCAGTTGGACGGAGCTAAGGTTGCAGGTCCCTTCCCCAGTCAGGGCACATACAAGAATCAACCGATGAATGCATGAATAAGTGGAACAATAAATTGATGTTCTTCTTTCTCTCCCGCTGTGTTCTTCTCTAAAATCAATATATTTTTTTAAAAAACAAAAAATAAGTTAACAGAATGATGGAATTACTGGAATTGTTGATAAGTAGCATAGATATGAAAATAGCCTGAAGCCCCCGTAGCCCAGAAGGAGCCAGTCAGAAAAGGATAGAGATCTCTCTGCTAAACATTTGTTTATCTTGCAACTGAAAAAGGGCAAAGGGATACTTCAGATTTTTGTGTGCGTGTGTGTATGTGTGTGTGTGTGTCTGTGCTTAAGGACTTGCATTCAAAATTAAGTCTTTGAATTAAATTTAAAAGAATGTAAGTAAATAATACGGGGAGAAAGGCAAATTATTTCATGGTGTGCAAAGTTAATGGTTAACCTGATAATGAGGTCGGAATCTCTCATTCCGTATGTCAAGCCATCCCAATTAGGCAATGTTAAACGTACAAACTAGCAGGCATTATCGCTGAAACGCAAGCCAGGGGCTCGAGGGTGACTTCAGAGGTCAGCAGAAGGTCTCTGGCCTCGACTCAATGGAGTACCGTTCCGGGGGATTTGTTCTGGTTAAAACTGGAGGGTTTCTGTCTGCTTGCTTTTTTTTCTCACTTTAGTTACTCTTGGTTTGTTATCATTTGCATTATTTATCTTACGGTTAAACTATAAGCCTAAGTTGCATCACCAGCGCCCCGAGAACCCTACTCCTGCAGGCTCGCTGGTGTGTTGTCCTCCAGCATCAGTGGCTGTCCTCAGGCCAAAAGATGTGGAAACTGAGGTGGGGTGGGGGTGGGGGGTGTCTTATAACAAACTCGACACTGGAAACTGAAGGGGGCCGCAGGTGGGGGATGGAGGGCTCCTTCTGGAAGCCTGTGGATGGCCCTGACCGGGTCCACGGCCACGAGGTCTTGGCGCGATTTCGGACATGCGGTCAGAGGAAAGGAGGCTGGGCAGACCCTCTCCCATGACAGGGGCAGCAGTATGGCCCCAGCACCCAGCACGGTCCCACTCTGTCCCTCGCTCTCCCACGCTGTCCCACACTGTGCCAGTCTGTCCCTCGTTGTCCACTGCTGCCCCACACCTGGCCCTCGCCGTCCCTCCCACTGAGGCCCGCTGATCAGGGAAAACACGCAAAAACCGTTCCCGCGGCGGGAAACGACGGGAAACCCCGAGCGTGGAGCGGCGCCGCCAGGGAGCGAGGCAAGGGCTGCAGCTGAGGCCCGGCTGCCCGCACACTTTGAAGGGACACTCAAGAGAAGGCATCCCTGCGCTCAGAGCGGCTGCCGAACTCCGCACAGCCGAGGCGCAAGGCCGCCCCGGGCCCAGAGGCGCCTCCCTGGGGAGACAAAGGCCGCGCGACGCCAGTGGACCCCGTGCGAGCGCGGCTGCCGTCTCATCGCCCCTTTAAGCGGCTCGCGGCCGGGATTGGCTGCTCGGGGGCAGAGGGGCGGGTCCGTGACGTCACGCTCCTGTTCACTATCTATAAAGTCTGGCGGCAGAGGCCCGGCGACGGCGGCCGAGTGCGAGCGGGGAACGCGAACCGAGAGCGAGCGGTTGCGAGGCGCCTGCGCGGTGTTCGGGCCCCCGAGCCCGCGGCGCTGAGCCAGCCGGGACAGACATGCGCGGGACGGCGCCGTGGGGCAGCCGCGGCTCCGCGGGGTAAGGGGCCTGCGGGCTGGGGGCGGGGAGGGCGGCGCCGCGCCCCCGCCGCTCCGGGCTCCGGGCTGCGGGCGGCTCCCGACGCAGGGCGGCTCCCCGAGTGCGGAGAGGGTCCCCCGACGCGGAGTCTCCCCGGGACCAACGGACAGAAGGACGGGGGGGAGGAAGGGGCTGGCCCGGGCGGCGCGGTCGGGCCTGGGGGCTCCCCTCGCCTAGCCGGTGGCGCCCGGACGCGCCTTGGCCCCGGGACGGCTGTGGCGGGCATGGGTCCTGCGCCCGCGGGCCGGCGGCCGCCGTGCGCATTCTCCCTCCCCACAATGGAGCTGTCGCTGCGCCCCCAGGGCGCGCGCCGTGCCCATCAGCCCCGGCCCGAGAGCCGCGGCGGGAGGCTGCTGGGGGCGGCGATCGCCGCGCGCCCGCGCGCCCTCCTGCCCAGCGTCGGCGACCGCGGTCCTCCGCAGTCGGCGCCCTCTAATTCATCCCGTAGTCCCGAACCCTCTTCCTCTCCTAGGAACGCGACTCCGCTCTGAGCGTCCTAAATACTGTTTCAACAGGAGCCGCAGCAGTCCCTGTTCAAAACGTGAACGCTCATTGGGTACTTCCCGGTGTACGTGTGTGTATTTATATGTATTTCACCGTCTTAGTGCAAATGAGATGACTCCTTCACCATGATTGGTGCTGTATGGCTGCTTGCTAAGTCTTTATTAGGGTTTCGTCATTGCTTGAAAGAAACCAGTCTCTTACCTGATAAAAAATATGAATAGATTGTTAGTCATAAACTTAAGTGCAGTCAGAATAGAGGCTGTAGCTTTAAAAGAGATGTGTTGGTGACTTTAGGTACACCTGCAACACAGGTAGGGCAGGACTGGTTTCTAGGCAACTGTCAGGGGTGAAGAAAGGTGAGGTTAAAACGCTTTTTTTTTTCTTCTGGAGAACGAGTGTTCTGCAAAGTTTTAAGCTTTTACAGATCTGTAAGAATGCTATCGGTATGGATGCGTTTGTTGAGACCGGAACATGAGTTCACCATACCTCGTCTTGCCTTTCCTAAAAACTGTTTTGTTTGGGTATTTTTTTGCATGTCTGTAATTATACAATTTTAAGTGAAGTTTTATTTCAACAGATCAAAGAATGGCTAGGTACCCAGTTCAGGACATGACCAGATTTTGGTAAGACCAAAGTAAAAGTTGGCTTCTTTTTAACATGCTGACTGAGTTAGACTGCTCACAAAAACTAGGGGGTATTTTATAGCTTCATATTCACTTTTGAAATATCCCTTATTTTTTGTGAGCAGTATATACATTATATTATGTTATCACCCAAGTGCTTTTTTAAAGAGAAACACGGATAGCTTTTATTACAGACTTCAGCATGCTGTCATTGTCCTGATGCCCTTCACGCAGCTTGGTCTTCCGCCGTCTTCCCGTAGCTACTCACTAATAAATAGGTGGCGGAGGTCTTGAGCTAACGATTCTTAACTGAACATACATTAGATTATAAATGCCGTAAGGGCAGGAACCCTGCCTTGCATGGCTTCTATCTTATGCATCCTTGCACATAGTTAATGGTTGATCAATAATTGCACGAAAGCACATTTTACATTTTAAAGCTCGGTGGGTTTGGATCTGTCGGTCGCACAGCAGATCTTTTCTAATGACTCTTAGAAAATGTCTGAATTACTCATATTTTGACAGTAGGTAAAATTACCATTTCAGCGAATTGTTCTTCCTGTGTTGAGCTTACAAAAGATAGCGGTCACCCCTTCTATGAGATTTAATAATTATACCGTAGGCTTGAATTTTTGCATGAAAATAACTTCCAACTGCTGCTCCTCGGGAGCTGAACCAGATAATACTTCCTTTCTGCTAATACTGATGGTAGCTCTTAAAAGCAAGTTGCTAAATTACAGGTACCATCTAACGTGCTTGAAACTGACCTGAATGTCTGCATACCATCAAGTTGCTTTAGAAAGGTGAGCAGAGGAGGGAGGAGGTGGTGCCAGGGCTAATTCCAGGAATTTGAATGTCACAGGCTCCCTCTACCAGAGAAACAACTCTGCTCTCAGTCTGAGGACACTGAGAAGGGGCCTTCCTCCTCAGGATTCTGTAGCATCCGTTGGTGCCGGTGTTTGACCGTGTTTTTTTTAAAGGAGCCAGTTATTAGCCAAGAATAACTTACTAGAAAAACAAAAGGCAGCTGTGGCATCCTGGCATTGTTTGCATGGTGTAGACACATGCCTTGTGAGGGTAGATAAAATTGGGGAGTTTCAGGGTTCTGCATGTAAGTGTATTAGAGAAGTCATTTTTAAGGTAGGGAAAAGTTAGTGTCAGCTTCAAACTTCAGAAAGGAAACAGAAGATTCTGTGAGTTGGAGTCATTGTTGATACTTTAATCCAATTCCTTATACCATAAAATTAGGCAGCATTACTAAAAGGCCAATCTTCTGAGCCCCATTGAATAGATTTTTAAAATACAGGGCTCTGGCTACATGGACTAGGCCTTTTCACAACTCCAGAATGCCACAATTCAACGAAACATTACAGTTTAATGGAGGAAATAGAAAGGTAAGGATTAGAAGACAGTGTCGAAGAGCTCTCATTAAAGACCCAAGGAGTAGAAAACTACTAGTTAAATTGTCGAAAAAAATACTACTCCCTGTGCAGGCAGTGCTCTTCTAACTTCCCATGGCTGCCTCTTTTCCATCCTTTGGATTTTTTTTTTTTTTTATTATTGAGTGGCGGGGAGACAGAGACAGATTCCTCCATGTGACCGATCCACCCAGCAAGTCCCCTATCAGACGATGCTCTGCCCATCTGGGGCTGCTGCTCCATTGCTCAGCAGCCAAGTTATTTTAGCACCTGAGACAAGGCCAGGGAGCCATCCTTAGCAATCAGGCCAACTTACTCCCAACTGAGCCATGGCTGCAGGAGGAGAAGAGAGCGACAAAGAGAAGGGGGAGAGGGGGAGAAGCAGATGGTTGTTTCTCTTGTGTGTCCTGACCGGGAATCAAATCCAGGACTTAACACGTGTGGCCAATGCTCTACTGCTGAGCCAACCGGCCAGGGTCTGGATTTTATTATAAGTCACCTGGGAGAGGCCTTCCCTAACCACCTGTATAAAGGTGTTCTCCTGCCTCCTCATCCTCTTACTGTTCCCTGCTTTCTTGGAAGTTCCCACAATCTGAAATCGCTGCTTGCTGTCTGTCTCCTCATTAGACTGAGGCTTCGTCAGGAGGCAGCCATGTCTCTTTCACCTAACAGTATCTAGTCCAGAAGAAGTGTTTGATAACTCTTTGTGAAAGTGATTAATCTTGCCCTCTTAAGAATTTGTGAGCAAATCTCTATGAGTTGAGTTCCTGTTTTTATTTCTGCACTGGACTAACACCTGGGTCCTGTGCGTGTCATGGAGCCATCCTTTACGTCAGCTTCCTCATTTATGAACAGGAGTGTTAGGACAAGGAGTGAGGGGGTCTTCTAAGATAAAGCAGCTAAGGACAGCGGCAGTGAGAGTGGGGTGGGGACACATTGGGTTCTGGGGCGGAAGGCTAACAGGAAGGTGTTGAACCTCACTTCACTTCCTCATCTGAAATGGAGATTATAATCCCTGCCTCTTACAGGGATGTTGTGGGGATCAAGTGAGATAATGTGTTAGAAAGTGCTCTGTGATCTGCTGAGTGCTTTACAAACACAGGATGTTCTAGTGTCCCTGCCTGTAGAGCCCGATGGCAGTGCCATCAGTGGGACCCTCGCTGTGCATCAGTATTTAAGGCAGCCTATTGGGTAAGCACAGTAACTAACCCCTTTTTACTGGTAAAGACCCACGTTGTATCAAATATGACGTGGCAGTGGGTGCGTGATGGTGGGGCATTGAGGGGTCATTAAACAGTGAGGGCTTCAAAGGAATTGTTTGAAGTAGTCACAGAATATAAAACTAGTACCTTAACCCACCCTCTTGAGAGGATAAGTAGGCCAGATCTGCAACTAATAACTTTTACAGGAGAATTCGAAGGAATTGAAGTAAAACAGGAACTTTTATTGGCAAAGGGTTACCTAAGAAAAACTAGCACGAGGACGCAAATCCCCATTCAGTCTGTCTGAGCCACCCTTGTAACTTGAGTGGCGTAGTGAGTCGGCTCCCACCCAGGTTCACCGCTGAGGGCCTGGAGAGGTGGTGGTGTGGTGTGGTGGTGAGAGGCTTTGACACTAGGCGCCCTGGTCTGAGTCTTGGCCCAACCATTCCCCAGACCCTTCCACACTTGGTCTTGAACTCTGCCCCCAGCCCCTCATCTGTAAGTGAGGGTAGTGACAGGAACCCATCTCCTAGGGTTTTGGAGAGAATTGAGTAAGTTAGTATATATAAAACACTTAGAACAGTGCCTGTCCAGTAAGTGTCCAGTGTATTAGTTATTACTCTTACTGGTTTAATGTTCATTATCACAATCTGGAGTTATCATTGGGTGACTTATATGCTCATTAAGTATATTTGAAGGTTTAAAGATTCTTTTCCCATCATGAGACCACTGTGCTGTTGTCATTAAAATTAGAATAGAATTCACATTCTCTTAACATTAGAAATCTATTATATGTATGTCTAAAAGGAATAATATTTTTCCATCCATTGTCTGTGTGTTGCTACTCATTATAGCACTCTAGGACAAGAACAAAGGACAAAAGGATATATTCGTGCTGTCGCGCTGATATTGTGGAGCAGACACAATGAATCAAAAGGCTATTGATGACTATGGTAGTTGAACAAATAGGTTTTTTGTTAGCTAGCCACTTCTTAATACTTAGCAAGAAAATATTCTGAATTATTCAAGAAATTGTGCCACTTAGCTTTGATTATGACAGTGTGAAGATAAATGATTTTCCTTGTTGCCTCGGTTTCTACCCCATACAAATGGGCCATTATGTACTGGGCATGTTGAGGACAAATGTCTGTCCGTACTGCGTCTGACATACTTCTGTCTTTACCTAAACCATCGATCGGTTTTAGCTTGAATTCGTGCAAGAGTATGTTAGTTAATTAAAACTTTTTAAAAGCCACCTGTGCTTTTACTGTGAAGGCTGTTCACGCTCTTCGCAGCAGCAGGGTGCCTTGAGGGGCACGTGCCCAACGTGCCCGCCCCGGCTTCCCCTTCCCCAAATCATAGCCTATTAAACACCCTAGGGAGAAAACCCAAATTGCTACCTTTGTTTTGAAGTCATTTGCTTTTAGTAAATGATAACTGTTACAAACACTGAATATGTAGATGAATATCAAATCAGTGGTTTTTATATTATTAATAAAAATTATAGTTCTATAAAAGCGCAGCTGACCACTTAGTGTGTCAGGTGGCTAGTAGTACTTTAGACATGAGTCCCAGTAACAAGGGTGGTGTTCCATGTTTCCTTTTGGTTTTTTCAAAGGTGATTCGAGATTTTTAGAATGCAGACAGACATGCAGGTGTTGATTTGGGGAGTACCTAATCAAGGGGATTGTCCTGTTTCTAAGTCAGATTCTTTTTATACATTTTGCCTCTAAATGCAGTTATCTTCTATCTCCTTGGGTTTGGGAATAGTTATGTAGGTAATTGTTAAAAGCTACTGGAGAGACCATTTATCACCCTGAATAAACAGAAATCAGGTTCTAAAACCAGATTGAAAGAAGGAAATTACATCACACTTTTAAATAAGGAAGCACTGGGCAGAACTGGATGAGTCGAGTGACAAAAATGTGCCCCTCCCCCTCTTGTGGGCTGCTTCCGAGATTTATTAATGAGATCTGGTGGCCAGGTAAGCAGATCTAGGTTACTGTCTTAAGGTAGCCTGTTTTTTTTTAAAAAACAGTTTCAAAGGGACTGTCCTCAAGATAAAGTTCACCTTAATAAAGAATGTGCAATGTGCTTATTGGTGTAGCCTTTTGTTTTGTTTTGTTTTGTTTAACAGCAAAAACAGGGCAGGTGCATTATAACCCTGAGAGACACTGTGAGGAGGGGGCTTCGCAGTTCTCAGAAGGCACTCACGACTACCTTCAGTAAATACACAGTAACAGAAACCAGCTTAGAAAAGTCTACTGTTAACCATTTAATGTTACAGTTTTTACCCAGTATGCAAACTGTCTTCTTTGGATTTTGGAAATGAATTCAGTGAAAACTGCTACATATCCTGAATGGATCCCTTTCAGTCCTTTGCCTGTTCCCTTCATTCGTTGCAGATTTACAGGTGTGAATTTTTCACATAATTACGTTGTTTAGATGACTATTTTCTCAATATCCATTTTTTGGAAATGAATGATGCCAGGATTTCCTGAGAAAAAACGGGAGACTGGCGGCTGCCCCATGCCCTCGGGAGCAGGTGGGCTAGGAGCTGGCCCTGCAGAGAGGCTGGGTTCTATCAGACTCAGGAAGGAGGACGGCGCTGGGTGGAGGGAAACCCGCGGCCCAACCATGGAGCTGTCAGAGATCAGTCTAGGACTGAGGGGTGGGATGGGTGGGCTGTCTCCAGAGCCAGGGCAGAGGGGCCGGAGACGGCCAGGAAGATAGAGACGCAGCAGCTGGCTCCAGCGGCTGTGACTCAGGGTAGAAAGGGTGCCTCTGGGAATGTACCACCCTCTAGACCAGGGGTCTCAAACTTGCAGGCCGCGGGCTGCGAGCGGCCCGCCGAACAATTTTGTGCGGCCTGCAGACTAATCCACGAAGTTCAAAATATTTTGGATAAAATTAAGTAAGCCTAGGGGATTAGTCTGCGAACTTCGTGGATTAGTCTGCGGGCCGCACAAAATTGTTCGGCGGGCCGCATGCGGCCTGCGGGCCGTGAGTTTGAGACCCCTGCTCTAGACCCTGACCTGGCTTGGGAGGGTCGACAGGGTGAAGTAAGGGACAGTTTGGCTTGTAGAGCAGGGGGTGCCAGAGGACCACCCAGGCACAAAGATGGCCACAGACAATGGGAAATGCTATGGGGAGCCTACGCCAGGGCTGGACTCGATTCGGGGTGCCCGTGCAGAGTGGAGGCTGTAGCAGTGGGTCAGAACTTGGGGGTCAGGGTTTAGGACCTAAAAGGACCACCTCAAGAAACATGATTTTAGGGGTTTTTCCCCCTTGAACGAAAAAAGTCAAGTGATGTTCAACAGGAAAAAGTCGTTCCTATTTGTGATTGGTGTTTAACTGCATTTTTGACACACTTAAAAGGCTAAGGCTGAGTTCATGGATTATAGACCTATTGTCGTTATGTCCCAGATAACTTAGACGCTGGTCTGTACCATGCTGTGGCCCCCGTGACCTGACACTGGTCTCACATCGGCATCTTAACAGCCCCGAGTCCTCACAGGGACTGATTTTCCCACAGGGGCATATTTTTGCCATTGTCTTCCTAAGGAATGGTAGGCACTAGATCTACAGTTACAAGGAAACAATTTAAATTTCACGTGAGGAGTGTTTTCTTTTAAACGTGCGGCTGAGCAAACTGATCCCCCCACACACATACAGTCACGCTCACCAGGAGCATGTGTATTGAATCTTCTTAAGAGTGGCGTGAAGAGGTGCGGGCAGCTTCACCCCTCAGGTTACTGTCTGGGGGACATGTTTACAAAATTTGTTTCCAAACCTAGGGCAGATTGCCCAGAGTCTACACTGGAGTTATTTTCCAAAAGAAGAAAACATAAAATGACATTGCCCTCGCTTCTCCCATGCGAGCAAGTAGGAAGTTCCGACAGTTTCATAACATGGCCCATTCACAATTCCCCATTGAAATGTAGAGGCAGGTCACCTATGAATACACAAAGGCACTATTGTGGTCAGAAGTGAGCTGGCTTAGTGAACACAATTCTTTTTAGACTAAAAAAATTTTTTTCTTAAGAAAGCTAACAAGTAGGTGATGGAAACAATGAATAAAAAATAACTTTTTCTAGAACAACAGAAATAATTTGAAGGGAGCACTGAAATGTAAGCTTAGGAACTGAGGCAATTTCTGCAGGGGCACGAGCTAGTTACACAACCACCCTGTTGAAAGCTCAGACGTGGATGGCGCTGGGAGGCCAACACAGTAATTACTGGGCCTCGCTGGCCTGCAGGCAGGTGGGGGCTGGGCTCCCGAGTCCCCTGCAGCATTTTCCTGTAATCAGATGAACCATCTCCCAATGTGTGATTTCAAACCATGGAAGTACCCCAGTCCCTATCCTGTGCAGCTTTCCTGTCCTCGTCCCCATGGGGGCTCCTGCGTTGGCCACTGGTTCTGAGAATGGCCTGGGAATTGTTTTATAGCTGTGCTTTATTCAGGTAAAGAAAGGAAAAATACGTCTGCTTCATTTAAGTGACATAAAAAACCTGCCTTCCAAAGAAACCAGAAACATGACCTCCCAGTCATTTTTTTTTTTTTTGTATTTTTCTGAAGCTGGAAACCGGGAGGCAGTCAGACAGACTCCCGCATGCGCCCGACCGGGATCCACCCGGCACGCCCACCAGGGGTGAAGCTCTGCCCACCAGGGGGCGATGCTCTGCCCATCCGGGGCGTCGCTCTGTCGTCACCAGAGCCACTCTAGCGCCTGGGGCAGAGGCCAAGGAGCCATCCCCAGCACCCGAGCCATCTTTTGCTCCAATGGAACATCGGCTGCGGGAGCGGAAGAGAGAGAGAGGAAGGAGGGGGGGGGGGTGGAGAAGCAGATGGGCGCCTCTCCTGTGTGCCCTGGCCAGGAATCGAACCCGGGACTTCCGCACGCCAGGCCGACGCTCTACCACTGAGCCAACCGGCCAGGGCCCATTTATTTTTTAAGTGATGGTTTTTCCTCTCCTCAATCACATATCTTTGAGAGACTGATTAAAGAGAAATAATACTTCACGACTTGAAATAATAAATATTTTAAAACTATACTGCTCAGCAAACTTAGGGGATATTTCAAAATGAATATGAAGCGATTAAAAAAAACTTTTTTTTTATTACACAAGAACACCAGAAAAGCAAAGGACAAGTCAAAGTTGTTCGATTATGCAAATAAGATGCAAAACCAACTTGTATTTCATGGGTGAAAATGCATGATACAAAAGGCCGTAAGTACTGGAGTACCTGCACATTCCCTGATCCCCTAATGTTTATGAGCAGTATATTTAAATCTGCCTCGTGTGTCAGAACAGCTGACTTCGGGGAGATGAGCTGAGCTGCAAGGACTAGGACGGGCCCATCATCCTTTGTCCCAGAAACGGTTCCTGTCTCTCCCTTCCTACGTGGGGAAATAAACACATGCAAAATATATATATCTTTAGCTAAAAAAGTAAAAACCCTTTGCCTTATACATTATATACATTCGACTGACACCAGTGATAGTAGATGGAGGTATACAGATGTGACTTATGAGCTCCTGCTGTGTTCCAGGCAGTGGTGGTTCATGATGGGCACATCACCTCTGATCTGAGTTCACAGTCTAGCAGGAGGTAACAGATCTGTCTCTAAAACAAAAAATATACCCTGTGTACCCCTCCCCCCACCCCAGACCTCAACAGCCCAGCTCTCAGCAGGTGCACACACGTTTAGTGAGAATGAGAAAGCGTTACAAAGGCTAAATTTTTAAAAAACTGGTGTTAGAAAGAAACATCTATTTGTTGTTCTACTTAGTTGTGTATTCATTGCTTGTTTCCTATATGTGCCCTGACCGGGGATGAAACCCACAACCTTGGCATCTCAGATGATGCTCTAAGCACCTGAGCGGCCTGGCCAGGGCTTGTTATAAAGTCTGTGTGTGGCCCTGGCTGGTTGGCTCAGTGGAAGAGCATCGGCCTGGTGTATGGAAGTCCCAGGTTCAATTCCCGGGCAGGGCACACAGGAGAAGTGCCCATCTGCTTCTCCACCCCTCCCCCTCTTCTTTCTCTCTCTCTGTCTCTCTCTTCCCCTCCCACAGCCAAGGCTCCATTGGAGCAGAGTTGGCCCGGGCCCTGAGGACTGCTCCATGGCCTCTGCCTCAAGTGCTAGAATGGCTCTGATTGCAGCAGAGCCAAAGCCCACATGGGTAGAGCATCACCCCCTGGTGGGCATGCTAGGTGGAACCCAGTCGGGTGCATGCGGGAGTCTGTCTGTCTGCCTCCTTCCCCCTCCATCTCACTTCAGAAAAATACAAAAAAATAAAGTCCATGTGCATATATCTCAGAAGGGGCTGGTGTTACACACATAGTTGGCAAGATATGTCCTAAATGTATTCTAAGCAAACTAATTTATCTGAAGACAGAGCCAAGACAGATACTAGTTAACATTAGCATTGATGTGCTAATGAATAATAAAAGTAAAATTAAAGGCTCTGGGGACCCCAGACCTCTGACGAGGGGAGGGGGTTCTGGATGCTGAGGAGCGAGCAGGTTAAGGAACACTGCACTCCCAGCCTCTGCAGCTAGGCTCTGCGGAGAAGAGAATGTGAAGAATGTACCTTTCGGTCTGTCTCTGAGGGAAGAGGAAGCCGTCCCAGGCCACCACTGAAGCCAGTCATCTTGTAGAACTTGATTTTTACAGGATAATGGAAATTAGTATCTTCCTCTATTCCTTTATCTTAAACAAGTGTAATCACTGAAGAATTTGTCTTCCTGGGGCCAGCCCTGAAATACAGCATCCAAATAAGTGCTGGGCTGTGGGCTAATGAGGTGCCAACAGTAGATCTGTCATCTGATCGAGGCGTCGGGTTTTTGTGTATCTGTGTTCTGCACTCGGCCACAGTAATTTCTGAAGGTCAGGGTGTGGGAGGTCAGAGAGGCCAGCAGGGGTTGTTGTGAAACTGTGGGCCGCCCATGAGGAGGTCCACACTCCTGACCACGGGGGTTATTTCTTAGTTTGCTGAAAGCATTGCAGATCTTGGATCAGGACTTAGGAAATTACTTTTAATGTCTATGTTTAAGTGCCCTCAGAAGAAGAATAAAAGTAAAAATATCAGAAGTAATGGGAAGCTTATAACTAGGTTTTTGTGTCTAGCATCCCCGACATTGTCTAGGATTAGCTATTGGTGGGTGTCTCTGAATGGTTTCCTGTACCGTCTCACCCCTTCTCCGTCCCTCTAGGAACCGGAAGCTGCTGGCTGACTGATGAGGCCCTCAGACCCCGGTCTGAGACACGATGTCCACTGCAGGAGTCGCTGCCCAGGAGATCCGAGTCCCGTTGAAGAGTGGGTTTCTGAATAATGGCCAGACCATGGGGAACCTGAACACGTGCTGGGGCAGTCGCAGGGAGTTTGAAAGGTGAGTGGGAGACGCGGCGCCGTGGACTCTCCGTGTGAGAACACAGCAACGTGGAGGGTATGATTGCACTTGTTCCTGACCAGATGTCTCTGCTTTATTTCAGTAACTTTTTAAACATTGACCCAATAACCATGGCCTACAGTCTGAAGTCCACCGCTCAGGTGCACCTGACGTCCCTGGGTATGTGTCCTGCGAGTCAAGGAAGCGTGCCTGGGAGAGGAGGGTGGTGTCGCGCTCGCTTGTCCCCAGCATTCCTTCTGCAGTGAGGACACAGCCTGAGCTGCTTCCAGCAGTAGTGTGACCCCTGGTGGCAGCAGGTTCTGAGGATAACTGGGTTCTTTTCAAACCGATGTCCGTGATCTGATTCCCAACTGAATTGAGTTCTAATCCCAGCTGTGGTACACAATTTATAGCAATTTGAACAAGATCTCTCATCTTTCTTACGAGTATCAAACGCCTGTTTGAGAGTGATAAAGTAGTATCAATGTTGATAACAACTTAGAACGGTAGGTAGTGTACCATATAGTACTTGTAATATGGACAGTACGTTCCTTAGGTTCTTGTCAGGATCTGCTAACCTTGCAAGCAAGTCCACTCACTCGGAGATGGTGTGAATAGTGGGGACATGATCTTACTTCACTCATGCCCCGCGTACCGTGTGTGGTCACACCTCTCAAACGACGAGGCTGCTGCAGTATGGCATTCACATAAATGATGTGCTGTTCCCCTTCTGTGTGCCGTGCACACGTCATAGAACCTGCCCGAATGGGTGTGTACCATGCGCATGTCCAGGGCAAATGGAGAGATAGTTTGTTTTTTGAACCAGATCATGTGCGTTAACAAATCTCTGGGGCTCTAATTACACCTGCAGTGGTTGCATGGGTGTTCTCAGTGACAGCTGGTGAGCCTGTTGCTTGAGCAGCCTGGGAGCGCAGGCAGCTGGGCTATCTCCATGCCGGTCCTTCACTGACCGTCCCATTATTTCCAGGGCGCACCTCGACATCTCCAGCGAGCGGCCACCGCTTTGCGGAGCACGGCCCGTCTCCAAAGTCCAGCCTGCCCCCTCTCATTCTTCCCCACGACGAGGACCAAGCTGTGTGTAGCTTTAAGAAACTCTCGGTCAATGGGGTGTGCACCCCCACCCCCCCACTCACACCCATGAAGAATGGCCCGGCCCCCTTCCCCTGCACGGCGCTCGCCAAGCGGGGCTCCCGGCCGCTGCCCCCGCTGCCCGTCTCGGAAGGCCTCTCTCTGGATGACACGGACTGTGAGGTGGAGTTTTTCACCTGTTCTGACACGGACTTGCTTTTGGAAGACTGCTCGCCCCCTGAGTTCACCTACAGCGCTCCTGGCAGGCGGAGCTTCCGCGGGTGTGGCCAGATCAACTATGCTTATTTCGACACCCCAGCTGCATCTGTCGTGGACCTCAGCCAGGTCCCTGACCAGCACGGAGGCGGGCAGCACGCAGACCCTCCGCCACCTCAGACCCACCGCCGGCTGCGGAGGTCCCACTCGGGACCAGCAGGCTCCTTCAACAAGCCCGCCGTCAAGATCCATAGCTACGTGCACAGAGCTTCTCCAAACTCCGACGACGACAAGCCCGAGGTCCCCCCCCGGGTCCCCATCCCTCCTCGGCCTGTGAAGCCCGATTACAGAAGGTGGTCAGCAGAGGTCACTTCCAGCACCTACAGTGACGAAGACAGGCCACCCAAAGTGCCACCAAGAGAACCCTTGTCACGGAGTAACTCCCGCACACCGAGTCCTAAAAGCCTCCCGTCTTACCTCAATGGGGTCATGCCCCCCACGCAGAGCTTTGCCCCGGACCCCAAGTACGTCAGTAGCAAAGCCCTACAGAGACAGAGCAGCGAGGGCTCGGCCAGCAGGGCTCCTTGCATCCTGCCCATCATGGAAAATGGCAGGAAGGTTAGTTCTACACATTATTACCTACTACCTGAGAGGCCGTCATACCTGGACAAATACGAAAGATTTTTTCAGGAAGCAGAAGAGGCCGACACAAGCAGCCAGGTGCAGCCTGCCGACTGCGCTGTGGTCTCGGCCACAGAAAAGCTGGACTCCAAGACCAAGGCTGCCGACCTGGGCGGCCACGTCAAGCGCAAGCACTTATCCTATGTGGTTTCTCCTTAGACTCGGGGCTCACGGTTTGGCTGAGGTTCCACGGGAGCCACTGGTCCTCGGGCCATTTTCCAGTTTGACTGAGGTTCACACAGGAAAATGGTCCAGGTTGCAGAATAACTGTGGAACTCTGTACAGAAGAGGTTGAGAGGTGCTGTCATGCTGAGGATCCCGGGTTTTGTTAGCGTTGGAGAAAAGTCTATCCAGGTCTCTAAAGATGTGACGGTGGGGAGGGCAAGATGGGGCCACTTTTATATATGCATACATCATGTACCTATGTATCAACGTGCGGCCTAGCCGCAGTAGCAGATGAATCAGTTAGTGATGATCCTAATGTGTATTCAGAATGATGAAAACTCTTTGTGCTGGGGAATGAATGACTCCTGATTGAGCAAATGAAAGAAAACACAGTATTTAGATCAGAATCATAAGAAATTATTTTTTGCTTAGTAGGTTTGAAGATTTCTGGCTCTTCGCTCTGTTATGCTTTGTTTGATTTATTTTTGCTAGCTGTCTTTCCCATGGGGGCTGGGGTGCGTGTTCTTCCTGTCACTATTCCTGCCTAGCTTAAAAATCATCCCAAGACCCAAGTACTTCCAGGTTTCACTTCCTGTTTCACTGAGGGGAGGACTAGCAGTGTATTTGCGGCAAACCATATTTTCACCTGTACATGTCTCACATCTTGAAAAATGAGAACAACTCCTGCTCTGTTCCACCTGCTAAACGGCCCGTTGTAGCAATCACCTCACAGAAACAGTGGGACGCAGTAGTCTCAAAAAGCAAACTGTTCACCAGCGTTCAGAATGTCACTTTTAAGCAATGCTGAAACACTTAGCTTTGTGATTGCGAGTTATTGTGTGGGAATGTGTGTTTTGGGGGGGGGGGGGGTTGTGTTTTTTTTTAGACTATTAATAAACAAATACAACACAAGCTGGCCTTGTGTTGCTGGTTCCTACTCAGTATTTCCTGGGGATTGTTTGCTTTTTAAGTACAACACTTCTGACCAAGAACGCACTATGTCTTAAAACCAGAGATCACGTCAGCATCGTTCTGCTTTGAAATCTCACAGCGGCCGCAGCATCCAGTCGGCCGAGACACCGTGCCCACACTGCCGCAGCTTCTGTGCGTTTACCCGGCGTGGTCAGGCACGGAAGAGAAGGTGCTCGCTAACAGGTACATGACTGTGATGTTCTCGTAACAGGCAAACAGGCTGTTTACAGTTTTAACTGCTGAGTGATTTATTGGAGCTATTTAAAGATTATATTTTAGTCTGAACTAAATGAAGGTTAAAACATGCTTTAGAAAAATGCACTGATTTCTGCATTACGTGTACAGTATTGGACAAAGGATTTTATTCATTTTTGTTGCATTATTTTGAATATTGCCTTTTCATTTTAATAAAGTTATAATACTTATTTATGATACTGTTAATAATGTTTCTTGCCTAAACTCAACTCACACAGAATTTTGTCTCAAGTAATTTGACAACATCACTGTTTTTAAGCACAATTGGAAGGTTTTTTTTCTTTTTGCAGTTTAATGCAGGCTTGACATTTACTCCAGTCCTTAAAATTGGAGCAGTTTGTATTTAGGTATTATACCAGTGCACAGTGAAAATGAGCTGTCTGAATTGACCTTTCATAAGAAAGTGAACTTGAGGCCCTGGCTGGTTGCTCAGTAGTAGAGCATCATCCCAGTGTGTGGAAGTCCTGGGTTCAATTCCCAATCAGGGCACACATGAGAAGTGACCATCTGCTTCTCCAACCCTACTCCCCCTCTCTCTTTCCTTCTCTCTCTTTCTTTTCTTCTCCCGCAGCCATGGCTCTGTTGGTTATAGCAAGTTGGCCCTGGGCACTGAGGATGATTCCATGGCCTTGCCTCAGGTGCTAAAAAATAGCTCGGCGGCCTAGCGTGCGGAGGACCCGGGTTCGATTCCCGGCCAGGGCACACAGGAGAAGCGCCCATTTGCTTCTCCACCCCTCCGCCGCTCTTTCCTCTCTGTCTCTCTCTTCCCCTCCCGCAGCCAAGGCTCCATTGGAGCAAAGATGGCCCAGGCGATGGGGATGGCTCTGTGGCCTCTGCCTCAGGCGCTAGAGTGGCTCTGGTCGCAACATGGCAACGCCCAGGATGGGCAGATTATCGCCCCCTGGTGGGCAGAGCGTCGCCCCATGGTGGGCGTGCCGGGTGGATCCCGGTCGGGCGCATGCGGGAGTCTGTCTGACTCTCTCTCCGTTTCCAGCTTCAGAAAAATGAAAAAAAAAAAAAAATAGCTCGGTTGCTGAGCAACAGAGCTTTGGCCCCAGATGGGCAGAGCATTGCCCAGTAGGGGGCTTGCAGGGTGGATGCAGGAATCGGTCTCTGCCTCCCTGCCTCTTAGTTAAAAAAAAAAAAGTGAACTTGAGTCAATGCTGGTATGTTACTGTTGACACAGGCATCCTCTGAGAGCAGCGGCCACATCCAGAAGAAAGTAATGGATCGCTCTAACAGACAGATATGACTCATGCTTGAAATTTAGGACTAGGTTGGGATGACTTAGGGCCCTTGGGAGGTGCTCCCCAGTGCCTGGGCTCCCTGCGCCTTCCCTCCTGCTCAGCACCCTGGTTCCTGGATGCCAGTGAGGCTCCGAGACCTTCACTAGGCACCTGCATGAGCTTGGTACCCTCCAAACTCGAGAGTGAGCTCTCTGGAAGCAAATATCTGGGCCAAAAGTCCAGGCCCACCTCTTTCTGATAGGTGTTGGGCAAGTTTTTAGTCTCTACCTCAGTTTTCTCGCTGGTAAGATGGAGGGGGTGGTACCTAGGACTGAAGACTGTCGGTGACAACTGCATATATAGCACAGCGACTACATGGGGGGGTCCAGGACATGAGCTGTGTAGTGACCATCTGTCCTCGCCATCACCCTGAAAGCTGGGCGTTTCTGACGCTTTCCAGAAGAAATGGGCTCAGGGAGTTTGTCCAGCAGACATGCGTTGAATACCAACCACACGCTAGATCCTGGGAAAACATGCACGCCCCTGCCCTTCGGGAATTTAAAACAACCCATGGTGTTAACTTAAGGTCAATGCTAAAATGGAAGAAACGGACACACACGGCCACAGAGCTGGGCTGTGTCCCCCGGCCTCCAGCGGTGCAGACTGCCCCCGTGGATGTCTGAGTGCAGTGTTTCCAGCTCCTCTATCTCCATCTCAGATGGTTTTTCCCTTCTGTCCCCTCCTCTGCCTTATTTTTTCTTTTTCGTATTGTGGAAACTACAGTGATAGTTTAATCTTGAATTTGTCTAATAAGATGAACTAAATATTAGCTCCATACTTACTTCCCTCTTACCTTAAGAAATTTCCCAACCAGGATTAGAGTCTGACTTTAGGAGAACATGCATTTCCCTATTTTTTTTTTCCCTGGCCACACTAATTTTTGCTGCTAGCTGATGCCACGTGACTAGAGCACTGGACCGTCTGCCAGCTCAATGCTCCACCAACACATCGAGGAAACTGCATTCTAAATCATTCTCCTGTCTACGGCCATACCACCCTGAACACACCTGATCTCATCTAAATCGTTCTCCTGGCCCAGGTCAGCCCCGTCACGCTTAGCTGTTTGTTGCTAGGACAGTACCGGCGAGGAGACACCTGTCTGTTTGCTGCCACTCGGTGCACTGTTGAGTTCTCTCGTAGGGGCAGGTACCGACCGTCTAGTGAGGAGGTAGTGTCTTTTTTTTTTTTTGTATTTTTCTGAAGCTGGAAACGGGGAGGCAGTCAGACAGACTCCCGCATGCGCCCGACCGGGATCCACCTGGCATGCTCACCAGGGGGCGATATTCTGCCCATCTTGGGGCGTCGCTCTGCCGCAGAGTCATTCTAGCGCCTGAGGCAGAGGCCACAGAGCCATCCTCAGCGCCCGGGCAAACTTTGCTCCAGTGGAGCCTTGGCTGCGGGAGGGCAAGAGAGACAGAGAGGAAGGAGAGGGGGAGAGGTGGAGAAGCAGATGGGCGCCTCTCCTGTGTGCCCTGGCCAGGAATCAAACCCAGGACTTCCGCACGCCAGGCCGACGCTCTACCACTGAGCCAACCGGCCAGGGCCAAGGTAGTGTCTTAACACCAGGAAACGGCAGGCTGCAGTCTGAACCTCTCACGTCCTATGGGAAGGGGCGCCTTGCCTGCCCCAAGTCTCGCTTACCTGTTACTGTGGGACCGTGCCGGAGCAGGATACAGTACCCAGCAAACCCAAGGGACAGATTATTAGGGACTTTTAAGGCAGAAAGCAGAAGCTATGGTCAAGGGGATGCATTTGTAAGTCAACTCCAAATTTGGATAATACTGCATTTTAAGTCTCCCCAGACTGCAATAATCAGTCTACATTGACTAGCTTATTTTTATTAAATTCCATATGCTAATGGAAGTTTAATCTTGTTTATAGGTTATTTCTCTTTAGGTCTCAAGTGATGTCTTCACTATGCAAAGAAAAGAACTATCTTTGAGAGGGTGTTTCTTCCCTGCTAGAGGCTCTGTTCCAAAAAAAGAGGCCCATAGATGCTTCTAGAGGGTTCCACAGTTGGAGAAAAGGGAACCACATCCATCTGCTGATTCAATAATCAAAATACACAGCAAGTGATTCTTATTTTAGTCCTTAATTTTACCACATAATTTATAGTTTTAGGGTATATGGTGCATTTTTCTTAAAATAAGCTCCTAGCATGGTTATTACATACACAGTTTCTTTTTACTTTTTATTTTGAAATAATTATATCCTTCCTAGAAGTTCCCAGAAATAGTACAGGGAGGTCCCCTGTACCCATTACCCAGATCCCCGCAATGATAATATCTTATATAATCATAGTCCATTATCAAAACCAGGAAATTGACATTGTCATAATATATATATAGTATTTCATCTAGAAATAGTATCAAAATGGACTTAGGTTCTACTCTTTAATTTACAAATTAACATTGGCATTATGTTAGGCATTTTGTACAAAGCTAATAACGCTTTAAAAATATGTTGCTGTGTAACTATACATTACGGTAATGGCAACTGGGGAGATACACTGATGTTAACTTTGCCAAGATTTCCCGCAGGATGGATTTGCATCAGCTCTAGTAAAGAAAGTCCTTCAAACTGAGGATTCATGCAGAGGCTTTCAGGTATACACAGCCTTGAGATTTCACCGGCTTGTCAATGTGTCAACTAATCAGGAAGCAAACTGAATTTCTAAGCCAGGACTAGAGCTTGAGGTATTCTTGTCCTTAAGAAAAACACATTTGGTTCAAACTAGAATACACTCAGAGACGTGTTTTCTTTGTAGACTGGATCATTGGACAAATGTCCTGATCCTTTTCCTCTCCACAAGAGAATGACGACATTTATCAGAGTTTCAGGGATCTATTTGGGGAGGTTGAGAGAGGAGAGGAAAATAGGGTGGAAGATTCAAATGTGGTTAACCTTGCTTTTTGCTCCTTGTCACTAAGTGAATGAGTGAGACATGTCTAATGCAATTGGAGGGTGTAAATTTCCATGCATCTTGTACTTGAAAGTATCAAACTTTTAAGATAATTCTGCCTGAGCCACTGAGACCTAATTACAAAGTATGTTTAAACAAGCTCAGCTCTGGCCCTGTGGCTAAGTGGATAGAGCGTCAGCCTGGTGTACAGATGTCCCGGGTTTGATTCTTAGAGCACACACGAAAAGCAGCCATCTGCTTCTCTCCCTCTCCCTCTCACCCTACTCTCCTTCTTCCCTCCTGCAGCCAGTGGCTTGATTGGTTCAAGCATGGCCCCAGGTGCTGAGGATGGCTCGGTTGGTCCAAGCGCGCCAGCCTTGGGTGCTAAAAATAGCTCGGTATTCAAGCTTTGGCCCAGATGGGGTTGCCAGGTGGATCCCAGTCAGGGTGCATGCAGGAGTCTGCCTCACTATCTCCCCTCCTCTCACATTTAAACACACACACACACACACACACACACACACACACACACACACACAGCTCTGCTTCATGTTATCAGAACTCAGTGGCCAACATACTTGGCAGGGACGTATTTCTGTCCCTGAGGAAACCCTGCCACTCTGTGGCAACCCTTTTTCCTCAACGTCCACACCACCTGGCAGGGGAGTAGATGGGGTCTGGGGATGGGAAGAGGGTTGGGGACAGCTGGAAAGGGCTGTTCACCTGCCTAGAAAGAGCTGTTCTCCGGCCACTGGTTTGAGACATGCCCCCCTCTCTTCCCCCAGTGCCATCATCTGTCAACTTTTGACTACAAAAAACTGCCAGGAACCCCGAGCCAGTCAGGCTGTGGCAGGTCCACTAAAACAGTATCCAAGAGGACACACACACCTTCAGCTTCTCCCCTTCCTAAGTAAGAAGGCCAGGGGGAAGGACAGTCTTTGGGGAGAGTATATATATCAGGCACCTTGACTCTGTCCTGATAGACAAAGGCACCACCTTCATTCCTTGGAAATAACTTTGGATCCATGTCAAACATCTTAATCACATGCTTGGTGCGTATTTCATTTTACGGCGGGAGGGGTGAGTCCAGCGCCTCCCCCCAGGACTGCACGACCTGGGTACACTCCCTTCTTGTGTAAGGCTAATGAGTGTCTCTCTGGCCCGAGCCACACCGCCTCGGGCACAGCACGCAGGAAGCTGCATCTTGTCTGTGCCAACTCCTGGGCTGTCCTAGTGTTCTTGCAAGAGCTAGTGTCCTCGTGCATGCTTTTCTCTTTAGTCACCGATGGACGCAGCTGGCTGAGCAGAAGCTCTGGACAGTTTCCCCGCTCGGCACTGCTGCAGAGGCAGCCGGGCACCCACAGCAGCTCAGACGCGTGATAAGACTTGTCTGCGCATCACCCCGGCCGGGAGCCTCTAATTACACGTCTGGGGCCTGCCGGAGCCCAGGTGGCCAGCTCACAGGCTCCAGAACTGGGAAGATAGCTTGGGCTCAGGGTTCTCCCTGCCCGCACACCCGCTGGGGGAGGCGCCAAGCCCGTGCGTCACGGCCGTACACATTATAATAACCACATTCCAAAGACAACAAGAGTCCATTTAACCAGGCTGTTCTTTTTTCTCAAAGCATCGCCACAATTTTATCTCCCCATCAGTGTTCCAAGCCCTACCTTTTCGGATTTTTCATCTCAGCTTTCCAACCTGCCACTCGCTCCATCCCGCAGAGCCCTGCCCAGCGCCGGCTGAGCTCATATGCGGAAATGGACAGACCACCCAGGTTCCCTAAGCCGCCACCGCACTGTCCCCTCCACGCTGTGTGACTCTGGCCTGTGAGGTGTCTGGTGGGATGGGACTTGTGGTGGATTCTGCTCACCGGTACCTAACTATTAACAGCCACCAGGTATCGAGAACGTGCCATTTGCCATGGAAGGGAATACTATTGGGTGATGTCATCAGAATCACCCCAAGAACCAGGAGGCCTCGTTCAAAGGGAAGGACGCTGTACCAAGCCCAGGGAGAAAGTCACTGTCGCTGGGACCAAACCCGCGGTGGGGACCTGCCAGCCAGAGGCTGGCGGAGGAGAGCTGCGTGGGGGAAGAGTGTAACACAGTTGTTGATCCTGTCGGTATCAGCTGTGTAGGTGGACTGAGGCCAGCAGCCAGAGATCTGTTTTTGTTTTTGAAATCACCCCCTTTTTTTTTTTCATTCCGTGCTGAGTGGATGCTGAATCAGTGTAATTGTTCCCTCTGCCAGAATCCACGAACTGGAACAATAAGTAGATTGCCGCGTGCCCTCTCGTCACTGATAAGGACGTCACAGAGAAACTGACAGATCACACTGAAACACTCATTTAAAGTGTTTCCCTCTGAAAACTGCAGTGTCAGTCTGTAGACAGTCTCCACTCATGTAATTTTCTCTTAAACTATTCTTAAGGATTCTATGCGTTCGGTCAACCCAAAAGACAGTTTTCTGGGGAGAGAGTTGTCTTTGAGCAGCCCGATGGGCCAACAGAGGTGTCACCAGCTATCTGGCATGCATTATAATTCTGTCCTTGCTTAATCCCCACCCAAATGCCCATTTCCACCTATACAAACTCACATTATTCTCTCTGAATCACACGTCGATGCCACACCCTGAGTTGCACATAAAACTCTGCCATGTTATTGGTACATCGGTGTCTCCTGACACACATTGTGGTGGACCTGGAAGTCCATTTGATTGTCCTGGAACTGTCACCTCACTTCTCTGTAACTGGTTTCACATGGGAACTTCACTAAAAGGTTTTCTTCTAAAATTTGCAAATTTTGAGGGTATGTTTTCAACTTCTTTTCTGGTTACCAACCCTGATGTTGGGCAGGTCTTTTTCCTTTAACTTTGAACCTCAACCAAGACAAGCAACACTGCCTGACCAGAGGAAGCACAGAGGATAGTTCGAAACACCAAGGTCGCCAGCTTGAACCCAGAGGTCGCTGGCTTGAGCAAGGGGTCACTTGGTCTGCTGTAGCCCCCCAGTCAAGGCACATAGGAGAAAGCAATCAATGAACAACTGAGGTGCCGCAACTACGATCTGACGCTTCTCATCTCTCTCCCTTCCCATCTCTGTCTCTCTCTCTCAAGAAAAAGAAAGTCAAGCTACATTATTGAGAGTGGGGCAGACCTCCTATTTTATAGTTCTCAGCCAGCAACATAACTGATAGAGTTGTGCAACCCCAGCTCCAAGTAACTTAATGCATGTGGGCCTCCTGCCTCTCTGCTAAGCATCTCCTGAAATCTCCTGAAATTAAGAATAAATCTCGCCTGACCAGGTGGTAGTGCAGTGGATAGAGTGTCGGTCTTGGATGTGTAGGACCCAGGTTCGAGACCCCGAGGTCACCAGCTTGAGCGCAGGCTCATCTGGTTTGAGCAAAGCTCACCAGCTTGAGCCCAAGGTCACTGGCTTGAGCAAGAGGTCACTCGCTCTGCTGTAGCCCCGTGGTCAAGGCACATATGAGAAAGCAATCAATGAACAACTGAGGAACCACAACGAAGAACTGATGTTTCTCATCTCTCTCCCTTCCTGTCTGTCCCTATCTGTCCCTCTCTCTGTCTCTCTCTGTCTCTCCCACAAGAAAAAAAAAAGAATAAATCTGTAAGGCAGAAACAACAAAAAGTCCATTGGCAGGCCAGGCCACTTCAGGAATTCATGAAGGGTGCAGAGCAGACAGGTGTGGTCTGGTAGAGAAACAGGATCAAAGGGAAAGGCTCACTGTTCATGGTGATGACTTCTGTGAAAGCCACCCTCGAGTTCTGAGAAAGCTCTGCATCTCTGGAAATGAGGCCGGTGGGGCCAGGCAGTCATCAGGGCGACTACCCCGAAGAAGCACCTTTAGAGTCAGCCCCCCGCCCCATGCTAGACTGCATCACTGAGTCTGAGTCAGTGCCTACAGGCTAGACCCCTGGTTTGCGAGCCACATGCGGCTCTTTGGCCCCTTGAGTGTGGCTCTTCCACAAAATACCACGTGTGGGCGCTACCTCGATAAGAAATGTACCTACCTATATAGTTTTAAGTTTAAAAAGTTTGGCTCTCAAAAGAAATTTCAATCATTGTACTGTTGATATTTGGCTCTGTTGACTAATGAGTTTGCCGACCACTAGCGCATTGCTGAGAGACTCAACAAGGCCCCAGGGAGCAAGAAGTCTCCACGCCAGAGGGAACTCCAGCCAGATGGAGTACAACCCTCCTGACTTTACTCTGTCTGGAAGCAAGGTTCTTCCTCTTCCAAGCTCTTGGGGATTTTTTTTTTTTTTTTTTTTGGAGAGAGAGACAGACAAGAATGAGAGATGAGAAACATCAGCTCATAGTTGCAGCACCTCAGTTGTTCATTGATTGCTTTCTCATATGTGCCTTGACCAGGGGGCTCCAGCCAAGCCAGCAACCTTGGGCCCAAACAGCCAGTGACCTTTGGGCTCAAGCCAGCAACTACGGGGTCATGTCTATGACCCTGCACTCAAGCCAGATGAGCCCAAGCTCAAGCCAGTGACCGGGATTTCGAACCTGAGTCCTCATCATCCCAGGCTGATGCTCTATCCACTACTCCACCGCCTGATCAGGCACTCTTAAGGATTTTGAAACACAAATATGAGCATAAAAAATTTAAAATCACAAACCATTTGAGGAAAATGAATACCAAGGCAAGCACAAAACTCAATAAACAGAGACCAGCACCCATGCAAACATTTCACAAACAGATGTTAGAGTAATCCTCAGAGATTAGACAGAATATTTCATCTATGAGACAATTATGTGCAGGCTATTATAAAAAATAAAAAAGAAGCCAAAAAATAGTAAATGTGAAGAAAAGTTAAAAGGCATTTAGGGCCTGACCTGTGGTGGCGCAGTGGATAAAGCGTCGACCTGGAAATGCTGAGGTCGCCGGTTCGAAACCCTGGGCTTGCCTGGTCAAGGCACATATGGGGGTTGATGCTTCCAGCTCCTCCCCCCTTCTCTCTCTCTGTCTCTCCTCTCTCTCTCTCTCTCTCTCTCTCTCTCTGTCTGTCTCTCCCTCTCCTCTCTAAAATGAATAAAAAAAAAAAAAGGCATTTAGAATCTGAGAAGACAGAAATAGAGTCAAAGAAATAATTAAAACATAATGAAAGCCTGACCAGGTGGTGGTGCAGTGGATAAAGCGTGGGACTGGGATGCTGAGGACCCAGGTTTGAGACCCCGAGGTCACCAGCTTGAGTGCGGGTTCATCTGGTTTGAGCAAAGCTCACCAGCTTGGACCCAAGGTCGCTGGCTCGAGCAAGGGGTTACTCAGTCTGCTGAAGGCCTACGGTCAAGGCACATATGAGAAAGCAATCAATGAACAATGAAAAAATGATGATTGATGCTTCTCATCTTTCTCCGTTCCTGTCTATCTGTCTCTCTGACTCTCTCTCTCTGTCTCTGTAAAAAAAAAAAAAAAAAACATAATGAAAGAAAATTTCCAGATGTGAAGAAGGGTACAGGTCTTCATGCGGTAAGGACCCTCTGGTGCCAAATGATTCACTTGAAAATAAGACACACCCTGACACATTAGCCAAAACTACAGAATACCAATGCCTGAAAAAACCCAGAAGAACTTCAAAAGGGAAAAACAATCAGAAAGTTACCTTACAAGGGAGTAAGAATGACATGAACCCCAGCCACACGGAATATAGAGGAAAGGAACAGTATCACCGAGGTTCTAAGAAAAAATGAACTTGAACTCAGCCTTCCTGCGTGAACGGTCAGAATAAAGTATTTGGGGCATACAAACCTTGGGATTTGCTCTCGGAAAGAGTTGCTCGGGGATTGATTGCAACACAGCAAGACCGAATCCAAGGAGGAGGGAGACGTGGTGTCCAGCAGGCAACGCAGAGCTGAGAAGTCATTTAGCAACTCAAAGTGACGTTTCCACAATTGATTATTTTATGCAAAGTTAACAAATCAGTAATATTGCGCAGTGGATAGAGTGTCGAACTGGGACACGGAGGACCCAGGTTTAAAACCCCGAGGTTGCCAGCTTGAGCGCAGGCTTCTCTGGTTTGAGCAAAGCTCACCAGCTTGAGCCCAAGGTCACTGGCTTGAGCAAGGGGTCGCTCACTCTGCTGTAGCCCCCCACCCCTGTCAAAGCACATATGAGAAAGCAATCAATGAACAACTAAGGTGCCGCAACGAAGAATTGATGCTTCTCATCTCTCTCCCTTCCTGTCTGTCTGTCCCTATCTGTCCCTCTCTCTGTCTCTGTCACACGCACACACACACACAAAAAAAAAATGAAAAAAAAAAATAATAGAGAGCTAAGATCCCAGATCAATTAATGGAGGAGAATGAGGGAAGGGACAGCACACCAAGGCTTTTGTCTTTTTAGAGGAGAGGTACAATTGGCTAATTCTAGATATTCTCAAATGCAATCAGGTGTACATTGAAGATTTAGGATAAGTTCCGCAGCGGGTAGTCAAGAGCCTAGAGACAGGTACCAGAGTGTCCATCCTGCCTACGGCTGCGATAAACTGAGGACGAAGCAGAACTGTGTGGAGGGCCCAGAGGACAAACAGTGCCTGCAGTGGAAGCAGGCTGGTGGAGGGGCAGGTAACCCGCTCCCCTCCCTCCACGATCCCAGCACACAGGCGAGTTCGCCCAGGAAGTGGCCGTCTGGTTGGGCTGAAAAGACGAAAACTACCAGTGTAGCTGGGAACTGAGGGAGGGCAGACCCTGGGAAGGAGGAGGCCCTGAGTCCGTGTACAAAAACCCCTAAAGTCCTTAGCTGAATCCTGAACAGGCCACACACCCGCGGGAGTCAGTGGAAAGTGACCACCGAAAGTTTGAGCCCCTGAGCAGAGATGCTAGCGCTGCTCAGCTGCAGACAGTTTGGAATTCAAGCCCAGCCAAGGTAGAGGCGCTTGGTAAACCTCCTGGGATTTTTACTAACAGCCCCAGGAGGGCCACGTTTGAGAAGTGAGGGCCACATCCCACACTGAGGGCAAAACTGAAACAAACCTGCCCTAACAGAGCCTGGAGCCACCCACCCCAGGGCCGGGGATATGGGCTGGGAACTGAGCTGCCTTCCAGAATAAAAGTCATCACTTTTCAGAGGAAGATGACAAAAACCATTGTACTGCTGCATACCATCCATTATGTTAAGCATCTGGTCAAAGTGCGTGAGATAAGAGGAACCAGCAGTCAGTAGGGGCAGGGCCACAGGCTACTCAGATGCGGACGAGCCACCACTCCAAAATTATTATAAATATGTGAAAGATTTTTACAGGGAAAGATGACTCTACCAGATGAAGGGACAGGGAGTGTTTAGGAGAGATACTGAAACTATAAACAAGAACCCACTGGAAATCTTAGACCTGAAAAACGCCGTCTCTGAAAAAAAAATGTTCTAGGGAATGGCAAGCAGATCGGATACTGCAAAAGGCAGGATGATACCGTGAACATCGAGTCAGAGAAGCAGCAAGTATTCAAACTACAAACACAAGGAGGAAAAGATCAGAGTACAGTCTCAGTCGGCAGAGCAGAAATTGGATGGGGAACTTCAAAACCGCTTAAAGAAAACGAAACTTTAAAGAAATGATAAATCCAACAAATGGTAAGAAAAAGAAGAAATTTGACATTTAAAAAGTGCATGAAGTCCGGAAATACGGGACGGCTGGTGCTGGCGCAGCCGTGCAGGGGTGGTATTTCAGATTCCCTTGACCTTCTCTTCACAGTCACAGAATGGCTGCCAATGCCCCAGGTGTTACATCCACGTTGAAAGGCAGGAATGGGAAAGAAGCAACCTCAGCACATGGCTTCCTTTTTCAGGAAAAGCAAAACCTTCCCAGAGCCCTCACAGACTTCTGCTCGTGTTTCCCTAATCAAAACTGCTGTTGGCTGGCAGGAGAGGAGGGTCACCCCCAGCACGAACAGTACAAGTACACGAGAGAGAAGGGAATTAGAAATGCGTGTCCAGTACCCAGTGGATCGTGTCCCCCACAGGTTCAGAATAAGGGGATGGGAAAAATACACTGGCAAACGCTGACCAAAAAGGCCCACAGAACCCACGTGGCTACAGAGAGAAATGGCAGGACAGTCCTGTGCTCACACTGTCCACAGGACTTGGCGGCTCCAACTGTACCGCAGTGCAGGAGGAGCTCCACTTCTGAGGCTCTTTGGTGGCTGGGTTCTAGATGTGAGTGTGGTCCCGCCCACGGCACAGACCTGCAGATGTGGCAAATGGAATCAAAGCAGGGGCTGTCCTGCTGCTGCACACCATGGGTACGGAGACGAGAGTGAGATGGTATGGCAGGTCCAGGCCCGGCATTTCAGGGCATGAGCAGCAGCTGGTGGGTAGATATGGTTGTGACGGTCACAGCTATGGCAGCAGGGGTGGCCTTCCAATCCCAGCTTTCTTCTGCCTGAGCCAAATCTACAGTGATGTGGTTTCCAACTCAAGAGTCCAGGGAGGCTTCCCGACGTCCACCCCTCCAGTTCTTCCGATGACTTTATAAACTCCTAATTCCCGATTTAAACCCCTTTCTGCTTAAGAGACACTGAGCATGATCTATTGGGTTGGGGAATAAGTTCGTAGCGTTTTTACCGAAGACTTTTATTTAAACAAAAAACAATAATTATATCAATAAGTTAATCAATTATATATTCACCGTTGCTGTTTACAACCTCTTCCCACCTCTCGACCAATTTGTTGATGCCGTTCCGCCAAAAATCGCCTGGTCTGGTGTCAAAGAAGTTGTTGAGCCAGTTTTTAAGGACCTCTTTGTTATCAAAGGTAACGCCCTTCATATGTTTGACATGGAGCGGAAAAGATGGTAATCGGTCGGTGCAAGGTCCGGAGAATACGGAGGATGCTGAAGGACCTCCCATTCGAGCTCTTGGAGTGCGGCTTTGATGACTTGTGCAACATGGGGCCTGGCGTTGTCGTGAAGGAGTATGGTTTGACCATGTCGATCAGGTCTTTTCAGTCGAATAGCCTCATTCACGCGGTATAGCTGGGCAATGTAGAGCTCCTTGTTGACCGTGGCATTCTTTTCGAGCATTTCCCAGTTCTTCATCGAATTCAGAAGGCCTTCCGCTGCGGCACGTGTCATCGACGTCAAAGTCACCATTTTTGAACTTTGCAAACCATTTCCGTGCTGTAGACTCGCCTATGACACCTTCTCCATACACGTCGCAAATGTCCCAGGCTGCTTCGGCAGCTTTTTGACCTCGATGAAAAGCAAAAGAAGAGCAGGTGTCGAAAATGTTGATTTTTGCCTCCTGGGTATTCCATTTCTAAGCCTCAAAACTAATAAAAAATTAAATAATTCAAAAATACAATTAACATAGTTTTGTAGAGCAGAAAGAGTTTTATCGAATGAATACTTACCCTTTGCCAAACAGCAAACAAATCGTTGTAAAATAAAAGAAAATATAAAAACGCTACGAACTTATTCCCCAACCCATATTTTCTGCACTAAAGTCTGAAACTTTAGATACCAAACATGCATGCATGCATACATGCACGCGCGCACGCATGCACGCACAAACACAGGCACACATGCACCTTGGAATGACAGGGCCCATGGGTGACTTTCAGGAGCAAAATGCAAACCCTTTCTGGAAGAACCCAACTTTAGTCCAAACCTCAAAGAATTCCTACAGAATAAAAAATAAAACAAAGGAAAACAGACACATCCTGAGCAAAATGCACAGAACCCACAAGGAAAACAAAGTACCGTAAGTAGAAATGGCAGGAACCGCAGAGAGAACTGCCAAGATTTCGGGCTGTAGAAGGATCAGACACAGGCATAAAAGCCAGGTGTTCGGTATGTTTCAAAGAGTCAATATGTGCACAGAACCAATAGATTTCAAAAGGAATAAAATAAAACATTTAAAAATAAAATGTACATGTAATAATGAAAATACTTCAGTGAATGTACCAGCCACCAGACTGAACACAGCTAAGGAATTAATTAACTAGGTGATGGGTCTGAAATAATTATACAGAATGCAGCACCAAAAACAAACGGTGGCCTGAGCAGGCAGTGGCGCAGTGGATAGAGCGTCGGACTGGGATGCAGAGGACCCAGGTTCAAGACCCCGAGGTCGCCAGCTTGAGCGCGGGTTCATCTGGCTTTAGCAAAAAGCTCACCAGCTTGGATCCAAGGTCACTGGCTCGAACAAGGGGTTACTCAGTCTGCTGAAGGCCCACGGTCAAGGCACATATGAGAAAGCAATCAATGACCAACTAAGATGTCGCAACGAAAAACTAATGATTGATGCTTCTCATCTCTCTCCGTTCCTGTCTGCCTGTCCCTATCTGTCCCTCTCTCTGACTCTCTGTCCCTGTAATAAATAAATAAATAAATAAATAAATAAATAAATAAATAAAAGACAAAGGGTGGACTTTACAGCATAGAGGTTCAGGATATGAAAGAGAATGAAAGGGTACAGAGTGTGTTATCCGGAAGGAGAGATCAGAGGAAATGAGAAAGCAGGAGTATTTGAGAAGACAACAGAGTGAGAATTTTCCAGAACTGTTGAAAGATACCAAGGCTCAAATCTACAAATCCTAACGATAAATCCCTATAGATTCAAATGAAGCAAGCCCTTTATGAAGAAATTACAAAACCTTATTGAAAGACATTAGCTGTTAAAGACCTAAATGAGTGGAAAGTATACTACATATGTTCTTGGATAAGAAAGTTCAATACTGGAAAAGTATCAACATCCCTCAAACTGCTCTACAAATTTAATGCAGCTGCAGTAAAAAAACAAAACAAAACAATCCCACCGTTTTCTTTGCGAGACTCAAAAAACCTGAGTCTGAGATCAATCTGGAAGAGCAGGGGCCATGACTCGCCGCAGGATCTCTGTAGAAGCTGGGAGAACCACCCTCACCAGGTGAAGAGACCAGACTGTGGGGAGAGGCAGGCAAAGACCATAACAGATCAAACTGGACAGAGCCCAGAAACGAAGGTCAGCACTTAGGGAAATTTGATTTGAGGACAGAACAAGAATGTAGGTTAGTAGGGGAAATTTAGTGGGTGAAAGATGGACCATTTGCTAATTGGTGCTGGGTCAACTCATAAGCCATGTGAAAAAAAAATAAAGACCCTGGCTGGTTGGCTCAGTGGTAGAGTGTTGCCCAGCATGTGGATGTCCCAGGTTCAATTCCTGGTCTGGGCACACAGGAGAAACAACCATCTGCTTCTCCACCTTTCCCCCTCTCGCTTCTCTCTCTATCTCTCTCTTCCCCTCCTACAGCCATTGCTCGATTGGAGTGAGTTGGCCATAGGCATTGATGACAGCTCCAGGGCATCTGCCTCGGGCACTAAGAAGAGCTCGATTGCTGAGCAACAGAGCAACATGCCACATGGGCAGAGCATTGCCCCTAGTGGGCTTGCTGGGATGGATCCCAGTAAAAAAAAAAAAGAAATCAGATCTCTACCTCACCCATACACAAGTGGACATCTTTGTGATCAAAGTAAACAAGAACTTAGCATAAACTACAAAGACAAACATTGATAGATTTTACTATGTTAACATTAAGAATTTCTGTCTCACCTGACCAGGCGGTGGCGCAGTGGATAGAGCATCAGACTGGGATGCGAAAGACCCAGGTTCGAGACCCCGAGGTCACCACCTTGAGCGCGGGCTCATCTGGCTTGAGCAAAAAGCTCAACAGCTTGAGCCCAAGGTCGCTGACTCAAGCAAGGGGTTACTCGGTCTGCTGAAGGCCCGCGGTCAAGGCACATATGAGAAAGCAATCAATGAACAACTAAGGTGTCACAATGAAAAACTGATGATTGATGCTTCTCATCTCTCTTCGTTCCTGTCTGTCTGTCCCTATCTATCCCTCTCTCTGACTGTCCCTGTAAAAAAAAAAAAGAATTTCTGTCTCTCAGATACCACCAAGTGAAAAGGCAAGCCACAATCCCAAACAAGCTATTTGCCATACATAGAAATAACAGCAATTCATATGCAGAATATAAGTAATTCTTACAAATCAAAATGACAAAAATCCAACAGAAAAACGAGCAAAAAACAGTCATTACACAGAAGAGGAAGACATGAAAAGATGCTTTGTGAGTAATCAGGAAAATGCAAAGTAAAGCCTTCACACCCACCACCCTCACAATAACTGAAACGCTGGGCCGTCAGCGGGCGCATCAGGATACAGACAGCACTCGCTCTCACTCTCTGCTCATGGGTTACAAACTGCTGTCACCACTCAGGAAATGGTGTAGCACCTCCTAGCGCAGGGCTCTACACCTGAGGTGCCCAGGCATTGTTCAGGGGGTCTATAATCTTGAATGGGGGAAGAAAAAGAAAAGCTAAATCTGTATTTTCACCAATCTCCAACTGGAACTTGGTTTTGTCTTCTATTAGGAACCAAACTGATCTAGTATTTAGTAGTACCTGTGACTTCCACCAAAAAAAGACCGATGCTTTTATTTTTTTGCCTTTCACATTAAACTTGTTGCTGGTTATCTCCAAACTTCATTTATCCTCATCACAACATCAAAATAATGGTCGTTATTCAACCCATCACTGACGATTACCATGTAATTGAAGACACAGACACATGATGCTTTATCATAAATTTATTTTTTTAAATATTTTGAAAAGTACATCCCAATACAGCTGGTTTCCCTTGTAATCCTCTGTATTTGATTTTAGGTATTTTATTTATTTGAGAGAGAGAGAGACAGACAGGAAGGGAGAGAGATGAGAAGCATCAACTAATAGTTGCAGCACTTTAGTTGTTCATTGATTGCTTTCTCATACGTGTCTTGGCCAGGGAGGCTCCACTTGAGCCAGTGACCCCTTGCTCAAGCCAGCAACCTTGGGCTCATGCCAGCTACCATGAGTCATGTCTATGATCCCACGCTTAAGCCAGCGACCTCAGGATTTCGAACCTGGGTCCTCAGCATCGCTGGCCACAGCTCTATCCACTGCGCCACCGCCACATCAGGCTGATTTTTATGTATTTTAAAATGCTATTCTAAGGTGTCCAAAGGTTTCCCTCGTGTCCCAAAGGGGTCCCTGAAAGCTAAGTGGTTAAGAACCCTCGTCACCACTACTGTGAAACACGGACCCAAATGCGTGCCAACAGTGCAGGGGAGGAAGTGCGGGAGGTTCGTGCGGGGAGTTCACGGAAGGTGTTACAGTGTGGTATCGGGAGGGTTCTGACTGGCGAAGGCCATCCAGGCCAGCGCTGGCAAAGTTTTCTTCCTTAACTTGGGTGGTAGGCAAACAGGTATTCGTTTATAATTGAACCTCTGCATTTTCATCCGGTTTCTGTAAGGAAGCTATCTCACAATGAACATTTTTAAATAAAAAGGCAGGTAATAACCAGAATTGTTGAGCACAGGGGTAACGGGCAGATTGGAGGCCATTACTGTCAAAATCAGTGTGCTTGCTTTTATTTTATTTTTTTTAATATTTATTGATTGAATTTTACAGAGAGGAAGGGAGAGAGAGAGTGTGAGACATATCAATTTGTTGTTCAACTTATTTATGCATTCATTGGTTGATTCTTAAAGATTTCTTTTTTTAAAATTTTTTTTAATTTTATTTATTCATTTTAGAGAGGAGAAAGGGAGAGAGAGAGACAGAGAGGGAGAGAGAGAGAGAAGGTGGGGAGGAGCTGGAAGCATCAACTCCCATATGTGCCTTGACCAGGCAAGCCCAGGGTTTCGAACCGGCGACCTCAGCATTTCCAGGTCGACGCTTTATCCACTGCGCCACCACAGGTCAGGCTCATTGGTTGATTCTTATATGTGCCCTGACTAGGGATCGAATCCTCAACCTTGGTGTACTGGGATATCACTTCAGCCGAGCTACCTGGCCAGGGCAGTGTTCCAGCTCTTTGATCCAAAATATTCTTTAAAAATATTCACACTTGCACAAAAATGTATGCACAAACATAATCCCTGCAACATTAAAAAAATATTTAATAACTGCAAAAAGAACCTTAAAAGGCATTAACATCAACAAGAAAATTAAACTCCATTAAAACAAACAATAGACTGAATAGACATTTCTCCAAATACGATATACAAATGCCCAACAAGCACATGAAAAGATGCTCAATATCACTAATAATTAAGGAGATTCAGACCGAAACCACAATGAGATAGCCTCTCATCCCCGTGAGGGTGGCTACCACTAGTAAAATAATCTGACCAGCAGTGGCGCAGTGGAGAGGCCATTGACCTGGGGTACTGAGGACCCAGGTTCAAAACCCCAAGGTTGACAGCTTGGGTGTGGGCTCATCCAGCCCGAGTGTGGAATTATGACTCCATGGTTGCTGGCTTGAGCAAGGGATCACTCACTCTGCTGGAGCACCCCCCCATCCCTGTCAAGGCACAATTGAGAAAGCAATCAATGAACAACTAAGGAGCCACAACAAAGAATTGGTGCTTCTCATCTCTCTCCCTTCCTGTCTGCCTGTTCCTATGTGTCCCTCTCTCTGTCCCTCTGTCTCTGTCTCACACACACACACACACAGAAAAATTTACAATCTAGCTGTGTTTAGGGACCCTAATCAACTGCCACATAAGCAAAGTCAGCCTGATTCGGGCAGGTTGCTAAGACACGTCGAGTTTTTACACATTCAATTTGCAAAACAATGTCCACAACAGGATTTTCTTTATCCATTTAAAAATAATATTTAAAATTATAACATGCACAGTTATGTGTATGTACAATATAACACAGTATGTGTGGGTGTGGATGCATGTGATCACATCTTAAGTTCATGGAAAGCACTAAAAGAGAGACCCCGAAATGGGACTTTGTGGATAGAGAGGGTTTGGGAGAGAGGGGACAGGAAAGGGAACTTCCAAGTGTTGCTTTATGTACTTGTGCACCATTTGAGTCTTTTCTAATGAGCAGGTATTGATGTAGCCATTTAGATATCAATTTCCCTTTTTTTTCTTTTTAAGTGAGAGGGGAGAGATACACAGAGTCCCACATGTGCTCTGACCAGGATCCACCAGGCAACCCCTGTCTGGGGCCAACTTTTGAATCAACTGAGCTATCTCAGCACCTAAGGTCAATGCTCTGACCAACTAAGCTATCCTCAGTGCCCGGGGCCGACTCCGAACCAATCGAGCCACTGGCTGCGGGAAGGGAAGAGGAGAAGGGGGAGACAATGGGGGGTCGCTTCTCCTGTGTGCCCTGACTAGGTAAGGAATCCGTAACATCCACACGCGGACCGATGTTCTAATCACAGACCCAACGGCCCAGGGCCTAGGAATCAATTTCTAAAAGTGTTTTAAGACCCAGGTGGCACTGAGCTTCTTGGACAGAGGACATGGTGTCATCCGTTTACTCTGTCGTAAGCACGCTGAGCGGTTGTCGTTCTTGGGGTCGGGATGGAGAAACAGAACCCAACATCAGAAGAGGGGGTCTCATCTGTGGTGAACTTGCATGGGTCACTCTTAAATATTTTTTTTAATTTAATTTAATTTAATTTTTTTTCCAGAGACAGAGAGAGAGTCAAAGAGAGGGATAGGCAGGGACAGACAGAATGAAGAGAGATGAGAAGCATCAATCATTAGTTTTTCGTTGCAACACCTTAGTTGTTCATTGATTGCTTTCTCATATGTGCCTTGACCGCAGGCCTTCAGCAGACCGAGTAACTCCTTGCTCGAGCCAGCAACCTTGGGTCCAAGATGGTGGGCTTTTGCTCAAACCAGATGAGCCTGCACTCAAGCTGGCGACCTCAGGGTCTCGAACCTGGGTCCTCTGCATCCCAGTCCAATGCTCTATTCACTGCGCTACCGCCTGGTCAGGCTGCATGGGTCACTCTTGCATTGATTCACTGCTCACAGGAAGCAGGGGGATCACTCAGGGTCTAAGGCTTGACCGGCAGTGTCCATAAGGTCATCTTTTACCTGCCTCTCACCTGACACGTTATCCATGACAAAGCCACCCTCTCACCCTATGTCCCACAGGGCTGGTGATTCAGGGGTGAACAGAGAGAATTCAGCTCTTTGTTTGAAACTGACTACACACCTCGGTGGGGCCTGGCAGTTCAAGGTGGGCCGGGCCAAGGCCTCACACTCAGGCCAGGGAGGGTGGCTAGAGGAGCAGGCCCTCAGGACGGGAATTCAGGACTGATACTGGTATCATGCCCTCTGGGTTTAAAAACAAAGTATGACTTTCTCTTTGGTAAACTGTGAAATATTATTCTCTCTTTGAGAAAAGAAACCAGAGCCAAGCACACTCTTTAGGCATGGTCACCTCTGCCTAGTTTAAAAAAAACACCCAAAAAAACCACTCCGCTTTTAATAAACACACTTATGTAGCCCTGGCCAGGCAGCTCAATAGGTTGGAGCATTTTCCCAATACACCAAGGTTGTAGGTTCGATTCCCAGTCAGGGCACGTACAAGAATAAACCAATAAGTGGATCAATAAATGAATGTTTCTCTCTCTCCTTTCCTCTCTCTCGAACATCAATAAGTAAATTTTTTTAAAAAATAAAATAAAAAACCACTCAAGCGAATACGTGGACCACCGTGGGGCCTGAGCCCTGGTCCCGACTGCTGGGTTGCCCGTCATCCTGCCCAGCGCCCGCATCTGCAGACGGCTCCTCTGCGAAACCACGATTTCTTTTCTCTGGATTTTTGAAGGAAATAAACTTTTCATTCTAATGTTATTTTTGACCCAGGCAAAAATGTCCCAGTGCAGGCTGAATTCAAAAAACAAACAAAAAAAATTTCTTTTAAAGAGAAAACGTGAGGATGTGATCACACACAGAAAGGAAAAAGCAGAAGAGAGCAGCTGAGTGTCACAAGGCCTGGCAGGGGACCTGCTGGCCCAGGACGTGTTTGGGAACCTGAAGCAGCCCCTGCGGGCTGCAGGAAGTGAGCAGGATGATGACCAGGGTGATAACAGGGAGGGTGAGGTGGATGGGAACAGGGTTTCTGCAGAAAGGAGCCGTACAGGGTGATCTGATTGTAAATTCCTAAGTGGACGGGTCAGAGCGGGTAGCCACGCCCCAGGCCAGTAACGTTTTAGTAAAAGGCTTGTCTTTGTCTAAGCCAGCCCTGTCCATTGTTTCTGTGCAGCTAGGCTAACACACCTTTGAAATAACCACCTCGAAAGAGCACATCATCCCAACTACCCTGTAATCCAGCTCCCGCCTGTCTCCCACCCACCTCATGGACTCTTCCTTACGATCCCTCCTGCATCTCAAGTGCATAAAAGAAACTGCAGACTGTTACTCTCCAGAGCACCTGAGGTCTTACTCCCCAGCTGATATGGTCAGTTTGGCTCAAAAAAACTCCTAAAAATTCTTGCCCTGGCCACTGGTGCAGTGGACAGAGAGGCATCCCAGACTGCCAAGTTGCTGGCTCAATCCATCTCAAAAAAAAAAAAAAAATTCTCTACAGGTTTGGACATTTCTTCACATCAACAGTGATGATGGCCTGACCAGCGAGGGTGCAGTGGGTCAAAGTGTTGACCTGGAATGCTGAGGTCATCAGTTCGAAAACCTGGGCTTGCCTGGTCCAGGTGCATATGGGAGTTGATGCTTCCAGCTCCTCCCCCTTCTCTCTCCCTCTGCTCTCTAAAATGAATAACAAAAATCTAAAATAAAAAACCAGTGATGATGATGGCAAAGTCTTCCTCCATATGCGGTGCCCTGAGAGCCCAGGCCCCACGTGCCTCGAGGCTGTAGTGGGGTCTGGGGAAAAGGGCCAGTTCCAGGACCTCACACTAGGAGCCCCCAGGGCATATCTGGCCCAGACGGGAACAGGACTTCCTGAGGCCCCTTCTTGTGCACTGGACGGACTCCGACCCCACGCATACAGCTCAACCGAGGCTGGTGGGTGAGAGTCGTCCTGACCCACAGCTCCTTGGGCAGCTCCCTTGCTCAGGGATAAAGCAAGGAATTTTCTAACACAAACAAACAAACAAGAGATGATTCTGCAAAATAATGTCATCTTTTCCTCCTGTGGGGAACCAATGCCCTAGAGCAGCGATTTTCCACCAGGGGTGCTGCAAGAACTTAGAAACGCACAGTCCCTGACTATTCTGTCAGGGGCACGGACCTCTTCTCCCTTAGATGGGCTAATTTTAAAGAGTGGTAACAGACAACACAACAATAGCCATCCTGTGTGCATGAATCAAAATCATACTTTTCTTTTTTTGGGTCAGATCGGCAAAAAATATATATTCTGGTGTACCGCCGAATTTCAGTAGCTGGTTCACATGTGCCAATGAGATGGAAAAGGTTGAAAAACACTGCCCAAGAGTAGAGAACACAGAACCAGACTCCTGGAGGATCCAGCTGGCTACATGAAAGCGATACATTCTGTTAAACGTTTCCGTTTATGAAATGTACACCCCCCTCCACTGCAGCCTTTGGTCCTCGGGCCAGGACAGCCCTACAGCACAGGACAGACAGGTTCCTGACCGCTCAAGAGATTTACAGCCGATGACAATGGCCACTCTGTAAGTAGGGCGGAACTGAGTGATGTAGCTAGCAAGTAAATCTGCTCGTGTGGGTTGGGGCTCAGACAGGGCTCGGAGCCACGTCTGGAAGGAGGACTTTCTCCTTTTGGTCAAGGCCGCTGAGCACCTTAGTTCTAGACCCACTCTCCTATAACTCCCTGCAGCCCTGGGCAGCCTTGATTTCGGCCACCCAGGCCAACTCCAGTTGACTTTCAAATGTCAACAGCCCCACTCTGACTTCCTCCCCCCAACCCCCATCCCCAGCTCCTTGCTTTCTAGAAGGAAGGAAGCAGGTGTGTTTAGCATTGAGAAACAAGCAGATAGGGAGGAAGAGGCTTTTAAATATTATCAGTACACCTGAAGCTAGTTATTCTTGACCTGCTCAGATAGGGCCCCAGGAGGGTCCCAGAGGCCTGACCCAAACAATGCTAAGGAAAATCTTCACCACCACAGGCCCCGGAGGAGTCTCTCAGAAATGGTCTTCTCTCTTGCACAACCTTTTCCGGCTGCCCCGAAGGCACAGCAATTTAGAGCTAATCTCCCACGGGCCCCTACCTGTAACTCTCCCCGGAACTCAGGGGGCTTCTTCAGAGGCCGGGGCTGCCAGGGAAACAGCCCGGGATTGGGGAACGCTTACAAACACTCACCATTTAGCCAGACACTTACTTCCAGGTCAGGAATCTGTGACTTTCACAGTAACTCGTCTCTAGTTTTTCTTTATGAAAGGCGTATTAAACTCTCAGCTTGCCCCGGTGCCCCTCACGCTGCCCAGGCCACGAAATCTCCATTTGACCTTGTGTTCAAGTTGGAAGTGGAATTGTTCCTCACACCATGGCCCCCTGCCATCCTCACAACGCCTGCAGTCACCCACCCTGGGGGCCTCCTCCTCGACAAGGTGAGCTCTGAACAGAGTAGGATCAGGACCCTCCTGCAGTGAGGGATTCCCACTGAGTCAATCCTGAAGTCTGGGCTCCAGCTCTCCTCCACCTTCACCTCCTCAACCTGGGCCCAGGCTGTTCCTTCCCACCCCAAACACTATTTCCTGCCCCAGGGTCTTTGCACTTCTTGCTTCTTCTGCCTGCAGTGTGCTCTTGCACATTCCAGACACTTACCTCATTCACACCCAAGTATCTTCAGTTTCTCTAGGGCCCCTTTGCAGAGAGGCCTTCCCTAACCATCCTGCAGAAAACGTCCCATCACTGCCTCCTTACCCCACTTGTCTTCATAGAATGCAGTCCTGAATTGGCATGTTCTCTCTCTCCTTCTCCCACAATGTAAGCTCTACGAGGACAGACTGTGTCTCCCCGGGGCTCATCCCCAGCACCAGGGACACGGCCTGGCACACAGTAGGTGCAGAACAGGGAGCTACTGAGGGAGTGAAATCCCACCCCCTTTCCTGGGATACCTACCCTCCCACCCCCCACCCCTCGTAAGGAGCTGCTCCTGTGCTCTCTGCCTGCGCACTCCTGCACCCTCACAGCGCTGATCACAATGTGCGATTCCCCGCGCTCAGTTCCCAACCATCTATCTGCTTTGCCTTCCGGTCTGGGGGGTGAGGGGTTAGCAACTTGCAGCCCGAGGGCCACATCCCACTGCTGCCTGTTCTGTCGGGAAAGGAGCTTTGTGGGGACACAGCCACGCCCGTGGCCTGACGTCTGCAGCTGCACAGGGCTACGAGGAGGGAGGAGCGGAGACAAAGGCCTTAAGGCCTGAGTGTATACAGGTTTGCACCCTGGCCTCTTCAGGAAGTCTGCTGACATTTCTATCAGAGGCGCGACAGGCCAGCCGGTGACGGGGTTGTATGGGAAAGGGCCATGCTAAGTGCTAGATCAGCTTACTTGTCGCTCAGTTGTTTTGCAAAGCCTGACCACGGCTGACGTCCTGTGTCACAGCACCAGTCACTTGTAAGCAATGAAGCAAACAGGACAGCCAGGGGAATCTGCCAGCAAGTCCAGACGTTCTCGCTCCGGAACAGCCGGGCCTCGGGCCCAGAGATGCGTCAGCACTCACCCTGGTGTCTGAGTCGCTGTCAGTGGCTCCAGGGTGACCGCCTGTCCCCATGACCACCCAGCACAGAGAGAACACACCAGCGGCGAGACAGAGGCCCCAGGCTTGAGTTTCTTTGAATGACCGGTCTCACATGGCCACACGGTCAGTGGTAGGTAAGGCTCAGATTGGCGGGGCCCAGGTCACCTGTCCACCCAGGTGTGTGTTGCACCCACCGCCACAGGAGCTTGGGCGGGGGGGGGGGGGTTCCCACGGGTGTTGGCTAAGCGGGAAGGCCTTCCATTCCACCTGAAGACTGTTTCTGACTATTCAACTCAGTTCTGACAGCAGCACCTGGAGACAATCAGATCCACGGGCCAGGGGCTCAGCCCCACACCGCACTGCCCTAGACACGTCACAGGCCCAGCTGTGCTCCGACCGACCAGCCACAGATCAGAAGATCAAGCCATCCCCTCCTTGGGTTCAATTAATTTGCTAGGACGTCTCATACTACTCATCACCAGAACGCTGCAGCCCTGTGTAAACAGTTTCAACTTTCTTGGGAAGCAGCACGGCAGAGTGGGAAATCCTGTCCAAGGGGTCCTATACTACAATCTGCCCCTTCATTTGGAGTTAACCCCCAAGGACCCCTACCAGGACAACTTTGGCAAATGGATGTTACTCATATACCTTCATTTGGCAAACAGTCCTATGTCCACGTTACAGTGGATACATATTCTGGATTTATAGTAACCTCTGTCAGAACAGGAAAGGCTGCTAAGCATGTTATAGTTCATTGTCTGTATGCTTGTTCTATTATTGGATTTCCTAAACTGGTTAAACTGAAAATGCTCCTGCATATGGAGCAAAAGCATTTATTGTATTTTGTCATTCTTACAATCTTTAAAGTTAAGGTATTATTAAAGTGTACCCAGCAAATATTTTAAGGTCAATTTAAAAAAATTTAAAAGGGGGGAGTCATATCCTGGAACTCCTACGGGTCTACCATATCATGCTTTTTACTTAAAAAAAATTTAAATTTCTTTTGAATGCTGATGAACAAAAGATGCCAAATCTTTTTCGCCTGCAAACTAGTACCTTCTTTATTTGATCCAGCTAATAACACTGTTTTGTCTTTTTCCAAATAGCTCCAGATATATGGAAAAGATTTATATAGGCAAATGGGGATCCTCAAACCCCTCAGCAAGATCTTCTGAGCATGGCTTTTAAGATACCAAGAGGCAGAAAAAGCCAAATAGAGATCAGGGGAACTACCAGCTTTTAGGATACACCCTTAAAGGCTCCAATGCCCCAAAGGGGTCTCATACGATGCCATCTGGGTCCTGCTTCAATAGTGGAAAGGAAGGTCATTGAGCTAAAGCCTCCCAGACTTACATGCCTCTGCTGTGAGGAAACAGGGACACTGGAAGGTAGGCTTCCCCCTCGCTCCTCTAAGGGAGGGTTCAGTCTCTTCCAGCCCTGCTCCAGCCACCTATGATCTAACCTTGCCCAGAATGCTGGGGTTTTCCACTGAAGGCTGAAGGTGCCCAGGGCCGTCGGCCCCATCTACAACACTGTGGATGAGCCTAAGGTATTTCTTCCAAGAAGCAGGTAAACTGATCTCATTTGCACAAGGGCCACTTAACTATGTCTTGCCTGGTCATGTTTTTTATTCTTCCCTCGAAGATCTCTGTTGTGGGTGTTGATAGTCCTATCTTCTGCTGCTTTGTTTAATATATAATGTTTCCTTTATTCCTCCTACCTCAATACCCCACTCATATTTCAGGCTGGGATCTACTCCTAATTTAGAGCTCTTTCCCCCTTTTGCCAACTTCTATTATGAATCTACCTTTGCCACCCAGCTTAGTGTATCCCAAGGTTCTCTTTACCAAGCCACAGTCGCAGAGCTCCAGGGAAAAACACCCTGGTCTCATCTCTCCAGGTAGAGGAGAACAGAAGCTCCATATCCACACATGCTGCAGATGGCTTTTCCAGTCTACCTGAACCATTACCAGCTAGAAGCAGCGGTCATTGGGACTTGGACGTGAGCTGCAAAGTATAGAATTGACAACAATTTCAGTGCCATGCGGACTTTTCCTGGACTCCTGCTCCCTGTGACAGCTCCTAACAGACTGAACTGGGGATGGGTTGCATTTTTCAGGGATTTGGCATGGTGATAGGGCCAACTTGGACTTGGTGAACATGTTAAGGACACTACTCTTTTGAGTTTGCTTAAAGGCTTTAATCACTGTAAAAAAAAAATAGAAGACTGGATAAAGAAGATGTGGCACATATACACCATGGTATACTATTCAGCCATAAGAAATGATGACATCGGATCACTTACAACAAAATGGTGGGATCTTGATAACATTATACAGAGTGAAATAAGTAAATCAGAAAAAAACAAGAACTGCAGGATTCCATACATTGGTGGGACATAAAAACGAGACTAAGAGACATGGACAAGAGTGTGGTGGTTACGGGGGGCGGGGGGAGGGAAGGAGGGAGAGGGGGAGGGGTGGGGGAGGGGCACAAAGAAAACTAGATAGAAGGTGATGGAGGACAATCTGACTTTGGGTGATGGGTATGCAATAGAATTGAATGACAAGATAACCTGGACATGTTTTTTTTTTTTAATATATGTACCCTGATTTACTGATGTCACCCCATTAAAATAAAATTTTATTTATAAAAAATAAAAATAAAATAAAATGATAAAGCATGTAAAAAAAAATTTGCTAGGACGGCTCACAGAACAGAAGAAAACCCATTTACTCACTAGGTTACATATTCATCACGAAAGATATTAAAGGATACAGACCAACATCTCGATGAAGACCTGCGCAGGGTGGGGTCTCAAAGGAAGGGGCTTCTCCCCTGCAGAACTGGGGCTCAGCGTGGTGACATGTGGAAGTTCTCCAAAAAAGCACCCCATGAGCCGTCCTTTTGGGATTTTTATGTAGGCTTCGTGACATGGTCATGACGATGTCACTGCCCAGTGGTAACTGACTCAACCTCAAGTCCCCTTCCCTCCTGAGAAATCAAGGGTGCAACTGAAATCCTCTAACCACGACTGCACCGCTGACAAGAGACACCATGTCAAGAGACATGGTGGGTCCCAAAGCCACCTCACCAACATGACAAGAGACACCATGACTCTCAACACTAGGAAGTCCCCAGGGTCGGGGAGCCCTGTGCCAGACGGGGGCGCAGACCAACTATCTGTGTCTCGTTACCAATCGCGGCATCACACGCGTGGCCGCTGCCCTTTCATTTCATGGTTGTTTCCAGAGTCACGCTGCACAGGAAGCTGATGATACATTTTCACAAAAGAAATGGGAGACAAAAGAAGGAACAGCTGGGCAGTTTGCTAAATGTCCTGTTTATTCTGCAGTCAGGATTCAGAAACGTGGGGACACAGACGTGGGCTGAGGGTGTGGGAGGGTCCTCGGTTGGACTACACAGCCCGAGGGCAGAGCCTGGGCTCCCCGCAGCCCCGCCACCCATTCCACGAGCACACGGGGACTGGGTGACACACGGCCTGCTTCTAATCGTCACCGTGCTGCTGCTCTAATCCTTAAGCACGAGCGGAGCCTTCACCTGCTGGGCCACCTCCTTGCCACTCAGCGCCTCGACAATCGCCAGAGCGAACTCGAAGCTGGTCCCCGGCCCCCGGCTCGTGAGGATCAGGCCGTCCTTTTCCACGCGATTCTCAGAGTAGCTGTAATGACCTTGGACATAAAAATAAAACAAGGGTTACATCCCAACAGGCTGTGCTGGACAACGAGCATCGCTCAGCAATCCCAGGCTGTGTGACGGCCCATCGCTGGTCTCACAGAAACACGTGGAAAGAGCCCCAAACACTCCAGCCAGCCATACAGAAACAGGCAGGCGCTCCACACTCTCCAGAGCGCAGCAGGGAGACAGGACAGAAGCTGACACGGGGCCGGTGAGGATGTGCAGGTTACGTGCAGTTACATGAGGCCTTCGAGGTGTCCCAGGAGAGGAAGTGCTAATCACCGTCTCTTACACAGCCAATGCTCACGTGCCAGTTCTGTAACATGAACGGTAGCAGATGTGCCCCACCAAATAGGACTGTAGGGGTTCAGGGCAGGCCACCCCACATACGCGGCTTTGACATCTTATTCTGAGCTGAAGGTTCTCAAAAAACAGCCAATGGAGGGAGAGTCTCTCTCCGAACTTCCTTTACCTGTCTAAACACAGTCCTCCAAAAGGAGCTCAAAGGTCACCAACCCCTTCCAGGGGTTTCATAAACCAGGGAAGATGGACTCTTGTCACAGGAGAGGAGCCTAGAAGGTGACACCACAGCCAGACAAACTCTGTCACACACTCTCCTGCCTCCCATCTGTTGTCCTAAGGGCCTGTCCATCTTCCCTAGAAACCATTTCCTCTCCCCTTTCCTTCATGATAGTATTTAAGTCCGAACTCTAAGCCACATCATGGAGTTCCTCATTTTTCCCTGGGTATGTCCTCTGTGTACATGAGGTGGATGTGTTATTAAACTTCTGTTTTTCTCTTGTTAATCTGTCTTGTTACAGTGCTCTCAGCCAAGAACTCAGAAGGGTAGAGAGGGACAACTGTTTCTCCTTCTCAGCGACATGCTGCAGGGGAAGGGGCTGAGGGAGCGATGGTGCTGAACGTGCTGACCTGTGTTATGCACACATACTCTGCCGCCTCAAAACCAACTACAGGGGACCCTGGGCAGCGGGAGATGGGAGACAGCACCCTCGGCTCTTGGGGACGGGAGATGGGAGATGGGAGACAGCACCCTCGGCTCTTGGGGGCCAGAGAGGGGAGAGCAGAGACAGCACCCTCAGCTCTTGGGGACGGGAGACGGGAGATGGGAGACAGCACCCTCGGCTCTTGGGGGCCAGAGAGGGGAGAGCAGAGACAACACCCTCGGCTCTTGGGGATGGGAGACGGGAGACAGCACCCTCGGCTCTTGGGGGTGGGAGACGGGGAGACAGCACCCTCAGCTCTCGGGAATGGGAGATGGGAGACAGCACCCTCGGCTCTTGGGGGTGGGAGACGGGGAGACAGCACCCTCAGCTCTCGGGAATGGGAGATGGGAGACAGCACCCTCGGCTCTTGGGGGCCAGAGAGGGGAGAGCAGAGACAGCACCCTCGGCTCTTGGGGATGGGAGACGGGGAGACAGCACCTCAGCTCTCAGGGGGCAGGTGACGGGAGATAGGAGATGTTCACCATCATCCCGGGGAACATGTTCCATCTGCAGCCCTCAGCTGGAAGCGTTTCAGCAAACCCGGCACTGGAAATGTGCTTCTGCACATGGGCACGGCTTGTCCACCGCCAGGTGGCTCCCCACACGGTTTCCTGCACCCCAGACAGTCATCAGACCCTCCCGCTGCGCACAGAACCCGCCCCCACAGGTCCCCACCCTCCTGCCCCCGGGAGAGCTGCCTTGGTGGCTCCCGTGCCCAGAGCTCTTCTCACAACTTGCCCGAGTCTCCCTCCAGCACTGAGGAGTGCCTGCAACCCCTCTCCCTGCCACAGGTTCCCTGGACCACAGCCCCTCCCCACATGGACAGCTGTGAACAACCCATCAGTGTCCCTGATGATGTCCACTCTAAGAAGGCTGGGCCTACACGACCCATGGCCCCAGGGCGATGCCCCAGGCACCGGAGAATGAAGGGGGCTCAGGCCTGCCCACCGCCCTATCGCAGGCTCTCTGTGCTTCCATTCCCCCACTCCACGCTCAGCACCCCCAAAAATGTGACCTTTCCAAAGTGCAAGTCGGAGCCTCACCAGGCCTCTCCCCACAGAGAACCTTCACCAACTTTCTCCAGCACTGGAGACGACTCTGAACCCCATGTGACGGAGCACAACCCCTCTGGGTCTGCCTGCGCACAGAGACTGGACTGCGAGGAGCCAGGAAGGGGACAGAAAAGAACCCGCCATCAAGTGGGGGGACGGTGGCAACAAAGAGGAAATAGAGGTCTGAGATGCAGCTTAGAGATAAAACCCCCAGAATTTAGTGAAGGCCTGGACGCGGCAAGGCGTCATAGATGACACCCAGCCGTCTGTCCGGGGAAACTGGGTGGGTGCTGGGGCCCCACAGTGTCAGGGGACATGAAGGACACACAGATTGAGGGGAGGGGTTACTGCCGAGGAGGGTCCTCTGTGAAATCACGCCACGTCCGGTCGCTGCAGCGAGAGCCAGGCATGCTCCCTTCGGGCCTCCTCTCCTCCCCCAGCCGAGAGCGGGCAGCCCACCGCCCGTGTCTCCCACCCATTGGAGTCTCGGGAAAAGCCTGTTCGGTGAACACACACAGGAAGTCTCCTAACACCACTCCTTAGAGCAGAAGCACGTGCTGGTTCGGAGGGGCCATGGAAACCAGCACTGATCACGACCGTTCACAGTGAACAAACACCACCTCTGACACCGTGTCTTCCTTTTCTCATCAAAGATCAGGTCCCACGCTGAAGTAACTGAGCACAGCACATCGAAGGACTCCTTGTCACACTACTGCGGAGGTAAGAGGACCCCTGGTTTGAGGGAAAAGGTTTTCCCAACCTAACCTCATTCACTGACAGGCAAAGCAGGCCAAGATCATATCCAATGCTAAACTAGACAGCCACTGAGCTGGGTCTTCCAGAGCTGTGGGGTGGACTGCCTGGGCTGGGGCAGTGTGGGAACGAGTCTGAACGGCTCCCCGAACAATATTTTACAGGAAAAATATTACAAATGCCGCTTAAACTGGTTAAAGATGTTTAAAGATGTTCCACCGTGCTTTTCAGAATTTTCCCCAGGAAGAGCCGATGGTGGGCTCTTATCTGCTCCCACCACCTAGTGGTGAGGAGGGGGACAGCAGCACACATCGCTCTCACAAGCACGGTCCCTGCACATCAGCGGACTCCAACTTGGTACCTGGGGAATTCACACTTGGTCACCAACCTGGCACAGGGCATTAGTTTCCTTTAAGCAAACACCCCACACCCAGAAGTCTCTTTAGAAAACAAAGCACCTGGAGGGCCAGGGGCCAACCATGACCACGGCTCCTTCCGACACCCACCTCCCCATCTGGCCCAGGCCTCCCCCAAGAGCTGCCACAGACCCAAAGCCACTGAAAGCCTGAAATGTTTACTACTTGGTCATTCAAGGGAAAGTCACTGACCCTTGAGCACACAGCGTCTGGGATCAAGTCCCTGGCCGGCCATTTAGCAGTCCAACCTCTCTGAGCCTCACTTTTCTCTTCTGTAAAAAGGGGAGGATTCCATCCAGACCCATCACAGTACAGGACGGAGGCCCTCCTGCACATGGGCTCTGCGGGCCGTGTTCTCACTGGGTTAACCACATCAACGCACTGAGCCAGCACCAGCCCCACGAGGCCGGCGCTGCTCCTGTCCTCAGACAACAGGAGGAGTGCACCGGGGCTGGGGAGGGGGGGGAGGGCAGGAACCTGTCCCGTCGCATGGCGAGGGCCGCCTGGCGCCAGAGATCCTGCTCCCCACTGTGTGACCAGGCATTCGGATGCTTACTAAAACAAGGGACAAGCGAGAGTTGACAAAAAATTAAAGTCACAACCTATTTATTTTAAAAAGTGAGAAATGGAAGCACTTTACCCCTCAAGTAGAGATGTTTATTTCAATTAAAAAAACCTCATACTGCCCTGGCTGGTTGGCTCAGTGGCAGAGTGTCGGCCTGGCATGCAGGAGTCCCGGGTTCGATTCCCGGCCAGGGCACACAGGAGAAGCACCCATCTGCTTCTCCACCCCTCCACCTCTCCTTCCTCTCTGTCTCTCTCTTCCCCTCCCGCAGCCAAGGCTCCATTGGAACAAAGTTGGCCCAGGTGCTGAGGATGGCTCTGTGGCCTCTGCCTCAGGTGCTAGAATGGCTCTGGATGCAACAGAGCAACGCCCCGAATGGGCAGAGCATCGCCCCCGGTGGGCATGCCGGGTGGATCCTGGTTGGGCGCATGCGGAAGTCTGTCTGACTGCCTCCCTGTTTCCAACTTCAGAAAAATACAAAAAAAAAAAAAAAGAACAAAAACCTCATACTGATTGATCTAAGAAGTCCACGGCCACAACCAGAAGGGCCTCACCCGAGAGACACAGGAAGTAGTCACAGCTCCACCTCCCAGAGTGTTCCGAAGGGGCAGAAATCTCAAAAACTTTTTCTTCCTTCTTTCAGGGCTTACTAACTCTACTCAACGCCTGGTGACTTACACGGGTGGGAGCCTCCCCAGGGCACAGGCTGGGTCTGAGTTCTGGCCAACTCGGGCCAGCGGCCTGGCCTCCCTGCGCCTGCTCCCCTCCGGGTAGAGAGGACACCACCCGTCTGCTGGGGACAGGAAACTGGGAAGCTCTATCGAGGGAACACATGGGGTCCTACCCCGTCGCCACCTGAGCGTGTGCAGTCTCCTTCTCCCACTCCCGATCAGCCTGACTCTTCCTGTGGCATCGCTAGGAAACCGAGACAGGTGCACCTTCAGGTTACAGAGGAATGGCCTCCTTCTAACACGTCATCGCCGCTGCGGGAAGCCTGAATTGGGTCCTACAGACTCTGCAAAGCCTCCTCATTAGCTCAAAGTACATTAAACTCCAACATTAAAAAATGCCCAGAAGGGCCTTCTTTAAAAATCAACTTCCGCACAGTTTTTTTTTTGACAATACAGTTTCTAGGGAGAAAAAAAAAAAAAAGATTTCAAGAAAATACTACTTTGAATATGCAGAGGCCCTGCTGGCTAGCTCAGCAGTACAGTGTTGGCCCTGTATGTGGAGGTCCTGGGTTCGATTCCTGGTCAGGGCACAAAAGAGAAGCGCCCATCTGCTTCTCCGCCCTTCCCACTCTCCTTCCTCTCTCTCGCTCTCTTCCCCTCTTGCAGTCAAGGCTCCACTGGAGCAAAGTTGGCCCGGGTGCTGAGGATGGCTCTGTGGCCTCTGCCTCAGGCGCTAGAATGGCTCTGGCTGCAACAGAGCGACGCCCCAGATGGGCAGAGCATCGCCCCCTGGTGGGCATGCCAGGTGGATCCCAGTCGGGCGCATGCAGGAGTCTGTCTCTCTGCCTCCCGGCTTCTAACTTCAGAAAAACACACACAAAAAAGCAATATAATGAAAAATGCATCACTTCACATGCTGTGAAAAGATAACATATATTATTAGTTGCTGCACTTTGTGTTTTAGTTCAGAATAAGCCTGAAACAGGACAGAGCGAGGGGAGAAAGCATGCCGGTTGCAGTTACATTCAAATCAGCCTTTGGCACCATTTAGTCTGGTGTGTTTATTCACTGCTTTTTGGTTGGGTGGCGTTTTAGACTGTGTCCTCACTAACTGGATACCAGGTGAACCACACTTGGCTTCTTACAATCCTCCACACAGGTGTGATTTCTCCTCCTCTCTGCAAGCTCCGGGGACTCTGCCTCCGTCCCTTGTACTCTGGGGACAGACAGCAGCGGGAGACACTGCTTGTCTGACAAAAGGCCACCTGCAGGTGCGCTGCCTCACACAGGAGGCAGTAGCGGCCACCAGGAAAGCACTGACCACGACGCAGTTGGGCCGCCGGGTGCTCGGCTACATGGCTTTGCTGCCTACGACAGACGGCCCTGTGTTTTACACACCGAGGGACACACCTCCGCGAGCAGTGCACTCCTGCACAGCGCGGGCAGTGCCGGGCTTCTCTTACAGCCTCCAATGAGCAACGCAAGAAAAGTGAAGAACTATTTGAAAAGTAACAAGAAAAGGTATGACCATGCTAGGGTAAGAAAGAAGGCTGCAGAACAATGTACCTAGTAGCTCTCATTTGGTAAAATTACTAAACTAGGAAGGTTGATGAGCATGTGCACAGACTCTAGAGCCACAGGAGCGCTGAATAGCGCGCCCTCTGGACAGCGGAGGAAGGAGGCAGGGAGGGGGGGACACTCGCTCACTGCGCCCCCTTCCAGCCCGTCAGCGTTTCTTAACACGAAAACAAGTTCTCCTTCTAAGCGTAAGCTAAGAAAAGCTACATGTCTAGCTGGCACATCTAAGGGACCTCTCACCAAAGGAGGCGGGCCGGCCACCCAGGCCTCTCTGAAGGGAGAGCAATGTCCGTGCTACTGCGGACTGGGGGCGAAAGGACACTTTCTGACACTGCTGTCCAGGCTAGAGACTCGCCCTCAGGCTGCTGGCAAAGTGTCCGTCAACAATTCTAGTTAAACTGGCATGTCGTCACCATGTCACCCTGTGACCGTCAGCAACCGCCCCAGCAGGTGCCCACCAGGCTCTGGCCCAGGACGGCACTGTCCCTCTGGCTAGGACACTGTGGGCAGGCAAGGGTGTGCAGCCCTCACCCAGAGACCCGACCGGCCACGCGAGCAGGTCCTTCTGTGGCCACAACACAAGCATACACTCACCTCCATTCATCATTTTGTCTTTGGCAAGTGGGTGAGTCGTAACTTTGCTTCCAAAACCGATTTCATGAGCCAGCAGAGCCGTGGGACCTAAAAAGAGTAACAAAGACTCAAATGAAGATAGAAAAAAAAATCCGTTTTAAAAACTGCAAGAGCGCCCTGGCCGGTTGACTCAGTGGTAGAGCGTCGGCCTGCCGTGCAGGAGTCCCGGGTTCGATTCCCGGCCAGGGCACACAGGAGAAGCGCCCATCTGCTTCTCCACCCCTCCCCTTCTCCTTCCTCTCTGTCTCTCTCTTCCCCTCCTGCAGCCAAGGCTCCATTGGAGCAAAGATGGCCCGGGCGCTGGGGATGGCTCTATGGCCTCTGCCTCAGGCGCTAAAATGGCTCTGGTTGCAACAGAGCGACACCCCAGATGGGCAGAGCATCGCCCCCTGGTGGGCATGCCGGGTGGATCCTGGTCGGGTGCATGTGGGAGCCTGTCTGACTGCCTCCCCGTTTACAACTTCAGAAAAATACAAAAAAAAAAAAACCAAACAACAAAACAAAACAAAAACTGCAAGAGCAAAAGTATTCTTCAAAATCAAAAGGCTCTTTCCTAAAATATACTTAGAATTCTGAGATTACACACTTCTCAGTATGAGGTAAAGTGTATTCGTAATAAACCATCTGAGTAGCACTTCTGGCAAAAGTGTACAAATTCAAAATACTTCAACCACTATTTTATCAAAGAGATTAACCCTGCTGTCCAAGGAGCACACGGATCAACAGACTGTGGCCCACCTCAAGGAACAGGCAGTGTGTGCGTGCGTGCGTGCGTGTGTGCGGGGGGGGGGGGGGGTGTCAAAAGTCGGGAGGCCACTGAAGCTAAACATCTTACTTTACTCTTAGCAAAGGAAAAATTTAGTTACACATTAAAGGCAACTGGAACTCTCCAAACTTCTAGACTTGATTGCTATTTTACAAACCAATTTATGTTTTTTTTATTTTCAAATAAAAAATCATCACTCACCCATCCATCTACGCATCCAAACATACCAGGTGTAGAATTATTAAAATGAATAGAACACTGTCCAGCCCTGAAGGAGGTATCTGTGAAATGCCTGCAAGACTGAGAGATGAAGGCACTAGCATTTCTTTAGTAAAACTGCTTAAGAGAAGAACCATGCATGGCCCTGGCCAGATGGTTAGAGCATCTTCCCAAACGCAGGGGTTGTGGCACACACAGGAACAGATCAATGTTCTGTCTCTCTCTCTCTCTCTCTCTCTGCATTGTACTCTTGCTAAAATCAATAAATTTAAAAAAAAAAGGGGGAACCATGAACAAATGTTAATTTGTGATCTCACTGCCTCCCCGCTTAGTGATTTTTTTTAAAATATGCAGTTACTAACTTGAGATTTTTATCAAAATGTATACTCTGAAATAGTCAACTTCATTGATAATCACAAGCATATTTTATGTGCAACAGTCCTCACATAAGGACTAAAATCAATAATGCCTTAAATCTTTGTTATAGTATCTTAAAACTTTTTTAAAAGTAATTATCCTGTCTTTTTTCTCTAAGCCAAACCTTCCATAAAAAAAAAAAAAAAACAAAAAAAAACCCCACATTTTTAAGACTTCATGTCAGACTTAGAAAACCATGCTTTGGTGTCGCACTCTGACCTTGAGTGGTTAGGGCACTGGGGCTGAGACCGGGCGGCTGGGACGAGCTCAGCAAGCCACTCGCTCTTACTGACCTTTCATTCTGCAACACGATTCCAAGTAAAAAGTAGTTATATAATGAACCAACAGGCCACTCAGATCATAGCTGCTACAGAGGAAGACCAAACAAATAACACCTAATTACATAAGCTTTCTGCCAACATCAGGTGTCAGGCCAATTCCTGACTTACAGCTCTTCAATCAAAAGCCTCAAATGTATCTGACCTCCCTCTCCACCTTATCCTCACCAGGACACAGCTATGGATGGCAGCAAATTTGAGAAGTCTATGAAAACTGCATAATCATCATTCAATTTTTATTTGAATGAATTCATGAGTTACACTTTATTCTTATTTTGAAGAAACAAGCACTATCTACACTATTGTGTATGTGAAGCGAAGCTCATGGGATGACTGCACACCGAGGAAAGTGACCCGCAGGGACCTGGGAAAGTTAGGCTGCTCCTTTCAGGCGTAAACTGCTGCCTACCATATGCGTCAATAAACCCCGTCCCAGCTGAATGTAGGAATTCACTCATTAACGATAAGCTCATGATCACTGCTGTCTGGGGTTTAAAAACCCTATTTGGAAAATGAGAGAAGAGATATTTAACTCCTCCTATTACTTCAAATTCTGCAGGGATCCAGCTCTGAGCACCAGGCAAGGTGAACAGTAGAAAGAATCCCCTTGGGCAGCCAAGAGGAGGAAGCCGGCAGCGCCACCGTGTGGTGGTTCACAGAAAGAACACACGGCTGGCCCCTCCAAGGGTCCCTGAGATTGTTCCTAGACTCGGGCATCCCCTGCCTCACTCCAGGCTTCCTTCCCTTCCCCCACCCAGAGTGACTCCATTCTCTTTTCTTTTCATGACAGTCTCCCAATTTCTGTCTCTCACTCAGTATTAGGGGCTAAGCTCACTATTGTTCGGTTCAATAGACAGTTCCCAATTACAAATACAACATGCAATCAGGAATCGCCTCATTCTTCACCACACCTCTTCCTGTCCCTTGCGGGCCCAAAATGGTGGTGCTGCACATTCAACAACACAAGCACAGTGATGGAGCGCTGGTATTTAAGGTCGATTTACATGATTCTAAGGTCTAATAAGCATTCAAGCTTGCCAGAACAAAGCACAGTGAACCCGCAGTGGCGGACCATTCTGCTATCCTAGTGACACAGGACAAGCTGACACGTGGTTTTTACGTTCAACAGCAGAGTCGTCCTAGGAGAAGCACCTCAGCCCAAAGCCTCCTTGCTCCCTTTGGGGAGAGCACCTACGAATGGGGCTGGACAGGGCCAATGGGACTCAGTCCCCACACAACTAAGAGGACCTGCAACTTCCGCTGGGGGGGGTGGTGCGCAGCGGCTTGACTCCTTTCTAAGTCTGCTGCACTGAACACAACGCCACTGGGCGCCTCATCAAATCCACCACCCAGGATTTCGTTCATGTCACTCTTTTCACACATTTAATCAAGACAGAACAAGGGAGGCTCTGGTCAAAATGACACCATGAAGAAGAGTAAGACAGCAGATCATCTGTCATTAGAGTAGGAATGGATTTTAAAATGGCATCAGAAATCCAAGTATGACTATGTTTCAAAGCTGTGGGAACACCTCTGAAGCACCAATGGCCTCGTTCTGAGTTAGGTGGCAGATAACACAGCGCTGGGGGCCGGCACTCAGCACCAGGCGTCCTGCAGACTGTGCTGGCAGACATGCTTCCTGGCACAGAGATGTGCTGTGACAAGCTGTTGACCGAATTCCAGAGGGTCAACGTTGCCCCCGGTCAACCAGACATAGGAAACACTGAGTTTCACAGGACGCAGACCGAAGGTGCGGAGCGGCAGGAAACAGCTGTGCTCATTTCTGAAGTGACCCTGCTTCACGTCACCCAAGCCAGACGCCCCCACGCTTCTCGAAGGGGAAGAAGTTCTGGGAACGACACAGTGTCGGGAAAGCCAGCGCACCCCGACCTGAACATTCCTCCCGGTACCGGTACCTGCACAGATGGCCGCGATGAGGCCCTGCCGGCCCGCCTGCTCCTTCAGGATGTCCCGCACGGCCGCCGACTAGACAGAGACAACACTCCGAGTTCTCAGTAAGCCACAGCCAGGATCTGCCGAGGAACTTCGGCAGAATCTGACTGTAGCTAAAACCACAAGACATAAAATCTATCTTTCAACAATATTTCCAAGTAACTCATAAAAAAATTATCTAATTCATGATTCTATGTTCCTAAACCCAATCAAGGCATTTATCAATATTATAAGAGTAAGGCATCCTTTCCTTAAAAGTCTGTGAAGTCAAGATGAGAGAAGCAAACCTCCCCGGGGTACAGGGCTGCCCACCCGCCCTGCACTCCAAGGAGGAAGACCAGAAGAAAGGGAGGGGATGTGGGGCTCGGGCGTTCCCAGGTGGCGAGGTCAGAGACAGCCGCACAGCCCCAAATGCCCTACTCCACCTGCGTTATGCGCCTGTCTGCTCCCCGTCCCACCTCCCCCATCTCTTCCTGCAGGCTGACTCACCTATCTCTTTAAAAGAAGTAGCAGCCCTGGCCAGCTGGCTCAGTGGTAGAGCGTCGGCCTGGCATACGGAAGTCCCGGGTTCGATTCCCGGCCGGGGCACACAGGAGAAGCGCCCATCTGCTTCTCCACCCCTCCCCCTCTCCTTCCTCTCTGTCTCTCTCTTCCCCTCCCGCAGCCAGGGCTCCATTGGAGCAAAGATGGCCCGGGCGCTGAGGATGGCTCTGTGGCCTCTGCCTCAGGCGCTAGGATGGCTCTGGATGCAACAGAGCGACGCCCCAGATGGGCAGAGCATCGCCCCCTGGTGGGCATGCCGGGCGGATCCTGGTTAGGCACATGCGGGAGTCTGTCTGACTGCCTCCCCCGCTTCTTGCTTCAGAAAAATACAAATAAATAAAGAAATAAAGAAGCAGTAGCCTCCTCAATGCCATTTTCCATTCAGGCCGGCAGCCCCAGCCACCGCACCCCCAGCCCACTCCCCGACTACTAAGCTCTCATCCTCCTGTGCACAACCCTTCAGAGCACACACACCATTTTCTGCTGGGGGGGGGCAGTCTAACACATGGAATGCACTCTCCAAATGTGTTCGTAAATAACTGTCCACCAATTCAGATTAAGACGACTTTTTAAAATTAATTTAGAATTCTTAACATCACTTGTTCCTAGTTTATTAACAGGCTCCTTCCTGAAGTATATTAACAGTAACAAAATCAACAAACCCCAAGCAGATGCTGAGTCACACAGCTCTTACCTCAGATAAATTCTGTGCGCCCAGATTACCTCCGGGCAGAACCACTACGTCATAAGGCCCCTGTAACAATTTAAAAAATTAAAAAAGAAAATGAAAACATTTCATTTGAAACGTACATTAAAGTGACAGTAAATAAAACTTTCAAATTTTATAGATGGGACATAGCAAAAAACCACTCACAGAATAAATTCAATAAATTTAAGGTGTATCTCTTATGATCAAATGCTATTGTAACCAGCAAAATATGCAGAAAATCTGTGTACAGTCCCACAAAAGGATGTCCATGTTGCAGAACTGCAGGTATAGAACTACCTCATCCTTGTAAAAAGAAAACAAGGTGCGTGTTCACGTGTACGCAGATGCACGTGTACATCACACACACCCCACGTACATGTGTACAGTATACAGGTGCTCAGAGACCAGAGACACCCCAGCCACCACGGGGAGTGCTGTGGGAGGGAGGGGACGGACAGGGTGAGCCACTTAACACCTGACTTTCTGTACGTCTACACTGTGTGAGTTACTTTTCCATAAGAATGTACACAGTAATAATATGGAATCAAAAGAAAAACAAGTCTTAAGTAAAAGGCAAAGAAGAATATTTTTAACTTTATGAGAAACGAAACTTGGGGGAGAAATATGATGTAGTATTTTAGTATTCCAAACACCAAAACATCCAAGAAATCTAATGATTTCAAATTTGCTGAAGTTACAAAATGGAAATTAGTTTAAATAACTTCAGATATTTAGAAAATTTTTCAAAAAATTTAGTCATTACAAAGAAATGTTTACTTTGACTCTCACTTTTAACGTTATTCAGAAAGTTTCAACAATTTATATGACAATACTAATATTCTAATACTTCACAATCTACCATTGATATATGTGAACTTACTAGAAAGTACTAAATGTGATTCTATGCATTCGATGACCACTAGATATGGAGACTCTTGCTGCCAGGTTCCTCAGGGGACACAGGGGGACACTATGAGCTGGCTCTGCCTCCCTTCCTGCTAGATCTCTGCTCAAGAGGGCATAGCCCACATGCCTGTCACACTGGCCAAGTAAGCCTGCACCCCATGAAAGGGTGTGCAAAAGTATCTGTGCACGTGTGGGTCGGCACGCTTCTGAGGAAAGAGATTTCAGCTTTTTTATCTTAGAGAGAGAAAAGAAGACAAAGGGAGGAAGATGGAGAGAGGGAGGGGGAGGGGAGAAGGGGAAGGAAGAGGAGGGAGGCAGGAGAAAGGGAAGGAGGGACATCAATTTGTTCCACTTATTTATGCATTCACTGGTTGATTCTTGTATCTGCCCGGACTAAAAACTGAACCCGCAACCTTGGTGTACTGAGACAATGTTCTACCCAACTGAGTTACCCATCCAGGGCAAGACCTGAGCTTTAGGCAGATTCACAAAAGTGTTGGTTGCCCCCAAGAGTAAGGAACCATAATTCTAAAGATACTGATAAAGTGGCACAATGTAAGTGGAACCCCTACTCCTCCCGAATCACGTAGGAGCTGTTCCACACAACACATCACACAACTAGTCCTGTGCCGCTGCAGAAGGAAAGGCAAAAGGTAGCTGGCGGCCTGACCAGGTGGTGGCACAGAGGACAGGGCGTCGGGCTGGGATGCTGAGGACCCAGGTTTGAAACCCCGAGGTTGCCAGCTTGAACGCGGGCTCTTCAACTTGAGCAGTGGGTCACTGGCTTGAGCGTGGGATCATAGACATGACCCCAAGGTGACTGGCTTGAGTAAGGGGTCACTGGCTCTGCTGTAGCCCCCCAGTCAAGGCACATATGAGAAAGCAATCAATGAACAACTAAGGTGCTACAACTATGAGTTGCCGCTTCTTATCTCTCTCTCTCTTCCTACCTCCCCTGCTCTTGCTTAAAAAAAAAAAAAAGGTGGCTTTCGAATAAAGAAATCAGAAATGACTGGGAAACTGGCAGTTAATTTTCTCATACCAAGTAACAAAGTGATCATAGCAGGCAAGGCTGCCTGTGTAAGCCAGAAGAACGCTGCGGAGGGTCCCGTCCACACACTGCCCACCGGCCGCTTACTGAGCACACGACAGCTAGGTCCTCCACATACAGAACTTATAGTGGGGAAGACATTCAAGCAATACAACTTTCCTAAAATAGGTCTGTGTGACCAACGGCCTTACATGTGCTCAAAAGAAATGTCAAGAAACTGAGGAAGAAGCCATGGGGAAGAGTAATTCCAAGTACAGAGATCAAACCTCTTTTTTTGCGTCTTCCAGACTGGCATCAGGACAAATGACAACATCTCGACTGCACTGCACGGGGTCTTTTCCAGCCAAACCTGCAATGGTGACCTTAATCTAAGAGAAAGATGTCATCATGATATTTAAGAACACTGAAATGCAGAGTAACATTTTCACAGCTGCCCAGTGTTTTAAAATAACTTGACAGGAAATAACACACAAACACCATGCTGACTTCAGGCTAACAAACTAGCAAAACATATTTAATGACTACGTCTGTCCTGGTTTGTCTGTCTCAGCACCCTGTGTGGTTAGTGTCTTTTCTCCCACAGGTGTTCTGGTTTAGGAGATAAATTCTTGGATCATTCTATTAATAACCACTCACCCCCTGCAGTTAGTTACTACTGCCATCCAAACAACAAAATGCCACTTTTATCTTACAAAAATGTACAAAGTTGGCAATACCAAGAGCTGGAACCAGGAAAATGGGAATTTTCCTATATTGCTGGTGGGCCCACATGTTGGTACTTAAGAAAATCTAGTAACACTAACTAGGGGCTGTCCTCTGGCCTAGCAAGTTCATTTTCAGGCACTGAGCCTGGAAAAACGTCCATACATTTGCACAGGAAGCCTGTACAAGAACAGTATATAGTGTGACAATGCCACGAAACAATAGAAGAATGAATTTAGAAAGGCAGGTTTGTGGCATGTTCATACAGCAAATTTAAAATAAACCACCCGGGTCCACATGCATCTAAAGTCACTCCTGAGAACCAGAGGCATGTTGGGTTAGCAGCCTCTGGGGCCAGATTGCTCTTCTATTTACTAACTCTACGTGGCACTTTATTTGGAGTCTCTTGCCTCAGTTTCTCCAACTATAAAATAAGGATGGCAGTAACTCACCGGGCTGTTGTAAGATTGAAGCAAGTTTCTATAAGTGCTCAGAATGATAACTAGCACTCAGCAAATGCTATTTAAGTGTTCACTATGCTAACATATCTAAATATACAAATATAAAACACAGACATGCAAAATGAGAACTGCGGTCTAATGCTACTTTTTTAACTTTGGGGTCAGAAGGGGAATGGGGACTGGGGAGATTTGCAGAGTGCTCTGCAATGCTTTCTCTTCAAAGCATCTGTTCTTCAAGAAATGCTCTGAAGGAAATAGGGCAAAATGTTCACAGCCTTAAATGTAGACAGTGGATACACAGGTAATGAAAATACAGAATCTGTTATGTTTTAAATATTTCATAAAGTGAGTTGAATATTATTTTGTTTAAAATGACTTTTAGACCGCAGTTCTCATTTTGCATGTCTGCCAAACAGGTATTTAAAAGGAGGAGGAGGGGCTGGGACACGTGAGGGACTTACTCCAGCGCGCCTCATGACGTCTACAGGGATGACGGTCTCCATCTCCTCTGCCCCTTTAGCCAGGATCACCAGGGCTCTTTTTGAGGCCATTTCTACGTTGTCATTTTTAAAGATTTAATTTAAAAAAGATAAAAAAGATTTTCAAAAAACTTTCACTGGGACCGTGGAACAGCCACAAATTTAAAGTTTAGGAACATCTTTAAGCAAAGTAAGCACCTCCCAGGGAACAAGTCCGGATAGACAAACACAACTGAACACAAAAACTGCATTGTAGGTTAATTTACACAGAATTTCAATTGCCCGTTATTTTTGAGATGAAAACATGGTACGGTTGCTAACCCGTGTTCGTATTAATTTCTCTCATCATGTTTTAAAATTTCAAATTCTAATGCTATATTGCAAATGAAGCTTTCTAAAACAAGGACATGGGTCTTGCGAAATTTCACACAATGCAGAGAGAAGTACCATTTTACAGATAAATGACTAAACTCATGGGCAAAAAACCCAAATACACAGTCATTAGCAATTAGCCTCTAAGAGTTTTGGAGGGGATTTTATTTTTAATTCCAATAACTGTACTAAAAATCCGGAGCGTAGGAGTGAGGGAGTACGGGGGGGGGGGGGCATTAACAGTGTTCAATATTTCAACACTTGTTTTTCATGCTGGAGAACGATGGGAATCCCCCTGCACAAAAAACAACGCCACTAGACAGCTCTCTCCCTGCGCACGACAGCTGCTACACCGGGGTCCGAATAGGTTGTAGCCTATTCTTTTTCTGCAGGGTCTGCTGTCCGTGCAAAACCGATTTTAACAAAATGATTCTACACACACAGGTTCAACTCGTTCCAAACTGGTGAGACCCAATGCACACAATTTCGGGAGCTTCAGAGAGGCTACCACGCTGGCAGTCGAAAGTCTTATCTGCTTATTCTAGAAGGAACGCGGCGGGATCGGGGACCCAGTCTGGGGGTGCTTCCTCCCGGGGCCCCGCCCCGGAGCAGTGGGACTGTGCAGCCCGGGACACAGGCACCCACTCGCCACCCGCAGCACCATGGCCTGCGCACGCCCCAGACCCAGACCTGAACCTCGCCTCTCCTCTCCTCTCACAGACGCGGCTCCTCGGCCCTTTCGGCAGCACTTCTGCGCCGGGAACTACTGAACCAAAACCGCACTAAACGGGGTCGGACTGACCGACGCACGCACGCACGCACGCACACCGCCCGACACTGGGCCCTCGGCTACGCACAGCGCAGACGCACGCCGCCGGCCTTTCTAGATCCCCTCAATGCGCAGACGCACGCCGCTCGCTGCGCGTTACGTCACGTCACGTCCGGCCGGCGGAACTAACCTTTGCGGACCTCAAGGAATACCGTACCATTCGTTGTCCCTATTCCACGCTTAGTGTGGTTTTAGTTGGAGCATCCAGCAAGCACGAGAATCCCGTGGACTCGCGCGGGCTCACGAAGTCCCGCCCCTAAACAGCACGGTCTGATCCGTCTGCAACAGGCGCTATTGAACCCGCTATTTTTACTGCAGCTTGAAGGTGCAATTCCCGAATGCAGAGCCGTGGCTTACTTTAAACTTGCGTTTTCCTAAATATACTGCTTACAAAAATTAGAGGATATTGCAAAATGAATATGAAGCGATAAAATATCCCCTAATTTTCGTGCTTCGCCGTTCTTGTGTGCACTGAGGTCTTCCTTTGCATTTCGTTAGGGTCCTCATCAAGGGCGTCGCGGCCGAATCAGCCCCACTCGGTCACCAGTCCGGGCGAGTCATTGACACGCGGTAATTTCACGTGTATTCGTTTCTCAGTTGTATTTTTAAAGATCCCACTGCTGGTTTTGCATCCACAGAATTAGCGCACTACTGAACACATAAATCTAACAAGTACTCGATTAATTACGTTTATTGAGATTATAATCTGAAACATTGTCTTCTAAAGTTTTTGAATATTGATAACTTTTACCAGTTTCAAAAACCGAGAGGATATGAGTTATATTCAGTAGACAGGCTCCTATGTTTGTCCACATCCAGTTCTCTTCCCACCCGGAACAGGTAGTTTCTTGGGCATCTTTCCAGCGTTTATGCAAGCATGAGCAAATGCAGATATATATTTCCCTTCTTCCTCAGAAAAATGTAGCCAACTATATTTTTTGTTCTCTATTCCCCTCCCATCCTCACCACGTTATTAAGTATCTTGGGAGATCTTTTCATATCAAAAAACACTTCCTCTCATGCCTTCTCCCACCGTAGATAGTATACCATCGTGGGCACATCCATCATTTATTTACTGGTGTCTGGCTGATAATAGGTTATTTCCAATCCTTTTCTCTACAGATAGCACTGGAGGGAAATGCAGCAGTGCACTGAAGGACCTTATTCAAATGTCCTACTTGTGTTGTGGAATAACGGGAGGGTCAGTTCCCAGAAATGGGAAATAACGTACCCGTGAGCGACTCCATACAAGTTGAATCACTTAGCACCCTCACCACTAACATGAGATTAAACAGTGTTTCACATGTCAGTGTTTATGAAGCTTCAATTTAGATTTTTAAAACGTTTATTTTCAAGAAATAAACGTTTATTTTTCTTCCTTGGTTTACAAAGCACTTTCATGTATCACATGAACCTTACAATGGTGATGAGAGTGGGTTTTATTCAGTTTTTAAAACTATAAATAGATTCATTGACCTAACTGCATTTGTGCAAAAGTCTTAAGTGTCTGGAATCATTTTGTCTTTTCAGAATAAAAAAACAGACTGGGAGTTCTGGAATGACTTCACCTTTGGCTGTTTGCAAAGAAAGCAGGCAAAAAGGGTCCCTTTTTAGCTTTGAAGAAGTGTGGGAAATAGAGATAGACAGGGAGGGGGGGCAAGTGGTCCAAAACACACTTCAAGAACCAAGGAGGGATTTAAGGAGATAGAAAAACAAAGGAAGACACAGGCTGTTTTGCTGTAGTCTGCACAGTAAACTCTTGCAGGGGAAAATTACGTTGGTGGCCTGCTGTAGCACCAGATAGCCACAACAGCATAAAAATGGCAACATGGTTCAGGGAACCAGAGAGAGAACCTGAGTTAACACTCCTGAGACAGCATCACCATCAAGATCTGAGAGGGTCCTGTATCAGCATGAATACTAATCAGATGAATACATTACACACCATCTTAAAAACTCAGATATTACTCACGGTACATTGTATTATTTTTCAGAAATATTCACTCTTTCCTCTTTCATCTGCAAGAGGGGAGGGTGCTGCCCCTTGATTCTGGGTTTGTCCTTGTTCTCACTAATGGAACATTAACAGACACAACCTGGTCAGAGCCTCAGAGCACTGACCTGGTGCTTGTTAGATTCAGGGAGTACTGATATGCTGGGGCTGCCAAGAGTGTACCTATTGAAGGAACAGGGAGTGCTGATAGGGCCCCTGTGAGGCTGAGAACAAAGAAGGTCAGTGACCCTTATCAGAAGTTTATGTTTGAAATTCGCCACTAAGCTAAAACTGGCCCCTGTTGCTATGCCGGCCCCTGTTGCTATGCTGCATTCGACCTCCCTAGCCAATAGCTAAACTGCCACATCTGCTTCTGTAAATGCTTGCTCACTTAGGATATATAAGGACCTGGCTGTAAGCGCCAGGCGCGGCTTCCATTTGCAGCTCCTCGTGAGCACGGTGTCTCCGGACATCTTGGGAGTTCGCCCCTGCGCAAGTTAAACTGGCCAATAAAGTAACATCTAAACTCCTGAAAGTCTCCGACGTTTTTTCTCGTACCCGGTGGATGCAACAGTGCTCAGGTGTGCTCCCTTGTACCCGAGTGGTGCTGTAGGGAGAGCTTTCCCCAGGAAAGGTGCTACCATGCTCCCAGCATGGGTTTCCAAATGAACACATGTGGAACAGAGCTGCCCCAGCCAACCTGTACCTACATCTGAACCAGATCACCAGAACCAAACAGCAGATGGTAGTACTCAGAGTTTGTTACTCAGCAATAGCTCCTTGGTAACAGCATTAAAACATCCATCATGGGTCCTGGCTGGTTGGCTCAGTGGTAGAGAGTCAGCCCGGTGTGTAGAAGTCCCAGGTTCAATTCCCGGCCAGGGAACACAGGAGAAGCACCCATCTGCTTCTCCAGTCTTCCCCCTCTCCTTTCTCTCTATCCCTCTCTTCCCCTCCCACAGCCAAGGCTCCATGGGAGCAAAGTTGGCCTGGTCACTGAGGATGGGTCCATGGCCACCGCCTCAGGCACTAGAATGGCTCCGGTTGCAGCAGAGCAACGCCCCAGATGGGCAGAGCATTGCCTTCTGGTTGGCATGCTAGGTGGATCCCAGTCAGGCACATGCAGGAGTCTGTCTGCCACACAGCCCCTTCTCACTTTGGAAAAATACAAAAAAAAAAGTCTCATCACGAAAAACAGCAGCCTCCTCAGTCTTTGTACCCCTCCGCCCTGTTCTTCAGAGGCAGATATTTTCAGCTCTTTAAATTATTTCATCTGATAATTATCTCAGTATTTTTAAACAATGCACTAATACTGTTACTTCTCATTTATTGGTTGTAGACATTGTATCTTGACTTCCTGGAAGGTATTAACATATTTTTCATTTCACAAATGCAGAGGTTGAGGACCAGAGGAATGAAATGACTGTAGAAGGTCCTGCAGTCATGGTCAAATGCAGATATTCTGGTGCCAAATCTCACACTACCCACAGTACACCCTATCACTATTGCCTAGTAAGGCATCAACACGACCCTCTCTTAACTTTGTAGTTCATACACTTCTCTCATCACACGTTTACAAAACAAAACTTTTTTTAAAAAATTAAGCCATTTACCAAAAAACATTGCTCTAGGACTGACAATGAAGACACTCCCTAGCTCAGTATCTTATTTCCAGGTATAACAACCTCATCCCATCCACATTATTTATTGAACAATTCAACACTTCACAAAGTGTTTATGCATTGTGGGAAGTGGGAACTGAAAAGTGTATCCGTTTCTTGCAGCACTTGCAACATTTAATTAAGAAATACTGTTCTGCCCCGCTGAGTTCACAATCCAAGAATGGGAGAACTGTGTTGACAATGTGAGTGATGGAGTTTAGGACATGTCTCCTCCAAACTTGCTGCCTTAGTGTAGTGATTCTTTTGAGTTAAAGACATTCGTAAAACAGCAGGTGCAAAAAACGCACCGATTCCTTTTTTTTCTCTCTCTCTCTCCGCGAAGGCAGAAGATGAAACTGGTGTGAGAACAGCCCTCCCCAGGCCAGGAGGAAAAAAAACATTTTTAGCACTAGAGCAGGAGTTGAGTCTGGCAGAATCTGTACAGAGAGACTGTGTTAAAATAACTCATCTTCCTTTAGTCTCTCCATCTTATTTTACTCTTTCACACTTGTCCCTCTTTATTCAAGCCAGTATATGAGCATTTAAGTTTTGCCATTTATTTGGGTCCTTCCCTCAAGGCTCCCAGCTCACGGTAAACCTTGTATTATATAAGTGTGCACGCTCTTCTCTTGTTAATCTGTTCAGGTACATTTAATTCTCAGGCCCAGCCAGAAACCCTAAGAAGGCAGAGGTAAAGTTTTTGCCTTCCCTACATTAGCAACAGTCACCCCCGGCCTTTCTGATCCTGGTTTCAAAAGCCAATCTCCCTAGAATTAGTCTGAGCATAATAAATGGGGGGGGGGGGGGGAGGTGCTGTTGCCTGGTTATTTTTTCATGGGTCACTTACATCTTGCATCTCGTCTTCCTGGACACTCATGTTATATGAACCTATCCTTCTGTTCCATCGATAGCACTTAATTCTAGCACTTTCTTGTGTATTGTTTCGTGTTTTATCATCTGTGTCCCCTTACTCCTGTGAACTCCGTGATGAGACCTTCCCGTCTTGGTCCCCGCTGAATCCCTAGCGCCTCTTGCAGACCCTGGCCTGGAGCAGCTCAGTAAGAGCTTGCTAAGTATCGTCCTAATTTCACTCTATAAGATGTCCCTTCCTATCTTGGACAGTGGCTCTAGAGTAAGACTTTACATTTGTAGAACACTCCAGTTCATGACACGTTTGCAACCAACTAATTCTTAGTTCCATTTTATTGCTCGCCTCCAATTCCTTTAAGCAGACGGTGGAGGGGAGGTCTTACGTGCAGCGGGAAGTTAACATTTTCACCTGTTTCCTATTCAGTAAAAGGGTCCAGGGATTAAGCTGAAGTGACCGGGCATAAGGAAGCCATTTAAGGCATTACATGAACGTATTTTTAACATCCACGTGAGGTTCAGGACCACTAGAGAGGTCCGGCAGAAACGGCGAATTTCCCCTCCGCAGCCCCCGAAAGGTTAGGTCGGCATGACCGGAGAATGGTGGGCGAGCCCTGACATTTGAGGCAGCGCCGGCGCAAGGGGGAAATTCTGACACCGAAGCCTGTGAGGGGCCCCGACGAAAGCTTCGCCTCTGCACCCACCCCGCGTGAAAGGCCCCCCCGAACGTGGGCCACTGAGCCCACCTCCCACGGCTCGGCGGGCGCCGGAAGTGGGCAGCCCGGCCCGCAGTGACGTAAGGCCCATTCCGTCGGCCTGGGCGCGCGGCTCCCGGTGGCACCTGGGATTGGCCGAGCCGGGCCGCAGTGGGCGGGGCGTGAGGGGCGGGGCGGGTTGCGCCTCTAGACGCGGAAACTTCGGCCTCCAGCCGGGGTCACGTTCCCTGGCTTCACCTACCTGGCGGGTAGCCTGTGCGCCTCTGTGGGCGGCCGCAAGGATGTGAACGACCCGGCCAGTCGTTTCGGGGTTTCCGCCGCACGTTGGCGCCCCGCGGGCTTCCGGGGAAGGCTGCGGCCGGGGAGTGCGAGGTCGGAACTCGATCTCTCCCACCTCCTCCTCCCGGGCTGCTTTGCGATGGATGCACGAGGGAGCCACAACTGCACCTGTTCCAGCCGGGAGCCCTAGGCGTTTTGAAGAATCTAGGCTCAGCTGCGTTGAGAAAACACTTTATACCGTGTTGTGCTGTTAACTGGCATCTTATTTCTGGGAGGGAAAGATCTGGTTCGAGTTTTAATGGGTTAGGAAAAGTTTTAAAAACACCTCTCATTTGTAAAATGTGAATAATAAAGTGGTAGGCAGTCAGACATGAACAGAGTAAGGACTAGACTAGAGACTGGGCATTGAAGGTCACCAGGGTGGAAAGCCCCAGGTGCCCACCCATGGGGCACAACTGGGAAAACAGTCTCGCCCCCAGGGTGACCTTTCTTCCACTAGCATATTGCTGGTCCTGTGGTTTAGACCCCCTTAGGAGAGTGAACAGGGGGACTGGAGAGTAGATCTTAAGCGTTAACCCCTACAGATAACATCTAGGCCTCAGTTGTGTTTCTGCACCAGGCCTACCCAGCAAAGCAGCAAAACCAGGCAAGCCATGCCAAGGCTGAACTCAGGACTAGTTACATTAATGAATGACCCTGCCCTGGCACTGACCAGTCAGTGGAGACAGTGTCCCTGAAAGGGACGCACCTGGGAAGCTGATGAATATTCTATTCAGGTCTCCCCTGGGACCTTCCCTAAAATCTCCATCCTTGAAAGCCTTAGGGCTGAGGACCCAGGGTGCTCCTCTAGGAGCACACCTGAGCCTTCCTCCCCCTGCTCCTTTGCTTCCCCCCAGGCGTTTTCCTTGCCTCCCTCATTCTCCTAACCTCTACTAACCAGGGGAGCAGTGGGCAGCAGCAGCTCATCCCAGGCTCACCCTCTGTACCTGTCTCCAAGGCCCCCATTTCTCTGACTTTCCTTCTCCTTGGCCAATAAAGTATTGCTTTACTGGCTGCACTTTGTCTCTTGACTGAATTCTTTCCTTCAAGACGACAAGAATTGTGGTCTCCTCATTTTCCCAGTAACAGTAATACCTGCCCATAACTTGGCAAGAACAAGTGAAATCTTACATAAAATACCAAACTCCAGGGAATTGAAATGTTGGGTCCTTTCTCCTAATTTCCTATTGAGGTTTTTCCTACTTTTTCTATTCTGCTTCAACGATGTTTTCGGATTCCAGTAATCTCAGAAACATACAATGATCCGGAAGCCACATCAGTACTTCTCTCAGTGGACAAAGTAATCAGGATTGCATCCAGCAAGACACAGTTGCATCTAGCAAAACGTTCTTGACCCCTTTGTGCCTCGTTTCCCTTTTTTTTCTTGACTCCCACTTACTCCACAGATGGTTAAACCATGACTGCTCCCAGTTGAGAACAAAATATTTTGGTGACATTTTTACATGTCCTGTGGATCTGCTGACTTTGGCTGTGTACTCCTATGTTGGGGATTCAGATCATGGTAGGCATGCTAACAACATTCAAATCTCTCTGCACGGTGTTCAAACATCTTTTCTTCCTTATCTCTCCATTCTTACCTCCTCCCCTTCCTCACTCATTTCCTCTGTTGCTGGCACATAGCCTGGACTCTGCCTCCTCCATGCTTTGGCATAGAGATTCCTCCCACTGGGATGCCCTCTGCGTCCATCCGTGCTTACCCATGTAGTATTACCCATCCTGCAAAACCCAGTTACCGTGCCTGACCAGGCAGTGGCGCAGTGGATACAGCATAGGACTGGGATGTGGAGGACCCAGGTTCGAGACCCCAAGGTCGCTAGCTTAAGTGCAGGCTCATCTGGTTTGAGCAAAGCTCACCAGCTTGGACCCAAGGTCGCTGGCTCAAGCAAGGGGTTACTCGGTCTGCTGTAGCCCCACGGTCAAGGCACATATGAGAGAGCAATCAATGAACAACTAAACTAAAGTGCCACAATGAAAAACTGATAATTGATGCTTCTCAGCTCTCTCCATTCCTGTCTGTCTGTCCCTATCTATCCCTCTCTCTGACTCTCTGTCTCTGTTAAAAAAAAAAAATCAATAAAGAAAAATTAAAAAAAAAACAAAACAAAAAAAACCCCAAAAAACCAGTTACCGTGCCAGTCCCTGCAGGAAACATTTTCTGTATTTGCACCGCTCTTTTTCCCTTATAGAATCTGTAAGGCTGTGTTACCTGGCCGTAGTTATTTGTGTAAACGTCTTCATACCTCTCTAGGCTGTGGAGGCCTTTGGGATGGGACCTTATCTCTGTACACTTCACAAGACAGAAAAGCTCACTCAAAGAGCATTAATGATTGCCTGTCGTATGCCTGGTACTGCTTTGAATGCCAGGAATGCTGCAGGGGAAAACAACAGGAGTGTCCCCTTTCGTGGAGTTTATGTTCTTGTGGCAGGTGAGACCGGCACCAGGTGTTACACAGGTGGAGTCAGAATGGACCTCCGTTCAGCAACCTGGTACTTGAGTTCTGGCTAAGGAAGAGTTCACATCCAAGACTCAAACTCTGTAAGAGAAAGTTTATTTAGAAGGTCACAGAAGTCAAAGAAGTGAGCCATAGAAGGAATGGGCTCAGGAAACGAGTTACAGAGCCAAAACAAGGGCCCTCGGAACTTAGGAGAGAGAGGCAAGGAAACTGCACCCGCACCTGGGGAAGGGAATGGGGCATGGGGAACTGCGCTGAGTCTTGTCTTGAGCTATTTGGCTGGAGGTCTCAGGGAAGGATCCCAATAGAATATTCAACAGTTTTCCAGGTGTGTCTGTTCAGGGTCGTGGTCTCTACTGATTAGTCGGTGCCAAGGCAGGGGATCAGTAGTCAATGCTACTAGTCTTGAGGACAGCTGTGGTGTCCCTTGTCTGGTTTTGCTGGATGCTAGGGGAGGGAAGTTACCTTGTTTTCCCATTTTTCCCATTGCTTTCCACCCTGGTAACCTTCTGTACCTGGTCGACTGTTTTTGCTCTACTCATATCTAGCTGCCCACCACAAAACGATATACCAGCGCACAGAAAGCTACAGGTAGAGTGGCAATATGTCTGATGAAGAGGAAAGGAAAGGAAGGAGATGGAGCATCCCAGCAAAGGCCGTGCTTCCCGAGAGTGGGTCCAGGAAGGCTTTTATTCCAAGGAGGAAACCCTAATAAGACGAGGGAGCAAGTCAGGCGGCTGTGGCAGAAAGAGCCTTTCGGGTGAGAGAGCGGCAAAGCAAAGGCCCTAAGGCAGGAGTGCCTCTGACCTTAGAGAGCAGCAAGTAGGGGAGTCTGGTGACAGGGTGGCAGGACTCGAAGCAAAAGCAACCGGTCATGCACATTCGGGCCCTGGGTCTGCAGAAAATGCTTGTCGACTTGAATCAGTTGAACTGATCAGGGGTAGAGAATAATGATCGTACCAATGAAACCTGGAAATTCCTTGAGTGGGATTGACCCTGTGGGCCTAGGTGCTGAAGTCACAGCTTACACACATGTACACCGAAATTCCCACTTAGTGCAGCAACATTTAACTGAAAGAAAAAAGAAAAAGTCTTAATGAAAACCAGCAGTGGTTTATGAAGTGCTTCCCCATGGACATGCGAACCCAGAGGAGGAGGCAGATTTGGGGGAGGAAGAAGTGGATCGGCAGGAGCAGCACCATCTGGTAGACGAAAGGGAGGGCGACAGAGAGGCTCAGAAGGAAACGGAATCCATCTCCCGGCATGATCTTGCTTTTTCTTTGGGGGTGAAGGGAATGCTTGACTGTCAGTTGACAAAAGCTGAGTTTATGAAATAGTTGGATACATTTGTATATTTATAATTGTAACGGCACTTGCCTGCCCATCCTTTAAAGTGAATGCTAGGGATAGGGAGCCCATGCCCGGAGGGCAGGACCCAGCCTTCAGTACCATCCTAAGATTCGGGGTCATGTCGCTTATCAGCGTGATACTGCTTTGATCACAATTGTCACTTGCAGCTCAAAGAATATTTTTTTTATTAGTGGCATGTGGCAACTATCTCTCTCCAGCAGGATTAAACAATACAGAATGCTTGTTTACTTAACAGCTTTTGGTTACATGCCTTTTTTTTTTAAGTTGGTTAGTTAGTTAGTCTGGCTCCCTCCGGATAGTGGCTACGATGGGCTACCAATGCTGCTCTTCCTAACATGTTTTGAAGTTGCAATGAACTGCCATTTTCTTGACAACCATTCACGTAGCTGAGCTCGAATGTGGTTTCCGAGTCAGCTCTCAAACCACTGACTCGACAGCCCCAGCCTTGCTTGCTGAGTCAGAGCACCTTTTCACTCATTCATAGGAATGAGTAGGTGCCTTACGAGGAGAGTAGCTCCCTCATTAGTCATAGCTCTTGGCCGAATGTCAAGACAGCCTTGGAATGGGAAGACCTGGATTCCGTCCCTGTTTCCCCCTTTCCCTAAACGGGGCAGAGTGAGTCTGTCCGCGCTGGGTGGGGCCGGTCCCGGGTTTGCCTGGTTCTGCCCCATGCTGGCCAGGCGATCCTGAGCAAATTCCTTTAGGCTTAACACCTCGGGTTCCCCTTCTAGAAAGCAGGGATGACTTCACAGGGTCGTTGTGAGGGTTAGAGGTGAGTAGAGAGAAAGCTAGAACACTGGCCTATGTAAACACTCCAATGCTGCTGTTACCCCTTGGCTCAGCTACTTGAACTCTCTCGGCTTCTGTTTTATTCACCTTACAAGAGTCACAGTAGTAGCTCTTGCCCATAGAAGCAACGAGGCTAAAGGAGAGTTCATGTACTAAAGTACAACATCTGCAATGAAGGTAGCAACCCATGCATATGAGCTATTATTAAGTATTAGAAAGCATTTAGGCTCTGGCTGGTTGGCTCAGGGAGAGGGTGTCAGCCCAGCATATGGACATCCTGTGTTTAATCCCAGGTCAGGGCACACATGATAAGCGACCATCGGCTTCTCTTCCCCTCCCTCTCCTCCTTCTCTCTCTCCTCCCCTCCCACAACCAACAGCTTGGTTGGTCCTAGTGTTGGTTCAGGGTGCTGAGGATGGCTCCGTGGAGCCTCTGCCTCAGGTGCTAAAAATAGCTCGGTTATGAGCATGGCCCTAGATGGGCTGAGCATCGGGCCCAGACAGTGGTTGCCAGGGGGATCCTGGTCAGGGCACATGTGGGAGTCTGTCTGTCTATCTTCCCTCCTCTCCCTTAAAAAAGAAAAAGAAAGCATTTATTTACCAGTAGTCACAAATTATTACATAAATTATAGATTTTTTAAAATATAGCTATTATTTTGTCTTTTATTTCATTTGTTATGAGAATTACATATCATTTGCATTTTGTTGACAGCACTGACGTAAAAGATTAAAGATATAAGTGTATACTCAGTGTGTACAGAATTTGCCTATAGGTAATGTAAAATGTAAATGTAAATATGTACAATTTTTAAATTAAAATTATTTTTATGGTTTCTTTTAAAAAGTTATTTTTCTTTGAAGAGTTTCACTCTGGCGGGATAGCTCAGTTGGTTTGAGAATCCTCTCAAAGCTCAGAAGTTGCCAGTTTGATCCCCAGTCAGGGCATATACAGGGACAGATTGATGTTCCTGTCTCTCTCACCCTTCCTGTCTCACAAAAATCAATAAATATTTTTTTAAAGAAAAGTTTCAAAATTATATATTAAAATTTAAAAGTTATCATCATAAATATCAAATATCTAAAATTGTTTAAATATATCTGAGATTTTCTTTTCAGAGGTTTAATGAAATTTTATTATTTTTATAATTAAAAACTGCATTTCTGGGGCTTAGTTGATTCTGGTTAAGAACCTGTATGATGGCCCTGGCCGGTTGGCTCAGCGGTAGAGCGTCGGCCTGGCGTGCGGGGGACCAGAGTTCGATTCCCGGCCAGGGCACATAGGAGAGGCGCCCATTTGCTTCTCCACCCCTCCCCCTCTCATTCCTCTCTGTCTCTCTCTTCCCCTCCCGCAGCCAAGGCTCCATTGGAGCAAAGATGGCCCGGGCGCTGGGGATGGCTCCTTGGCTTCTGCCCCAGGCGCTAGAGTGGCTCTGGTCGCAATAGAGCGATGCCCCAGAGGGGCAGAGCATCGCCCCCTGGTGGGCAGAGCATCGCCCCTGGTGGGCGTGCCGGGTGGATCCCGGTCGGGCGCATGCGGGAGTCTGTCTGACTGTCTCTCCCTGTTTCCAGCTTCAGAAAAATACAAAAAAAAAAAAAAAGAACCTGTATGACAGCTCTTACAGCATTCACCACATACAGTATGCATATTTTAGAGTATGAGGACCTATTTCGTATTGCAAGGCTTCCTCAGACTTTGTGTGCACCTGTTGTGAATCTCACACTAATTCACAGGGACTTCCAAAACCACAAATGGGGACACATAAATAGAATCAAGAAAATGGACACTTGGGACTTCTGGGAAATTACACTTTCCATCATCTTCTTGCATAATAATAGATTGTGCAAGGGTTGCTTCCATGCCAGGTGTCTGAGAAGCACTTAACAAATGCATGTGCCCTTTCCCTGCCCCAGGACCTGTGCCCTGCTCCCTTCCTTGTACTCTGAAGGGATGCTGCTCTCCCGGGCCAGGGGGTGGGGTGGGGTGGGGTGGGGGAGCACAGCACAGAGACTCCGTCGCCTTGCTTTTCTAAGACACAACAAGAACTGTGGGGTGTTTCCCTGGGGACTGACAGTGCTATCCCTGAGGGCAATGGAGCCGGAGCCGATAGTCAAGTTATGTGTTCCCTCTGCCAGCATGAGGCGCCAGGTCCCCGGTCACAGGGCACCTGGTTGCTCATTATGTGTGTTTGTGGAGCCGCCCTGGAGAGAACACACTTTAGCTAACCGTGTACTTAGCTTGACGTATAACATCTACATATCTGGACATAGGGGATGTGGGCTTCCACGTGCACTTTGACCTGGCTGCCCAGGGTCAGGGAGGGTCTGACGTTGTATTTGTGAGTCATTAACATACAAGTGAGTGGCACCTGGATAAAGTGTGAGAGGGAGGAACACTGAGCAAATGTGATGACTGCTCTCTCTCACACACACACACACACACACACCCTCGCCTAACAAGATGTGCTTCCTCTCTTGCCTGCTAAAGTGTTGATGCTTGCTTAGGGTCCTCTCTGATTTAGTTTGGGAAGCCTTCATGCACAAGATGAATTTTTGTTGTTGTTGCATTTGAAAGATTAGATCTCTACAACAAATAGAACAATCTGATACATATTTTCAAGCAAATGAAATGTGTGCTAAAAGAGTACACCTTTGTCTGGCTTAGATAGCGTGGGTGGCTGGTTAATGCTAGAATTTGCCTTAGCTTCCTAGGATGATTTTATGCAACAAGAAAGCAGTAACATGAACATTAGTAAAATTCTTTAAATGCTCGAATAAAGCTGTGCATCGCCTTCAGGAGAACAATTCTGCAGCGGGTGATTTTGGTAACTGTAGGGTGGTGAAACTAATCTTGAGAATCTCTTAGCTCAGTCAAGACTTTTATGTCACTGGCTCAGCTTGAGAAAATGAGCTAATTACTGTGCTGGGAAACTACCTACGTCATTTTCAGGGGAGGTAATATCTCTCTACCCACAGAATATCCTCAGTGTAGGTTACTAAGTAGCATTTAGTTCAGCGAAAATATAGGCCAGGTAAATGTCACGCTGCCGTGTTAAACACAGAGTACCACATGTAAATGAGGAGGCCATTTAGTTTGATCCTGAATCTGACAGTACAGGGGACAATCAGCAGGGTAATTTTTACAGTATGGTACAGCGTTTGGGAATACATTCTGTAGATAGCCCATGCACTTTGTTACTGTCTTGCTACTTGCTCAGGGTTGTTTTACTGATGGTCAGTATGCGAGGCGAGGAAAGGAAAATTTCAAAGCAATAAATCTCTACAGCCATGACTATTTTCTTGAGAACTACGGGCCAGGCATTGAGGGCAGTACCTCCTGCTCACGGTTTTACTTCTCACCGAAGGAGGAGGAGGGACAGTGTTATTGTCTCTGTAAGGTCTGGTAGGAAAAACTGAGACTTAGGGAGGTTAAGAAATTTGCCCAAGGTCACATGACCATCAGTGGTCATGAGCCTAGATTCCATCCAAGTCTAGCTGATAGCAAAGCCTGGGCTCTCAATCATATGCTGTACTCTACTGTTCCCATTATGTCGGGAGGGGTGTAACATTGGGGTAAGGGTAGCCAATTAAAACCACAATGAGGTAGCACTCCACATCTGCTAGAATGGTTATAGTACATTTCTCTAATTAAAAAAAAGTGGTAGCAAGGGTGAGGAGTAATGGGAACTCTTACACATCATTGGTGGGAATGTAAAATGGTGCAGTACTGTGAAAAAATCCGTCTGGCCACTTCTCTAAAAGTGAAACATAATTATCATACAATACAACACTTCCACCCCGAGGTACACACTCAGAACTGAAAACACATGTCCCTACAAAAATTTGTACAACAGGTTCATTCTCAGCCAGGGTACACAGGAGAGGTGCCCATCTACTTCTCCACCCTTCCCCCTTTCCCTTTCTCTCTGTCCCTCTTTTCCCCTCCTGCAGCCAAGGCTCCATTGGAGCAAAGTTGGTCTGTGCGCTGAGGACGGCTCCATGGCTTCCACCTCAGGCACTAAAGTGGCCCTGGTTGCAACAGAGCAATGCCCCAGATGGGCAGAGCATCGCCCTCTGGTGGGCATGCCGGGTGGATCCCGGTTGTGCGCATGCGGGAGTCTGTCTCTTTGCCTTCCCGCTTTTCACTTCAGAAAAATGCAAAAAAAAAAAAAATTGTACACACACACTCACACACACAAAGAAGAAAAATCCAAGAAAATAAAATACAGAAGAGACTAAAGACAAAAATGTTTTTTAAAAAACACCCACTAAAACTAAAAAAGGAAACCAACAAACCTCCCCCAAAATAAAAACCAAAACCTTGTACACAGATGTTCACAACAGCATTATTTATAGGAGTCAAAGAGTGGAAACAGCTCAAATGTCCATCAGCTGATGAGTGGATGAACAAAATGTGGTCTATTTGAGCAATGGAACATGATTCAGCAATGAGAAGGAATGGTAAGTGCCACAATGCAGATAAACTTTGAAAACATTATGCTGAGTGAAATAAGCCTGATACAAAAGACAAAACAGTGTATGATTTCATCTATATGAAATGTCCAGAATAGGGTAATCTATAGACTGAAAGTAGATTAGTGATTATCAGGGACTAGGGGCAGCAGGACTGGGAAGTGACTATTTAATAGGTATAGGGTTGTTTGTTTGTTTTTTAGGTGAGAGGAGGGGAGATGGTGAAGCAGACTTCCGCATGCATCCCAACTGGGATCCACTAGGCAACTCTTTCATAGGGGACGATGCTTGAATACCGACCTATTTTTAGCACCTGAGGCTGGTGCATTCAGACCAACCAAGCTATCCTCAGTGCCCGGGACCACACTCGAACCAATCAAACCACTGGCTGTGGGAGGAGAAGAGAGAGAGAAAAGGGAAGAAGGGGCAGAAGCAGATGGTCACTTCTCTTGTGTGTCCTGACCAGGAATTGAACCCAGGACATCCGTACACCAAGCCAACGCTCTATCCACTGAGCTACCGGCCAGGGCCATTGTTTTTTTGTGGGTTTTTTTTTTTGACTAAAGAATATGTTCTGCAATTATAGTTGTACAACCTAGTGAATATACTAAGATCCATCAAAATGGTGAGATTTATGTTATGTGAACTACATCTTAATTTTCAAAAAAGGCAACTTCAGGTCAGATCCAGGAGATTCCTTGGATACTGGAGACAGCAGGGGGCCACTGGAAGTTTCTAAGAAGGACAATGGCATGATGGGAGTCACGGGAACATATAAAGTGCTTAGCACGCAGCCAATGTTTAATATGCATTAGCTCTCTTTTCCTCTCCCTTCACCCCCCCCAATTCAAGACTGAGCCTCCATGTCTCCTGTGTGTGTGTGTGGGGGGGGGGGAATAATTGTTTTATGTTTAAATCCTGAGAGAAAACCCATCTGTTTTAGTCAAAAGCACTGTCGCCAAGAGTTCTTCTGGTTGTCTTCCTGCGGACACCTGGTGCGGGACATTCCCCCTTAGTGTCTCTGCAGCCTCCTCCTCCCCGTCTCTTCCCGCTCTCCCCTTCCCCCCTCCCCATCTCTTCCTGCTCTCCCCTTCCCCCCTCCCCATCTCTTCCTGCTCTCCCCTTCCCCCCTCCGCGTCTCTTCCCGCTCTCCCCTTCTCCTCCTTCCTGTCTCTTCCAGCTCTTCCCTTCCCCTCCTCCCCGTCTCTTCCCGCTCTCCCTCCCCTTCCCCTCCTCCCCATCTCTTTCTGCTCTCCCCTTCTCCCCCTCAGCGTCTCTTCCCGCTCTCCCCTTCCCCTCCTCCCCGTCTCTTCCTGCTCTCCCCTTCCCCTCCTCCCCGTCTCTTCCCGCTCTCCCCTTCCCCTCCTCCCCATCTCTTCCCGCTCTCCCCTTCCCCTCCTCCCCATCTCTTCCCGCTCTCCCCTTCCCCTCCTCCCGTCTCTTCCTGCTCTCC